>NC_143054.1:83837500-84462500 GCF_052426305.1 Pelodiscus sinensis | reverse complement strand
GCAAAATCCATTGCTTATTCTTTCTGCTCCTCTAATGGAGTAAAGTAGGATTAAGTGTAAAGGAGGGCAACCAAATTAGGTCTGAAATAATTATCATCTGACTATGCAAGTTTGCATTTTGAAAGAGAGAAAGGTATTTTCATATTTAACAAATTATTTCACTGTAAAAATATTTTATAATCTACGTATAGTTGGTAGTCAGGGGTTGATGATGAGAATAGTTAATAGGAAGGCAGAATTCTGTGACTATTTCTCCAGTTATGGAGTAAAAAAAAACAAACAGTTTGCTTCTGTTAATTTTATGGCATGATAAGTTTAAAATTTTAGAACTGGAGTGCCTAATTTTGAACAGCTATACACATAGGTGTTCAAATAGGAGATTTAATTTTCAAAGGTGATAAATGCTGATTGATTTTAGGGGAAGGTGAAAGTATTCATGAGCTCTGAAAATTCAGAATACTTTTATTTAGATAACTCTGTAAATATTTGGATGACTACGTTTAGGAACCTAAATTTAGAAACCATGGCTTGGATAAAAGAATAATGTAAACATACAACTTTGAAAAGCACAAAGTTTTTCTAAAGCTTATTCTTATCTCACAAGTTCTAATAGAATATATATTTATTGATCTAAGAATACCGAGGAGATTTAAAAGTGAAATCTTTGCTCTATTTTGCTTTGTACTTTATCAGATGTTCCACTTGTCTGAACCTTTATGAAATGGATGCAGCATGTTCAGTTTTAAAAAACAACTCAAACACTGTATTTTTATGGAATATACAAAAGTGAAAAAAAATTATGTAACATCTCGTTCTCCCTATTATTCCATTTACAGACATCTTCTTTTCTATAATCAAAAGCCTAAAAAAGATGGCATCTGCCTTGAGAGATATAAAAAACGTTACACTTAAGGCTCATTCAAAAGTTGTTAAAGGAAATGAGATTTTCTGTTTTGCTGTCTAAACTCTGTTTTATTCCAAGCCAATGATTCAAAATTCTCAGTTTCCCCCAAAATAGTGTTATTCTAAAAGAAAGGATGTTTCTGTCAGATGAATATTATGTAATTGTAGGTAAGCTAACATATTTTGCTAGAGTGGGGCCATTGAAGACCACAGTTAGACACATTTTACTTTAATTTGGATCTAAATGATGTCAATTTCTCAGAAGTGAGAGTGAAATAGAAACAGGCATTAATAAAGTACATCTGAACCAAAACCCATGATGAGAATATCCTCAGACTTTGAAGTTCTGAATATAAATTTTGTGACTCAGAATAATGTACAGTGTTTATTCTTATAAGTCCAGAGGTACAGACAGTGGGTGAATTCTAGGCTGTATGCAGATATAATCATTAAGATGTGTTAGTGGCATGCATCCAGGCTCACCATGCTGATATGCCTCAGCTTCTTAATAAACAGTTTGTGAAGATGTTGTGTCACAAAGAGGACACAAAAGGAATAAGGTCCAAAAAGAAAACACCTTACATTGATTAAAATAGTATTTGTACAATTGATTATGCAGTTCTCACACTGTAGCCAGACACAAAACCCCATCTTGTTTTTCCACGAACCCCATCTTGGTTCCCCCCCCCCAGAGAGCAAGAGAAAGGCAGTCAGCCTTTGATGCCCTGGGAACACAGGTTTGCTGCCTGTCCCTGACTCTACCATAAACAGAAACCAGACAGTAAATGGGCTAGCTGATGACCCGGGGCCTCCCGTCGCCCTGATGGCTAGTACCAGTAATTGACACGCCTGCACTGTCCCAGAGAGGAATCTTCGCCCATCACATACCAGAGGTGCCCATTGTCTGCATTTTCCCAGGTGTAAATTATGCTTTGCACCCTTCGTGGGAAACTTGGCATTCAAAGCCATTTTTCCTAATTGGCCACTTGAGCCTAGGAAGAAGCCTTCATGACCCAAGGGGTATAAAAGAGGTTCAGCAGCCCACCCCATTTGAGCTCCAATCATCTATACCTGCTGGCAGGTATTGATTGTCTCCCGAGGTCTGTGGGACGCCCAACCTCGCCCTACTTCTTCCCGAGGGATTGAGAGAAAGACGCTGGCCACGCCAAGTCTGGAACGCAGGGGTGAGAATATATACCTGTTATGTGTCTATTTTGCATGCATTTAATAAGAGCTCAGAGAACCAAAAGGGTTTCATGGTACCTGTAAGTGACTTCTTAGTGTAATTTCTGTCCTGTCCTTTGTAGTGGCTGTGTTATCTGTAACACAGCAATAGCATTTAACAACTAAGTTTACCTTGTAACAATAAAATAGTAACTGTTTAAGCTTTAACCTGACTCCTTCAGTTGCTGTAACAGAACCAAGCACAATTTAAAAGAACTTCAGCCGGTCATAAGGGACTCACTGCCCTTACCGTCGGCTGACACACACCCCTCAATGCAAAGGATGCATAGAAAGCAGCTTTGGTTCTGTTGTAAGTTCTTTGAAATAATGGCCTTCTCAACAGGTTGCTTAGGCGGGAATACAGAAGAGGAGCAAGAATGAGGGATAGGAGGTAGGCTGCAAAATAGAGGGCTAGCACCCACTCATTGTCATAACCTGCAATTGGCACACATCAAGGGTGCAAATCAGATAATAGGAATGACCTAACACACGATGATGTGGAGTCAACATTTTAACAAAGGCTGCCATAAAAATGTCATCTCTTAGCCCAGAATTAGCTTTCTGTCTCACAGGGGCCTGGTCTACAGAAAGGAAGGATGGTCCAGTGCAGTGGTTCCCAACGTGGTGCCCATGGCACCTTCTGGGCAATTTCTGTGTGCCCGCTGAGTGATCTGGACCGGTCCCACCCCCGGGCACGTGGCTCATGGGCAGAGCCAGCCCCCGGGTGCATGGGTGGCACGTACAGTATCTGAACTTCCATACCAGTACAATGCATGGCCAACATATCTCTCCATGAGGTCTTTGTACCATCTTCTTTGTGTGTAGAGTATTGTACACCATTATCCAGAAGCAGTTTGGAAGTAACCATTCCTATTTCTGCTGCTTTAGTATGGGGGAGAATGGGTAGATCCCTTCGCTATCCAACAGACTCCTATTGGATTTGTGGATAGTGACTACATAATGAAGGGTGAGGAAAAGGAAAGGAATGTCATTTGAAAGGGAATGCAGATTGAGGGGAGGAAGACATTGTTCTTGGGAGGTGTTACAATGGTACACAGCAAACCTTTTCTTATATACATTTACTTATTACATTACATTTACTATACTTTACATCACCGGCTTTAGATTGGCTTGGTTGTTTTGTAGGAACCAATCTCTGCACAGCATGCTTCGTCTTCACACTGTCCAGGCACTACTTACTCTTTACTTCATCTTTATGTTTCTGACTTATTTACTTCCCTGTTATCTTGTCCACCACATGTGGATCCCTGAGTGTTCCCCTTATCTTAGCTAGTTCAAATAGTCTGTTTCCAGCCTGCTGTTCCACTTGCCACATATCTCTCCCAAGATATGAGACCTCACCCAGGGCCAATTACTCATGTCAAGTCAGGTGTACATTAGGAAGCCCAGTGGACAGGGTTAGAGGATGTCAATTCAAATGCTCATGAGATTTTCTGAGTGCTATTCAGCTATATTTAATGTCTGTAAATAAGCAGACATACAAGAAATAGAAGTCCATCCTTGGTACAGTACCTGGTTTCAAGCAGAAAGGTCTATAAATCAGGTAGTTCATCTCACAGATGTGTTTTAAGACATGGCACAAAGGGACCTTTTAAATCTGGATATCTATAAACACAGAATATCTGTTTTAGTCCATCAAGCAAGTAAAGTTTATAGAGCAATTAATTTCCACATCTCAGCTGTCTAAAACACTGATGATGTTAAGTTTATACAATAGGTCAGGTCCTTATGGTTATCAGATTCCTGAAGGGAATAAAATAATGATATAGAGTGTTGGCTCTCCAATACAAATCTCCTGGGCTGATAGGATACAATTTGAAGAGCTTGGACAGATAAGGAATTATCCATGATAGTTTTTACTGCTAGCCTGGCCATGTTTTGTTGTATTTCTTTTGGTGGAGTTTTATATAATGGACCTATAGGTGTTTTTCCAAAATAGCTTATTCTGTCCCTTTGTTTTGTAAAACCAACATTGTTGTTCATCATCTCTCTCTCTTTTTTTTAAGTAGAAATATTAACCAGCAACCTGTCTTACTGAGATTACTGCCTGAGACATATCTGCTCCCCCTCCTCTGTGCACTCCAGAAGAACCATAGTTATTAATTCCGTTGTCAGTCTGTTTGGTTTCCTTATGAACATCATCTAGAGGATAGTTATGTTAAGTAATAAAACAAACCATATTAGACCTACATGTCCATTTCTGGGAGCTCCATGTGAATTAAGATTTTTGACTGAAAATATCCTGAAGATACTTAGCACTTTTTTACCATTATCAAAACAATATTTTGAATCTGTTTTTAAACATATACACATGTTCTTTTTTGAGTGGTTTTTTACATTTTTAAAGTTTTTACTTTACATTTTGTTTTGTTTTGCTCTTTTTTTTTCTTTGTTCTTCTTCTGACTTAGTTCCATATTCAGCAGTTGCCCTGCTCCTGGGCATAGACTGACTGGCAGACATAGTGGCACTAATTATACAGTTATTCTGGAAGTGATTTCCCAAACTGAAGAATACAGCAAAAAGATCTGCTAAATGTAGCTAAGGCTTGCTTGAATGATTAAAACATGGAGTGGGGGCTTTATTTCTTTATAAAAAAAAGGTTGAGAAACACTGGTTTAGACATCCTGTCTTCTTAGCTTAATGAGCTGTTTACCCCTATAATTCTTTTTTTTCCTTTTTTTTAAAGTGCCACTATAAAAACAATTATAAGTACCCCCGGTACCTACAGTTTTTAGACACAACATTTTTTTCTACCATTGCAACACATTTGTTTAAATAACTTAATTGTAGCTGGGCAGGTGATGAAATTTTTGAGTGTAAAAAGTACAAAAATAATAAAGTGCTGTAAAACTTAAAACAAAAATTCAGTTTTCTCCAAATTTCAGTTGTGTTGACGTACCCCGCAGACTTCTCTGGAGTACCCCTAAGCGTACTTGTACCACTAGTTGAGAAACACTGGTCTAAACCAGCTAAGATAAGAGGGAGAACACTGGGGAACCATTTACAGGCAAGATAGTAATGAACCAAAGAAGTTAGGAGTATAGAAATTAGGTAAAGAAGAAGTTGAACATGGACGATACCTGGACAGAGCATGCTGCACAGAGTTTGGTTCATGAAAAGTAACCAAGGCACTCCAAAAGGGTGTGATGTAATATATAGTAAATGCAATGTGATGTAGATAAAGAAGAATTTGTAACTTTGGGTATGTGTGGGATAGCCTGTACCAATCCATCCCTACATTTGAGTTTGCTAGCTCAGCATAGTGTTGCTGTAAGCCAAATAATGATACTTGAGTGATGAAGTCTAGAGTCAAATTGAGTTCTTGGGAAGAAGAGAAGATTTGGAGGGAATCCCAGCACCATACTGATTGCCTATAATAAAGCAAACAGTTTTCCCTTTCCCCAAACCCCAGTTCAGTGACACCTCAATGTCAGTAAGTTTGCACAGCATCTTTTTTACCAGTGTCTTTTAAAAGAAAATGACGTTGTCACTTTCAAGACTTTCATCTTATTGGTTGCCCAGTGTGAGTTGCTGAATCTATTTATCATTATCTATGTACTTTACGAATTAATTTATGTGCTACAATACTAAATGTCAATTGTCATTGAGGGAAGGTTTCTACTCAAATCGTTATGAATAAATAGATTTGGGTAGTTTATCATCCCTTAATGGGATGAGAGAAAAGCAGTGCTAAGGAATGGAGCAGTTATATGCTCTTGTAGCAAATAAGTGCTCTGTAATGATAAATTCTGCAATATTGCTGTAATACTGTAAACACATGTGTTATAGGCCTGAAGTTTATGAATAATGGCTTCATTTTGAAGTAATTAGAATTCAATGCCATTAACAGCAGGATGTCTGGATAATTATATTTTAGAATGAAATGTCTGGGAAAAGGCATTTCTGTTCTTAAGACAATTATGTTTATGATTAATTATATCAATGACAATATCCAATATAAATACAGAACAGCAAAAATTAACTGTATCCATCATGAATGACAGTATGAAAATTAGGTAGAACCATAGGTAAAGGACAGCTTCCATTACATTTTTTATTCTCTATTGGGATAATCTTGTCTATTTTCTCCAACTGTCCAAATCTGTTCAAGATGTAAGCTTTTCGGATAGACTATATTGACTCATATTGTATACTCTGGAGCTGAAGTTGTGAAGATGATTACATGAGAAATAAAGTTAGATTACCTAACCCAGTTATCAGTGCTGTGGTGGACTTGTGCCAGAGGACAACCTTGAAAACGATAGTTTTCACACCTTTACATGCCAAGAGAACAACACAGCTAGAGCTGTGTGTGTTATTATCTCTAAAAATGTGTACATCACCATGCATTTCTTCAGAACTTTAGGTAGGTAAGACACATCACGGTCCAAAGATCTTCCCACTTGAATAAGACCAGACTGACACAACAGAAAGTGTGGGATAACACTTCAGAAAAGGAATGAAAAGGAATATAATTTATATCAAAGAGAGAGAGAAACCAAGAAAGAAGTCCTGAGATTTTCAAGTTCCCTGATGAAGTCTATGCAATAGCAGAGACCAGAACGCAGGAATTCCTGTCTTGCCAACCCAGTAGATCATAAAAGCCAGATGTCAACTTGAGGTAATTTCCCTTTCTTGTGTTACTCATATCATACAACAAAACATAGGCTTCATCCCATTTACTTTTCTTGAGGTGTTTTCAGGAGGCGGCTAGCTTTTACTTTGCCCTGTTTTTCCAAAGATTTTGGAGATGGCTAGGAAGGAGGGCTCTTCTCTCCCTTCTTGCTTATGCCTACATTTACATAAGCATGGACACTTACATGTTTGTGTGTTGAGCAACTAGGTGTTAATTTAATCAATGTAATTAAAGCAAAACTGACAAAAGCCCTTGGGGAATTGTAAAATTGAGTAAACTGACATCCCTATCAATCAGAACCTCTTTGAAGTTTTAAAGTATCTGGAGTTATTTTTCCAACCACATACTACTGAGGACCTTTTCAAAATAAAGGTTCCTGAAAGAATATCTTCACTGAATTGGTTTTCAAAGTGAAGTTTCCTAATAGTATTTGTTGTTTCAATTTGTAGCAATAGCTTTATTATCCTTTACTTAATTGGTTGATTTGTACCATTCATGTGTTTATATTGAAATTAGAATGTTGTGAGAAACAGAGTGGCTGCCTCTATATTGAGTTTCAGCAGATGATTGGAACCTTCACATGCATGGTGCAGGACCAACTCCTTTTGGTAGGAATAAGCTAGAGTCACAGATCCCTTTCACAATTATGTTTCATTTTATGAAATCTCTCTTAGGAAAATATTGTAAAGAATTTTGTCTGCTGTAATTCAGTGGTCCTTCTCTGCACAAAGTACTTGTCAGGAGTACCTCATTGGCCATCTATCAATGTGTAACTGCTAGTTAGTCAATTTGACACTTAAAGGAGAAAGTAAAAATGTGAAACTGCCAATATAAGCGATGGCTATTGGGGAAGCTGAAAACCGTGGGAGGGCTTTTTGATCCCACTAGATACCATGTATTTTTCAGAAAACATGTAAAGCTAGTACCCAGCATTATACTTGTTTAATATTGAACTATTAGAATCAATAAAAGTTCCCTCTCCCATTATAGGATCTTGTGGGCTTCATACCAACTTTTTCCAAAAATGTGTGGACTTCCACTGAACATGTTATGCACAATGGATTATGCTTTCTCTATTGCTCATACTTGCTGGTGCTGTAGTGAGTTTGAACCTATTTTCATTCCCTAAAATGCCTGTTAATCTTAGAGCTTCAGGGGGTAGCCGAGTTAGTCTTGCTACAGAAAAAAACAACAAATGGCCTGGTAGCACTTTATGGACTAACGAAACATGTGGATGATATTGTGAGCTTTCGTGGGCACAGCCCACTTCTTCAGATGACTGGAATTTTGAGTTGGGGATATGAAAACTCGAAATAAATAGGAGAGGGGAAAGGGAGGGGGAGAGAAAGAAAAAGGGAAGAGGGTGAGAGACAGAGCATCATTAAAATCAAACGGTCATTTGACTGTATATCCCGTAATTTGATCTATGCCATCAAATGCCAGCAGTGCCTCACTGCTATATATATTGGACAAACTGGACGGTCTCTGTGGGAAAGAATCAATGGACACAAATCGGATATACGTAAAGGGAATATACAGAAGCCTGTTGGTGAGCATTTTAGCTTGCTTAACCACCGTCTGACGGACCTGCAAGTAGCTGTCATGTCACAAACCAGCTCTACAAGCCAAATACACAGAGAAGCCCTGGAATCCCAGTTCAACCACAAATTCAATTCACATGCTAATGGACTAAATGGTGATATGGGCTGGTGGGGACTCTACCTACTTAATAACCACTGAAGGTGCTAACAGCTCCCGGATTGGTATCCTTCCTGTTTTAAGAATCTATCTATTGACTTTGATTTTTGTCTGCTTAGGTTTAAGTACCTATTCTCCAAATACTTAATTCTCTTAATTATTCTCTGTCTCCCACTCCCCTCCCTTTTACTTTCTCTCCCCCCTACCCTTTCCCTCCTATTTTTTTTGAGTTTTCATATCCCCAACTCATAACTCCAGTCATCTGAAGAAGTGGTCTGTGCCCACGAAAGCTCATGATACCATCTACATGTTTCATTAGTCTATAAAGTGCTACCAGACCATTTGTTGTTTTTTCTGTTAATCTGAGACTTTTGTAGCACTGTGGTATCTAAGTGCTCCCAGTTAAATTATTTCATGATTTTTATTTTTTTTTTGCCATCTGGGGGTTTGTTTACACAAATGTTGGTGAATGGTTGTACTTGGATATCTGCATTACAATGCAGACAAGAATTGTAAAAACCACAGGAATTTGCTATTTTTCCTCTTGTTTATCAAGTGTGGAAGCAGAAACAATGACCTCTACTTTGTCAATTGCCTTACTACTTCACTGCATTTCAATGATGTCTATTAGCAATAAAAGATAGTGTCAGTGCAACGTCCAAAGTGATAAAAGCTGAGACTCTAAACAAATAATTTATCTAATGGCTAAAATTTTAAAAAGAAAACACTGTTCCCTCTCTTTTAAAAAAGAGACTATACTAAAAATACAGAACTCTAGTAAGCCCCCCCTTCCCCATGATGTTACTCAGTAGAGAAATAGGTGGTGATAGAGAGGGCAATCCTCATATCAAGAGATGTTAAAAAAAGTCAGAGGTTGCTAAACAGCAATATCATTTAGCACTCAAATGTCTCAAAAATATTCCAGGGACAATGACCACTACCTGATGGAAACCTTCCCAAGTTCTTAGTTTCACTCTTGACGCTCTGTCAGGATCAAAGGGATTTTCTGTCACCAGCTGCTAGGAGCATTTCAAAGACACAATGATCTTTCTAGCTTATAGTATCCTCTCCAATACAAACAAGTTATTAAAGTCTTTTAAATTATATAACATTTTAAGCATTTGTCATTATTCTTCAATTGCTTTTGAATTAGCCACTTTCATCGGTAAAGATTTTGTGCCCACTAACATGAGTTTGGACTTTGTTTCCTTACATAGTCTCTACAAAAAGAGGTGGGAGTGATGCTACAATAGGACAACCCAGAAACTGAATCTGTATTTAAATGAGCCATCCTGTTCAACTGAAGTGAATAGTAAGAATCCTGTATTATATGTGAGAAAAAGTTTCAGAGTTTATGATCCCCACAGGTAGGTAAATGCACAGGAATAGCATAACCTTTTATTCAGATGTATTCAGATACTCAGACATCTCTGATTGTCCTTAACAATATATTTTAATATGTTCACATATTTAAGGTCTTTAGGAACTATCTAATCTAACATGTGTAACCCAGTGATAGAAATGTAGCTGTGTTAGTCTGGTGTAGCTGAAACAAAATACAGGACTATGTAGCACTTTAAAGACTAACAAGATGGTTTATTAGGTGATGAGCTTTTGTGGGCCAGACCCACTTCCTCAGATCAAATAGTGGAAGAAAATTGTCACAATCATATATACCAAAGGATACAATTAAAAAAATGAACACATGAAAAGGACAAATCAAATTTTAGGTTCTGAAATTTGATTTGTCCTTTTCATGTGTTCATTTTTTAAATTGTATCCTTTGATATACTGTATATGGTTGTGACAATTTTCTTCCACTATTTGATCTGAGGAAGTGGGTCTGGCCCACGAAAGCTCATCACCTAATAAACCATCTTGTTAGTCTTTAAAGTGCTACATAGTCCTGTATTTTGTTTCATGTGTAACCCAGGTATTTCTATTTATGAGATGAGATGAAGGCCTTCCCTTTTCCAGCCTACCTTTCCTATAGCTTCCTGGCAGTCCAGATTTTCTGTTTACTTTGCTAAACAGGCATCATTATGTGTGAACTTTGTTTCATTTTTTTTGGTGATGAACTCAGAGTAAATGACATGTGTACTGAAGAGGTATGTCCCAGGACAGAAAGCCAGTGAAAAGACAAGTCCAACCCTGAGCTCTCACCAGATCAATACTGCTAGTGGGCTATTTCATTAACCCGTGAGGTGAAAGTGAGTGAGTATGGCAGAGTACACCATATGGCTAAGAGAGTTGCTGGGAACACCCGGTATGCTACACCAGCACCATGTATTGGAAAGTATCAGAGGGGTAGCTGTGTTAGTCTGAATCTGCAAAAGCGACGAGGAGTCCTGTGGCACCTTATAGACTAACTGAAGTGTAGGAGCATAAGCTTTCGTGGGCAAAGACCCACTTCGTCAGATGCATCTGACGAAGTGAGTCTTTGCCCACGAAAGCTTATGCTCCTACACTTCAGTTAGTCTATAAGGTGCCACAGGACTCCTCGTATGTATTGGAAAGACACCTTACTGCCTCCAACCCCTCCCTGGAGCTGCATCTCAGCAGAATAGGGCTGGAGGAACTGCCAGTGTTCTGTACCTTTCTTTGCTGCCTCCCACCCTCCATATGTTGGCAGGGCTGCTACTGTATGTAGGGCTGATTCTGTATGGAACCAAAGAAAATGCAGTTCCAGGTAAATATAGGAGGTATGGTTTTCTGCTCCTTTCCCCGCTGGAAGGGGCAGCAACATGTGGGGAAAGGAGCAGAACACAAGTGGTTCTTCTGGCTGATGTACTGCCCCTAACCCCTCCCCTCAAGAGCGGTAGGCCCTTGTCTTTTCACTTGCTTTTTTACCCCTCCTGTGAGAGAGAATGGAAGAGTGTGGGGGTCCCAGGCTGGAGGCAAGGCAGAGTCATATGGAGGGGCATCGGAGGAGGATATGTCGTTCCCCTGAGCTGATATGCCCCTCTCTCCCCATCCCAGGAAGAAATTAATTTTACTTTCACCCCTGATTAACACAGAAATCCTTTTCAATTATTTTTTTTAAATAAGGACATTAAAAGTAGGCTCTATCTTAATAAATTAATTGCCCCCAAATTAATTGCTCCTGAACCAATATCATAAAAGAATCTCATAAAACTCGCAAGAATTTACCTTCCTTGATGACAGTTTTGACTCTTTCTCTATGAGGCAATCCTGCATCTCTTTTGATTGAAATTTTACATCTGCAATTTTGATGCCCCATAGAAACTGGAGCTGAAATGCTTTTGCTGTTGTCCTATGTTTACACTGAATATTTAAATACGCACTTTAGAGATATTTGGGCCTCTGGTTACATCAAAGCTAATGTAATTAATTGAAAATGAATAATTTTAAAAAGATAAAAGTAACAATGAAAATGACTGAAATGACGGGTTTAACGAAGAGGGTTATTTTAATAAAACATGTTTTTAATTTCCATTCCTGCTATCAGAGTTTAGGATAATGCCCTTGTAAGTAATTCTGCAAGATTGCTCCCTAACTGAGGTAACTTGAGTAGAGACAGCTCCAGCGATCACGTGCAAAGCTTTTTTTTCCCATGAACAAATAATGAGCAAGAATAAAACTATGAAGGCAAAAATCCCAAGGAGCGCACTTTGATGAAGCTAAAATTGTAATTTTATAAGTACAGTTCTGTTTAGTATTCAGTACAGGTATGGAAAGTACATATACTGCATTTAAAAAGCCCAGTGGTTCAGAAATGCAGTGAGAATATATATTTGGGAACTTGTGGCTACTGTACTATGAAACACTTCCCCAAATAAAAACATTTCAGATACTGTCTTTTGCAGAAGTGTAACTAGAGGGTTTAAGACATTTTTAGTGTATATTCTGTAATTTTGAAGAAATGTATTTACTTCAAAATATGGATTTATGAACTGCCAAGAGGAGGACAGTTACAGCTAAAATCTGCCCTCAGAAGTAGGGGTGTGTCTAGACTACAGGGTTTTGTTGACAAAAGTGGACTTTTGTCGACAAAACTCTACCTGCGTCTACACTGCCGCCAAGTTCTGTCAACATAACGTCAACAGAACTCAGCAGTTTTGTCGATGGCGGTAAACCTCATTCTGCGAGGAATAACGCCTTCTGTCGACAGAGCTCTTTCAACAGAAGGCGTTAGTGCATCTACACTGTTCTTTGTGTCTACGCTGTCATGTCCACAAAGTGGCTTGCTTTGTCAACAGAACTGGATGTAGTCTAGATGCTCTTTGTCGACAGAAGCTTTGTTGACAGTATCTGTTGACAAAGCCTCTATTGACAAAAACCTATAGTCTAGACGTATCCTAGGTGTGTGGTTTCCCTTTGTATCCATGACATGGATGTTAAATAGTTAACTCACCCTTGCTGGTGAACTTTGGCAATGCCGGAACAGTCCCCGAAGTGGCACCCCACAGCCACAGTGGGACTGGTGGTAGAACCCCACAGCTGCAGTGGGACCTCACAATCACAGCTGGACTCCTGGTGGTACCTCACAGGAGTGGTGATGCCAGGCAGCAGATCAAGCAGCAGACCCTGGCTGTGTCTAGACTGGCATGATTTTTCGGAAATACTTTTCCGTTAAAAGTATTTCCACAAAAGCGTGTCTAGATTGGCACAGGTGCTTTTGCGCAAAAGTATCCGTGGCCAGTCTAGTCGCGATTTTGCGCAAGAAAGCCCCGATCACCATTTTAGCCATCGGGGCTTTTTTGCGCAAAACAGTTATTCACTGTCTACACTGGCCCTCTTGTGCAAGTATTCTTGCGCAAGAGGGCTTTTTCCCGAGTGGGAGCATGAAAGAATTTGCACAAGAAGCACTGATTTTGTACATTACAAAGTCAGTGCTCTTGCGCAAATTCAAGTGGCCAGTGTAGACAGCTGGCAAGTTTTTGCGCAAAAATCTTTCCAGTCTAGACGCATGCCCAAGTTTAGCTGGTTAACCAGTTAACTGTTTTAACATCCCTGTCCACATGAATTCTCTGTGTATATATGTCAATATAAATAAGTGCATGTATTTTGTGTATATATATATAAAACATATTAACAGACGGGGAGAGAGTGCATTATGAAGTAAACAGATTTTCTGACATGAGTTTGAATGGCCACATTATCCCTCTCTTTGCATTCCTCCACTGACTCCCCTTTTACATCAAATCAAACATAGCCTTACTTGGCATCTTCAGGGCCTTTCACAATACACTGGGATACCTAATGTTAAAAGTTTTTGTGTCCAGCTAAGGATGCTGCTGTGTTCCCACTTCCTCAGTTTAAGTGATAACACATTAAAGCTGTTGGAAATGTGGCAGCTGTCTGCCCACCAACATGCAGGGTTACTGCATGTGTGTGAGAGAGGATTTGAGTCTCTCCAGAGTGAGAAGATAGGCAAAGCATATTAGGAAGATCAGGGTGATGGAGTAAGCGATCCTGTTACACCTCTGAGGGAAGGGGGGAGCTCACATTGGAAGCTGCAGATTCAATGACAACTGGCTAAATGAACCAGACTACAGGGAATGGCTAGCAAAACATGCTGATGAAACAAACCTTCCTTTTTTGTTACCAATAATGTTATCACTCCCTTTGGATACTACAGTTGACTATTTAGGGCAGGGGTTGTGGAGCTGCGGTGTGGTTGGGATTGAGGCAGGCTTGCCTTCTCAGGGGCTGAGATGTTCTCTCTAAACTGTGAGGCAACACAGCTTCACAGGGGATTAATCAACTCCACCCAGTCAGAAGCTCAGGGTGACCTGCTGACTGACTGGGTGGGGCTGAGTAAAATCACCTGTGACACTGTGCTGCTGCTCAGCTCAAAGGAAACACTGGTGGTGGGGGCTGCTTTATTGCCTTTCAAAAGTGGTAATATGCAATCCTGCTGGGGGGACAGCAGCCTTTCCTACACCTTGTGCTGAGGGAATGGAGTATAAACTGGACCTATAGCAGCACAGGGAGTCCCCTTCAGCACTAGCTGGGTATAGCAGAGACCTCCAGCTGGGACACTGAGGAAGATGGGCCCTCAGCCCAGAGGAGACCACCCTAATACTGAATGACTCCTACCCTTCCAATTATCCAAACTCCTAATTCTCTGAATAAAATATGTGGTAAGAGACTGGGAAGATACTATACATAGAATGGAAGCTCTTTTGAGACAGAGACCAACTTTTTGTTCTGTTTGTACAGCACCTGAGCTTACACAGCAAGTCTCAGACCCTGGGCTGACAGATGCTATGAAAAGATACATTGCCTCAGCTCAAATGTGGCACATCTATCTTTCAAAATTTGAGCCTGGTGCAGGCCACTGCTTGCTGTATAGATGCCTAAAGGCTGTGGTAATACAATTGACACTGATGATTATTCACAAAAATTATGGAGTTATATAAGAATTCAGACTACTTGATCATAGTGGTACCATCTGGCCTTACAACCTATGACTCTCTGAAATGCAAAATCAGAAATGAATCCTGCATCTCATCCTAAGTGAGTGCCAACTCCCTCTTTATACCATGCTACAGCAGCATGCATTTGATATATGCTGCAGATCTTGTAGCAAAGCTATTTTAGGAACATGACAGAGTTTTACACGTTTCATCCTTACTATTTTTGTATCCCTTTGACTGTATAGCCAAGCTTCTTTATATCATGATTCTAATTGCCCAGGGTTTTGAGACAGAGGAAAATACATATTTAAAGCCCACCAAAATTTCCAAATGACCTAAATCAACTTGCCAATAGATAATATTGTATCATACAATATAATCTTTGATACCTGAAATCTCAGTAGATGATATGATAGAAACAAATTATATTTGTCTTCTCTTTAAAGACTCCCATTTGTGTTTCTTCTGCATCAGTGGTTTTCAGGTCTTAAACTTTTAAGAAGGTCAGGATCAAATCTTGCATCTCTGACCTCTAGACAAGTTCCATCTCAGGTATATCATCAGATTTCAGGGTAAAGGCCAGGTCACAGCTAGAAATTACTAAATGTTTTATATCTCTGAAGAATCCTACAAACAACTGCTATGGTATGGCGTAAAGTAACACATTAGTAAGGGTGGAAGATTCTAACTTTAAGTATTTAATGTTCACAACATTCCTGCACAACTGCCTAACCAAGAACAGAACAAAACAAAAGAAAATAAAGCAAACACAAACCAAAAAAAGCCCAAAATCCTGAGTCACATCAAAAAATGAATGATGAGATGGTCTTGAAAAATTTATGATTTTTTAATAATAATCCCATTATTTTTTAACTGTCTTCAGATACTGTAAAATGGAAGGAGAATTTCTTAATCCCTAGTTTGTATTCACTTTCTGTGGACTGCTAAAAGGATCTTCTCCTCAAAGCTGAGCTGGGGGTAGCTAGATTTCTTTATCTTCCTCACATCTGCTTTTGCTGCAGTTGCTTGCTCTCATCTCCTTTACCCTCAGAATCCTATACTTCACTTGAGGTTTCACATTCTTCCACTTCTTGCCTGACTTCTGCATTCCCTAGTTCTCCTGCTGGTCACCCCTTTACCAACTATTAGCAAATCTACTACATTGTAACTTCCCAACCACAACCTTTTCTTCCCCAGAGTTTCGGCCATTTCCATTTATTAGCCCGCTCTTCCTCTTTCTCCCTACATTCTTATTTGTGCAGTTTCCTTTCTCTCTAAGTTCCCCTACTCTTTCCAGCCTTGCTATATTTTTCTGTTGTGACTGCAGCCCCATATTACAAGAGGTGAAAATGAGACACAGAGCTTGTGAATTTCTCAAAGCCAAAAATGAGTCATTGGCTGAGCTGAGGTTAGAAACTTAAGCCACTCTTGTTCCCAATCATTAGCTGTAGAGTGAACACAGTTATTACAAGTCTCCCTATTAGTATAGCTAATCAGCTAATGGTCAGGGAAAACAGAAACTTTGATCCTGCCAGTACTCCATCCCCACAACTCACATTAATTTTAATGGAAGGTAAGGATCCTCTCTCTATGGCAGTATTATGAATGGGTATAATGCAATGCCATAGGTTTGCCAGCTATTAACACTAACACACATTTTAAAATAACTTATTTCCCAGTTTGGTGAAGTGCTGATTGCCATTAGTTCCCATCAATGTCAAAAGTACCTGTATCTACTCAGCCTCTTTCAGCATCAGTCCATAACTCCCTGTATTTTCTGACATTCCGGTAATTAAAATACTATACATGCTTTTCTGCATATTCATGACCAGCTTCATTATTATGAGACAGTTAGTTGATGTGAATTCATGTACAGTAGAAAGTCATCAATTCCTAAAACCTCTTGCATGAGCAGAGCACACTTGTTGTAAACCAATTCAGATGAATGGAAAGCTAATTGTTTAACTACCTGTTACTTGTCAAATTAGGACACTTACACACCTGAAAATAAGTTGTAATAAAAAGCTTGCTTATCAGTGCTTCACTGAGAAATGTTATTAAAATGAGTCATACATGCATATTTATGAAGATAATGAGAAAAACACGATTGTATTTTTCTCTGAGACTATTCTGCCCTTTCAAGAGATTCTTTTCCAAAATACCACCATTCAATTGTGTATGTTAGCTGCTCATTTTTTTTCTAATTGAGCACATCTTTACATCCTTCTTCAGCTACTGAATGGATCCCTCCATGCCTTTTCATCATAAATGATTCTTTTAAGACACAGAAATTGTCACAGGCGATGACTTTAATTCGGTATTGTTGAAATTACCAAATACTTAACTCTGCCTAAAGGATACTTTGGAATAAATGTATTATTCACCAAACTGTCATTGTAGATACTCGTGATCATATTTTTCCTTGCCTTCCTGCCTTATGCTGTTGTGTTGAGCTGCTAAATAAAAGCTCCATTCTACCCTGTAAATTGCTACATTTCAGTGATGGATGAAAATTCTTTGTTTTATTTACTCAGCCAGTCCTATTACCTGCATGTGAACAAGTGGTTTCCCAGTCTTCTTAACAAACATGTTGTAGCCTCAGATTAGTTTGGAGGTGCAAATGCACTTGTCACTAAGAACAGGTTCTTGTATTCAGACGAGTACTACTAAATAAAGCATTTATTAGTGTGAGATTGGCATAGCACAGAGACTTTATAAGCTCTAGCTAACGGAAACAAGTTTAATTGAAAATATAGGTAAATAAGAAAAAGTATCATAAGTATAGCAAAATAGAACCTGGGGTGTGCACACTTTCAGCCTTAGGCTGGAACAAGATAAAACAATTCCCTTGTTGACATGTGAATCTAGTTGCTATCTAATGGAGTCCCTTAAAAACAAAGATAGAGAAACAGTCAGAGAAATATACCACAAAAGGAGATGAAATTTTGGGCTGCTTACTCAGTCACATCAGGTGTCCCGTTTGTGAACATCAGTGTATCAGATTTTATACCACCTTTTAATATATTTACTTATAGAATCATAAAACACTAGAACTGGAAGGAACCTCGAGAGGTTATCGAGTCCAGTCCCCTGCCCTCATGGCAGACCATCCCTGATAGACGTTTATCTAACCTGCTCTTAAATATCTCCAAAGATGGAGATTCCACAACCTCCCTAGGCAACTTATTCCAATGTTTAACCACCCTAACAGTTAGGGACTTTTTCCTAATGTCCAACCTAAACCTCCCTTCCTGCAATTTAAGCCCATTGCTTCTTGTCCTATACTCAGAGGCTAAGGAGAACAATTTTTCTCCCTCCTCCTTTGACACCCTTTTAAATTCCTGAAAAACGCTATCATGTCCTCTCTCAGATTTTCCTTTCCAAACTAAACAAGCCCAATTCTTTCAGTCTCCCTTCATAGGTTATCTTCTATAGACTTTTATCTGTGACCATGTTCTCTTAGGTCTCAGCCCCTTACTCCCATGTGACTTTTAAGTATTGATAATTGGGGTACTAATTGCTGACAAGCTATTTGAGTCATCATTATGTTAAGACATTTCCCAATGTTTCCAATAAAATGAATGCAGTTAGCTTCAGTGTTACACACCCTAAAATCCCTTAGAAATCTCTTAGTTGAAGAATACATTATTTTGTGGTTATTTTGCTATTGGCTATGATGGGCAGGGATTAGGGCTGCCATTTCAAATTTTGTTAGGTGGGCGCAACCCGTGAAGGATGCAATATGGGGAGCAGACAGAGGACAGCAGCTTCATAAGTATTACAGAGGCTATGTCTAGACTACAAAGAAAAGTCAGAAAAAAATAGGCAAAGTGTGAAGTGAAATTTGCGTATCTTTTTCCACTTTTCTTCCGAAAGAGGCTTTTCCAACATTTGGCCCATCTACAGTGGGCCAAATGTCAGAAAAAAACCCTCTTTTGCAGCATCCCTTGTTCCTCCTAGAATGAGGTTTACAGGGATGCTGAAAAACATGTCTGCTTTTCTGAATTTTTTTTCCGGAAAAGCAGGCACGTTCCTTGGATGCTGCAGAGCTTTTCCGGAATACCTTTGGTATCCCAGAAAAACTCTGCAGTATAGACGTACCCTGAGGATGCTCAGTACAAGCCAAGGAGAAAATTAGAGTTGGGGGATCGACCCCATCAGCCCTCCCCCACACAGACATCACCTTTTTCTGAGAGCTACTAAGGCACGTAAACTCTAGTTTTTTTGGAAGATGAACTTAGCAATTAGCTGACAGGAGCACAATATCTAATTCCTAAATAAAAGAAAATAAATAAGTATTAGCTCCACTCAGACCTAAAACTAACATATTCTGATATTTAGTGGCACGTCACTTAGAGGACACTAGTTAGCCTTAAAAATTGAATATATATTCTTATTTCATTACTACCTCTGCAGAGAACGAGAAAGACATTTTTAGGACTTCTGGGCTCTATCTCAGCTCTGTGAGGAAAGTTGAGTCTAGTGGGTTACAGCAGGGGACAGAATCATTTGGGTTCTATATAAGAACATCAGAATGATCATACTGGGTCAGACCAATGGTTAACCTACCCAGTATCCTGTCTTCCATCAGTGGCCAATGCCAGGTGCGTCCGAAGGAACGAACAGAAGAGGCAATCAGCAAGTGATCCATCCCCTATCACCCATTTCCAGCTCCTGGCAAACAGAGGCTGTGACAACATCCCTGCTCATTCTGGTTAATAGCCATCAATGGACCTATTCTTCTTGAACTTATTTTGTTCTTATTGGAAGCCTGTTCTAGTTTAGGCCTTTCCACAATCTACTGGCAAAGAGTTCCACAGATTGACTGTGAAAAAAATAATTTGTTTAAATTTAAAATTTAATTAAAATGTTCAAATTTAATTTATTAAAATTTAAATATGTTGCCTATACATTTAACTGGGCAACCTTCTTCTGCTATGTTAGTGAAGGACTAAATAACATTTCCTTATTAATTTTTTTATACCATTCATGATTTTTCCAGACCTTTAACATATACCCTCACCACTTTCATCATTTCTTTTCCAAGATGAAAAGTCCCAGTCTTTTTAATCTCTCTTCATATGGAAACTGTTCCTTACTCCTAATAATTTATGTTGCCTTTTCTGTACCTTTTACAAATCAAATATATCTTTTTTAAGATGGGGCAATCAGATATTCATAAAGTATTCAAGATGTGGAAATACCCTGACCAATGTTCCCTCTAACCTTTTCCAACCATGTACAGAATAAATTTTATGCACATCAAAGCATGTGTGAATGTTCACCACTGATATAAAACCAAAATATAGCTGTGGGTCCTCTGCTAATCAGCTGGACAGCATTTGAATTTCTCTTGAATGGCTCCACAAGTGCACTGCTACAGGCAACACTGACCATAACTTCATATAGGCTATGTCTAGACTACCAGCTTCTTTCAGAAGAAGCTTTTTTCAGAAGAGATCTTCCGAAAAAACTTATTGTGAAAGAGAGTGTCCACACTGCAAAAGTGCATCGAAAAAGCGATCTGCTTTTTCGAAAGAGAGTGTCCAGACTGAATGGATGCTCTCTCGCAAGTAAGCTGTGATTGCAATGGATGAAACGGCCACCAGAGCACCTGTGCTTTTTCCTTTTTCCTCTTCTTCCGAAAAATCTTCCTCTTTCCCGTCCCCACATGCCTTTTTGTGAAAGAGCTCTTTTGGAAAAAGGCTTCTTCCTTTGCTCTTCCTCAAAAAATGAGGTTTACGCGGCTTTTCGAAAAAGGAGGGGGGGCTGAAAAATTAGTCCCAACTACTTTCACTTTAGAAAGACCTGCTTTTGAAAGTGAGATCAGAAGAAGGTATGCTAATTCCTCCTTTGAAACTACCCCGTAGTCTAGATGTACCCTTTCTGTCTTATTATCTATTCCTTTCTAATGATTGCCAGTTTTCTGTTTGCTTTTTAGATTGCCACTGCTCATGAAGCAGATGTTTTCAAGGAACTATTCAATGATAAGATCTCTTTTTTGAGTGGTAACAGCTATTTTAGACCACATCATTTTGTATCTACAGTTGGAATTATATTTTCTATGTGCATTACTTTGCATTTATCAACACAGAATTCCATCTGCCCTTGTATTGTGTAATCACCCAGTTTTGTGTGATCCTTTTGTAACTCTTTGCTGTCAGCTGTGGACTTAACTATTTTGAATAATTTTAAGTCATCTGCAAATTTTGCCACCTCACTGTTTATCCCTTTTTCAAGATTATGAATAATTAGAACAGCCCTAACCCTCGTGCACATCCCTGGAGCACACCACTATTTATTCCTACTCTTTTCGCTATCTTTTAAATCAGGGGTGGGGAACTTAAGTATTCAGGATGTGGGATTACCATGACCATGACTCCCCAGCATTAGGGAGCCTGTGCCAGTGCTCCAGCCTCCCCAGCGTCTCCCTGCAGGGCTTGAGCTTTAGTAGGCTGGGCCCTCCTAGGTTCCCATGTGGAAGGTAGTATGGGGAGTGTCTTTTTCTGTGAGTCAACCCCCTACTCCGGAGACCCCCAAAAGGTTCCCCACCCCTGTTTTAAGTGGAGTACTTAACAATGCTTTCATGATCATTTAACAATGATTCAATGACTTGAATGACTAGCCCTTTGTTATCTTAATCACCTTGCCTTTCTCTGTTTATAAACAAACTCCTTGCCCAAAGGCAAAGCGGGGAACAGTTTTGTTGCAGTTAAGACCTGCCCCTGAAAGTAGGACATGCACTTTAAGCAGACCTCAGGTATGAAATCCAGTGGTTCAAACCTAAGGGGGGGCTATAGCCCTCTTTAGCCCCCTTAAATGTCACCATTGGCAAGGATGCAAAACCATGCTCTCTAGCCTGTGTTTGCCAGAAACTGGCAATTGGCAATAGGGGATGGATTATCTGATGATTGCCTATTCTGTTCATTCTCTCTCTGACGCACCTGGCATTGCCACTGACAGAAGACTGGATACTCAACTACATGGACCCTGACACAATATAGTCGTTCTAATGTTAACTTATCTTTTTTTCCAAAGCACTTATTGATAAATATTATAAACTTAGGTTAAGCTGCTTATGCTAACTCTTATACCTTTTTGGCTGAAACATTCTAACTATTAAACTACTATAGGCTGCACTGACCCTTAGCTTGCTGCCAAGCTCATACAAAATATTTTTGTTTGTTTTCCTATTACCATTACAACTCTTGCAAGTAGGAATAAGAGATCCTCCGGAAAAGGGCTTTATTCCAGAGGATCGCGCCAGTCTACACACTCTTTTCCGGTTTTTCCCCAAGCCGGAAAAAAGCCATGTTTATTTAAATCCCGCGGGGGATATTTAAATCCCCCGTGGATTTCCCTATTCTGACTTGCCTGCTTTGCATGCCTCTTCCGGAGAAGGGGCCAGTCTAGACGTAGCCTACATGTTATTGGGGGAAGTCAATCCAACTCTGAAGGATAAATGTAATTGCAATCACTACAAAAATATCTGTACATTTTTTCATGTTCTTATCTTTTCTGTTTATTGATTTGAAAATGTATACAGACATATGCTGGTTAATGTTGTGATGTTTAGGGAATGAAGAAGTCTAATACACTCCAGAGCAAAGTGTGTCTGAAAGGACAGAAGTCCAGCTGTCTAACACGACCTGCATAAATCTATCAAAAACCCAGCAGGACTCATCTTTACTGGTGGTTTCTATTCAGGCTTATGGAGCAAGAAAGAAGTAGCTCCTCTAGGTTTCTGTAGTGGTCAATTGCAGAAGAACTTTGTACATGTTAGTTTAGGGGTGGTGAGGCCTGCATTCTTCCCCCTCCCCCCCCCACTTTTCCCTTTCCCCTATATCTGATGAGCCAGAAGCAAGTCTTTGGGTACATACGCCACTTAAGATAAGCATTGTTGCCAGTATAGAAAGAACAAGTATGAGATAAAGGTAAAAGGGCAAGAACGCATAAACAATTCTGTTTACCCTAACGTACTGATCACATAAACAGGGCCAAAGAACAAGAAGATCCAGATCAGAACCAGATGGATAACTAACAGCTAAGCCCTACCTCAGCATATAACGAGTAAACCCTGGAAATTTCCAAACTGCCAAACAAGGCAGGAAAACTGTATTTAAGGCTGCCTCAGAGCCTAGCAAATCAGACTTCACTGATGGGCTTTGGGTACTGGCGCCTTGGAAGCTGAGACAACTTCCCACTTTGTCCACAACCTACTCGGAGTCCCAGGCTTGCAGGAAGGGACGTAAGATATACCGCTTCTTTGTTATATTGTTCTTCCAGTTATGGGGCACAGCTGTTAGCTGTCAGGAAATAAACTACTGGGCTACGTCTACACTGGCCCCTTTTCCGGAAGGGGCATGGTAATTTTTGAGATCGTAACAGGGAAATCCGCGGGGGATTTAAATATCCCCCACGGCATTTAAATAAAAATGTACGCCGCTTTTTTCCGGCTTTTAGAAAAGCCGGAAAAGAGCGTCTAAACTGGCCCCGATCCTCCGGAAAAAGCGCCCTTTTCTGGAGGATCTTATTCCTACTTTGAAGGGTGCTTTTTCCGGAGGATCGGGGCCAGTGTAGACGCTCTTTTCCGGCTTTTCTAAAAGCCAGAAAAAAGCAGCGGACATTTTTATTTAAATGCCGCGGGGGATATTTAAATCCCCTGCGGATTTCCCTGTTACGATCTCAAAAATTACCATGCCCCTTCCGGAAAAGGGGCCAGTGTAGACGAGCCCCTTGTGTTTGACAGATACCTGTGTGGCATGTTTTGTACTTTGAGAACCCAGTGTTAGACCTTAGACTTACTCTGGCCGGCTACAGGTTCTCTGGCTAAATATACATTAGGAGTTGAGGAGGTAAGTCTGATGTCATGCAGACATATCTGTGCTAACTCAAGTACATAACTGTTAGGTAAGTATGCCTGTGTGACCTGGGAATCATATCCACAGCTCCAAGTGTAGGCTTAGCTTAGTTGGTTTCCCAAATCTTGAATATTTTCTTTCCTCAACTTTCTTCCTTTCTAAAGTAGAAGCAAATTGTTCCAATAAAACTTTCCATGTATTTTGGAAGTAAAGGCTGAATCAGATTTGGTGTCACAATTGTTAGCACTGCTTTTGCCCCCAGAGTAATAAGCATCTCTGTGTGACCACTGTGATGCCTCATCTTCTCTTGCCCCCTGTTTCTGCTCAAATCTAATGCTGACTGGATTCTTTTCAAAACAATTCTTATCATTGAAATATGGGGTTTTTTATTTTTTTTTCATTTTGAAAACAAATTGGAAATGATTTTTTAAAAGAGAAGCCTGAAATTTTTTATTTTAAAACTGTGAAGATATGCCATCTTTTCTTAGAATTTTCCTTCTTTTTTTTTTTCATTAGAAAAGTGGGTGGCTCAGAAAAAGGGGAAGAAAAAAAGTGGAAAATGAGAAAAAGTAATGCTTTTACTTTTGTTACTGTAGAAAGTATGACACTTAAAAGAGAAAGTAACTTTCATTTTTAAACTTGTTTAAGTAAAAGTGGCCTCCTCACAGTAAATAATTCTTTAGGAGTATTTTACAGAACTTGATAATTTTGGGAAGATGTTAACTAGTGTAATTTAAAACCACCTTCGTGGTCTTTCCTTGACTACCCCATAGACTGAAGAGGGATTTGCTATAATTTAGGCAGTCCAAGAGGCCTGTCTAAATTAGAAACGCTTCCCTGAGCTGCCCTATGTATTGCTACACTTTCCAGAATCTCTTCAGTCATGTGTGCTGCAGCCCTACTCTGGACAGGCAGCCCTCTTGTCCCTGAGCACACCCCTTGACCCACCTTCTATGCACAAGATTGGAAGCAGCTGCTCAAGAGGCAACCTTCATGTGGCTATCATCCTTGGATGGACATGTGGCTGCCTATGTCATAGAGCCAGCCAATTGAGTAGCTTGATGGGGTGGCTTGCACGGGAACCAGGTGCTCAGGAAGCCAGCAAACTAGCTGTTAGCCAGGGAGCTCAAGGTTTTGGTCAGCTGTAGTACCTGGGACTCTGTCAGCTTGCCAGATTTTCAAGACAGGCAGCTGGGGAGCCAGGCAGATCAACTGCCTGCTGGCTGGCAGGAAAACTGGCAGGGCAGCTACTTGGTTATCTTCAAAGATTGAGACAGTATCAGTGCCTGTTTTGTTGGAAATGATTTGATCAACTCTATAGCCAAGCCTTCAGCCTTTCCTCTAGATCCCCACCTGTCCTAATTCCTAAGACATGATGATTCCACTTCCCCTCCAAAGACTTCTTTCTCCCTTGTTCCCATGTTAGCTGTTTGAGATGCAGGAAGAGGGTGACCAAGATCATTTCACTTATTTTCAGTCCAAATAAATCATTTTCAGGGGAGTAGGCTGAATGCTTCTGTCCAAAACCCCATAAATAATCTGCAGGATGCTAAAGGATGCTTCTCCTCATATAATATTTTGTAGTTCTCCTTCCTTGTGATTGTTAAAGGTGTGTCTAGACTACAGGGTTTTTTCAAAAAATGCCACTTTTTTGCATCTAGACTTCTGCTGCGTTCTTTCGAAAGTAAATCGTTTTACGAGGAAGAACACTTTTTTTGAAAGCGCTCTTTTGAATAAAGGTGCTATGTAATGCAAACTGTGCTTTTTTGAAAGAGAGCATCCAGACTGCCGGGGTGCTCTCTTTCGAAAAAGCGGCTTGCTTTTTCGAAAGTACTGGTTGTGGTCTAGATGCTCTTTTTCGAAAGAGGCTTTTTCGAAAGAAACTTTGAAAAAGCCTCTTTCGAAAGAGTCTTTCAGGCTAGATGTAGCCTGTCCATCACTGGCACTTTGATTTCAATGTGAGATTTTGCTCAGTAAAAACTGAAGATAAGGTAAATACAAGCTTGCAGAGTTTGATCCAAAGTCATTGGCACCATGGGGAAATGAAATGGCCTGATAGTTTTTCTTGCACCTTAATAGGAAAAAATTGGCAGACAAGAAACCATTTAGGAGTCCTTTTGCCCTTGACACTTTTAAAGCTAACTCTGGGATTGCTGAATCTTTGAGTGTGAAACATGGCATTTGTGTTAAAGATAATACAGAAACTTAGAACATTAGTCTCCAGGCTGTAATTAGAAACTAGATGAAGTTTATCATCACAAGAAGCACAGAAACAAAAGATTTCACACACAATCTGAATATTAATATTAACCTCAGGAATATAGAACACGTTTTTTGTCAGTTATGTTACTACTGCATCAAGAGGCAGCACATATACTTTTAGACTATTCTTGCTCATTCTTAACTATTTCTATGATTGAATAGTTCATAAAGATTCTTAGTCTGACAACAGCGCACTCTCATCTTTGTGATATATCAGAAATACCTATGGATGTCTTCATATGTCAAAGAGGTACAAGCATATTAGTAGAAGAGAAAAATAGTAAGTATCTCCAGAAAAATACTTTGCCTTGTTTCACTGAAGGATTAGAGCAAACCCCAATAATCTCTCTTTTCTCAGTACTTTCTGTTTTCATCTCTTTCCTCTCTCCATCACACCCCTTTTTGTTGTTTCGCCATTCCAGGTATGGTACTGAAAATTTCACAAGAATTTTCTCCATGCTGTTCAACCATCTGCCAACAGCATCACTTCTGACAGGAATAGCCAATATCTTAAGGATGTAAAACTATTTAGTCTTACTCCTGGATCTGTTCCAATGCATTTCCTCAGCAGAGATGAAAAAGTGTGTCAACTGAGGTGTGTTGCATATGGTTTTCTTTTCTCTGCTCTTGGACAGGAATTGAGTTAAAAACGTCTAAATTCATTTCACATACAAACTTATATAGAGAGCTGGTACCAAATTTTATCTAGTATTGTATATATAAGTGTGTGGAGCATAAGAGAGTGACATCAAGGTTGTGTCTACACTGTCACCTTTTTCCGGAAATGCTTAAAACGGAACAGGTTTCCGTTATAAGTATTTCCATAAAAAGAGCGTCTACATTGGCAGGATGCTTTTCCGGAAAAGCCCTTTTTCCGGAAAAGTGTCCGTGGCCAATGTAGACGCGTTTTTCCGGAAAAAAGACTACTGTGCTGTCTACACTGGCCCTTTTCCAGAACAGTTTTCCAGAAAAAGGACTTTTGCCCGAGCGGGAGCAGCATAGTTTTTCCAGAAAAGCAGCTGATTTCTTACAGTAAATCGTCACTGCTTTTCCGGAAATTCAAGGGGCCAGTGTAGACAGCTCGCAGCTTATTCCGGAAAAGCGGCTGCTTTTCTGGAATAAGTGGCCCAGTGTAGACACAGCCCAATAGTATTGACAGGAAATTATGGAATATAGAGTTCTAGGACTGGACAGAGAGAAATGATGGAGTATCATCATTGATGGGGAAAGGTAAACAGCAGCATCTCCTGATTTCAGCAATGGGATGCACAGCACCTGGCTAAAGCTTAACACAAGCAACACTGGATGCCCAAATATTAATAAGAACAACAACATCAATTTCCATCTGTGACTATCTGCAAAATCATGTCCCCTCTTATCAGATTCACACCAGGCCATAATGGCATATATATTGCCAGCAGATGAAGGAAGTGATTATCTCCCTCCATTTGGCACTGGTAAGGTCACATCTGGAGTATTGCATCTAGTTTTGGGACCTCCAGTACCTGGGACCAACATATCTACAAGAACATTACGTACACACAAACCTAGTCAAGGTATTTCTCCTGCAAGCTGGGATAGGTAGAAGATGAATCTAAACTAAATTCTTATAAAGCTACGTCTACACTGGCAGCTTCTTGCACAAAAACTTGCCTGCTGTCTACACTGCACGAGCGTTCTTGCGCAAGTAAATTTACAATATAGTGTTGTAAAACAGGGCTTCTTCTGGAAGAGTTATTCCTCTCCCCACAAGAAATAAGCCCTCTTGCGCAAGAGCTCTTCCACAAGAGGGCAGTCTAGACAGGCAACATGAATTTCTTGCACAAGAGAGTGTCCACACTGCCATGGATGCTCTTGCGCAAAAGCACATCGCAGTGCAGATGCTCTCTTGTGGAAGATTTTTTGCACAAGAACTCTTCCGCAAAAGAGTTCTTGCACAAGAAGCCGCCAGTGTAGATATAGCCTCAGATAGGATTTAAAGTTAAGACAACCAGGAGCTAAAAGAAAGGAATAGTGAAAAAGGATTATCTTAAAACATTAGCATTTTAACTAGTCACAGTTCTTCTTGCACTCTTATCAAATTTAATAGCAAACCAAATAGCAAGTAGATCTACTACACTCTGTTTCCAAAATAAAAAACACAAGTATACAGTTTGATTTGATCCCAACAGCAAAGCAAAGAATGAGCTTCTTTCAGGTGGATCATGACAATGGATAAACCCCATTCCATCAACTTGTGCTAGGGTGAAAGTCGCTTAGAATTATATCAGGCATTTAGGATTAACGAGTAGTAAATGGTCACATTTCTCAATATAATACAGCATTGGGTAATAAACTCCTCTTCCTGCAGCTCCCATTGGCCAGGAACAGCAAACTACAGCCACTGGGAGTTGTAAAGAAAGTACCTGATGGCTTGCCAGGGGCTAAGCCTGTTGAACCACATCCAGGCTGCAGGCTGCTTACTGATATAATGTACCCTGATATGATGTACCCCACTTTTACAGGAATTATGGGATATATACTCCCACACAGACAATGAAAGGGCTAAAATGGCCTTAGATGTCAGTTGACTTATCAGGCTATGCCTGGAGGTGTATTAGGCATAACTGATGATTAAACCTAGCCAGGGAAAGGAAGAAAAGGAAAGGAACGTGGAGGATGGGCCAGGGAAGAGACTCAGATTAGAGATAGTAGAGCAGTAGTTCCCAACCTTTTGGGGCTGCCGGGCACGGGGCCACTCACGTGCCGGTCACCCGGGGGCGGGGCCGCACACGAGCCCGGGGCAGGGCCATGCACGTGCCCGGGGGTGGGGCTACCCATATGCCTTGTGCCCAGTGCCAGCACCACCCAGGCGCCGCACTCCTGGGGCCGGCGCCACTTCTGTGCCGCATGCTCAGGGGCTGGGCTGCCCATGCGCCCGTGGCCAGAACAGCCCATGTGCTGCATGCCCGGGGCCGGTGCTGTTCCTGTGTCATGTGCCATGGGGCAGGGACGCCCATGTGCCACGTGCCCAGGGCTGGCGCCACCCCTGTGCTGCGTGCCCGGGGCTGGTGCCGCCACTGTGCCGCACACCCAGGGACCAGCACTGCCCATACGCCGCACGCCCAGGGCTGGCACAGCCCTTGTGCCGTGCACCCGGAGTCAGGGACGCCCATACACTGCACGCCCAGGGGCCGGCACCACCCATGCGCCACGCACCCAAATCACTCAGCGGGCGCACAGAAATAGCCTGGCAGTTGCCATGGTGCCCGCGGGCACCACATTGGGGACCAGTATAGTAGAGAGTTTTCTCTTTTGGACTGAGAGAACTGCTGGGAGCTCTGGGCTGGAAGCCTGATAGGGGCTGACCAGAGACTGCAGCCTGCCTGAAGCCATGAGTACAGGGAGAATGTGACAGCTCCTAAGTGGTGAGAATGAAACCCATCAACTGGGGCCAGTTTGAAGCTGTGGGTCTGAGCCTGAAAGGAAACTGCCAGCTGAATCCAGCTGAGCTGAAGATTCCATTGTTCTGATTTTTTTTTTTTTTTTTTTACTCTGTATGTACTTTGGCTAGCTGGCAAGGTCATGCCAATAGCTGAAATAGACCAAAGAAGGCATGAGGAAAGGGAGGCATAGTTTTTTGCAACACTACATTCAGCCACAAAGGGTGTGGTGGAGCATGAACTTTGCCACACCTGGGGGCTTTTCTGAGATTTATTGACATATCCTCCAAAAGAGAAGGAATACTGGAAAAGCTGCAAAATGCAGCAAGTAATCTGCATGCTGGAGGTGGATCAGAACTATGCTTTCCTCCTGTAGTTGCAGAAAGAGCAGCAAAAGGAGCAGGACACCTAGGAGCTGTTGGAGGAAAATTTCCTGCATTGAGTGGGAAAATGGGCCTCTGGGAAGAAAGCCTCAGGAGGTCAGTAGTGGGTTTAGTGAAACATAGGTCAGAAGATGAGGCATTTTTATATACATTGGAGTGGGTGGTAAGGGCAGACATTGGGCCAGAATCATCCTGGACAGCTGGGGGAGGAGCCCTATGTCTGTCAGGGAAAGCCCAAGGCTGTGTCTACATTGGCCCCTATTCCGTAATAGGGATGTTAATGTAGCACTTTGGAATAGGCAAATCCGCGGGGGATTTAAATATCCCCCGCGGCATTTGCATTAACATGGCTGCCGCTTTTTTCCGGCTTGTAGATAAGCCGGAGAAAAGCGCCAGTCTGGACGCGATCCTCCGGAAAATAAGCTCTTTTCCGGAGGATCTCTTATTCCTACTTGAAAAGAGCTTATTTTCCGGAGGATCGCATCCAGACTGGTGCTTTTCTCCGGCTTATCTACAAGCGGAAAAAAGCGGCAGCCATGTTAAAGCAAATGCCGCGGGGGATATTTAAATCCCCCGCGGATTTGCCTATTCCAAAGTGCTACATTTGCATCCCTATTACGGAATAGGGGCCAATGTAGACACAGCCCATGTGTCATACAGGTCTCTGTCTAAGGAGGAGACAAAAACCTTATTTCATAGTCAGGACCCTGTTGTAGATCTCTTTGGGCTGTCACCTGAAGCCTACCCAACCCAGCTCTGGCTAATGGTTCTGGTTCAGTGGCGCGGAGGCCTGGCAACAGGCTGGATAGGTCCAGAGAGAACTGTGGACCAGATTATCCAAGAACAATTTCTGCAGGGTTCATTGCCTGGTGGATCAGGATGAGTCCAACAGTTTCAGCTAGTATCTATCAATTCTATAGGGGGAAGAACAGGGGCCTGTTTGGAGGCAGAGGATTGAGTGGTGAGCTAAATCAAGGACATTACTCTGAGAAATATGCAAGAACTAAGAACCAGATCTCCAGAGGCTAGAGAAGATGTGGAGGAAGAATCCTGGGTAGTCCTAAATTTGGGAGCCCAGATGATCCTCAAAGTCATTTCATCAACCCGATGAGAGCACCCCACAGGCAGTAGTTGAGAAAACACAGATGTGTGTTTCCTGTGTAGCTGACTTGGAAATGGGAAAAGAGATTGTTCCCAATGGAGCTTTTCTATTTGAAGTGTTGTTATAGCCACGTTTGTTTAGGGGGCTTCTCAAACCAAAGTCAAATACCACTATATGTGGTGTCTAAAAAGCTAGATAAATAGGTAGTGAAGGGACTGGTGACTCAGGTGGTGGCTAAACACATACTGGGGAAACAGAATTCCAGCTAATAAAATAGATTGGCACTCATCAGTCCACAGATCTAGTGTGCATGGAGGGACTTGAATATATCTACATAATGGTGGCAGAGTTAGAAGTACAAGGCCAGAGTTGCTGAGTGGAAGTTAGTTTGCTTTCATGGCCCATGATCCTGGGTAGAAATTGGCAAGGTTTCTCAGCTATGATGCAATAGAGGACTGGGCCGGAGCCTGAATCAGCAGAGAAGAAATCTACCCAGTTCATGGAACTATGGTCAGGGGTGCTCAGCACTTATGGGTGCAGTGAAGAGAAATGGAGGGACTTGTTGGATCACATGGATACTGCTTGGAGAACTAGAGAGGAAATCTGAGATATTTCACTGTCTGGAGGAACAACTACAGGAAGCTATTTAGGACTTGTACTTGCTACTACCATTGCTACAGTGACGACTATTTATAAGTATGTTAGCTCGAAGATAGTGTAAATCTTTGTACGCAAGCAGAGAAGTCATAACCCTAGCTCAGAGTGCAGTGTAGCCATAGCAAAGTTGCTTTGTGTAAAAAAAAAATCACTGGGAGACAAGATAATTTCATTTTATTACAAATTCTTTTTAGACTAAACTGCAAATATTACCCAGTGCTTCAGAGTTTAGATAAGCACACATGTACTTAATCCAGTCAATTATTCTTCCCACTCAACCACCGTTTTGACAGTATAACAATTCTTTGTCATAAACACTTGAGTGAAGTATTTGTAGTGCTGCAGTTCCTCGAAGATCAGTACTGAGTATACCACTCTGCAGGATAGTTCCTGAAATTCTGGGCAGTTTTGATGTTTGAGAAACTTTCAGAAAAGGTTAAATTCGACCATTCTCAAGAATCTGGGACTTAAAACTGAAACCTGCAAATAAACAAAAACAATCCCTCCTTGCCTCTTATCACTGCTGTCTAACTGCACAGCTGCCTGGAACATGCCAAAGCTGCAGTAATGCAAGTATAGTAATGTTATTGTTAGGCTTATAATCAGGATATATTTTGTTTTCATATGAAAATAAAAAGTTAGAATGTTTCATAGTTCTAAATGAAAGCTGTCCAAAATCCACAGCACTGTATGTTGTCATGGACCATAAATGTGCTTGCTGGCTGTGTACTGTACTATCTGACCTTGTTCATTCAAAAATGCTCTTGTTACAGAATGTCAGTCTCTAATGAGGCCTAGAGTAATTGAGCCTGATTGAACTGGCAAGATGCTGCCTAATTAAAATGATAAATGGAATTGGCTGATCATCTATGGAGGGCGAATGGCATGGAGGACATTAACCAAGGTCATTCTGTCATGGAGAACCACTAATGCTATGAGTATCTGTTCTTCAGATGGTGTGCTCCACATACAGGCTGTATCTCCTGCTGTGTGATTATGAACATGCTGTATCACTTACATGGCATCCACTATACCATGGAACAGGCTCACAGCTTTAGGGCTGTCTAGGCAAGGTCACTGAGGGCATGTCTTCGCTAGGAAATTATTTGGAAATAACTTATTTAGAAATAATAACTCCTGAAATAATAATTTTGAAATAGCGTGTCCACACTACGGGGAAGCCTCAAAATTAGTCCGAGGTGGGCTCTGTTAATGTGGATGTGTTACCTCCATTTAGAGCCCCAGGAAGCATTGGGGTGTAATTACGTTGAATGACTCTGGGAAGTAGTTATTTCAAAATAGCAGCTGTGGAGCATCCCCACTAACACTATTTTAAAATTAAATAAGTGTTGTTCCTTGTGGAAAGCAGGAGTTATTATTTTTGAAATAACTGGCTTGGTAGTGTGGACGTGCTGCTTGTTATTTCGAACTATAAAGGGAGTTATTTTGAAACGACTCCCGAGTGTAGACCAGTATTTATCTAATCCTTCTATGATCACCTTCCTCCCTTCTCCATACTTGTAGATGCAGGTAGAAAATTCTATCAGCATTGTGTCTGAGGAGCCTAAGGGACTTATATAGGGTTTTATAGTAGATAAGGCAGGATGATCTATGTTCTATCACCACAAGACAGGGAACAAAATCCGTGTTGGCATGTGGCAGGTGATTTCAACATTATCTTAAAATGGGTCCACTGAGCCTTTGGCCTATTTTAAGTCCATGAGCAAAACCTGATCTGCTTGTGAGGTCTAAAGCTGCAGACCCAAGTAAGGAAGTGGTGTGTAGCCATTCCATCCCAGAAAGAAATGGGGAAAGGAGACACTTCTTTCTGTTTCGTAATGGACAGAGATATTGGTCATACTGCACCATCATTTTGCTGCTTTCCACGGTGAATCCAAGCCAATCTGATGGGGAGGGGGAATCACTCTAGTTGGGGACATGTATGGCCCCACAAAATATATAGAAGGAGCAGTCCCCTCAGCACAGTGATTGCAATTGTGCCTGTGCAGGTCATGCAATGTATTGGAGAAGGTTGTAAATTGCCTTTCTTCTATGCATCTGCATGAGGGCCATAGCATTTATGCAACTGCCTTTCTGTAATACCAAAAGCAAGGTCCCATATCTGGTCACCTATGTGCTTCTATTCTGCAGCTGTCTGGCCAGATGTCTCATTTAAAAGTCCGCCATGGCACATGAAAAGAAAAGCAGCAGGAACCAGTAGCATCACACTCACATTTTACTTTTGTTCTTTCCAGTGTAGGTCTACGGATCTGGCCCACAGTTCACAGGCATTTCTCACAAATACTGAAGGAGATTGGGAAAGAGGGTCAGAAGAATTACCTCTATGGTTATCATAACACCAAACAGCTTTAGTCAAAGAGTTTTGCTTCCTAACTAAGCCTGAGGAACTAAGCAGGATTATAAAAATGATTCTAAGAGTTGTAGGGGACTGCTTAAATGCAGATTATTGAAGTTGTAGTTCAAAAATTCCAAGGTTTAATGAATCTCAGTGGGTAGACTTATCTTACAATTGTAGATTGTAATTAGAAAGAATCAGACTAATTGGAACTGATTTATGTTTATGAATTTAAGCTTACCTGAGAGTAAGATTTTAGTGCATGATTTCAGAATGGCTGGGTGTTAATGCGCAAAGTGTTTTTTTTTCTTTTTTAGTAAAAGATGTTGCATAGAATTGAAAATCAAAATCTGCTTATATCTCTCCTCTCTCTAGACTTTCATGCTGTTTTGCATCTGTTAAGTATTAAATCTTTTAAAAACAAAACAGATATTATTTATTGGCTCTACAGTCTTTGATCCTAACTAATAACCCCTAGTAACATGGAATTTGGTTATTAATTTTATTTCAGATGACTCCTCTGAGGTTAAATACAAGTAACAAAATAACAAAAGTCTCACCAACCAAATAGTCTTTTGAATGGTGAGTTTTGTTAGCTGGATAATTGCTAAGTATCCACTGTGTGAATTTAAAAGCTTTTAAATGGTTGTAGATATAAACATGAGTAATATTAATATGCAGATTCTATTAAGATTTACATTTGTATTAATTTTCATACATTTCAATAGTATTTTTTTTAATTATCAACTTTAAATATACAAAGTAACACTATTAGCTGTCATTAATGGATGGTACATAAAATGTTCACTATTAATGTAGTTAAGAATAGATTTTTCATCTCATAAGAGATGGGCGTCAGGATGATGAAAAATGTGCCATTGTTAAAAATCTCAGTGGCCTACAAATGGTCATGTGACAGTTTCCTGGTTGGAACTGAGTTCTAGTTTCCAAGTTCAGAATGGAAGTGAGTGGGAAAGGAGTAAAGTTTAGACCTACTTATTTTGCATCATTCCCTACATTGTGGGAAGCCATATTTCTTCCCTATCACCAGCACACAGAGTATCACTGCAGACAATTAAAAAATGGATGGAAATAAGAAAAAGTGAAAAGTTCATGGACTAAATTAGATTCACCCTCACCACTGCATAAATGTGGAACTTTCCTCACTACACCAACAAGATCAGAAGGGTTCAATAAGGATTATATCTGCTAGCTGGAGCTTTATTCTCCACTAGAGACCAGAAATCCTACTGCAAGAGGGTGCTCTGATTGGCACATCCCCTGGCTGTCCTAGATATTAACACTGTGGGTTGTGCTGGTCTCCTATAAACTGGTAGGGGGTCATTGTATTGCCACAACTTCAGTAAAATAACTGAATTGTTAGTGATTAGACTGTAAGTTTCAGGGGGTAGCAGAGTTAGGGTACGTCTAGACTACCGTGTTTTGTCGACGGAAGTTTTGTCGACAGATACTGTCGACAAAACTTCCGTCGACAAAGAGCGTCCAGACACATTGAGTTCTGTCGACAAAGCAAGCTGCTTTGTCGACAGAATTCTGTAGTCTGGACGCAGTGTTACAGGCAATAACACCTTCTGTCGACAGAAGGTGTTATGCCTCGTAAAATGAGGTATACCAGTGTCGACAAAACTGCTGAGTTCTGTCGACGTTATGTCGACAGAACTCAGCGGTAGTGTAGACGCTGGTATAGTTTTGTCGACAAAAGTCCACTTTTGTCGACAAAACTAGGTAGTCTAGACACACCCTTAGTTTGTACAGGATAAACTTAAAAACAACAAATAGACTGGTAGCACTTTATAGACTAACAGAACATGTAGATGGTATCATGAGCTTTCGAGGGCACAGCCCACTTCTTCAGATGACCGGAGTTTTGAGTTTAGGATGTGCAGACCCAAAATAAAAACTGTAATAACTGTAAATTGTAGGAGTGGTTTTTTTTTTATTTCAGAAACTATGATGACAAAAGGTGACATTCTATCATCCATTCTTTATTTCAACTTTCTTATAATCTCCTCAACTTCCAAGAAAATTCCGCTTGTAGTGAAGTTAATAATATACATATTACATCAGGAAGAGTCACATGAAGCTGACATTTTAATTTAGCCACCTCTTCTTAATATAGCAGTAGGAATTATAATATTATAATGAAATCATTAGATCAGATAGAATAACTCATAGAGTCTGGAGAAAGGTCAATATTGACACTCATGGCTCTTATATGAACTTTTCTCATATAATTAGTTAATGCTATTGTTTATAGATACATACATTTGTGATCGTCTTCCAAATGAAAAAAATGTATCAGGTGAAATATAATAATACCTACTAGATGCAATAATTACAAGGTCCAAATATTTCTGGTAAATTTTGGATTAATAGATGAGATGGCATTTAAGAACAAGATGTGGGTAAAATATAAAGAACATTATGAAAAATATACTCCACTCTATCTTCCCAATATGTTATTATTTAAATAATATAAACAATTGTAATGGTAGTCACATTCACGCCAGGTAGTCTTTTTCTGATAGACAAAAGACCCCAATGTTAAGGTCTTATTGCTATTGTAGCAATGGGCCCAATTCTCCACCTCTTTCATTACAAAAATAATTTATAGCTGTGGCAAGGTAGGTGTAAATGCTACCAGATCATTGTGGTAGTGATTTATATTAACTTGCACTCCATCTGCACAGCTATAAACGATAAGACAAGGTGCAAGGCATTAGCTGTTCCTATTAAGATTAAAAAACCCAACCTTTTATAAAGCTGAAAGGATTTTCTTTAGGTACGTGCCTATTGAACAGTAAGGGCCAGTTATTAAATTCCTGAATGGGAGTTTTATTTTTGTAAGGAGTTCCAGGTCAGGCCCTCAATTACCTACATTCTTAATGTGATGTCTACAGGAAGAAACTAATGGAAGCCAGTAGCAGCAATTTTCTCTTTAGCCTCTCTGATGAACACAATCTAAAATGAGCTTTCTCTCTATTAGTAGTCCATTATTTGTGAAATCATAAATGCTGATGGAAAGCAGACAAAAGAGAAGTCACATGTTGATTATGGGTGGGTGAAGAAGCCTGAAATAAAACAAATAGCAGCTTTCATATCAACCTGTACTCCCTTCTATCCTGCTGTCCATCAATCCATCACATTTACAACATGCCTGTCACTGTACTACCTAGACAGATAAGGAGAGCAGCGTAAGGCACTGGGAGTCAGGACTTCTGGGTTCTATTCTTCACTCTGTCACTGGCAGCCTTGGTAAAGCAATTTATCACTTCTGTGTACCTGTTTATAAGCAGAGATAGTACAAAGCTTGTCCACTTGATAGTGATGGTATGAGTCCTAATATTTGTAAATTGCTTCATGTTCATGAAAGATGTACAAAATATTATTATATGACTTTTGCTTTAAAATCTCTCCCCTAGTGCCCATTTACCATCTTAAAGAAGACCTTTCTCAGTTACTGTTGATTCCTGCTCTTCCCTCTCTTTTTCCCTAGCCAGTTATCCTGGCTATATTTATAGGCCTGAATCCGTGCTCAAAGGTAAGTTATCCTGATCAATTTGATCTTTTTCTATCCTCCTAGCCTTGCTGACCTCATTTTATCCTTATATCATCCCAATCTACACCCAGTTCTAATGAAAATTTCACTTCCTGGGCTGTTGCCTTGAGTCAGTGTTATGACCTTAGACTTACTGAATCTTTTTTTGTGACATGAAACCCCATATTGGTGCAAGATATATGACTGCGCACCAGGGACTGGGCTAAGATGATGAGTCATATATCACTCTGAGTTTGTTTAGCCCTGTTTTATGTTTGCCACATCACTTCATTCTATGGGCAGAAAAAACATTGTTGGTGCTTTGGCACTCTATTATAAATCACGTGAAAGCTGAAGTTGTTAAATAGAAGTTGGAATCTGTCTACTAAATGAAAGGCTCTCAGTGAATGTCATCTTTCTCAGGTGGCTCTTTTATGCCCCAATTAATAAAAGTCACCTGACGATAAAGTGGAAGTCACCATACCAGATGCATAGGTAGAGCTGGCTATGGTTTGCATACCACCTTTATGTACCCTTGTTTCTTGGGCAGCTCAGGCTTGATTGGGTCCTCAATGAACACTAGAGCCTATGCTGGCTGCAGCTACCTCCAGGGGCATGATTTAATTCCCAAACCACTGGAGCATTGTGCATTAAGGCGATGCCTTCTTTCACACCTACCATCTCTGAACACCCTATGCTCAGATGGGCAGTGGAATCAGAGTGGAAGCAGATGGGTAGGAACGACTAGAATATAACTCACTTTACTGACTTTATGTCATTAGGGATTCACTGATGCCAGGGGAATCTCCAATTGGCTGTTCAAACTAGATTTCCACCAGAACATCCTAAGGGAGACAAAAATGGGTTGCAGATCTGGCCCACTCTTTCACAAGTCAGACAAGCCCTTTCATCCCAGGCCTCCAAGAGATTAAGCTACTGCAGGTTTTCCCCATCTTGGTCCAATGCAGCAGGATGGATAGCTGCTTCTCCACACTGTATTTGCACCCAGAATGGAAGATAGTCAGGCCCATGAGCATGGAGGGGTCCTTGAAATGCAGGGTCCAAAACAATTCTTTGTGCTAATGGTTAAGACAAGATTTGCAGCAAATAGTCTCAGTATTTTAAAAGACACCTAACAAGGATCACTTCATCTCCATTCAGAAGAAAAAGGATAATAAGCTATCCAAACTCCTACACACCTCAGGATCTCTCATTCTCGGTACTTTCGACTCACCTAGCAACATTGTCAACCACACTCTTAGCCCAACAGAGAAATCTTCCCTATCTTGAAGACTCTCCTTCTGCACTACTACCCCCCAGGAATATGATTCAGTTCTGTGGAGATCTGGAGGCCTATTTTCATCGCCTCTGCCTAAAGGAATATTTCCAACACGCCGATGTACAACACACTGACCTAGCATCTTCCCCCTCCCCCTCCCGCCAATTCCACAAGAGGAAGGCTTCACGTGAGCCTCTACTAATGGTTGAAATGAGAGTTTTGACTTCTACTTGATTGCTTCCACAAGCATGCACTGGCTGTCATTGTCAGCAAGCAACAACATATAACAAATAACCTCAATCATGCAGAATGCAATGCTATCTACAGCCTCAAAAACAATTCTAACATCATAATCAAAGAGACTGACAAAGGGGGTGCTGTAGTCATCATGAACAAAACAGATTATGAACAGGAGGTGACCAGACAACTCATCAACACCAGATTCTACAGGCTTCTCTCCTCTGATCCCACTAAAGATACCAAAAAACCCTAAAACAACTGCTCACAAAGCTCCCCGATGCAGCTCAGGGCCAAATTTACACAAAAACCCCCTTAATCCCTGACCAGGAGTTTTCTATCTGTTACCCAAAATAAACAAACCTGGATATCCCAGACAACCCATCATCTCAAATATTGGCACACTTACTGCAGGATTATCTAATATATAAAGGAGAATGTTTGTATATTTGTGCTCTAATAACTTGGACACTATAAGAGTTACCGCAACCAAACTTTCCATGGGGTAACCTTTCCTCCAGGAGAAGGTTTTAAGGTACTGTGGGAGGGTGAGACAGGAGCCCCACTCCCCACCCCTGCACTAGCTCCGCTGGCGGCAATATGCTTCCAGGCCGCCGCTGTTCTGGGCCTGTGGCACTTGCACAGAGGCAGCGCGCGGAGGACCGCCCTCACGGAGCAGGCGCACCTCAGCCAGTGTGCAAACTGGCAGGCAGGTGGACCCTGGGAGAGCAGGGGTTCCAGCAGGGATGCCGGTGTGGAAAAGGGCACTCCTGATTAAAACTGGTGCCAGTCCAGACACAAGGGGAGGAGAGAGAAAAGGAGGAAGGGGGAGCATGGTCAGCTCTTTTGCACACTGCCACCCCTCCTTCCCCGCCACCTCCCAAACTGCAAGCCTGTGCCCCACACAGAGGGTATGTCTACACTACCCCCCTAGTTCGAACTAGGAGGGTAATGTAGGCATACTGCACTTGCAAATGAAGCCCGGGATTTGAATTTCCCGGGCTTCATTTGCATAAGCGGGGAGCCCCTATTTTTAAAACCCCGCTGGTTCGAACCCCGTGCAGCGCGGCTACACGGGGCTCGAACTAGGTAGTTCGGACTAGGCTTCCTATTCCGAACTACCGGTACACCACGTTCCGAACTACCGGTACACCACTGCCCCACTCCTCCCCCGCCACCTCCCTGTTTCCTCACCATTGCTGGAAGCAATTGGCTCAGGGCCCGGCGGCCGACCAATGGGTGGGTGGGTTGCTTCTGGGGCTCGCTCTCGGCAGAGGGGGTGGGGCTGGTGTTACCGCTCAGCTGCCACTTTAAAAAAATGTCCGGAAAGAGGAGCATCAGGGACCCGGAGGTGAGAGCAGAGGATGGGGGGGGGGGGGAGGGAAGGTAATGAATGGGGAGGGCTGGTCTGGGAGGGGCTGGTCTGGGGGGGCTGGACCATTGGGGGCGAGTGGGGGGAGGGCAGGATTGTAGGGAGATGAAGGAAGTGGGGCTGTACAATCCTGCAGGGAGTGAGTGAGAAATGAAGCCCATGGCAGGGGAGGGGGGGAGTCTCCTTTGAGGGGCACTGGCCCAAGGGGCAGCACTGGATGATGCTGGGTGGGTGAGAAATTAATCCAAGGCAGAGGGGGGGATCCCTCAAATCTGGATGCTGGTCCTGGGTTTGATACTGGATGATCCTGGGAGGGGGGAGGGGGGAAAGATGCAGTCCATGGGTGGGGCAGCTGGTCAAGGGGGTGGTGCTGGAGCAGGGACTATAGAGGTGCCAGCATGCTCAGGTAGTTGACTCATAGTTTCATCAAAAGAGATGGGAGAAGAGTTTGAGGTGTCACCTTGAAATCTCTCAGATTCAGTAGGGCCAGCCCCATTGATTGAGGCATCCCTATACTCAGTTCTTGGATGAAAATTTGCACACCCAGCATGCCTATCCCCTACCAAAAAGACATTAGCTTTTACAAGGATAATTAGCAAAAATACCATCAGATAGGAAGCAAAACATTGCACTATTGAAGAGGGGCCTCCATATGCTTCCAGCAATGGTGGGGAAACAAGCCATGGTGATTTGGGGGCTTTCCCTTCCACTGTGCTTTTAATGGCTCCATGACTCATGACATGGGAAGAAAACAGAGACATCGTTTCTACTGTGACTTTTGTATCTAAGTTTGCCAGATCAAATAGCTTTGATTCTCCACATGGCAATGCCTCTTTTTTGAGTCAGAGATTTTGCTTTATGCAGCAGTAGAAAAGCATGGGGGTCTGCCAGAATGGCCAGATGTCAGGCACTGGCAGCTGTGGTGTGGCTGGAGGCTGTCAGGACCAGCTTCTGTTTTTCTTAATTTTGTTCCCCTGGTTTCTCAGGTAAGTCCAGCTAGTCTGGTAATATTGATTCTCTCCTCAGACCCTATGCTGCCAGCACACCTAGCTATCTTCAAGCTAACTTCTTGGGGAAACTACAGAACATCAATAATCTTCCTGAAAACACTATCCTGGCCACCATGGATGTAGAAGCTCTTTTACCAACATTCCACATGAAGATGGATTACAGGCTATCAGGAACACCATCCTTGATGATAGCACTGCACACCTGGTTACAGAGCTCTGCAACTTTGTCCTTTCCCACAACTACATCCGATTTGGAGACAATTTGTATATTCAAGTCAGTGGCATAGTCATGGGCACCTGCATGACTCCACAATATGCCAACATCTTTATGGCTGACCTGAATAATGTTTCCTCGGCTCTTGTCCTCTAGCACCCTAACTCTACTTATGCTACATCGATGACATCTTCATCATATGGGCCCATGGGAAAAAGAGACTTGAAGAATTTCACAGGGACTTCCACCCCACCATCAACCTCAGTCTGGATCAGTCCACGCGAGAGATCCACTTCCCTGACACTACAGTACAATTACATGATGGACACATTTCCACCACCTTATTACTGAAAACCTACCAACCGCTACACTTACCTTCATGCCTCTAGTTTCCATCCAAGACATATTTTTCAATTAACTACAGACAAGCTCTAAGATGCAACCAGATTTGCTCCAATCCCACAGACAGAGACAACCACCTACAGGATATATATAGAGCATTCTTAAAACTAAAATATCCACTTGGAAAAGTGAAGATCAACAGAGCCAGACGACTACCCAGACATGAATTACTTCAAGACAGGTGAAGAAGAGAAAACAACAGAATTCCACGTGTCATCACCTATAGCCCACAACTTAAATCCCTCCAATGCATTAAAAGCAATCTACAACCTATTCTGGAAAATGGCCCCTCACTCTCACAGACCTTGGGAGAAAGTCCTCACCTACAGACAACCCCCTACCCTCAAGCAAATTCTTTCCAGTAACCATGCAGCACACCTCCATCATAAACATCCAGGAACCCACCCCTGCAATCAGTTTTGGTGCCAACTCTGTCCACACATCTATCTACACCAGCATTTTCATCACTGGACCCAACCACATTAGCCACCAAATCAGAGGCTAATTTAACTGTACATCCACTAATGCCCCTCTACCATGTATATTGGCCAAACTGGACAGTCTCTACAGGAAAGAATTAATGGACACAAATCAGAAATCCAAAAAGGCAACACACAGAAATCTGTTTGAAGAACACTTTTACCTGCCCAGGCATTCATTAATGGATCTCAAAGTCACTGTGTTGTTTCAGGCCAGTTCCAGAAGCCAAATATACAGGGAAGGGTTGGAACTTAACTTCATTTACAGGTTTGGAACCCATCACAAAAGTATGAATAAAGACATTACCTGGCTAGCAGACTACCTTCCACATCTTAATGACTTAAAAAACTGAACAATGGGTACTTAAGAACACTTTGCACCTTGCTTCATGTAACGTGAACACTTAAATTCACTATTTTTCCCCCTTCCTTCGCTCCATCCCCATCCCCTATTTATTTTGGAACTGGACTTCTAATACTCCATTCATCTGAAGAAGTGGGTTGTACCCACAAAAGCTCATGATACCATCGACATGTTTTGTTAGTCTTTAAGGTGCTGCTAGACTACTTATTCTTTGTTTTTTAAGATTTTCCAGTTACAGACTAACTCGGCTACCCCTCTGAAGCTATTTTAAAAGCATAAGTCTTTAGAAGACACAGATTAGCACCTGAAAGTATGATTGTTGCTTTTCTCTTTTGAAGATAGAAGGACTTTTCTAACTCTCTTCCTTCTACTGTTCCCATAATGTATGTCATTTTTTATAGCGAAGAGAGAAATACAGAGGAATCCCTTTACATAAGGGATGTAAGATATTTTACTCCCAAGTATTGCTGTCTCCTCAGCAGAGACCACTTTGGAAATATTGCTTGAAAGCAGAATTCACTTTAAAGCAGAATTCAGCAGTATTCTGGATAAAAGAAAGCTGGACAGGGGAAAGCAAGGAAAAATTGATGTTCCCACAAAAGGAACAGATGAGTCCAGCAAGATTTCCAGGAGAAATATGACTGTAGCTAAAATGCAATCATATGAAAATGGATTTGTGGTGACCGACCTCACAGTAGACCAATCTACTATAAACTGAATAAGACTTACTTTAAAAAAGGGGTGTTCTCACCATAAAGCATGTTGTCAGTCTGAACAAACACAAGTATTTTACTCACTACCCTCTCCAGCACTATGTATTTGCATTAGCAATTTTTTCTCTGTTATCTGCTTGAAAACAGTGCCTTGATGTAAGGAAGTGCTTGCATTTCATTAGAAGAGCTCAGTTTCTTATCAGCCTAACACATTTTGCAAGGTACTTGCCTAAATGTAATCATTACTAAGAGGGAAAAAGGAGGGGCAAATAGTTTAACTATCTGATTTACTGGGATTGCAGAGTGATATGGGGTGGAGGGAGAGGGAAGGGAGGTAGGTGGCTTTTTTTAAGGCAAAAAAAAAAATTCTTATTCTATAGGCCCAAATTCAGCAAAATGTTTAAGCATGTGAGCAGTCCTATTGGCATGCATGTGCTACAGTGTTTTGCTGGATTGGGGTTATATTATTTTCCAAACAAATTTAGACCAAATTCATCCCTTGCACAGCACCAATGAAGTCAATAGAATGACATAAGAGGTTAATCTGGCTTCATGTGCAAAATCCTAATTGGGGCTCTGATGGGATGAGGTTCCCACAAGGAGTTGAATTAGGCCAGACTAGTAAAATCAAGCAATTAAGCTGCAAACAAGGGGGAGATTTAAGCTAGGAGCCCACTTATTGCAAAAAAGCTCTCCTGTGAGGGACCAAGTTGGGCTTACATATAGCTAAAAGACTAACAGCAGAGACAGGGCAGTTGTCAATTTCTCTGTAGGAAGGAGCAATACAAATTCCTAGGGTCTAGGCGAGAGTCAGAACTGACTTGGATACGTCCGGGCCCAGGAAATCAGTAATATTAGAGAAGCTGCAGACCTTGACTGCTTGGTAAGTGGTTTGGAACTTGAACTCAGAATAAAGGAGCATGGGTCTGGGTTTCCCTGAGAACTGCTGCAGCATGGTTTTGCTGGGGCTGTGAATTGAAAAACTGCCTGGGCCTACATCTACACTGGCAGCTTGTTGCGCAAGAACTCTTTTGCAGAAGAGTTCTTGTGCAAAAACTCTTCCAGAAGAGAGTGTCTACACTGGCATGTGCTTTTGCACAAGAGAATCCATACCAGTGTAGATGCTGTCTTGTGCAAGAAAGCTCTGATGGCCATTTTAATCATAGGGCTTTCTTGCGCAAGAAATTTATGTTGCCTGTCTACGCTGGCCTCTTGCGCAAGAACAGTTGCGCATACAGGCTTATTCCTGAGCGGGCGCGTCAGACTTCTGGTGCAAGAAGCCCTGATTTCATGCACTAGAATGTCAGTTTACTTGTGCAAGAACACGTGGCCAGTGTAGACAGGCAGCAAGTTTTTGCGCAAGAGTGGCTGCTTTTGCACAAGATTGCCCCAGTGTAGACACAGCCCCTATGTCGCTGCAAGAGTGACATGGTCAGGTCATGAGTGCTCTTGATTCTGTTTGAGCAGAAAGAGTTTTGTGGGCTCCAGCTCAGAAGAGGAAACCCTTAGGCTATGTCTAGAGTAGACTGCAGGTTTCTTGCACAAGAAGCTTTTTGTGGAAGAGGTCTTCTGCAAATACTTCTTGTGCAAGAGTGTCCACACTAGAAAAGCACATTGAAAAAGCAATGTGCTTTTGCGCAAGAGAGCATCCGCGCTGCCTGGATGCTCTCTTTCAAGTAAGCAGAGATTGCTATGGCCACAATGGCCACCAGGGCACCTGTGCTTTTTCTTCTTCTTGTGCAAAAAACCCCCTCTTGCTGTCCACACACGCCTTTTTGCGAAAGAGCTCTTTGGAGTTATTCCTCATAGACTGAGGAGTCCCTACACCAGAAAAACCCCTCTATTCTTTCATTTTACTTGCGCAAAATGAGGTGTGGCCACTCCATGAGCTTTTGTGCAAAAATTCTGTACTGTAGACCTACGCTTAGTGACCTGTCTGGAGGGGCAGGCTGTGAAGAGAAAGCTTCCTTTCCTGAATGAGAGAGGGGCTGCAGAGTAAGCAAGAGGCAGAGAGTGAGGGAAGTGATGCTAAGTGCCAGAATAGCTAGGGGAGGTGGTGCTGAGTGATGAACTGAGTGCTCCAGTGACAGGAGCCAATTTAGGAGTGATGTCAATGGTTATACTTAAGTCATATATAGGGTAAATGGGCCAGAAATCAAAGCAATGGGTCAAGTAGTGTAACTTGCAGCAATTTGACACTGAGGAAGTGAGCAAAATGAGTATAATTGACATGTTGAGAGAGGATAATGAGGGGGAGGGTTAATCAAGAAAACTCCCAGGGGATTTCAGTTTTACATTGTTTTACATCTGTGTTTTTCAACTTTTTAAAAATAAAGTACCCCTTTTAAAAAAAATTATAAGTACCCCCAGTACCTACAGTTTTCAGACACACAACATTTTTTTCTACCATTGTTTAAACACATTTGTTTAAACAACTTAATCGTAGCCGGCCAGGTGATGACATTTTTGGTGTAAAAAGTACAAAAATAATAAAGCACTGTAAAACTTAAAACAAAAATTCAGTTTTCTCCAAATTTCAGTTGTGTTGATGTTCACCCCCAGACTTCTCTCGAATGCCCCTAAGGGTACTCGTACCACTGGGTGAGAAACATTGTTTTACATGATCTCATTAGTGGCTTTTCCTGTTACAACTCATGGCAAGTTGGGGCCTGAATCTGTTACAGACCCTATTAGGCAGAGTAAAGAGATCTGAAAGGGGGTAGAAATGGCTGACTAAGAAAGACCCTTTTGCAAAGAGCACTGAGGTGACTAAAAGCCACCCTTTGGTTTCAAAGCCAGGCACAGGAATGAAACAGCTGAAAATAGGCAGGTGTCAATTTGGTGCAGATTACATAGCTACACTCATTTTCTGCTCCAGTGCATACAGGGTTCAATGCTGCCATTATTTACCTGGGTTCACTTTATCCACAGAGGCCAATGGGGGCTGCATACTACATCAGCATTGGCGGAAGTAGGGTCCTGACATGTAAATTACACTGCCCTTAGCACCATTGCAGAATCCAGTTTCATAGACACAAAAAGGAACTCAGTGTATATATTACAGAGGGGAAAAGTTAAATCTTCTCCACGGCAGGGTGCCATGCAGGGCTGGTATAATTATTAACAGCAACAAATGAAGGTTTTCCTTTTTGCCAAAGACAGAAAGAAATTAATGGCACTTGAGTTGTGTGCAAACACTGTAAAACATATCAAGGCTCCGCCCACCCTTTTTGCTTTTGAAACATCTTTACTATGTCTGAAAAGGCAGAGACACGGGGACTGGGAAGTATCAAGGCCCCAAAAGCTTCAATAAAATGTTCCATGTGACAGAACAAACAGCTGGTGAAAAGAGGAGACTCATCTTCGGCAAAGTGACATTGAGAGCTTTCTGAGATGCTTGCTGTGTTCACGCTAGAGAAACTCTTGATGTGTGCAATAATCTACAGCCACAGCCTGGAAGATTTCTCTCTCTCTCTCTTTTTTCCCCTCCCCAGTTCTCAATAAACCTGTAAAGAATCAAGATGAACTGGAGAGCACTCAGCCAGTTTTTTATGAATATCATGTGACTAACCAGGCAACTGAAAGGAAGAGATGTTTGGCATTATTATGACCTTTTCCTTTTTTTAATTTTTAAAGATGTTCTACATCTGTGTTGAGCTGCTAGCACCACGGAGCACCAGCAGTAGCCCAGCCTTCATGCATAATTCATGCAATCAAATGTTGCAACTGTGCAAAATTGGGAACCCCACATCCTGTGCCTCCCAATCGGCTTTCCACAGACTATCAGATGTCACAGCAGTGTGGCTCACTTAGTGGCCATAAACTGAAGTGCTAATGAAGCTGCCAGAAATGTGCAGCAGAGAGTTGGTTAATCAGTCTGTTTTTAATTTTGATCAGGAGGCCCAAAGCATTGGAAAAGCTTTAAAACAAAAACCAACAAGAACAACAACAACAAAATGCATTGTTGCAGAACAGAGTAAGAAATGGACAGATTTTTATAAAGATTTTTTTACTCATGATAGGCAAATTAAATATTCCTTTGAAAACACCTAAGTGTTTCAAAATCTACCATCTAATTTAGTAAGTGGAAAGTTAAGTCATAAATTGTTGAAATAAATGCCTCTGAGACATTGTTACTGAGGAAGTGTGTTATCGCAAACATATGCATCTCTCCCCCCCCCCCCCAGCAACCTCCCAGATTCCTCCCACTCTACCAATCCCCCCGTATGTATGAATAGGCACTGAGCATATTGCTTCTAGAATGAACAGCACAACAATAGCTCTGGGAAATCTCTTTTGTTATTTGCTAAACATAGGGAGTGAAGTCCCAGCTCATTGAAGTCAAGAGGAATTTTGTCTTTGACTTCAGTGGGGTCAGGATTTCACTTGTGAGCATATCCTCAGTTGATATAAAAGCCCACTGATGTCACAAAGAAAAAGTTTCTTCCTAGCTTCTGGTGCTCAGTGGTTGAATTATGCTCAGAATATGAGTGTTTCTACTCTAATTTTTAAACACTCTGTATTATGTCAGTAGACATATGAATATGATTCATATCTATTTCGAATTCACTGTTTGAATCCTACTAAAGACCTAATGTCAAAGATATCTAGAAGCAAATATGTGCCACTTATGCTTATATCAAAGTGTATGTCTTTTAAAAGTTTTTAATCCATTGGCTTTTAGTTTTATTATATGCCTCCGGATCTAGTGTATGAATTTGTCTTCCTGTATGACTTCATTTTTAGCCACCTGTACTATTCCTCATCTTTTCTCTAGAGTAAACTGTCTACAGCTTTTCAATCTCCCCATGTACCCTATTGTCTTCACACACCTATTCACGTTTGTCAGACATTTCTGAAAGTCAAAGCTACTATCTTGGACTTCACTGGTAAGTCATCAGAAGACAGTGTTGCTCTTAGAGTACTGGGATCAATTGTACTCTGCATGGGGCACTTCCCAATGGATAGGTAGGTACTAGATTACATTTCTTACTAGTGCAACCTATATGGAGCACATTAGTACACTAGTCCAGAGGTGACATAGGCATGAATAATGGTGGAAAAGTATGTATACATATCATCTGCATAGTGAATAAACTGAAGACCAAAACTCCTACCAACTTCATATGCACAATGATCTGTGACAAAATCAACCTCTGCCGTATCCAGATGTGAGAATTATTAGGGCAGATGGGCACTGCCCACAACTTTCAGAACCTCCAAAATGGGTATCAACTGGATTGGTCAAAATCAGCTCTATCCAGCTCTACTAATAACTGCAGGCACCTCAGAAAAATATGGCCAGTGATATGACATTAGATTACAGAGCAAATAGAATCACTGTGTAAATATTATCCTCCTCTGTTATTACTGACTAGCCCAACCCATACACTTTCCACTTCAAACCCAGTTCTAAACCTGATTGATCAGAATTTAGGAAATCTAAAAAATCTAAAAATTGTCACTTGATTTTCCACAAACTTCTCAAATGACTTTCTCCAATAACTGGAAAATTAATCAGGATCAATCAATGGTTTCTTAAACAGGGATCTCACAGTAGTGTCTTTATATGTTGACAGTCTGCACCAATAGCTTATGTTATGTGTGTCTATGTATTTTTCTAATTGCGGTGTTTCCCTCTCAGCATTTTAGGGTATGTCTAGACTACATGCCTCCGTCGTCAGAGGCATGTAGGTTAGGCTACCCGGCATAGGTAAATGAAGCTGCAACTTAAATAATTGCTGTTTCATATAAATTAAAATGGCTGCCGCGCTCTGCCGACCAGCTGATGATCAGCTGTTTGTTGGCAGATCGGGGCAGTCTAGACACGCCACGTTTGACAAGGAAGCCTTTGTCGACCGGCGCAGGTATGCCTCGTGAAACCAGGTTTACCTGCACTGGTCAACAAAGGCTTCTTTGTCAACTGCGGGGCGTCTAGACTGCCCCGATCTGCCGACAAACAGCTGATCATCAGCTGGTCAGCAGAGCGCGGCAGTCATTTTAATTTAAATGAAGCCGCGATTATTTAAATCGTGGCTTCATTTCCCTGTGCCGGGTAGCCTAATCTACATGCCTCTGATGACAGAGGCATGTAGTGCAGACATACTTGGTTACTGGCTATGTTGACAGACAAAAGTTGTTTAAAAAATAACACAGAAACAGTAAATGCTGCTTTTGTTCTTTGCTCTCAGCCGTGTGGGTGTGTGTGTGTGTGTGTGTGGAGGGGTTTGTCTCCAGCTTCAGACTTTTTAATTAAGAGTGTACATTTAAAGTGTCATCACCACTCATGCAGGACTACTGACAGACAGTGACAAACTAATGATCTAGAACAGGAAGGGACATTCAAAGTAGACTATTAAACATGTTGAAGTTTCTTTAATGACTTGCACCTCTGGAGTTATTTTGATTCATATATAATGCCCAAGCTGATAAAACAGTGTTACCACATACTATCACCAGAGTTAAAAGATACTTCTGCCTGACTCTTCCTCTATAGAATTGACTGAAAAAAAAACCTCCAAAAATCAGCTGCTGAAAACCTCATATAGTTATGTAATTTCTAAAGGAAGTGGCCCCAGCAGGTCCAAAAGGCAACCACTAGGACCCAACTATGACTTTTTGACCCTAGGCTATCTGGTCCAGAAGAAAGTTAGAGTAGGCTCTTACAGTCCTAGATTACACAACTGAGCTTACACTATCAAAGTATCTGATATAATCAAACTTGGCTCAACCATGCTCTGCTGTCTCCCAGCCTTCCTCCCGCTCATTCTAAGATGTGGAAGAAGCTGGGATAGGAAACAGCCAATCTGCCTTTGCTATCTGTGTGCTAGTGGAGGATCCTCCTATACAGGATGAGATTTTTTGGGGGGTGGATGGGTGGGGACGAAACTCTGTTTTTAACAGGCCTTGTGAAGTTGCCTTAAAGGACCAAAGAATCCTGCCCAGTGCTCTTAGAATTAGTTCATCATATTATCCTTGAAATACTTCCCATGGTGAATCTAGAATATGTGATGGAGACTAGAAAAAGAAAGAATGAATGACATGTTGATGTTTTTTCCACAGTAGTCCTCCAATATTACTAAAAACATTTTAAATAGCAGAATGGTAAAAAGTGGGTACTAACTTTTGCCACACAGAGCTGGAAAGCATTGGCCTTTTTTTTAATATCTTCTCCAAGTTTTGAACTTGTTTCATTACACCTCATCAGTGCAAAGGAATCTTTAAAATATCAAACAGGGGAAGTAGGTTTTCAAGAAGACTGGTTTTGATTGCAAAATAGACCTTTACATGAACTTTGCCTAAATTTCAAAATGGATTGCAGGACAGAAGTATGGCTAATTTAATTGATTTTATAACAGTGGTGAAATATTGTAAATGGTGTTGCCATTCCATTTTTGTTATTTATTATCTGCCTTTGACTGAACAGCAGACTATCATCACAATATTGCAATGGTTAAAAACAATTTTACACTGTTGTGAAACTGAAATAAGCTACCTTTAGGTTTTTTTTTTTTTTTTTTTTACTATTTTTACATATAAATCATACCCCTCTAAGCAGAATAGTGATAGAAATGTAGCCGTGTTAGTCTGGGGTAGTTGAAGCAAAATGCAGGACAATGTAGCACTTTAAAGACTAACAAGATGGTTTATTAGATGATGAGCTTTCTAGGGAATCCCAGCTACCAGGTTCTTTTCAGATGGATCTCTGTGAAGTATACAAAGGAGAATATTCCTTATCTTCATCACACCATCAGTAGTCTCCTCCTGAACTTCAACATAAATCAGATTTTGCTTGCTCCACTTGCCCTTTTGGGGTGTGCAGACCAGTGAATGGCTGATTCATATTCTCCATTTATGTACATTTCCTTTGTAGCTCTGTACAAGGTTCATTTCAGAGCTCATATAACAAGTCACTTCTCATTCACATGCCTTGTAAATTGTTGGGCCCATGTCCAAAATGTGGATATTGGCTCACACCTATTTCTCACTGCAGCTCACAATTGTAGGGATATTGCAGCAACAAAAGCATCATTTGTTAGTTTCTATAGCTTTCCCTGATCTGATAGTAGTTCAGTAATTCTATGGCATTTTTGAAAAAAGCAGGAAGTGTCTTGGCCACTCAGCGTCTCACTATAACTGATATGATACGCCAGGGCTGTGTGCAAGCTATTGCAGTATTAATCAGATTATGCCATATGCCTACACTCACTGCACCACTAATATTTAATGTCTTGCTTTGTAAATTGCTTTTGGGATATTCTGAGTATAACAGCCATTATATGAAACCAAATTCTGTCCCCAAATCTGCTGTGATACTTGCATATGCATGTTCAGGCACTGATTCTACAAGACATGCAGTGAAATGTGACTGTGTATCTGACAGCGGAAATGAGCCCTGAAGTGCTCAGAAATTAGAAAAGTATTTGCTGTTTTCAAGACTGCAGCTTTTCTTGACTTTTGAAGTATGAAGTGGTATTTCATCACACCAAAAGAATTAAGGTTGCAACAGTCAGTACAGATGCCTGAATCCCCAACAGAATGTCTGTTTTATGCAGCCTCATGTTTTATGTAGATTAGGATTTTTCATTAATCCAAGAATGCATTAAACTTTAGCAGACCTACACAGGAGTTGGATTACAAACAATTAGAGCTAATGTCATAATCTTTATGAAGAAATGAGGGGGAACAATTGGAAAGAAAGTATGTGGCATGAGGGGATATGAGGGATAAGAGGAGAAGAGATACAGCAAGCTACTTTCTGGTAAATGACGTGAAAACTGATTAAATATACAACACTACCTCACAGTCTGTCTAGCAAGAAGAATATTTACACTATGAATGCAGAATGAATTTTCTCAGAAGTGTTACTATTAAAAATAAAGGTAAGTTCTATGAGAATTTTCAATTCCTCCAGATAAGACAGCCTATACATTCATGATTAACTGCTGGTTTTTTATATGTAAAGATACTGGAAATACTGAATACTTCCAAAACTATAATATATGCCTCACACGTACACAATTAAGGAGGGTCTATGAAGTTTAAGGCCTTTGTGGTACAAAAACGTGTACAGCTGTGTATTTTGTACACTGTCATAGGTGTGCGAAGTAGAGGTGCGGGTGGTGGTGCAGCACACCACGTTGTGTGTCCAGCATCTCCACTGCTGCCCCCTCACTGGGATCCCAGCTGCTGGCTCTACACCTGGGGGGCTCCACTGCCAGCCCCAGAGTTCCAGCCATCGGCCTTTCACCCGGGGGTTCTGATGTCAGCCCCACTGTTCTTCCAGGGTCCTGAGGTTACAGATGCCAGCTTGCTGGCTTAGGCCTGGGGGCAAATGGCTCAGAGGCTGCACTACTGGCCCCATCCCAGGGTTCCACAGCCACTCCCAGCTGTGGTCCCACTTTGAGCAGTGAGTGGAGCAGATAGGGATAATGGGCTTATGCGCCAACTCAGTAGGTACTCTGGGGCAGGAGCACCTATGGACAAAATCTGGTGGGTGTTTAACTCTCACCAGCAGCCTCCCGTCAGCACCTTCCTCTCCTCTCAGCAATTCCTGCCCAGCAGCAAGTCCCATAGATCAGCACTTCCCCCTGCCATCCCCCTGTGCCTCCCGCCAACACAGTCAGCTGTTTCAGAGCATGCCAGAGCCTGAGGAAAGGAGGGAAGAGTGAGTCCACAGTATGCTCATGGAAGAGGGTAAAACTGGAGTGGGGGCTGATTGGGGGCCAGAAGAAGCAGGGTGGGCATGTAGCCTGGAAGGAAGGGGTGGAATGCGAACAGGGCTTGGGGCAGAGCCAGGGGTTTTAAAGTGGAAAGTTGGCATCTGGGGTAAGGGGCAAGTAGTTCACTCTAAAAATTGTTCCAGTGCCACTGTTATGAGTCATTTCATTAGGGACCTGATCCTGAGCCATTAAAGTCAATGGGAGTTTTACTATTGATTGAAGTGAGCACAGAATCAGACACTGAGTGGAAAAAAAATCCTCACTGCATATTTTAAACACATGCATCTTTCTTTGCAGGATGAAGCCTTTAGTGTCACTTGATGAGAAGTGCCACCTAAAAATTATCTTAAAACATTGTACTTAATATTGTTACAATTATTATTCATTGTTATTATTTATTTATAACACTGTAATACCTTAGGGTATGTCTACACTACAGTGCTAATTCGAACTAACGCATCTAGAACTAAAAACTAGTTCGAATTAGCGTTTTGCTAATTCAAACTAGCATGTCCACATTAAGTGGACCCTGAACCGGGGTTAAGGATGGCCGGAAGCAGTGCCGGCAGGGCATCAGATGAGGACTTAGAGCGTGGAGCTGCTGTCTCAGGATAGCCGAGGGCTGTGCTTAAAGGGACCCGACCCCCACCCCGGACAGACAGTTCTCAGGGGTGCCCCGCTTGCAAAGCAGTCCTGGCTTGGAGTGCCCGGAGTACCCACACTGGGCACATCACAGCACTCGGCCATCAGACCGGCTGCACTTGCCGCAGGCTGCCATCTGGGGAGAGGGGGTAATTGGGGGGCTGCAGGAGAGCTTCCACCCCCAGAAGCCCGCAGAGCCAGCCTAGTCCTCCCCATCGGGGGCTCGTATCCCATTCCTCCCTCACCTCCTTCCACTTACCCTTCCCTAGCCCCCCTTCCTAATGTACAAAATAAAGAAAGTGTGTGGTCAAAAATAGAATCTCTCTTTATTGAACAAAACTTGGGGAGACTGGGAAAAGGAGGTGGGAGAGGGGAAGAGAGAGGGTGGGAGAGGGGAGGGCAACTAAAATGATCAGAGGTTTGGAAGAGGTCCCATATGAAGAGAGGCTAAAGAGACTGGGACTTTTCAGTTTAGAAAAGAGGAGACTGAGGGGGGATAGGATAGAGGTCTATAAAAGCATGAGTGGGGTGGAGAGGGTGCATCAAGAAAAGTTCTTCATTAGTTCCCATAATAGAAGGACTAGAGGACACCAAAGGAAAGGAATGGGTAGCACGCTTCAAACTAGTAACAGAAAGTTGTTCTTCACAAAGCAAAGAGTCAACCTGTGGAACTCCTTGCTGCAGGAGGCTGTGAAGGCTAGAACTAGAACAGAGTTTAAAGAGAAGTGAGATAAAGTCATGGAGGTTGGGTCCATGGAGTGGTATTAGCCAGGGAGTAGGAGTGGTGTCCCTGCCCAAAGTTTGTGGAAGGCTGGAGACGGATGGCACGAGACAAATGGCTTGGTCACTGTCTTCGGTCCATCCCCTCCAGGGTCCCTAGGGTTGGCTGCTGTTGGCAGACAGGCTACTGGGCTAGATGGACCTTTGGTCTGACCCAGAATGGCCATTGTAAGCTCAGGGCTCAGGGTCGGCGGTCTCAATGGTCCACCTTGAATTTCAGCAGGGTCTGCTGGCTGGGTGCTGGCAGGCTTGCACCTGGCTCGGGCATCGTAGCCAGCCCGTGCCCCTTTAAGGGGCCTGGGGCCGGGAGGGGGGCAGTAGAGTTTCCCTGGTGTTGGCCAGAGTGGCCACCAGGGAAAGCTGGGGAGGGCTAGCCTCCCACTAGTTCAAATTAAGGGGCTACACACCCCTTAATTCGAACTAGTAAGTTCGAACTAGGCTTAGTCCTCGTAGAATGAGGTTTACCTAGTTCAAACTAAGCGCTCCGCTAGTTAGAATTAAGTTTGAACTAGCGGAGCGCTAGTGTAGTGCCTATCAAAGTTAATTCGAACTAACATCCGTTAGTTCGAATTAACTTTGTAGTGTAGACATACCCTTAGAGTCATGGTCCATGACCAGAACTGCTTTGTTTTAGGCACCATGACTAAAAGAGATAGAGGGGGAAATACATATTTTTCTGGGGTTTTTTTCCTCAGCGTGTTCATGGATTTACGGCATCTTGAATTTATTCAGTTTTGGATTGTGGAGTGTGGAGAGGAGGAATTTGCTGAACGTGCATGTTCCTCTTGATTCTCCAAAAGGAGATTGATAGTAAAACTATCAGGAAAGTGGACATGCAAAAGAGGCAGCAAGGAACTCAGTCCAAAAATAAAAAACACTGCTCCCCACCCAAAACCCCTCAAAACACATGTGCTGAACGTAAATAGGGGAGCAGAAAACCTGTATATTTACACCTTTTAAAAAAATGGATTTAAATACAAATAATTTAGGGCTTGATAGTTACAGATACTCTATCTGAAAAGGTTTTTTTTTAAATTGCTCAGTTTTAGCATATTATATTTAGTGTATTATATATGCCATTTCATAATCATTGCCTTAGTGTGGTCCTCATTAAGATATTAAACAAGCTAAGATAAAGCATGTAAGTAACACCATAGAACTTAAATGGGAATATTTATATACTTAAAATTAGGCATAAATGTAAGTAATTTATCGAATCAGGGTATGTACTTGCAAATATTGTCTTGGTCTCTCTATTATCATATAGGTAGGGTTTGGCCTAGTAAATGCTTGGGTGAAAGGCATCCAGTTAAACCCAAGTGCTACAAGAAACAAAGTGGTGACCAGGTGTATTCTCCTCTGCCTGGGCATTGTGTTGTTGAAAATGGTTTCATTAAATGAGAGAGGGGAAAAAAAAGTCCTGACCATCTGTGGCCATTAAAGATCCTATGGCAGTTTTCCCATGCATTATTATTATATTTCCCTGCTGTCCTGCAATTTCAGTTTCAGATGGGAATTATTCTATGCTTCCTGATCTAAATAATTCTGTGGCATAGCTGTTTGTTGTTAAACACCTGTCACGTGTCAACTGAGAGAGGCTAGTGTCTCATGACCTTGCAGGAAGTGATTTATGTGCAAAATATATAGTTTGTAAAATAGTGATAGAGATGTAGCCATGTTAGTCTGGTGTAGCTGAAACAAAATACAGGACTATGTAGCACTTTAAAGATTTAATGACCACAGCACCACCTTTGTCAGCTGGTTTGATTATAATGTCCAGGTTGTTTTTGAGACTCTGGACGGCGTGTTGTTCAGCGTGGTTGAGATTGTGTGTCGCTTGTTGTCCTTTTCATGTGTGTTCATTTTTTTTAAAATTGTATCCTTTGGTATATATGGTTGTGACTATTTTCTTCCATTATTTGATCTGAGGAAGTGGGTCTGGCCCACGAAAGCTCATCATCTAATAAACCATCTTGTTAGTCTTTAAAGTGCTACATAGTCCTATAGTTTGTAAGGTATTTTGGATACATGAGGCTGAAAGTGTCAGCCGACGGTCAGTGCTCCCTATATCTGTCCCTTAAGACCGGCTGAAGTTCTTTTAAATTGTGCTTGGTTCTATTACAGCAACTGAAGGAGTCAGGTTAAAACTTAAACAGTTACAGGTTTATTAAAGAAGCTTATAAATCATATGGTTGCAATGGCTATTGTTCTATTTCTTAACTATTAGCAAAATATAGATCTTAAAAACGGTTACAAAGAAGATAAAGATAGAAAAATAGAAATAATGGTACCAAGTAACAGCTTACTCTTTCTATGTGTACACTTAAGACAGAGGACCACATCCTGGTACAATTTTTAACCCCTTCTGTGCCTCTTGACTCCAGCATGTCAGGCCAGGACCAGGCCCTCAATTCCTAGGAAAGACGAAAATACGAGGTGGGCGTCCCCATAGAACCTCGGGAGGTCAAACACCTAACCCGACCAGCAGGTAGAGGGTAGAATGACACTCAAAGTGAGTGTGTGCTGGGCCCATCTTTTATACTCATGGGGTCACGTATTTCTCTTTCTTATCTGTAATGCCAATTGATGCTGGTCTGTCTGCTGTGAGACCAGTTCTTACAAGGGAGTTGTGAACTTAATTTACACTTGTAAGAGAGATAACTAAATTGGAATTACTGGGGATTCTTTTCTCAGTGGGAAATTCCTCTTCCAGGGACTGTGTGTGTGTTCGAATCAACATAGGTGCCAGCCGGTGGCAGTTCTCGCAGCCTCAAGGCCAGCTTATTGCCTTAATCGCTCTCTTCTCATATCTATGTTTCAGCTTCTCAGGATCAGATGAGCCAGCATAGACTATGCTGATTTTACTGCTCCTTCTCTGCCCTGTATGCTTCAGAGAGGCAAATAAGATGGATGTGATGGAGGCGGGCTGTCCGGCCACAGAAAGCCTCAGTATAATTATAATACCCTGAAGTATCCTTGCTCTGTAAAGCACTGACATGCAATGCTCTTGTATCAATGTGAAATACTCAGTGGTTAGAAAGATCTTCTCTCCCTCCCCCCATAACACTTAATGCTTCAGAGGTGTTTGTTCTCCGCTTAATACGTGTGTGGCTCTCTCCCTGTGTATATACAGTAATTGTATAGAAAACTACAAAAAAGAAAATCCCCTGGCCTTTACCTTCTTGTTTGAACTATGAATGTTAGATTGATTCTTTCATGAGGTAAAATATTTATGCTGCAACAGGTATCTTTTATGGAGTATATTAACTTATCTGTGTCATATTATAGTACAATAAACATCAATAATTTTGATTACTATGGGAAATCATACCATAGTTGTCTTCTATCAGTTCAAGAAGCACTGCCATTTGTCTTTAGAAATCAGAAATTCTGAAAATGAAACTATAATACAATTGGAATATAGGTAATTTTACAACTTTTTTATCTTACGAAAAAGCAAATAATTGGTACAAATTTATTCATATGTCTGAACTTGTTCTTGACCAAAAAAAAATACATAGTTCCTGCTGCACATCAAGGAAAGAGGCATGTTATAAGCAATTATCCACAAGTATCTGTATAAAGTACATTAGGTTAGCTTTTCCAATACAACCTATTGTTAACTGCATCTCTTTAACATTACAAAATTAGTCCCAGATCCTACAAACACTTACACAGATGCTTAAAATAAAGGTCTGCAAATCAGCACCTTACACAAGTAGAAAATACTTGGGCTCACTTTGAACACCATATGGGCACCATAATATTCAGTATCAGTTCTTTTTAAAATTCAGTCCAAAGTGAACTCATAATCTTGGATGAGGTACTGTATAAACACAATTTATAGGAAAAAATGTCTTTACTCATTTAAAAAAAATGCATGTAGCATAGTGAAACTCTCTAACTGTGGAGATCCATATAAAATGAACATTGTAAAGCATAATGAAATAGAAATGTTGTGAATGACACTACTTGGACATTTTACTTTTGTTCAATTTTGCATTAGAAATAAAATGTTAATCTTTAATCCCTAATGACGTAAAATGTGTGAATTGAGATCATAAGACACAAAATGACTTTTTAAAATCATGCCAGATGAGTGGCCCTCAGCTTTGACAGAATTATAGAGATTCTACACTAAAATATTGTTAATTAATTTAATACATTATTTTTACCATGCATTTGTGGTGAATGCTGTAAGGCTCTGATCCAGCTCCCAGGGTTGTCAATAAAAGGACTCCTGTTGACTTTAAAGTGAGTTATAGCAAATTACATTTGTATGTAGAGCTCAATAAAACTCCCTAAAACCAAGAACCCACCTTCCCAAATTTGCTATCTTACAAAATCTGTTCAAGAATCTCTCTAATCAGTAAGAGCTAGGACCTCCAAATTTGGTATGCAGTTTCCTCTTACAACTTAAAGCAAGGTAAAATTTGGTTGTGCCAGGACAATGGGATGTGTCTGGAATGGGATTGCTTCTCATAAAACCATACAGAGAAGAGACAGAATCTCCAGGCAGGTGGCTCCCATCTCCCCAGGAATCCTTCAAGAAGGTGGAGGGGGCTGAAGCTTCCCCCCCCCCCCACCATTTGTATGTGAACATTGCTGGCTGTTCCTCTTCATCAGGGAGGGAGGGGAAGTACACAGTATTCTGGCTGGGGAGTGCTGGGGGCAGACAAACCTGGATCTGCTCCAGCTGGGAGACATGCACCCTCTTCTGGCTGTGCTCACTGGAGCTGCAGTTCATGATTCTATATATTTTTGGTTAGTCTCTAAGGTGCCATAAAATCATTCGTTATCCTTTTTATAACTACATTCTCAATATGTTTAAAAGTACTAATTCAGGTAACACTCCACACAGGAATTAACTCTGAGCAATTTCTTTAGCTTCATGAACACTGTCCTGTATATTCTCTAGGGAGTTTAGGTACCATAATAAAACAAAAGCAACAACAACAATGGTTCCTGTTTCTTGTCTTTATGTCCAGCCATCCAGCTCTATTTGACCATTATTCACTTCGTGCATTGAGGGAGTTTGTTATAGTTAATGCCACAACTAAGATTCCTTTGACAAAGGATATGATCCTGAACCTTTTCAAAGAGAAAACAAGGAATCTGTTTCTACCACAAAATATGATGACAGTATCATGTATCTTGACATAAATCCATTCTGGCCTTCCACATTCATGGGCATTTTTCAAGAAGTAGTATTTATTTAGATTAAAACAATAGAAAAATGCTCATAAAAAGTTCTAGGTGCCCTAATAATTAATTAAACTTAAAATAATATAATACCACCTAGCATATGTACTCATATATAAGTAATACTATCATATGTTACACATACAACCTTGTCAGTGCAATTGCATATTATATATTTAACTAGAATCTCATATCTAATTGGAGTTCCCTTACGAGAAAAGCACTGACAAAGTTTGAGGATGACCGCCGCCAACGCCTTGCAGCTGCACGTGAAAGACGACATAGAGCTGTGTTCTCTCCTGTCCTGACAACTGGCGTCCCATGCCCTATTTGTAGCAACATGTGTGCTTCGACCTTTGGGCTCCGGAGCTACATGCATCTCCACAAATGAAAGGCATAACATGTCTTCCTCAGTTCCCGAGAGACAACCAACAACAACAACAACAAAAACACATCTAGCCTCCTGCCATAGGCTCTTACTTTGAGCAAAGCTTGGTCTCAAATATAAAGGAAAAGGGAAAATTTCCCAAGGGAAATTTAGACAAAGTTTTTATTTTATCCCATTACCAATAGGCTATCCAGGCTCAGCAATATTAACCAAAAGTGAATTAGAAGGCTATGAAACTAGTGCTACCTCTTCTGCTAGGCCTAAAATCATTAAGACAAGATTAGCAATGATGATTACAACCAGAGTAAGAAAAAAGGTGAAAACTCAATATCGTAAGGTTTCTTTTTCTCCCCAAAAGACAGGTTAAAAAACCAAGACCAACAGCTTCAGTAACAGAAATAGGAAGGTTTGTTGCAATTATTATACAGAAAACTTAAACATTTATGATACTGTCATGTAAAATAAACGCCACCCAGTTGTGTGTAATGGTAGAGAATCTTAGGCTGTGTTTAGACTATACCTCTCAGTCGACAAAGAGATGTAGAGTAGGCACACAGAAATTGCTAATGAGGCAGGGATTTAAATATCCTGCGCTTCATTAGCATAAACATGGCCATTGCTTTTTTTTTAATTGAAGCTTTTTCTAAAAAAAAAGGAAATCTAGACACGGATCTTTTGAAAAATAAACCCTTTTTTGAAAGATCCTGTATTCCTCAAAAAATGAGGTTTAAGGATCTTTCAAAAAAGGGTTTATTTTTCGAAAGATCCACATTTAGACTGCCTTTTTTTTCGAAAAAGCTCTGTTTTGAAAAAAAAGTGGCAGCTATGTTTATACTAATGAAGGGCAGGATATTTAAATCCCTGCCTCATTAGCAATTTTGACCTGCCTACTCTACATCTCTCTGTCGACAGAGCGGTGTAGTCTAGACGTACCCTTAGTGTGACTAACAAGTGAATCAGATAGTTGTCAGAAAGTGAAATACCACTGGTGATAGGGTGTGTAAACGTTTTCTCATAATCAGGGCTCGCCGAACCACGGTGAGCCCTGCTCGCCAGCCGCGCTGTCTGGCGATCTGCACATGCGCAGATCGTTTTGCACATGCGCAGATCGCCCGAACCCGGCTCTTCTGGGTTACAATCTACTTGCCCGTGGTGAGTAGATTGTATTATTTGTTGAGCCCTGCTCATAATCATTACTGGATAGGGTTTTTTTCTCCAGTTGAAGTAACATGGCGCCCTGACAGTGTGCTAGCTACTAAAGATTAGCTATCAGATAATACTAAACACTCAAGACTTTTCACACACTTTTCTAGGGCAAACCATATGACTTGTAGCTGATCAGTAGAAGGATCAGTCCCAAATCCTTCAATACCAGCCTGTTCAGTCCCAGTATAAATGTACTGAGATCCTTTGTCTCGACATCTGTTTTAATTACTCACAAAGGGTTGGTAGAGCTAATTCAATTTCTCTCTGATCATTACCACATACGAATTTCATTAGGTTTTCACAGTTGGCCTATTTCAGTTTTTTTTAATTTCAGCTGCCCTCATGGAATGCTCTGCCATAGATTTTCCTAGGCATTCCTTCTGAATACTGCACGGAATAGATAGGCAACCCCTTTATTGGTCAGGGAATGGTCAGTATTCAAAAACATTCTTTAAAAAAGCTCCCATACACCTTCACAATTCATACTTAACTTCCAAAAAAAGAAATTTTGTTTAGATAAAAAAAAAAATCTTAGTGATTGTTTACCTCTGAAGAAAATGCAGAGAGAGAAATTTCAATGTCTGCATTAGATATTCACACTCCAAATAGCTACATTTTAAACTTTCTCTTTTAAAAAAATGTAAAGAAAACCCAGTAGTTAAATAGGTAGAAAAAATGTTCCATTTTTGCATGCAGGGCTTTAAATTGACACACACTGTTTTATTTGTTGTTGTTTTTTAATGGTGCCTACAGATACTTGGAGGAGTACCTAGGGAATTACCCAGAAACTGTCTAGTATGATGTAAGCACATGTACATATATAGTATTATAGTATCTGAACTCCTGCCATGAAAGTAAACATGGATTAAATTAATGAGCATAGAAAAAAGTTTCTTCAAATTCAAAGAACAAAATTGGATTTTACTAAGAATTCCCATAAATAATATAGAGTTTAAGCTTTTCAAGAGAATTCATTTACTAATTACATTTTTTGTTGCAACTGAACCCATTCATTTTAGAGGGTTAGAGCTGATTAACAAAAAGTAAATAGCCTATCCTAGTGATAATGACAGATTTTTCTTAGAATTTATTATTTTTGCTCCATACAACGATTGCACTTAGATTTTAAAGAATTATTGAGGACCTGAATTCATCCCACAGTTCGCTGATGATCAGAATCATTTATGTTTTGGAAGACCTGACAGTAGCTTCCCGTACTAAAACTGTACAATTTACCAACATGCTGGCAACTTTTCAAAACTATGTTGTGTGGAATTCATTATTATTCTGGATACTATACTATAACCACAAAAGACCTGACTAGAGAGGCTGTTCTGGACTGATCACTCACAGAATTATAAATCAGCCTGTGTGTGCATTAAGCATTTACTGTGTTTTACCAAAACCTTTTATAATACTATTTTACAAACAGATTGGAACAAAACAAAACAAAACCCAGACTATGTTGTTAATTTCACAGTTGAGTCATGGATAGAAATTCACCAGAATTGATCTCTTGACCCATTTTGTCGTTAAAATCACAGAATTGGGCCCTATGAGGGGAATTACTCAAACCAGAGGGCACTGTGAGGTGGCTTCTAGAGTCAATCTAGTTCACAGAGCACAAATGACCAAAACAGAAATCCACAACAGAAACTGGAAACCAATTGGTGGCATCCCTGTAACTAGCAAAGAAAATAATGAGGGTGAAACAAGGCATTGAGACTAAAAAAATTTTCCCGAAGAAAATTCCGATGTTGCAGAAACTGCATTTTACATAAAAAACCAAAACCCCAAAACATTGATGAAAAATTCCCAACTCACTTAGGCTACACTTTTGCAGTAAAAAGAAATTGTAAAATTACAAACTTCTTTAGCATCAAAAGGCAATAGTTGCATAGCTTTTATTGCCATTAGAGGGCATTTGAAAGTTGATTATACAAAGGATAGAGCACTGAGAATAATGAAAAGTAAACAAAGAATTGTATCTGAAAATCTCATAATATAGTTTCAGTTATGTCTATTATTCTTAGCTCTTTGCCCTTTGAAGAATGTCTTACCTGAGGCCAGCTCATTGTGCAGAATTAAGATATTAATTGTCTGCCATTAGATTAGGGTTGCCAACGTTGACTGAAGCTATTCTGGGAGATTTTTTTCCGAACATGATGTAATGTCATTTTCTTAAAATCTTAAAATCTCCAGGATTGCTTTCAATAGTCATTGGGAGTTTGATGCCAATTCTTGGAAATTCCAAGACAGTCCTAGAGGGTTAGCAAGCTTATATAAGAGCCCTTAAAAAGTTTTTGTCTTGCTAGAGAAGTATGTGTTGATTTTAGTCTCATGATTTTATTTAGGACAACAATATTATAGCTTTTCAAAATGGGATTTTTTTCTAAATGATATACTCTAGGAAAGGCATAAAGGTCTCTTCTGACATTAAAATTTAGGAGATACACAGTCCAAAGAAGCCCACAGATTGTGAGTTTGGCAGGTCAATCATTTTAGGAGAAAAGTCTCCTACAGAAGCTTAAGCCAAACTTTTGCCCTTCTCTCTATATGGCTGGCAACCAGTTGCATGGGCAGGTGAGTGAAGGATACTTTGTACAAATGAACTACACTACTGAAAACAGAAATAAATGATGGCCTTATATTTCCAGTAGTAAACAGAAACAGCGCTTCATGTTTTCTCAAGTTAGAACCCCCCAAATTGACAACCTTGACCATTTTTTCCTTCTGTTAGGTTATTCAGATTTTGTCAAACTAATATAAAGTTGGATAATTAATTGCTGAAGGGCATCAGGATCTCAAGTCTCGGATGGACCATTAAGTTTGTTTTGATTTAGTTTTCAGTGCAGAGTGATAGGAAAGTTAGGCTTTCTATTTTCCTGGGGTTTCTGTGAACATGCTCTTTAGTTTCAATCCATACATACAGATAGCTTCCTGTACAGAACCTTGCCTGTTAATTACTATTTTTACCTGTTCTGAAATCTATCTAGATACATTTATTGTCTTTACCACAGCAGTATTTCTGACCTATTCCTATTACAAACTCTCTGCTATTTAGTTATAGATAGTTACCAGTGAGCTGTAAGTTGGTAGCTAACTCCGTATTAGAAAAGGGTAAGTTAAATACAATTGCTGCTCTAATTGAATAAGTCACTAGTAAGTGGCATCACAATTGGATCAGCTAAAAAGTATCATTGCTTCTGGTGTGTCCAGAATCTAAAGATTCTAGATATTTTTTAAAATGACCAATCTGTCAGCATTTCTTCCCAAAGGAGTTACTCCTCCCTGGCTAACCCCCCCCCCCCCCCACCCTGTTTTTTGCTTGTCTGAACAATGCAAACTCATGATTTTTCATCATTTCTGTGCTCTATCTCCCATTTCATCTGTATTTCATTCAGCTTTTCACTGTCAGACCTTTGAGACAGGAACTATGCCTTGTATTATTACAGCTGGTCAATACTTGGACTTTCTGTTCTGTGGGAAACGCTAACGTTTCAAAAGAAGTTACTGTTCTGATTCAGAATAAAAGTAGAAACCCTGAGATTTCCTATGTAAAGGAAATTCTGGATATTTTTCTTTCAGGAAAAAAAGTTCATTTATTATAAAAGAAATGGGGCCTCCCAGTGCAAAGCAAGTATGCCTGTCTCCCACCTGGTGCTCTCATAGAATGCTCAACTTCTTCTCCAAAATCCGTGCTTGAGCTGCACCTACAGTTCTACAACTGAGTGGCTTACATGTCAAAGTCCGCAAGCCTATCCAAATCTGCAGAGCAGGACGAGCCAATAGTTGCACTACCCTGCTGCCCTGTGAATAGGGGCAAGGTAATGATTCCTGATATTAAGAGGGAACTCGTGGGATTGTGTAGTTGGGGCGAACTTATCAACTTTGGCCATTGAGCCACAAATGCACTGTGAATAGGAATAAGTTACTGACTCTTGCTAGTGAACCACACTGCCCTGCAAATAGGGGTGGTGTTTTCTGATGAACTTTCTGTCTGAAAATGTATGATGTCTCTAACAAAGTTGGCTGGGGAAAAAAAGGAACACTTTTTTCATAATTTTTTTAGTCTCAGTGCATACTTCCGTTGCACTGCTGAAATAGTAAATCATAACAAGTTTGCTATTAACTCATGTTTGCTGACTGAATAAAATCTAGCTGAGAAAAGAGCTTGGCTTTTCTACTGAGAAATGACTGTTAGATTTCAGCCTGAAATATCCAGGAACAAGCAGCTTAACAAAGATAATAAATTCAGTCTTGAAAACAGTCAGGTTCACCATTTGCCTCAAACTGCCAACCTTCTAACATCAGAGCTCTTTGATTGTGTTAAGATGGCGCATGATTCCACAGCCTGGCCGAACATTAAATATGGTGGCTGATTTGACCTAAGCATTCTGTTCTATTTGTCTCTGCTTACTCTTTATCTTTTCAAATTAAACTGCACAACTAAGTTTTCATGTCCCCACTGAGACTGCCTGAGCAAAGGTTGTTAACAAGAAATATTTGATGATTACTTACTTGGCTCTTTTAGGTTTCTATCCTGTTAGATTTCCTACTTCATTACATTTATTATATGAATTTTCCCTAATTTGTATAACGTATATAGAAAACTTTTATAAATGGCTGTAAGGATAGCTTGTAATTCCATTAAGATACATTATACTCCTGCTGCTATGCAGGTGCTCCACTGGAGAGGTTGCAGGGAAAGGGAACATAAGTGGACATGTAGTGGTTGTTTCTAGGTATTAGCTAGTTTGGGGAGGAAATTATTAAAGAGATTCATCTTACAACAAAACACTAGTTTCCCGGAGATCTCCTGACCTGCTTATTTAATGCTCTATTAAAAGGTCTACATTTCAAACAGAATAACACATCATTGCTTTTTACTATTAGCAGCAAGACTTTGCATTACACATTATTGGAAAAAAATGTGGCCTCTCCTCCCTGTGGAATTGTGGTGGATACGCTTTTTTAGTACACTCCAGAGAAAGGCTATGTCTAGACTGCAAAGAAGAGTCGGAAAAAGATATGTAAATTGTGAAATGCAAATTGCGTATCTTTTTCTGCTTTTTTTGGGAAGAGGCTTTTCTGAAATTTGGCTCATCTATATGGGGCCAAATTTCAGAAAAACCTCCTCTTTTGGAACATCCCTTCTTCCTCATACAATGAAGAATACAGGCATGCCGAAAGAACGCATCTACTTTTTTGGAAACTGTTCTGAAAAAGTGGATGTGTCCCTAGGATGTGGCATAGCTTTTCTTGGGATACTGAAGGTATCCCAAAAAAGCTCTGCAGTGTAGACATAGCCGAAGAGGATACTCAGCCAGCAAGCCAGAATCCTTAGCCAGGTTCTTTGAATGTTAAGCAACAAGTAATGTTAAATGCAGTGTGTAGTGTTTAAATTCAGTCAGCGCCATTTGGACTGGAGCACCAGTAAATACTTTCAAACCCACAGGAGCTATGTTACCCCTCATCTCCATGGGGTGACGAGATGAGCCTTGAAAGGGAGCACTGGGAAATAATCTCAGAGAATGTAACCCCTCAGAGTATGTTAATGTTTTATTGTAACTTCAGCTTAATAAAAAGTTTAAACCAATCAAGAAAACATAGCTCATTTATTTTGTTTTAGTTCAATTACTGGCTGCATTAAGTTACTTGCAGAGAACTAATACAGAATGGGCTGAGAGGGGATACAAAATGGAGAATTTGAAAGGGGAGGTTTGCAATTAAAAACTTATCTGCAGCCACTTTTGTTATCATTTAATGCTATCCTAAATCCTCCAGTGAAAACCTACTAGTAATTCTGTACAATTCAAGGGATCAAAATGTTTTTATTCTTTAAGTTATAACAGGGTAAATTTAATTAGCAATCACTAGCAAAACACAAGACAATGCCTTGTTTATACAAAAATTACTGTTCTTCTCTGCTTCCTGAAAATAATTATACACTTTACACTTGGGAAAATTTTTCATCATTATGGAAACCACAACAATGGACTCTTTGTATAAATTCTTGTTTAACAAACCGGCTACTGGGCACTTCACCTCCCTCCCCAATACCTCTATCCATAGTGTAATAATAATTGGAAGGCTTCACAGATATGCTGCTTAGTGGGCTGGCTCTCTACTTCAGGGATTGAAGAGATGCTGCTATTGTTGCAACGTCTCCCAGAGGGAATTTAGCTTGTGCTAAATTGTACCTTTTCTTGAACTAGCTTCTTACTATGCAATCTCAGTACTTGTCAATTAAATAGTGATTGTGTTAGGCTTTAACCAATGGCACTGATAAAGTTGGAAAATATTTGTGTCCCTTGACTGCTTTAAAACATGGTATCTTTCAGCCCAAAGGATATAGCATTAGTGGAATTCTGTATCATTTCTAGAAGTACTGGGTCTGGAAGACTGCCATTGTGTTTGCATCAAAAATCAGGGAAAGGGGTTTTCTGTTACATATGCAGAATAATTCTCCTAAGTACCAGAAGATGTACTCACAAGTAATGATGAAAAATAGGGCCAGTGTTACTTAACCTTCTGTCCTGTGCTTTTAAGGTAATTATCATCAAGCTATTCAAAACTGAAACATGCATGAAGAGAAACACATGTATTATATTGTAGGCTTTCAGACATAACTAAACCATTGACCATCATTAATTATTTTAATCTGGTACTTGAACAACTAGACATTGATTCAACCTGTTTGAATGTAAAGATTGAATCTGTATGACTCTTGCAGGAACTGTAATCCTGAAAAACAATATCTATATTTTCTAACACATTGATCTTTGAAGTATTTGTATATAAATCAGACTCCTCTGTGCACTTCCACTATACAATTAAAAGGAGTCTTGTGAGATCTTAAAAGCTCACTTATTTATTAAGTCTATTAGAAAGTTCTCATGGGTTTTTATTATTATACTTGCCTCATACAAGTACCTCCTACATTGTAGAGCTAGTTCTACTGGTTTTCCCAGTGGAGATCATTGTCTTCCCATTTCTTTATATCCAAACTTATTGGTGCAGCAGTCACCAACTCAGACTAAGACAGAAGAGAAAATAAGAGTTAAGAACAATGCCCTTTAAAGCTACATCTACACTGCAAAGTTATTTTGGAATAAGCTATTCCAGAATAGTTATTCTGAAATAGCTTCTTTCAGAATAGCACTTCTACAATGCAGGGAAGCCTTAAAATTAATCTGAGGCAGGCTTCCCTAATGTAGATGTTCTATCTTGAGGAATAACTTAGAATGGCCCTGGTGAGGGGCTTTTTCGAAATAGCAGAAGTGGAGCACCTACATAGCCCCTATTCCAAAATAACTGGGGGTATGTCTACACTACCGCCCTAGTTCGAACTAGGGTGGTTAATGTAGGCAACCGGAGTTGCAAATGAAGCCCGGGATTTGAATTTCCCAGGCTTCATTTGCATGTTGCTGGGCACCGCCATTTTTAAATGTCCGCTAGTTTGGACTCCGTGCCCTCGGCTACACGCGGCACAGAGTAGGTAGTTCGGATTAGGCTTCCTATGCCGAATTACCGTTACTCCTCATGGAACAAGGTGTACCGGTAGTTCGGAATAGGAAGCCTAATCCGAACTACCTAGTTCAAGCCACATGTAGCCGTGGGCACGGAGTCTGAACTAGCGGACATTTAAAAATGGCGGCTCCCGGCAATATGCAAATGAAGCCCAGGAAATTCAAATCCTGGGCTTCATTTGCAACTCCGGTTGCCTACATTAACCACCCTAGTTCAAACTAGGGTGGTAGTGTAGACATACCCTATTTCTTCTTACATTATTCTTCATAGAATAAGGTTTATAGAAATCAGAATAAACTGTATTTTGAAATTATTTCAAAATAACAGAATTGCTGCTTAGATGTTCACATAGTTATTCTAGAATAACAAACATTATTCTGAAATAAGTATGCCATGTAGGCACTCCCTAACTGGTGTAGATGCAAAAGATGGGACTAATTCTAAAAATTTCATAAAAAAATGTCATACAGCTCAGGTTTGAACCAAGTTCAGCCAGCAGACGACTTAAAACAGGTTTTCTTCCATAGAGCAGATATAAATTGAAGGGAAGGATTTTTAAAGGAAATTCTTCCTGAAAAAATGAGAACTTTTCACAGTGCATGTATTTTAGATATGTTTTCAGGTACATTCGTGCAATATTTGTACCTGTGTAAAAAAACATGTGGCGCTAATATGCCTTTTTGTTGGTCTGACCAAAATTGAGATGAAGATAATTACCTTTTCTTCTCTCCTCTTCCTCTCATAATATACAATTATTCATGTGCTGGGGTGCACAAGTTGTTCTGTATAGTAAATTATTTTTCCATCAACTATGAAGGAAAGAGACTATTTGGCAGATAACTATGTTATAGCTGTATATGGAAGGGCCTTTCTATAGAGAACATTGACTCCGTATTTACTTAATTTTTAAACTCCAGGCAGAGAGGGACGGCTCAGTAATAGCAAACTGTACAATTTAATGTGCTATCCACTTTTAGAATGCCACAAATGTTAATTATACAGTATATCATCCTAGAAAACAAACAGAACATGTATTGCTGATTCTATCGCTAGCAAAGTGGAGGCACTGAAATTCTTTTTTACAACATAAACGCCCTAACCTGGAAAGATGCTTAGCTATATGGCTACCTTTAATGATGGGTGTAGTCTCATTTCTTTACTACATTAGCAAAGTTTCTAATTGAGAGTGAAATAATATAATCTGTTGACTCCAGTGAGCATTAGACCAGACTGCTAGGCCAGATCCTATACTGTGGAGGATAACAGGAGCTTGTCATGTCAGTGGAACAGCACTACCAAAGGGTGCTTCTAGATAGCACCAGTCTGTCAGAGTAAGCTACACAATTTGTGCTACCCAAATTGCATAGCTTATTCCGAGTCTAAGTCGAAAGAGCTTATTTTGAAATTTGGGGCTATATAGACAGCACTAAATTTCAAAATAAGGCACTATTCTGACAAATCCCTTAACCCTTGTGGAATGAAGGTTACAGGGACACCAGAATAGCATGCCCACTATTTCAGGAAATAGAGGGCGCTTTTAAAGATGCAGCTTTTCTATTTCGGGATACTTCCGGTATCTCAAAATAGCAACACAGTCTAGACATTACCCAAAGAAAAGTCCATCACTTGGATACAAAGCTCATTTCTATAAGTCACTGAAAAAGAAATGGTGCCCCATCGCTTCCTTCCAGAGCATTCTTTTTTTGTAACTCAGGTGGAGTATGGCCAAATTAGTTGAATAGATGGAATATGATTTCTTGTGCTGTATAATTTCTACATTTTGAATGACAGAAAATAGTATGTGTTGACTCCCCTTGAATAGTATACAATTCCTGCAAAGATCTCATCCTTACAATCAGTGTCTCCGATATTTTAAAGCAACATTTAACTTAATTAATATAATAGATATAATCCTATTCCAACATTTTAATATTAATGTTTCAAGTGTGAAATAAGACAGGACTTGCTTTGTGTAAACTCCAGCTGCCCAAAAATAAGGTTTCAATACCTTCCACACTGTTCTCTCTTCTTTAGAGACTCCTGGAACCTTCTGGTTAGTAGGGTAAAGGAATAGATCTGGTCTTTAACATTGAGTATGTATTGTTCAGCTTTCTTGGGAAACAGCAGTTACTAGGAGAAGCAGACATACAGAAACAATCTTGAAATAACAGAAAGAATGCTAAAGAACAACTTCTAACTTGGTTATCTATTAAAACACCATTGAGGGACCTCTATTTCTCATTTCAATAGCTCAGCATCATGTCAATTGATTGGGGCAGATTGTCTGAAACTATAACGCAGAGAAGTTGGGGTGTGAGTTCTTCCTCACTCAGTGCTGTCGTCTTGGAATAATACTGTTACTTGTCCTTCGAATCAGATATGGAATAAGGGTGAACTTGAGCAGCACTGAGCTTTATTTATTAGTACAGATTTTTAATGGTAAGAATGTACTGACACACACATTGCATTCACGCTGATAGGTTAGAGGCAGGTTGCAGGTGGAATGTAGATTACTTTCGATTTCACAGGCAGCTGAAACTGGCCAGGTATTAGCTTCCCAGAGATCAACCTCGAAGACAATGAGGGTTCCCAGGGATCCATTCTGATCCACAGCAGGGCTCTGTTTCTTCCGGGCTGTTCCCAGGCTTGGTGTACTATTACATTTTGTTTGAGACAAAAGATTTTCACCTGACTGCTTGTCATGTTAATGTATGTATTTTTCAGGGTTCTTTCTTGCCTTAAAAGGTAACAGGTGCTGGACTGACTAATGACTGCGTGTTTCTCTTCTCATTCAACACTTCCTCATGCATTCTGTAATGGTACATACCTATTCATAAGCATGGATATAATCAATTTATCAGAGCAGTGGCAGATTCTTAAGCAAGCGTTTAATGTTATCAGGACTTTTCCACTACTTCAGCAGATCAGGAACTAGCTTAACCACATTTGTTCTTAGTCAGTTTTATACTGTATAACAGGAACTTATTCAGACTACAGCTAATGGAGGGGAGAGGGGGCTATGCCAAAGGGACAAACAGGGCCCCCGCTGTGTTGCAAATACCAGTATATATCTATTCACATTTCCAGGTAAGACTTGAGATTATTGTATTATTTTATACAGCAACAACTGTGTTGTAAGCACTTCACTTTCAGCTGGAAAGGGAAAGCACCTGCCCAAAAGAGCTTTCACTGAAAATTTTCATCCAGAAATTGCTGTATAGTGTGCTGGTTTGATGTAAGTGTCATGCACATCTGTGAAGCTTAAAGAAGTTGTAATAAATATGTTGAATTTTTTAAATCAAAATGTCTATTTATAACATTTTAAAAGTCAGAGTCCTTTGGGCTATCTTACATATATTAAAATTACTAATTTGATAGTTCAGTGTCATACAAGAATCATAATTCATCCAAGTGATGAATCTCTGTACATGAGAATTGGGTTATTTAAGATCTGCAGAAGATCAAAAAAGAGAGATAGTATATGTTAAAGTAAAATTGTTTGGTGGAAATAAAACAGTTACTATCCTTATTTTGCCAGGAGACCTTTTAAAGATAGCTAAACCAATTCCCAAGCACAAAGACTGGAATCTGAGTAATGCAAAGCAACCTAACTTTCAGCATTTACAGATGCTGTACTACAACAAATCTTTCAACTTCAGCCAACTAGAAGGACTTCAAAAATCATTTTAAAATTAGACAGACAGACTCTCTAAGGGTATGTCTACACTACCATCCTAGTTCGAACTAGGGTGGTTAATGTAGGCAACCGGAGTTGCAAATGAAGCCCGGGATTTGAATTTCCTGGGCTTTATTTGCATATTGCCGGGAGCCGCCATTTTTAAATGTCTGCTAGTTCGACGAGGTGTACCGGTAGTTCGGAATAGGAAGCCTAATCCGAACTACCTAGTTCGAGCCACGTGTATCCCCGGGCACGGAGTCCAAACTAGCGGACATTTAAAAATGGCAGCGCCCAGCAATATGCAAATGAAGCCCAAGAAATTCAAATCCCGGGCTTCATTTGCAACTCTGGTTGCCTACATTAACCACCCTAGTTCGAACTAGGGTGGTAGTGTAGACATACCCTAACTCTGTTGCCTTCATTGGAATTGCTCCTGCTTCACACCAGAGAGGAGAATCAGGTACACAATAGCAAAGGGTTTATTAATTATTAGTAGTAATAATAACAATAAGAATAAAAATAATAGTGATAGAAATGTAGCCGTGTTAGTCTGGTGTAGCTGAAACAGAATACAGGACTATGTAGCACTTTAAAGACTAACAAGATGGTTTATTAGATGATGAGCTTTCGTGGGCCAGACCCACTTCCTCAAATCAAATAGTGGAAGAAAATTGTCACAACCATATATACCAAAGGATACAATTAAAAAAAATGAACACATATGAAAAGGACAAATCAAATTTCAGAACAGAAGGGGGATGCATGGGGCCGGGGGGAAGGTAAATGTTTGTGAGCTAATGGTATTAGAGGTGATAATTGGGGAGGCTATCTTTGTAATGGGTAAGATAGCTAGAGTCTTTGTTGAGATCCACGCGTAGAGTGTCGAATTTTAGCATGAATGACAGTTCAGAGGATTCCCTTTCAAGTGCAGATTTAAAAGGCTTCTGAAGCAGGATACAGGTAATTAAGTCGTTGATACAGTGTCCTTTCTGGTTGAAATGGCAAGAAACTGTTTTTTCTTTGTGATCCTGTCTAATATCTGTTTTGTGGGCATTGATCCTTTGCCGAAGTGTCTGAGACGTTTGTCCAATGTACAAAGCAGACGGACACTTTCGGCACATGATAGCATAAATTATATTTCTGGAGGCACAGGAATATGTATTCTTGATCTTATAACTCACTTGGTTAGGTCCAATAATGGTATCAGCAGAGTGAATATGTGGACAAAGCTGGCTACGGGGTTTGTTGCAAGGGAAGGTACCAGGGTTGGTATTAGTGTGGTATGTCCTGTGGTTTTTGGTAAGAATCATCTTGAAGTTAGGTGGTTGTCTATAGGAGACTATGGGTCTGTCTCCCAGAGCCTCTTGGAGTTTAGTATCCTGTTCCGGTATAGGCTGTAGTTTATTGATAATCTGTTGGACAAGTTTAAGTTGGGGGCTATAGGTGATGACAAGTGGTGTTCTATTGTTGGTTCTCTTGGGTCTGTCTTGAAGTAGATGGTTTCTAGGTATTCGTCTGGATCTTTCAATTTGCTTTTTTATTTCTCCAGGTGGGTAGTTGAGGTTTATAAATGCTTGGTAGAGATCCTGAAGTTTCTGGTCTCTGTCAGTGGGATTAGAGCAGATGCAGTTGTATCGAAGGGCTTGGCTATAGATGCTGGATCGTATGGTGTGTGCTGGATGGGAGCTGGAAGCATGTAGGTAACTGTATGAGTCAGTGGGTTTTCTGTAGAAGGTGGTATCTAATATTCCATTGTTGATTTGTACTGTGGTGTCCAGGAAATGGGTCTCTCATGTAGAATGGTCCAGGCTGAGGTTGATGGTGGGGTGTAATTTGTTGAAATCTCTGTGGAGTGTCTCCAGTGTCTCTTGGCCATGCGTCCAGATCATAAAGATGTCATCGATGTAGCGTAAGTAGAGAAGGGATAAAAGGGGACGGGAGTTGAGGAAACGTTCTAGGTCAGCCATAAAGATATTAGCATACTTATAAGAATACTTATAATAATTATAAGAATAATAATTATTGTACTGCAACAGCATCTATAAATTCCAAGGAATATCATAGAATCATAGAATCATAGACTAATAGGACTGGAAGGGACCTCGAGAGGTCATCGAGTCCAGCCCCCCGCCCTCAAGGCAGGACCAAGCTCCGTCTACACCATCCCTGACAGATGTCTATCTAACCTGTTCTTAAATATCTCCAGAGAGGGAGATTCCACCACCTCCCTTGGCAATTTATTCCAATATTTGACCACCCTGACAGTTAGGAATTTTTTCCTAATGTCCAATCTAAACCTCCCCTGCTGCACTTTAAGCCCATTACTCCTTGTCCTGTCCTCAGTAACCAAGAGGAACAAATTTTCTCCTTCCTCCTTGTGACACCCTTTTAGATATTTGAAAACCGCTATCATGTCCCCCCTTAATCTTCTTTTTTCCGAACTAAACAAGCCCAGTTCATGAAGCCCAGTTCACATCAAACCTCATTGTTCTAGGAATTATACAAACACACAGTGAGACATTACCCATCCTGAAGAGTTTACAGTATAAAGAGACAAGACAAAAGTGAGAAGGAAACAGAAACACAAGGGCTACGTCTACACTGGCCCCTTTTCCGGAAGGGGCATGTAAATTTCACTAGTCGTCATAGGGAAATCCGCGGGGGATTTAAATATCCCCCGCGGCATTTAAATAAAAATGTCCGCCGCTTTTTTCCGGCTTTTAAAAAAGCCGGAAAAGAGCGTCTACACTGGCCCCGATCCTCCGGAAAAAGTGCCCTTTTCCGGAGGGTCTTATTCCTACTTCAAAGTAAAGGGCACTTTTTCCGGAGGATCGGGGCCAGTCTAGACGCTCTTTTCCGGCTTTTTTAAAAGCCGGAAAAAAGCGGCGGACATTTTTATTTAAATGCCGCGGGGGATATTTAAATCCCCCGCGGATTTCCCTATGACGACTAGTGAAATTTACATGCCCCTTCCGGAAAAGGGGCCAGTGTAGACGTAGCCAAGGAGCTAAGTTGTACTGCTCAAGCTTCTACAGGAGATGAATGGCAGTTCTAAGAATAGACTCTAGGGCTACTAAATTCCAGGCCACCACCTATCCCTGGGAGACATCCTGGCTCCCTTTTCACACACATAAAACATCTGGGTGGAGTTAGATTCCACATGCCAGTTGGAAAGAAAAAGTTGATAAGAAAGTAATAACCTCTCTGCCCCCCGCTAATGTGGAGATGATTATGAGCAAAATGTTAGCATCCCTCTCTCACTACAAATTGCAGTGAGTGTGATATGTGAGTTTAATTTGAATTAATAGGCATATCGTTAGGAGTCCCTCTAGATGTGTGACAAGTTTAATGTGCCTGAGTGACATTATAAAGTGCTAATGGAAGAAACACAACAAGAAAAATTATGAGTTTAATTAAGAATAGAAACTGAAGAAGCTCTCTGGAGTGGAAAAAAACACTCTTATCAGGTTTCCTCCCCCCCTACCACTTGCAACCTTGAAAACACTGTGTTTAGATCAAAGTTAAGAGCTATGTATCGAAATCTACTTCTCTGAGACTCTTACATCTTAGAATGATTTTTCTGTATCCTTTATCACAGCATGGAATGAAATTGCTCCAAAAACAGATGAAAAGAGAGAATATTCCTTCCAAGTAGGTTGGAAAGAAGCTAGAGTTTGCCAGAGAAATAATTAAAAAAGGGGAGTGGAGAGAAGCTTTTTTGTAAGCATCTTGTGTTTAAATTGCAAATAGAGATTTTTATCAACTATCTCAAACATGGCTTGTCAGCTTTGAATATATGATGAAAGCAATACTATCCCCCTCCCCAAGACTGCTATCAACAACACCCCTTTTTTATTCTGTACAATTAATTATTCTGTGCTTCAGTGTGCAGGGAGAGGGAGTTATCCCTTCTGCTCTGGCAGTTTTTAAAATATTTCACCTTTCCAAGAAACAAATTATCTTTTAAACAACAGTATACACAAGAAATAAAACCAGTAACAAAATAGGCATTGGATAAACTTTAAAGATTGCATTAAGAAAAATAATGAAATTCCCATTTGATCAGAGTAATGTTATTGTGGAGGATTAACCAAGATGGGAAAAACAAAAGGAAATGAACATATGCTTTACTGTTGCAGTGCCTCTAGCTAGGACAGTGAGCCAAATGTTTCAGTTTAGAAATTTCAGAGGCTGTCATTGTAACATTGGGACAGCTACTTAAATTAACAGTACACATCCTCTTGTAATGTGCTTACACAGTAATTGCAACGATTTCATACATTTACACAGCTAATGGAGGGATCACTGATAATTGTTCTTTTTTTGCACAGAATGCCACATACATATGCAATGCTACACTTTGTTTTGCTGTAAGCCAACACCCTACACTAAGACTAAACCCATGTAGAAATGGAGATTACCTTTGCTGCAAGCTGAAAAATATATAATAAACACATCCTATTTCCAAGCCTGATAACTCAATCTGAGTTCAGTTCAGAGGGAAGTCTTTTATTAGCTGTCCCTGCCAGATCATGTCAATGTCAAGTGGATGAGTTGCTGACGATTGTTCTACTCACACCTCAAATGATATCATCTTAATAAAATTTACCATACGCTTCCCAGTATACATTTTAAAAGGTCAAGAAAACAGAATGGGTGTTTTGGGGGGTCTTATTGCCTTTTATATCAGCAGCTCTTTTATCTTTATATAGTGACATGTCTCAGAATTTCTAGTCCATATTGTTTAGAATAAGCAATCTCCAGTATTTAATATAGATCTAAGAATTCAGTGGGGCTCAGCCCCCCTTTTTCTTGTTGATGGAAGAAATTCAGGATGTTTACCATGACTATTTTCCTCTTCTTTTTTTTCCTTAAGAAACACAATTCAATAAAAAAGATGAAATGGAGAATGACTGACACTAATAATAGAAAATTGTTTGATTTCCTTGGATTTTAGGCCATTTATGAAAAAGACATTCTCTCTTCTCTCTCTCATTTCTATAAATAAATATTCCTACACGTGCAAATTTGACACTTATTTTTTACTGATGGAATATATGTGCAGATAAAATGAAATGATAAAAAAACCCTTCATACTATCTGGCTGTCCTGAAAATCCCTGATTTACACCTAAAAATTACATTGACATAGCTACTTGCTCAGATCTATAAAAATGTAGCTAGGTCAACCTTGCCCCCTCTATAGATGCAGCTTGGGTGATGGAGCAGGGTCTATCATGTCTCAGAGAGTTGGATTATCTGATGGAAAAAAATCCTTTATAGAATGTGTTTACACAATGGTACGGCAGCAGCACAACTGCAGCACTGTAGCTATGCTACTGTAGTTGTTGTAGTGTAGACATGTCCATAATAAATTCATATTCCCCTCATGAGACGGATCATGGTTTAAAGGCAGGTTTAAGTCTTCCCAGAGCATAATGTTTTTTTCTTCTCAGATCAGCTTTTTTTCTTTGAGTCTGGGTCCATTATTATACCTCCTTCCCATGTAAGACTGTCAAGACCATCAATGTGATTTCCACCTTGGTAGTTTTAGTCATTATAGATCCGGAGTGAAGAAAATATTGCCCATGGGTTGCCTTTGGCCTAACATTTCTGTCCAGCCCACCATGACTCCCGGTAATTGTATCTGCAGAGTCGCATGTGACACTTTGCCTGTCCCATCACGACCTCCAGGATGCTAAAAGTGCTACAGTGCACAGGCACTCAGGCAGGCTTCCAGCCTGTCGTGACCCCATACTACTCCTGGAAGTGGCTGGCTGCTGCTGGCATATCTCTGTGCACTTCTGATAGTGGAGAGAGGCAGCTCTTCATGCTGCACTTACCCCCAGCACCACCCTCACAGTTCCCATTGGCTGGACATCGGTCAATAGGGGCTACAGTGGTGGTGCTTGCAGGCATAGGCAGCACATGGAGACCCATTGTGCCCTCTTCCCAGGGGCACAGAGAGATATGCCAGCAGCAGCAGGCTGCTTCTGGGGGTGCCATGGGGCCACAGCAGGGAGGATAGCCTTCCTGAGCCCTGCTAAGCCTCTAGCTGGGAACCACCTATTTTAAGCACTTCCCAGACAGAGTTTGCTCATCACACCCACTCTCTTACCTCAACCTTCTGCCTCAGGTCAGAATCCCCTCCAGCATCCAAATTTGGTTGCACACTCTGCACTCCCTCCTACAACCCAATCCTCTGCCCAGAGCCCTCTCCTGCACCAAACTCCCTCCCAGTTGCTACACACCTTGCCCTCTCCTGCACCTCACCACTGCACCTGCTTGGAGCTCCTTCCTGCACACAGACACCCTCCCAGTCTTGACACCTCCTCCATTTATATAGTAGAAATGTGTGGCCCATGACAACTTACCAAACTTTGTGAAGTGTGAAAATTATTCCTAATGGTGAATTGTGACTCCTATAAACTTTTGTAGTTGCACTCCTCAAATGTGTGGAATTTTAGAAACCAATGAAGAATGTCATGATTTGGTCTAGCTGCTAGCTGTCTGTCAGGCTTGTCTTGTTCTGAAAGTTCTGCTGGTACTTTAGTAAGAGAAGAGTAGTAAGTCTTTTATCTTGGTTACATGCCAACTCAGATAACGACATTCTGTCTATGTAACTTCTCTCTTCAACTTTACTAGGAAAAGCTGGACTCTACTTTCTGTCCTAAATGCTTGTGTGATGTTGTTGCTTGCCAGTATAGTTTGTCACTCATCTGAGAGAGGGCTGCATTTTAACAATGGCGAAGTGATCTCCATGTAGCTTGGAAAGAGCTCAGAGTTCAAAATTGCTATATTAACACAGGGTCATTGTCACACATTTCTGGTTTAAAAAAAAAGTTGAAGCAGTTTCATTAGCATGCGGGTTGTTAATAGAACTATGGAGCTATCTCATATGTATGCACGTTGAAAATTGAAAAGTACACTTACAGCATGACCCTATGCTCTTTTGCAACTATGATGCATATGTAACAAAGAAGAAAAGGTGTAGCAATATGGTAAGCAGCATTTTTTTTAAAGAGAATAAACATAGATGAGTATAAAAGTAAAAAACATATTCAGAACCTGATTGTTTGTATTATTCTAATACGAGACCACAATGATGTTCAGTTTGTTTTTTATTTTAGTAAAAACAACAAGGAGTCCAGAGGCACTTTAAAGACTAACACATTTATTAGGGCACTAGAACATAAACTTTCATGAGATATAACTCATTTGATTTCTCTTGGAGGTGGCTGTTACAATTTTAGGATAATTGCACCTGTATTTCCCCTCTGTTTCCTGAGGGCACACACTTGACAGCTGGGAGCCTGAAACATTACCTTGGATGGAAACTCACACCTGTCTCTCTTGGATAAGGTTTTAAGGCTGCACTACTCCCTGCCTTGCACTGTGGTATGTTCAGCAAGCCAGACTGACTAAAGACTTGGCTTTCTCTCTCCAAGTTGTATGAAAAACATATTACCAGAGAAACAAGTCACCAGACAGCTCTCTCTAAGGGTATGACTAGACTACATCCCTCTGTCGCCGGAGGGATGTAAATTAGACATGCCAAAATTGCTAATGAAGCGGGTATTTAAATATCCTGCGCTTCATTAGAATAAAAATGGCCACCAATTTTTGCCGACGCAGCACTTTGCCAGCAAAAAGTGGAAGTCTAGACAGGGATCAGTCGACAAGGAAAGCCTTTTCCGACCGATCTCTTATGTCTCGTGCAACGAGGTTTACAGGATTGGTCAGAAAAGGCTTTCCTTGTCGACTGATCCCCGTCTAGACTTCCACTTTTTGCCAGCAAAGTGCCGCATCAGCAAAAAGTGGTGGCCATTTTTAATCTAATGAAGTGCGGGATATTTAAATCCCCGCTTCATTAGCAATTTCGGTAAGTCTAATTTACATCTCTCTGGCGACAGAGGGATGTAATCTAGACATACCCTAAGCAATCACATTTATTCTTATGGTAAAGCATTACAGAGAAAACATATAAAAGTTTCTCTACAACTGTAAAAAGCCTACTGGAAGTCATAGAATCATAGAACACAAGAACTGGGCCTTGAGAGGTCATCAAGTCCATTCCCCTGCATTCATGGCAGGACCAAGCACCATTTAGATCATCCCTGACAGATATTTGCTAATCTGTTCTTAAGTATCTCCAGGGACGAAGGTTCCACAGCCTCCCTTGGCAATTTATTCCACTATTTAACCACTCTGATAGGGAGTTTTTACTAAAGTTCAATCTAAACCTATTTTGGTGAAATTTGAGTCCATTGCTTCTTGTCCTATCCTCAGAGGTTAAGGAGAATATTTTTTCTCTCTCCTCCTTGTAACACCCTTTTAATTACTTGAAAGCTGTAATCATGAATCCCTCAGGGTATGTCTACACTACACCCGCTAGTGCGAACTAGCGGGGTAATGTATGCATACCGAACGTGCAAATGAAGCCCGGGATTTGAATTTCCTGGGCTTTATTTGCATAAGCCGGCCGGCGCCATTTTTAAATGCCGGCTTGTTCGAACCCCGTGCCGCGCGGCTACACGCGGCACGGGCTAGATAGTTCGGACTAGCAAGCTACTCCGAACTATCTGTATGCCTCGTGGAACAGATAGTTCGGAATAGCTTGCTAGCCCGAACTATCTAGCCCATGCCGCGTGTAGCCGCGCGGCATGGGGTTCGAACAAGCCGGCATTTAAAAATGGCGCCGGCCGGCTTATGCAAATAAAACCCGGGAAATTCAAATCCCGGGCTTCATTTGCACGTTCGGTATGCATACATTACCCCGCTAGTTCGCACTAGCGGGGTAGTGTAGACATACCCTCAGTCTTTTATTTTCCACACTAAACAAGCCCAGTTCTTTCAGTCTTCCCTTAAAGGTTATGTTTTCAAGACCTTTAATAATTTTTGTTGCTCTTCTCTTGACCTTGTCCAATTTCTCCACATCTTTCCTGAAATGTGGTGCTCAGAATTGGACATGGTACTCAAGTTGAGGCCTAATCAGAGCAGAGTAAAGCAGAAGAATTGCTTCTCATGTCTTGCTTACAACACTACTGTTAATGCATCCCAAAATGATGTTTGCTTTTTTTTCTTTTTTGCAACAGTGTCACACCATTGACTCATATTTAATTTGAATTCAACTTTGACCCCTAGGTCTCTTCCTGCAGTACTTTTTCCTAGACTGTCATTTCCCATTTTGTACGTGTGAAACTGATCCTCCTTAAGTGGAGTACTTTGCTTTTGTCCTTATTGAATTTCATTTTATTTACCTCAAACCAATTCTCCAGTTTGTCCAAATCACTTAAAATTATAATCCTATCTTCCAAAGTACTTGCAGTCCCTCCCAGCTTGGTATTATACACACCTTTATAAGCACATGCTCTAGGCCATTACCTAAATCATTGATGAAGATATTGAACAGAACAGTTCCCAAAACTGATTTATGCAGAACTCATTATGCCCTTCCACCATGACTGAAAAATTGATAATTACTTTGAGAAGTTACTCAACCAATTATGCACCCACCTTATAGTAGTCCCATCTATATTATATTTTTCTAGTTTATTGATAAGAATATCATGCGATACTATATCAAATGCTTTATTAAACTTTAGGTATACCGTGTTCACTGCTTCCCCCTAATCTACAGACTTGTTATCCTATCAAAGAAAGATATCAGGTTGGTTGGATATGATTTGTTCTTAAATCCATGCTGACTGTTACTTATCACCTTACTATCTTCCAGATGTTTGCAGATGGATTCCTTAGTTATTTGCTCTATTATCTTACTATGGATTTGATAGGCCCAAGTCTTTCCAATGCTTCTTGCAATGGCTGAGGCCTTGTTCATCAGCAATGAAGCTCCAAGTCTGCTTAAATACAACCTTTTAAACCAAAAGCCCTTTCTTTGTTTTCCCAGTGTTTAAAAAACAAGTTTGAACCAATATAGGCAAACCCAGGTATGGTACATCTGTAGGAATTTTCAATGTGACTGATTCACTTTTATCAGCCCTCGCTGTTTTTAGTTGCTAAAGGAGCAGTGACATATGCAACATAATCATATGTACAAGCTCTGTGCCACAGTGATACATAAATTCAATATAATATGTTCCCGTAAAATACCAGATGCGGTTATAATATATATCAAAAGGCCTTAAGAAAACCTCAGACTCCTGCCTTGACTCCACCTTTACTTTCTACCTTTCACATATACTGTCTTTATCTCTTTGCTAATAAGTTTGCCGGGCTCTTTTTCTTTATAGGGAGTTTAGATTCAGTCTCGCAAGCTGATTTTTAAAGTATATTGAAATAATGACATTAAAAGACAATAAATATACGATTAATGGCATATGCATGCAGATTAAACTTGGGGCAATAACTATCATATTTGTTTTTTCCTGCATTTCATTTCATGGTGAATGATAAGGTTAATCTCTGTCTCCGTTGAATGCCAAAACAGCACAAAATGAGTTATCCACTATCTAGAGCAGTGTTTCTTAACCAGTGGTACTAGTACCCTTAGGAGTACTCAAGAGAAGTCTGGGGGATACATCAACACAATTGAAATTTGGAGAAAACTGAATTTTTGTTTTACGTTTTACAGCATTTTATTATTTTTGTACTTTTTACACCCAAAAATGTCATCACCTGCCCAGCTATGATCAAGTTCTTTAAAAAAATGTATTACAACAGTAGAAAAAAATGCTGTGCATCCGAAAATGGTAGTTACTGAGGTTACTCATAATTTTTTTTGAAAAAGGGGTACTTTATAACAAAAAGGTTGAGAAACACTGATCTAGAACATAGGGTGGTCTGTTTTTTCCCTATTTGGTTGTTGTGTATTAGTATAATGTTATTAAAAAAACCCTATTTTTATTTTATTTCTGTAACTTCAATTACTTGTTTTGTATTTCCCAGTATAAATACCACAAGCCTCTCAACTGTTTAATCTGCAATTGTTTTAGCAAAGCAGTTGTGGAGATAGCAAGGAGCCATCTCTAATGATATATGATCACTGGCAATATCCTAGACCAGTGGTCCCCAACCATTTGAGGCTGCCGGGCGCCGGGGGCGTGGCCATTCGCCTGCCAGGTGCCAGAAAGCAGGGACACTTGCGTGCCCAGAGGCGGGGTCCACCCATGCGCTGCGCGCCCAGGGCAGGTGCCCCCTCCAAGGGCCACACACCCGGGGCCGGCACCCCCCCATGCGCCACGCGCCCGGGGCTAGAGCAGCGCCCCCAAGTGCCACGCGCCCAGAGCATTGGCGACTAATTTGCCGCATACCCGCGCCTCCCCCCAAGCACCGCGCGCCCGGCGCCTCCCCCCAAGCACCGCGCGCCCGGGGCCGGTGCCCCCCCCTCCCAAGCACCGCGCGCCCGGGGCCGGCGCTCTCCCCATGCACCGCGCACCCAGAGCGGCCAATTCGCAGCGCTCCTGGGGCCGGCGCTCACCGTGCACCACCATGCACCATGCGCCCGGAGCCGGCTCTGGCACCATGCATGCAACACGTGCCCGGGGCCAGGCCAGCCCTGAGCACTTGGCGGGCGCACACAAATGTTCCCATGGGCGCCATGGTGCCCACGGGCACCGTGTTGGGGACCACTGTCCTAGACCCTTCTAGTTGGCTGCTTTTTCTTCAAGCACCACTCCATTTTCCAGATATTCCTATGTCTGAGCTCAGCACCTGTTTTGCACATCTAGATGTAGCTTAAACTGCAAAAAAGATGGAGGTGATGTAAATCTGAAAAAAGAAAATATTTTCAAGAACAATGTGACACCCAAACATTATCATTAATGGATTCCAATTGATTCACCCCTTCTTGTCATTCTGCACTCCTTACTTATAGATACACTGATAAAAAGATGCAAGCAAATATCATCTTCCACCCACAGCTGACCAACATTCTGGACACACATTCTGAAGGACATGGATTTGGGCCTTGCATCTGTTATCTGCAGATTGGATAGTACAGTGTGCTGTAAATGAAGTATCAATATTATGATCTCTTGAGGATTCTCCCATTTCCAAACCTAATGCAAGAATCTCTAACCTGGCTTAAACAGTTTGAGACATGAAAAGTTTTGTTCTCAAATCTTGGTATATGAATACTTTAAGGAAAGGAAGAGAAGCCTTTTATAGATACTGAATCTCTTAAATCAGTGCAAGATAATGTGATCAGAGAATGGATCACATACATTTATTTTATTATTATTATTATTAATAATAATAATAATAATTTTATTGTATTTATTTTATGAAACCTCTCTCCTTTCCCATAAACTTCAAGATCTTGGAAAGAGGCAATCCCACTAAGAGACAGCATGCAAGACCACAAATAATGAACCGATTTTCGATTTGACTTACATCTCTTTCAAAAGACTTGGACAGGATACAAGTGAACTTGGTCTCATAACTCAGCCTCAGTATATAATGCATCAGTTTAGCAGATAGACAGCATTCAGTTACATTAATTAGCATCACTGTAGTGCCATTGTTGTATCAAACTAAAAAAAAATAGTCCTTTAGGAATATTTAAGGGATAGGAAGAAATCTGTATTAATTCCTGCACTTGTTAATCCTGGGATTTCATGTATTTATTTATTTGAATAGTGTTTATTTTGTGTCGAAGATTAAATCAAATGAAGCCAAGTATAACCAACCTATCAAAATCTTCATAGAGTCTTGAACCTCTGATATTTTGTTTCAAATGCTTTTTCTTTAATTGGTTTGTGTGCTCATTGATGTTGATGGCACTGACTTTAGTTTCCTATTTAAAATAATCTTTGTGTGAAGAAACAGTGATTGAATTTCTTATAAGCATCAACTTCTCTAACATTGGTCTCTGATTTCATGTTTGGGGACAACTGACAGGTCAGTGATAAAGCATACACTATGTCTGATTCACAATTTATCTGACCCTTTGAAATAAAATAATGCAATCTGACCTGCTGAGTATCCATTAAAATTTGCATCAGCCTTTCATAAAAAGGGTGACAAAGGCTTTTCATGGGGAAAAATTGAAGCTTCTCAAATGTTGTGAACTCAGTTGCCTATTGGGGAGTGAAGGGTCTAATGAATGAAATGGTGATATCATATTTCACCTTCTTAATATAAACCCTTCTCCCTTATATAATTTTTACTCATGAAAGCAATTTCATTTAGCATGGTGGGAGCACTCTAATGAATGGCTACTTGCATTTTCAGGATCAGCCCCCAAATTTGTACCAAATAAATTGTTCAGTTAAACATCAAACATTTTTCTATTACCAGAAAAAAAAAGGCATATTTAAATTAACATCACTGTTATATTCATATCTGTTCTAATTACAGAAAAAAGCTAAACTTTTAAAAGTAAAAAACAAAAAGTTAAAAGAATAGCATACACAATTACTCATTTAATATAATCTATTCAAATGTAAATAAACACTCACATGACAAAAATATGGCATTGCATGTTCCCCAAACCACTTTACCTCTGTGTCTGTGAATCCATCCCCACTTTGTTTAACAAAGATTGGGTTAGATCAAAATAACCACAACTTTTGTCATTTTTGAATCATTTTGACATTGAACCCTCATGAAAAAGTAATACATTTTTTCACAGTAAATACAAAGTATTTTACCGTCCTTGCTTGGTAAGCAAGATACGTTTATGTCTGTGGCCAGTATATGGAGAGTAAATGGGATGGACGTGAATATGAAGTCAGTGTGACAGATATTGCAACCCCCATGCCCTATCTCTGGGGGCCATGATGTATTTTACATTGAAAGCATGAAAATCTCAAAAAAGCCATTGTACTGAGATGGGCCAGATGGTATGAGCTACAGAATCTTCGTACTCTTTGTACCAATACTGGTGATATGTATAGAGATACGGGTGCTCTCGTGGAATCCCAAGGCTGGCTACAAAGATATCCAGCCTTTGAAGACAGACTTCTTGGGGAATGAGTGTGAGATGACTGATTTTTACCGGTCTTCAGTAGCCTGGGAGACAAAAGAAAGACTTTTAGCATAAAAAGCTGATTTTCAATAAACTTAAGGCCACATTTTTGATTCAGAAAATGGACTTAATGTTCCCAAACCTTGGAGAAGGGCTAGATTGCCTGGACTACCGGGACTGAAGGTCAGTCTTTAGTACATTTAGTATACATGTCAGGGTTTTTGTTTTGTTTTGTTTACATTTTCTTGGTATGAATTACTCTTTAATAAATAAATGTGCTCTGCAGAGAAAGTGTTGTGGTAACTTTTAATTGCTGGTAGTGCACTGGTCCTCAGGGCTGTGTTTATTCATACTCAGAATATGCAGTTGTGTAGGGCACCTGAAAATTTGGGGCACCACTGGGTCTTAATGTCCACCCACGTGCATCTTCCTATCCTTGGTCTGTGGCTCTTCTTCTTCCAGAGAGGATATAATTAACTGAAAAGTGAAAAAGCCTCCCAGACCTATTAGCAGAATATCGAACCAGTGAAAGAGCCATTCAAGTGATAATTAAGCCATATAACAGGCATTTGCCAACCTCAGGTATATGCTGTCATTTTCTGAGTTTACTATGGTAGTCTACAGGATCTTAGTTTAAAATTTGCTTTAAAATATTTCATTAATGTGTTGCTGAAGATTGTTAAATCATGTCTCTAAAAATTGTACTCTCCTAGGTTGCCGTTAGGCATAGGAACAGCAGTCTAGTAGTACTTCAGAGGGCTCCTAAGGACAGCCCTGCTGTCATAGATCTTTAAAAAAAAAATAGCTCAACAGTTGCTAGCCATTAGATAGACTGGCTTGATGGGGATACCTCAATGAACTATAGTGAGGTATAGCCTAAAACTCCAAGTCAGAAAGGAGTGGGATATGGGTTCCTGCCCAGACAGACTTGAAGCCCAAAGACTTGAAACCTAAAGAGTATTCCTGGAATGGAATGTGGAAAAGGGTTAAAGATATAGTTACCCTAAATGGTGCCAGTCAATATTGGCTTATTTACATTGCTCTGGTAGTGCAATTGAGTCCCTAAAATTCAGATGTTTTCTATACAACATATGGAGTGTAGAAATAATTTGAGTATGCACAACTAGGCTTTGAATCTCCCAATTCCAGCCTTTTTCAAGATATTTAACAACATCTGCTTTTGTTCCTATCGGGAACTGGAGATACAGAAGCAGGAAACGGAGAAAACAGGACAAATTGCAATGAGTTTTTCTGAGGTCCTCAAAAAAAGATTGATTGGAGCTCACTTAGAATTTTGGACAAAAGTTCAGGGTTTCTCATCTCAATCAGACCTCTTTTCTACTTACCCCTTTTTATTATATTTCTGTTCTGTATATAAATATGAGTTGTTGTGACTGCTGGAGAATAAAACGGATGTAGAGATTTACTTAGCATGTCACCCTAGTCTAATTAAAAAATGCCTTGGAAAAGAACATAGTTACCCCAAATGTCAAGTCTGATTTATGATCTCTCTACAATTCATGGCACACTGAAGCAAATTGTCCATTATTTTCACCATTCCCTCTTCCTACTCCCATGCAGAACATTAATTAACTTTTCAAGACTCAAATCTCTCAGGTTGTAGTTTTAAATTTATTCTGGAATTAGATCATCTTCAGTTAGGAGGTTACTAACTTTTTTCATTTCATACAATTCAACTTCAAACATACATGATGATGAAGCATACCCAGATTTTAGCTGTGGGGAATTAATTTTCTGATGTGCAAAGAAAATAATTTAAAAAGCTTGTTTTCTAAAGGAAATCTTTCTTTAAAAGTTCAGTAATGTATTAATTTAATACTTGTGTGTGTTTCCTAATTTGTTTGCTTCATTGTCCTGTTGAAAATCTTCTCTGAGGCTATGTCTACATTACAGGGTGTTTGTGCAAAAACGCCTGTTTTTGTGTAAAAACCCATGGAATGTCCACACCTCAATCATGTTTTTGAGTAAGAAAATTTACAGTAAAATGGCAGATCAGAAGACTTTTTGTGGTGTAGGTATAGCTCTTTCTATGAGGAATAACTCCTTTTTGCGCAAGAGTTCTTGCACAAAAAGGTGTGTATGGACACTCAAGGGGTTTCTTGCACAAAAAGAGCCTATTGGAAAAAGCACAGCTGCTCTGATGGCCATTCTATTAATGGCCATCAGAGCTTTCTTGGGCAAGAGCATCCATGCTGTGTGGACATGCTTTGGCGCAAGAAGTTTTTGCGGAAGATCTCCTCCACAAAAACCTTCTTGTGCAAAAAGCCTGCAGTCTAGATCTAGCCTGAAAGCACATACATAGGCAACAAAATATATGTAAATAGTGATTCGGTGCAGTAAAATCATAAGGGCCTGGCAGCCACACCTGAGCTGGAGTTCACAAATCAGGGACGATAGTCAGGAAAGTTAAGTTAGAGGACTTGCTACAGCCAGGTACATGAGATCTTGGTCACAACAGAAAAAGTCTGGCTGGTGCCCTCATATCTTTCTAGAGAACCCTACAGATTTAAATATGGTGGCTAGCCATTCAGAACACTGAAGAGAGGTGTCACTCTGTCTTCCTTTGGTATTATTTTCTGCAGCACCTATTCTTCACAGTGCTCTCAGGGAATAGATTTGCATGGCCTCCTGCTGGCTCTATGGGTATGTCTACACTACAAAGTTAATTCGAACTGACAGTCGTTAGTTCGAATTAACTTTGATAGGAGCTACACATACTTAATTCGAACTAGTGGAGCGCTTAATTCGAACTAGGTAAACCTCCTTCTACGAGGACTAACGCCTAGTTCGAATTAAGCAGTTTGAATTAAGGGCTGTGTAGCCACTTAATTCGAACTAGTGGGAGGCTAGCCCTCCCCAGCTTTCCCTGGTGGCCACTCTGGGCACCACCAGGGAAACTCGTCTGCCCCCCTCCCGGCCCCGGACCCCTTAAAAGGGCACGGGCTGGCTACGGTGCCCGTGCCAGGTGCAAGCCTGCCAGTACCCAGAGAGCAGACCCTGCACCTGGCACGGCACGAACCAGCTCCCCGCGGCCACCCAGCCCTCCGCCTCTTCCTGGGACCAGGCTGGCGGCTCCCGGGAGCCTGCCCGGGTCTGCAAGAGGCGGGCGCCCGCCTGGTCTAGTGCGGAGATAGTGGACCTCATCCACGACCTCCGCACTAGGCACAGGAAAGTGGCCGTCTAGGGCAGGAGAGCTGCCAGCCTGGCCACCTGGGAGCAGGTTTGCATGAAAATCAAGGTGGTCCACTGAGACCCCCAACCCTGAGCCCTAAGCTTAGAATGTCCGTACTGGGTCAGACCAAAGGTCCATCTAGCCCAGTAGCCTGTCTGCCGACAGCGGCCAACCCTAGGGACCCTGGAGGGGATGGACCGAAGACAGTGACCAAGCCAGTTGTCTCGTGCCATCCCTCTCCAGCCTTCCACAAACAGAGGCCAGGGACACTATTTCTACCCCTTGGCTAATACCACTCCATGGACCCAACCTCCATGACTTTATCTAACTTCTCTTTAAACTCTGTTCTCGTTCTAGCCTTCACAGCCTCCTGCAGCAAGGAGTTCCACAGGTTGACTCTTTGCTTTGTGAAGAACAACTTTCTGTTACTAGTTTGAAGCCTGCTACCCATTCCTTTCCTTTGGTGTCCTCTAGTCCTTCTATTATGGGAACTAATGAAGAACTTTTCTTTATGCACCCTTCCACACCACTCATGCTTTTATAGATCTCTATCCTATCCCCCCTCAGTCTCCTCTTTTCTAAGCTGAGAAGTCCCAGTCTCTTTAGCCTCTCTTCATATGGGACCTGTTCCAAACCCCTGAGCATTTTAGTTGCCCTCCCCTCTCCCACCCTCTCTCTTCCCCTCTCCCACCTCCTTTTCCCAGTCTCCCCAAGTTTTGTTCAATAAAGAGAGATTCTATTTTTGAACACAATTGTCCTTTATTTTGTACATCAGGAAGAGGGGCTAGGGAGGGGTAAGTGGAAGGAGGTGAGGGAGGAATGGGGCACGAGCCCCCAATGGGGAGGACTGGGCTGGCTCTGCGGGCTTCTGGGGGTGGAACCTCTCCTGCAGCCCCCCGATTGCCCTCTCTCCCCAGATGGCAGCCTGCGGCAAGTGCAGCCAGTCTGATGGCCGAGTGGTGTGATGTGCCCAGTGTGGGTACTCTGGGCAATCCAAGCCAGGACTGCTTTGCAAGCGGGGCACCCCTGAGAACTGTCTGTCCGGGTGACATACAAGTGACATTTGGTATAGTCATTGGCTATTCTTAATGTTTGTTGTGCATAAAAGTAACAAATTTGGTAGTTTGCTTCCTTCAATGAAAGCACTGTGTCATTCTGCCATCACATACACTCATGTAACCCTAAGTAGGCAATGACAGAAATCAATGGGTGTACACAAGGAAGAAGAAGAGTCCGGCCTCTGGCATTTAAGATCCAAAATAAATTATGGAAAGAAATATGATAAATTACCCATACTCTGACATTTGAACCTTTGAAAAGAAAAGGTTCTGGTTTGTCAGCTGAGAAGATTTTCATATGTATTTGCATGAACTATGTTGACAACCAATGATCAGCAGTGTTACTTGCTTCATCTTGTTTAATGTCATGTCATATCATGAGCAGGTGTGAGAGACTAAACATAATGGAGTATGATGTTAGATCACTTAAAAGAGAACCCTTACCTGTATGCACAACAAAGATATAGTGATTATTGGATAGACTCATAGCTGTAGCTGACCAATAGTATTTTCTGGTTTTAAAATAATTTACTTCACCCTATTGTTTACTGCTCATGAAGATATAAGTGATGTAATTTTACTAGGACAAATGGTTGCAGAAAACAAAGTACAGAATTTGGGGACATGCAGTTTTCTGCCTACACACACATTCACAGACACAGCTCATTGTAGAATTAGGGCCTACATTTGCATATGCAAGTATTTGCATGCCTGGAAAGCTTGTGTAGCCATTTAATCAGGAAACAGGAAAAATAAGAAGAGACTTTTCTAACCAGTGACAGCTAAGAAACATAAACTCTATTTTGAATATTCAAGATCAATACATGCAACAAAAAATGCAAAAGAATAGCCATTGAATACTTTCAAATAATGACTGCTGTTCAGGAAATAGTTGTCTGCATGTAGATATCTTGAGAACAGAAAGATGAGTTAAACTTGTCAAACTATTTATTCAGTGTATATTCCTCACTTTCCTAGCCAGCATTCACCTCAAGAGGTTGTCTTTTTTTTTGTAAATCTATCAACAGCTCACAACCACAAACTTAAGACTTTCTGCTCACCTCTAATTGGGAGTCATTAATGCTAGGTCAAAAGTAGTAAGTGAGATCAGCAACATTATAGTTTTAATAATAAGTATGAAATTCGTATAGGTGATTTTTAATCTTAATTGGTTTTGAAAATTAATTGGGTGGTAGCAAAAGCAGTCATAAAGCTTTTAATTTAAATCAGACAATAAAAGCCCCAGAAGGCTTGGGGCTGATAATATTAACTACTGTTTAAAGGATTAAATTTTGGTTTCAGAACCTGAAAGGATTCTGTAATATCCAGGTGAATTGTTCATTACTGTTTGTAACTATTCCATTGTTCGTGGCCAACTGAAGATCAAGTGTGCACTTCTATATTTAAATGCCATCTTCCCAAGCAGACTAAAGTCAGTTTGTATAAACTGAGTGTAATTACAATTTGGCTTCTGTATTAAAAGTTAAGAAATATCACAGTGTCTCTCAGGGTCTGACAGAATTCCTGGGCCCCTGGGCAAGTGGGGGGAGGCGGATCTGTGCTCTTGGAAGGGGTAGGGCCTTGGGCAGAAGGGGTAGGGATAGAGAGGCAGCAGCCCTCAGTGATGCCCAAACCATGCCATGGCCCCCTTTCGCCCCTCAGCCCTTGGTATTGCCTGGAGCGTGATATGCTCTACACACACACCCCTCATCAGCAGCCCTGGTCTCTCCAACTTAGTGTACATGAGAGAGTCATTTCAACAGCTAATTTCATGCAGCTGCCCAACATGTCAGGCTGCTGTCCTAGTTTGTTTGGTAGCAATTTGGCAAACTGTCAGAATAGCAACAAAAACACAATTATGATTGTGTGAAGTACCTTGGCTTCATTTGTGTAAGGCTTTGTGGTACTGATCTTGCATCCACATTCCCGCTGAGTGAGGTCAGTATCCTGTTACTCCATTATTGCATGGCTACCCTCACACCAGATTTAAATGGCTTCTCCATGTGTGTGGGGGGGAATAGATTAATCAAAATGGCTCCATCACCCACATCCCCTACCAACTGCAGCTGGCAAAGGGTCACAGCTGGAACAAAAGGGGAAAGGAAGAAGCATTTTAATAATTTTGAGCTCTTGAGGTTTTATCACATCTCATAACATTTGAAATTTTAAAGCCCTGGCTTCCAATGCATGTGATTGTCAGACTTTCAGCTTTCATTTAAAAAAGACAAAGAAAATAAACTTTTAGTCATCATGCTTGCATAGAAAAGCTTGAAAGTTGAATAAAATGTATCCCAAAGGCTCAGAAACCATATGGTTTTTTTTTTTAAATTTAATGATTTGGGGATGGGGTCTGACTCTTTTATTTTGAATGCTTGGCTTTGCCAATACAGTATTTTTATGGCCAGTGGTCTCTGGTCCATGTGCAACACCTGTACATTAGACAAATCCTTACGTTGCTCTAAGTAGTACCACGAGAGATGGACTAGGAAAAATCAGGTCAAGACTTGAGGGAAGAAAAGAATCCTTAAGGTAACATTTTCACTTCTCTCCCCAATGAATGATGCCAAAGTCTTCTGAGCTTCTGCTCAGGGTCTGCCCCCAGATTTCCATTGTTGGTATATGGTTTGAATGGCTGATATTTATCACTCAGCAAAGCAGTCTTTTGCACTGTGTATTTACAAGAAAAATAAAATTAAAATCTTTTTATTTCCACCTTTGAAAGAACTAGAAATTAAAATGTCAAGGTGCTTAGGAAGACAGATGACCAAACCGCAAACAATACACACCACTATATGCTATAAATAAATTGCATATATTATTTCAGCAAACCTGCTAAGTTTTGAATTTAAATTATGTCTAAACAAATTCTCAGAATGGCTAAGCTTTTATACATTCACTATAGTGTTTGTTTTCATGTTTCCATAGCTTTACTGTGAAATCTGTGACAACCTCTTTATGTCTAAAGAAATTTAAAATCCCTTTGAAATTCCCTGAGCTGCTAAAAGATCTCATCAAAAGATACTGCTGTAGTATCAAGAGGAGTTTGAAGAATTATGCCTTAAAGTTTTGCCAGAGATCTCAGCTTCCCTCTTTCTCTTTCTTTCGTTATCAAACAGAATTCTGGCTTGTCTGCCTTTGGGCTAGGCAATTCCTGAGATACTTCAAGTTGCTCAGCATGCTGTAAAGTTTTAGATAAAAAGGTGTTCTCTCTCTACTCCTCTCTGTCTATATAATCTCTGAACTTTCAGGATGCATTCAAAATAATTGAGAATATTGTCAGGATATAGGAGGAAAAAATATTGGATGATTCCCCAAATAAAGGGGAATAATCACTTCTCTAGATTTGCTGGCAACGCTTCTTCTAATGCACCTCAATATGCCATTAGCCTTCTTGGCTACAAGGGCACATCTCGTTCCTTACTATGCATGGAGCACTGGGAGGCATAAAGCTGTCCAAATCTCCCTGACCTATGAGGCTTTCTGAGGTTTGCCTTTTCACTGAGTCTAACATTATTTTCAAGGTTAGCAATGTCAACTCAGATGTCTCCACAAACTAAATGGGAGCTCAGAAGGGAACCAACTTTGGAAGGCTTATGTCTAAACTGAGAGATTAGATCAGCCTACCTTTTCCTCTGCTACATGTCAGATCCATCCTCATCTTATGTCAGCTTCAAATATTTTCCACTATGATATTAAAATATTCCGTTCCTCTTGAGTGAAGTTGTAGATGTCAGCCTACGCAGCTGTCCAAAGGGCTGACTATACAGATATCTTCTGGGGCACATCAGGCCAGATGTAAAGTTCAGACTACTGCTGAATTGAAGGCTATAGAATGGTATAAATGAATTTAGGACAGTGTGGGCAATGCATGCTAATGCTGCTTTATTGCCAACGTTTTGTTGTAAAATAAAACCAAAACTGATTTTGTGGCCATTAAAGAATTACTTGGCAGATACATATATGTATATTATTTCCCCCACAATTACACTTGTATTTGTTCAAAACAGTCCCTTTCTGAGATTCTGTCTACACTACCAGGGCTGGACCAAGCCATTCCGGTGCCCCAGCAGACAGTTTAATTGTGCCCTGGGTTGGGGGAGGGCGTTTGCACGGCCCCGCCCCTGCACCGGCACATGGGGGAGGGCATATGCACGGCCCTGCACCCCATCCAGCATGTGGGGGAGGGCGCGCAGAGCTGGCAGTGGCAGGAAGCATGTGCCCAGCCTGGCCCGGCCCAGCCCGGCTACTGCCACTGGCGCGCAGCCCAGGGCCACCCGGGGCAGGCCAAGACTTGCCATGCAGGGCCCCATGGCTGAAGGGGGAAGGCCGCTGCTGGCCAGCACTGCAGGGGTTAACACAGCCCCTGTCCCAGGCGGCCGCTGCAGGGTGGCCGCTGGGAACTGCTGCAACCCGTGATCCAGGAGCCGGTAGCACAGCTCCTGAAGGCAGCTATAAGGGGCGCAGCTTGCCCCTTACAGCTGCCATCAGGCACCCCCCATAGGTTGGCACCCCGGGCAGCTGTCCGGCTAGTCCACACCTTAATCCAGCCCTGTACACTACCACTGATGTCAGTAAAACTTACGTTACTCAGAGATGTGAATAAGCAACAAAAATTACATAGCTGTAAATGGCAATGTGGACATCACTATGTCGGCAGCTTCTCCTATTGATATAGCTGCTACACACTTATTTGGCATGGATTAATTAAGTCAATGGGCAACCTCTCTCCCATTGATTTGGAGTGGCTATGCTAGCCATTTCAAACTCTCCAGTGCAGCCATAGCCTGAACAGCTACTTGTGAAACAACAAATAAAATGAAAGGCAAGTTTTCATTAGTCATCCTGGACCCATTTTCAAGAGTGTTTTCTTTGTATAATAATGCTCAAATGAAATGCACAGAAACATGCAAACAGGAAAATACTAATTTGTATTTGCAAATGTAAGGTTTGAGAATGCATCTTAGGTGACTTCTTGGAGCTAGGACTTCATGGATTTAGAACCACATGCTTTGCAGTAGATAACTGAGTTATTCTAACTGACCGTAGCTGAATTTTTAGACTTCAATTAGCAATCAATCTGAAAATGTTAAAATCAGTCTCTATAGTCAGAAACATACTTTTTTCACAATAGGTTATACTTTTTTAAAAAGTTGTAATTTGCAATTTAAGGGTGGCGATAGTGGTGTTTTTGTTGCATAAAAGTGAAAGGCAAAAATGAGCAGCCAATGTTATCCTGTAGCTTTCCTGATGTTTGTATCATCCATAAAATATCAAGTGGATTATACGCATCATTATAAAACATACTAATTTTCTTCATTGATCATTACAATTCAGAGAGTTTATTTCACAAATGAAGAATTCTCAATGACCTGTCAGGCATCATTTATATATACACACTCACACACACACACGCACACATACACACAAACTCTTCTGTATGCCATTTGCTTTATTGGTCAGTATACTATATGCCATTAAAGTACTACAGAGCTTCTTATTTCTCTTTTGGAAACAAATCTCATGGCAACAGTGGGCTTGGGGAATGACGTTAGCTAGGGGATGTAAAGTCTAGCATAAGCTTGCATGGTATTTGGATTTGCTGCGTTGTGATCTGACTTTTTTTCTTTCAGTTTGTGTAGCGAAGGCTATGTCTAAACTGCAAAGAAAAGTTGGAAAAAGATGCACAAATTATGAACCGCAATTTGCATATCTTTTTCTACTTTTTTGGGGGAAGAGGCTTTTCCAAAATTTGGCCCATCTACACGGGGCCAAATTTCAGAAAAACCTCCTCTTTTAGAATGTCCCTTCTTCCTCATATAATGAGGAATACAGGGAGGCCGAAAGAACGTGTCCGCTTTTTTGGAAACTGTTCTGAAAAAGAGGACACATTCCTTGATGTGGCATAGCTTTTCTGGGATTCCGGAAGTATCCCAGAAAAGCTATGTAGCTATCCCGGAAAAGCTTTGCAGTATAGACATAGCCTAAGTTTACAGCTATATATTTATAATATTTTTCCAGAAATATTCAAATTTTAACAAAAATTTGGCTCTGACTTTGTTCTCACCCATTTTTGTATTTGCTTTTTATTAATATATTTGTAAATAATTTTAGTGGCAAGAACATTCATAAAGAACCAGATTAGGAAAACATTCATATTTAGAAGCTTCAGGGGGTAGCCGAGTTAGTCTGTACAGAAAAAAACAACAAATGGTCGGGTAGCACTTTATAGACTAAAAAACATGTAGATGGTATCATGAGCTTTTGTGGGCACTCCAGTCATCTGAAGAAGTGGGCTGTGCCCACGAAAGCTCATGATACCATCTACATGTTTTGTTAGTCTTTAAAGTACTACCAGACCATTTGTTATTCATGTTTAGGACAGCACTTAAACCCAGTCCTAACTTTAAGTACTTGCTTGCATCCCATGGAAGTTAATGAGATTTAAGAATGTACATAAGTACTGTGCTTAATAAACATGACCTTGATTGCAGATGTGTATTTCCCTGAATCAGGGCTATACCCAGCACATTTTTAGCAAATACTGCAGAAATCAAATTTCAGCTTTGTAATAATTAAATTTTACTAGCAACCTTATTATGTTAGTTGCACTTATCTAATTAGGCCATAAGTACATGTCATGCATCACAGGTCCAATATAAACAATAAAAACTTCGAATATCAAACACATTCAATAAAAGGCATCCTAACATGTTACAGCCCAAGGAAAATATCATATAAATATTTGGAGAAAGAATTCTGAATAATGAATACACTCAAGAAAATCTTAATTTTGTGGCCAATTCATGAAGATAAAAAAAGGTTCATTTGTAAATAAAATGATTTCTTATGAATTATTCACAGAGATCTCTTTTGGATTATCCATCAAGACAAATTATGTCAGATTATCGATTGGGTTTTGTTCTATCTGCAATAATTGTACTTCAGACAATGCAGGTTCTAGTTACTGCAATGCGCAAGGATGGAGGAGAGATGTTGAGACAGTGATTTAGAGGAAGGGATGTGCATGAGCTATTGTGCACAGAAAACATGTACAATCCTTAGAGAGAAGAGTGGAAATGGGGTTTGAAAGCCATGCACAGGAAAGAAGCCCCCCAAAACATACTACTATGTCAACTAAAACGAAAATAAAGAGTCAGGATATGGTATAAGCCCTGCTGCCCTAATATCAGAGGGTATGTCTACACTACAAAGTTAATTAGAAATAACAACAGTTATTTTGAATGAACTTTAATAGCATCTACACATACAAACCTCTATTTCAAAATAAATTCGAAATAGTGGAGCCCTTATTTTGAATTTGGTAAACCTCATTCTACGAGGAATAACACCAAATTCGAAATAGCTAATTTGAAATAAGTGCTGTGTAGACAGTTATTTCGAATTAGGGGGCCTCCAGCCCTTCCCATTTTCCCCTGGTGACCACTCTGGGCCAAACTAGAAAAACTCCTCTCCTCTCCCCCAGCCCCGGGGCCCTTAAAGGGGTAGACTCTGGCCATTGGGCACGTGCAAGAGCCAGGCCTGGCAGCAGCTGCAGACCCTCAGCCAGTGGCCACACAATGGCAGCAAGTGGCAGCCAGCTGTCCCCCACCCAGTCCCTCAGCACCCAGGGGCCATAGACGGAGCATGTCCTCATGGACTAGTGTGGAGATCAAGGACCTCATTGAGGTTTGGGGGGAGGCCCCCAACATCCATGATCTCCGCACTAGGCGGAGGAACGCGGCCGTCTATGGCTGCATAGTGGCCAGCATGGCCAGGAAAGGCCACAGGCTCACCCAGGAGCAGGTGCACCTGAAGGTGAAGGAGCTGTGGCAGGTGTACACCAGGGCCACCAGGTGCAGTGCCGCAGAAGAGGCTGACACCTGCCCTACTTCCCCACCCTTGACTGAATCCTGGGGTCGGGGTGGTCCTGGGAGCTTGTTGTACCAAATAAAAGCAAGCAGGATCTTATGAGGGGGTGTCAGCCGACGGTCAGGGCAGTGTGTGCGTGTGTGTTACACCCAAGTCTTCAACTGCTGAGACACGAAGTCTCGTTGCAGCGGGCAGCCTAGGAGGCTGGAGGGCACCCTGAAAAGTAGTTTAACGTCCGTGACTTTACTGCTAGGACTGAGGTCCCGTCGCAGAGGGTAGCCAAACAGGCTAACAGACGCCCCAGTGTGTACAGGAAGAGCTTATTACGCTTCAGATTTCAGCTGCTAGAATTTCATAATTCCTTCGCAGCGGGCAGCCTCGGGGAGACTGAGAAGCGCCCCAACTGAATTTTGCCACCTGGGTGTGACACAAATTCAAACGCCCAAGCTCTTCCTATACTATGTGTGTACTATACGCCTAAGACTTTAACTGCTGAGACCGGGGTCCCTTGCAGTGGGCAACCTGGAAGAGGTTGAAAGGCGCCCCAATAAGTGTACAGGGAGAGCTTATTACGCTTCAGATTTCAGCTGCTAGAATTTCATAATTCCTTCGCAGCGGGCAGCCTCGGGGAGACTGAGAAGCGCCCCAACTGAATTTTGCCACCTGGGTGTGACACAAATTCAAACGCCCAAGCTCTCCCTATATCTGTCCCTTTATGACCGGCTGAAGTTCTTTTGTTTGTGTTCGGTTCGGGTACAGCAGCACGGGTTCAAGTCAGAAGCTTGACACGCACTGGCTTATTTATAGGAGAAAGAAAGAGAAAAGAAATAAAGAAACTTGGTTCAGTGTATATAGATATATATATTTTATAAGTGAATGAGGGCATCCCACTTGTTCCCAAAGTTTATAGCAAAATCACCTTACCAAAGGTGATTTACAATAGAAATGAAGCAGTTTGACTTTAAGAAAACTATAATAAAGTAACTAACTTACAACAGAGAGACAATTAGAGTGTACACATAAAGAAAACACATTGCAGGTACAATTCTCACCCCTGCGTTCCAGACTTGGCGTGGCCAGCGTCTTTCTCTCAATCCCTCGGGAAGAAGTAGGGCGAGGTTGGGCGTCCCACGGACCTCGGGAGACAATCAATACCTGCCAGCAGGTGTAGGTGATTGGAGCTCAAATTGGGTGGGCAACCCAACCCTCTTTATACCCCTTGGGTCACATGGGCTTCTTCCTGGTCTCAAGTGGCCAATCAGGAAAAATGGCTTTGAATGCCAAGTTTCCCACGAAGGGTGCAAAGCATAATTCACACCTGGGAAGATGCAGACAATGGGCACCTCTGGTATGTGATAGGCGAAGATTCCTCTCCCGAGACAGTGCAGGCGTGTCAATTACTGATACTAGCCATCACGGCGACGGGAGGCCTCCCAATCGTCAGCTAGCCCATTTACTGTCTGGTTTCTGTTTATGGTAGAGTCAGGGACAGGCACCACACCTGCGTTCCCAGGGCATCAAAGGCTGACTGCCTTTCTCTTGCTCTCTGGGGGGGGGGGGGGAAACAAGAGGAGTAATGGTAGTTCGGACTAGGAAGCCTAGTCTGAACTACCTAGTCCATGCCGCGTGTAGCCGTGCGGCACAGAGCCCGCACTAGCGGACATTTAAAAATGGCGGCGCCCGGCTTTATGCAAATGAAGCCCGGGAAATTCAACTCCTAGTTCGAACTAGGGTGGTAGTGTAGACATACCCAGACAGTTTCTATTTTTGAAAATACACTTATTTTATTTGACATCAGGAAGGGAGGGCTAGGGAGGGGTAAGTGGAAGGACAAGAGGGAGGAATGGAGCACAAGCCCCCGGTGGGACAGACCGGGGAGACTGTTAGCGCTCCTCAGGGTGGAAGCTCACATGCAGGGCCCCCTGGATCCTGACAGCCCCTCGATGGTGCTCCTGGATGGCAGCCTGCAGAAAGTGCAGCCAGGCTGCTGGCAAAGTGTCCACGAGATGCAGCAGAGTTCCCGGGGGCAGGTCTGGTTCCATGTTGCAGAGTGCCATGGTGTCCCGAGTGAGGGCAAGCAGAGCACTCCAAGACACAAATGCTTTGCTGTCCCTCAGCAAAGTGGAACAGCAAGCAGAGAAACCTGAGAACTGTCTGTCCAGGATGGGGGGTCGGGTCCCTTTAAACACCGACCTCAGATAGCCTGAGGCAGCAGACCCACACACTCAGTCCGACACTGCTGGCACTGGTTCCAGCCAGCCTTACTTTCAATTCAGGGTCCACTCAATGTGGATGCGCTATTTTGAATTAGAAAAGCTAAATCGAAATAACGCATCTAGACACAAAAACTAATTTGAAATAGCGTTTATTTTGAATTAACTAATTCGAAATAAGTTCATTTGAAATAGCGCTGTAGTGTAGACATACCCAGACAGAGTGTAGGGATAACATATCAATGTATTGAAAATGATTCCCCCAAATAGAAGTGACTCCCCATAATTTGTTCCCCACAACTTAAAGTGTTTTAGATTTATTATTAATTCATCTTCTTCTTCTTATTATTATTATTTATTAAGATTGTTAAATGTTTAGATTTATTATTATTATTGCCCCTTTAGAATATAATGTATTAGGTCATGTAACTTAGAACTGTTAAGAATATAATCCTATGTAGCCAGAAACAGCCCCCCCTCTGTGCCCCAGGGCATGCTCAAGCTTGTGCACGGGCTGCTTGAAATTGACATTGCAGAGATACATTGTAACAATGCATTGTCAAGCCACTAACTCTGCTATGGGAGCCAAGCCCTGTAATTGACTAAGGGCATTGTTACATAATTGATGCCTGTTCTCTTTAAAACATTGTAACTTCACTCAGCACTCAGAGAATGTTTTAAGCAATACCACCCAGAAACTTTTGTAACTACAACTTTTATTATTATACAAAACACTGTATGAATGTATGAGAGAGTGCTTGGACAATGAATGAATGGTTCTGAGAGGTGCCAGCCTGAGAATACAGCAACAAAGGGCTGAAGAAGGCGTCAGGTGCCAGTGCAACCAAAAGGTGTCAAGTGGAGAAAACCAAGTACTGGAGGTCCACCCGATGAGATCACTGACGAGCACCTGGCAGCCACCCTGGAGACATCAGCATGATGCAGCAATTTCCATAGACTGGCATGGGAAGAAATTCCTATAAGAACTGGACTAAAAAACTATGGAATCAGATTCCAAGGTTCTGCTGCCAGCCCACCAGGAGCTTCAGATGCGCATCTGATCAGGACTTTGCTCCCCACTACCATCACTTGTGTACAGAATACCTGGCCAGTATTCTGTCACAAGCAACTTCCAGGCTGGTAACTATAACAAATACACAGAACCTGAATGAATGGATGAATGAATGTTTATATGTATAAGGGTTAAGTAGTTAAACAACGTTGTTTGCTTCTATCTTTTATTTATTTTTTTATTATTATCTTTACAATAAATGTGGCTTTTTGCCTTATCCCCCTCATAAGATCCTGCTTGCTTTTATTTGGTACAACAAGAGGTTGCTGTACAATTTTCCCTAGTGTACTTAACTTTCATTTTCAGCATTTGGCTCTCAATCTGATATTAAAAAGGGAAAACATGTTTCACATGTTACCATTGTGCTCCTCATGAGTCTGTTCTCAACCAAACTTCTTTCAGGAATGGACAGCAAAATCTCTATTAATTTAAGTGGCTTGTTATGTTGCTGTATGAGCCACATGCAATCTTTTTTGTCACATACGCAAAACTCTGTGGTTTGCCTGGCTTGTTTATTTTTCTGCAGTGATGGCACTGGCTATCACACTTCACACTACAAACCAAGCTGAGAAATTGTTCCTGTTGCTCTTTTATATCCTCCATCTGGTATGAGGAGGAGGGAGAGGGATGAGAACAATATCATTAAAATGATATAGGATAAACACTGTATCACTGTTAAACTTGAGCCTTTGCTGATTTTAGATACATGTAGGATAACTCTTCTGTACTAGACTTTTTCAAGATGTGTCCTTAGACACAGAATTTCATCAGGACAGCATCAAAAAAGCTTTTTCCTTTCTCCGTGATATCACTGGTGAAATCTCTGGAAGATACTCCTCAGACTCTCTCCTCAATGCTGTCCAGTAGAACAAAGGGTCACCCACTGGAGTGAATAGAAAGCAAATGAAAAATCAGCAAACGCAAATGGTTCGCCCTATGCACTTGGTGTGGATTGAGTTTGTGGTATGCTTGCTGTCAGAAATGGCAGTCAGAAGCTGTAATGGAAATTTTTAAAAAGGACTGTATGATTGTAATTATCCAGGCTAAAATAAAGGTAATAAAATGTCATGTTTCAAGGAATCAGATGATCACTACCTATATAAGAGAGGAATTTGTCTCCCTCACATACAGCATTGCACAACTGCATTATTTTGTTTTATGTTTCTCAGATTTGGCCTGTGTCAGAGACATTTTGCTGCACTTGATGGCTCAGTAATCTTTTTTTGTATGGTGACCTCTATATTCTGATGCTTCCTAATTTGAAATGTGTATTTTCAGGTTTATGGTATTTGCTGCTGCCCCTTTCATTTTGAGAAATGTCTGAAGCAAAACAATAAAGACATATAGAAAAACAGACCACTGTACAGAAGAAAACTAGATGGCTTAAAAAAAAAAGCAAGCTACTTCTTTTAATTTACTAGTCAGAATTTTTCTTCTTGTCATCTCATTTATATTTTTATAGTGAGAGATGAAGAAATCCCATAAAGGATAAATCTTTAATCAAGCATAGACCCAAACTTCTGATTCCACTAACAGAAGGCTGAAAATAGCTCTCAGGTGCACCCGCACTTTCTGCCCACACACAGTAATGACCTGTAGGGATAAATGTGCCAAAAGGGAAATCCATGCACTGTTTTTGATTTACTACCTCATTTTTAATGACAAGGGACAAAGAAATAGCAAAAGAATGCACTTGTAAATCCTTCTATTTTTCAGAGCCAGCTTTCAAAAAGCGAACATGATCAGATAATTTAAAGCTGTTTGAGTCAAAATGAGAGTGGCTATGTGGACTGTGATTTTACGAATGCCCAGAGCCTTGTTTAATGCACCCTTCTCCCCTTCTGCAATAAAAAGAGAAAAAAATCTGCTCTAAAAAAATCAATTCTGAGCTGCTGAAGATCAGGCAATTTATGTCCTACTGAGCATGTCTCTTTTGGTAAATTCAGGTGAAAATGCCTTTTTGTGGACTTCAACCAAATTAGTTCTGTCACACATACCATTGCTCCATGGTCTTTCTTTTTCTGGTCTCGATCAAGTATGAGAGGACTACTCCTGTGCTTAAAGTTAGGCATGCATTGAAATGCATTGCTGAAAAGGAACATAAACTACAATAGGTTTTTGGCTGAATTGTTCTTTAAAAAACAAAAACAAGCAAACAAAAAAAGCAAATGAACTTTTGTGTACTTTAATAAGAATCTAAAGTGAAACCATCCTTACTTTATTAAATGTCATGTATTCTAATTATAAGGGTGACAATTATGCCTACAAGTGTTATTGCTAAAGTTACAGCGGAGACGGAGCACAACTTAGTTGTCCCAAAGTGTAGGGAAAAGGCCAAATTCTGCCTGTGAACAGATGAAGCATGTTTCCTTCTAGCTGTTCTTTCAAACATATGTTTTTTAAGTACTCTTCATAAACAAAGGTACTTCTAAGCCAATACAGTACATTCCCACCACATATTATAACACCAACAAGATTTTACTCTTTTCCCAGAAGAATTGACTTTTAGGTAGTACTAGTGGAAGAGCTATTAAAACCTGGCAGTCACCTTAGATTTATTATACCCATGGTTAGATTGGGGTATTCAGATGCTCTTTTAGGTACTCCGCACTGGCACTTGAGATTATGCTTAGAAATTATTTTACAATTACAGTTTTAAAATTTTCACCCACAAGTGGCAAATCATATCCTACATCCAGACCATGTCTATGCTCAGATGTTATTTTGAATTTACTAAGTTTGACTTCTGGGCACCCAATTTTACAGATTCAAGGTTCTGTGTCCTCATTACAGGGAAAAATCAAATGTATTCTGAGCAGCCTCCGTTAATGTGGATACATTATGTTGGACTCAGGCCCCAGGAAGCATTCTGAGCTGAGGGAGGCCTCCCAGAGGCCAACTTGTTTGAATTAGTGAACGGGAGCATCCATGATAATGTTATTTTAGACTTACAAGTTCAGGAATAGTGTTATTCCTCATGAAAAGCAGGACTATAGAGTTCGTGTTTCACTGACCCTTATTCTGGAATAACGGGCTTGTTCATGTGGACTCATTGCTTACAAAATCAACCTTAGGGAGTTAATTTCAGATTAAGGTCCTGGTGTAGACCAAGGTCTGGAGTTTAACAAATAAAACTGGGCCTTGTGAAGTCAGGGTCCAAACTATGAATGGCCAACAAATTTTTCCCATAACTCACTCTGAGCCCATGAAACTATGACACAATTCAAAACCATACATGTTCATGCTAAGCTTAGGAAAGCTTATTTTGTGGTGTAATTTATTGCAAAGACAGCATATTTAATGAAATCTACTTAGGGAAAACCTTACATTATTTTGCTTAAATTAAAAAATGGAAAATCTTGTTATCTCAGCTTTCTGTTATTGAAAGATACAAATAACTTACACAATAGTTTCAAAGAAAAAAGCAATCACACAGCATAATGTGACTGGATAATCCAAAGGGAAAAATACTTTAATTGATATGTGAAAACAATTTTATCTATAATAATATAAGCAATTATAAATAGCTGTACAAAAAGTAAATATTAAAATAACTGTGTTTCAAGCAGAAAAGTTATCTACACGCCAAAACATGACCCTTCTGTTGTATCAGACTTAATATTCATCAGCAGTGTCAAAATTATAACAAAAGGATAGAAATATGTTATTTTTCTATAGTGAATATCTTGCAAAATATTTTACTCTATGTGATACAATATCAAATCTGGTGGAATATGGCACAGATTAATCAATAAATATTTTCCATGTTCTCTAACACCAAAAATGTTATTAATATTCCTTGTTACTTGGGTGAAACTTACTTTGAATGAGCCAGTTTACTACTTATGGCCCAAATGATATAAAGGACATTACAAGGATCATTTAGTACTAAAAGTCTAAGATCAGTATTTTACAAGCAGAGAATGATAAGCTAGATCCTGGGCCCACAGTAACTTTCAAGCTGAACCTAAACCAAAGATAAAACAGACGGATGACAGATATGGAGGGATGCTACTACATCAATGTTAAGGTAAAAGTATTTTTGTTCATGGATGGCAGAGTTCAAATTTTTTTGGCTATATACATGATTGCTTGAGGTGAAATGCTAATGTTAACAAAATATAAATAAAAAAACGTAAAAAACCAATGGTCCCATAGCACCTTAAAGACTAACAAAAATACATAAATACAGTAAAATTCCAATTGTCTGGCATCCAGTGGTCCGGCACTCCTGATAGCCCGGCACCAACTGGAACTCAGAAGTGCTCCGGCCAGCTGGACAATTGGAGGTGCTGGCGGGGAATGGCGCCGCAAGGGGTGGGGAAAGTCTCCCCACCCCCCAGACTGTAGTAGTTATCGCCGAGCAGGGGGATGAGGGATGGCAATGCGAGAGTAGGCTGCAAGAGCCTAATACTTAGCTTTTGATGTCATTTGGATGTTGAATATAATCACCCATCCAGTTCATCTCTTTGTTCAAGCCATGCAAGATAGTATCAAATTTGCATATGAAGGCTAATTCCGCAGATTCTCTCTCTCGTCGATTCCTGTTTTGTAAGAGAACAGTCACCTTTAAATCCATTAGTGAGTACATGGACAAGTTAAAATGTTCCACAACAGTTTTCTGTGTTATCATGTCAAACATCTGATTTGCGTCCATTAACCCTTTGACTGTCCAGTCTGGCCAATATACATGGCAGAGGGGCATTGCTGGCACTTGATGGCATAGATCACATTAGTGGATGTGCAGTTGTATGAGCCTCTGATATGGTGGTTTACGTGGTTAGGTCCTGTGACGATGTTGCTTATACAGATGAGTGGACAGAGTTGGCACTGGAGTTTATTGCAGGAATGGGTTCCTGAGTGAGTATGATTGAAGTGTTATGTGTGGTTGCTGGGAAAAAATTGTTTCAGGTTAGGGGGTTGTCTATAGGCCAAAGCCTGTGAGAGTGAGGGATAGTTTTCCAGGATAGACTTTAGATTGTTAATGATGCACTGGAGGGGTTTAACTTGGGGGCTGTAGGTGATGCTAGTGGTGTTGTTTGTTGGGCCTATCATGAAGAAGCTGATGCCTGGATACATGTCTGCCTCTGTCAATCTGTTTTTTCCCTTCCCCAGGAAGGTATTTTAAGTTTTAAGAATGCCAACAAACAAAATAACAGAATACCACTAGTAATCACTGGAGCCAATCAGACATGACCCCCTCCCCTTCCATTGGCATCTAGCTGGTTAAACACACTCCTGTGCTGCTCCCCTTCCCTTGACCCTGGCTCTCTTAGCTACAGTTTGTTAGGTGTCGAGCAATACAATTTTGGTTAGACTTTTCACTATGGTTTCTTGTTATTCAAGGCTGTGAGGCCAAACTTTGCCTAGAAACCATATTGCTTAACGTATGCTTATGAATATACACTTAGGCTGTGTCTACATTGGCACCCTTTTCCGGAAAAGGGATGCTAATAAGACACTTCAAAATTGCAAATGCCGCAGGAGATTTAAATATCCCCCGCGGCATTTGCATGAACATGGCTGCTGCTTTTTTCCGGCTCGGGGCTTTGCCGGAGAAAAGCGCCAGTCTAGACGGGATCTTTCAGAAAATAAAGCCTTTTCCGGAAGATCCCATATTCCTGATTTAAAGAGGAATAAGGGATCTCCCAGAAAAGGCTTTATTTTCCGAAAGATCCCGTCTAGACTGGCGCTTTTCTCCGGCAAAGCCCCGAGCCGGAAAAAAGCTGCAGCCATGTTCATGCAAATGCCGCGGGGGATATTTAAATCCCCCGTGGCATTTGCAATTCTGAAATGTCTCATTAGCATCCCTTTTCCGGAAAAGGGTGCCAATGTAGACACAGCCGTAGCCTATGGAATGAGTGTGAAGTGTGAATGAGGAATACACAGTCAAAGGCAGTTTAAGATCTGAAACTTTTTAAGGCAAACAAAGATCCTGCAAAGTGTATAAATCAACTGACGAGTGGCCAGGAAAATCTCTCTCTTGGACAAGATGTAACAACACAGCAGAAACCTGGGACTGGCCCAGAGGAAGTAAAATCTCCTGCAGATCTGAAGGGATCTCCCAAGGAACCTCATGGCCGAGTCTCTGGGAAGCTGACACCTGGACAGCACTCCAGCCACCTGCCAAATCAAAAGTAATCTACACTGTACTTACAGCCTGCTTCCAAACTGCCAGCATGAATGATGTGTGTGTGTGAGTATCACCTTACCTTTAAGAATCTGTACCAATAAACAGCCCCCAAACCAATACTGCGCCAGCCCACCCTTTGTCTGAGTTTGTTCCTCAGCAGGTCTGAGGAAGCATAACAATCACCTACAGACCCCAGCTTAAAACCCTCCAGCAAATCTGACCTTCAGATTTATACAGAGCCTGACTATACAAATTTTCAGTGCTCGAAACCAGTAATAACTTTTTGGACCAGCTCTATAGAATCTCCATAAAACTCTGGAATTTAATATGTCATGTACTTTTCAAAATTTAGAGTGGAAACAAATCTTGAAAACAAAGAAAATGCAGTGGAAGAGGTTGGAATGCAATCAATCAAGTAGGAGGGCATCAAACGAGAGACATTGTTGAAAAACCTGTAATCACCAAGGCATTCTTCTGTCATCTGAATTTAATCAACCAAGTGCAGACTACATCTAAGAGTATAGAAAGTCAGAATTACTATCTAAAATAAATTACTTAAGCAAATACAGAGAACCTTGAGACAAGAGAAAACAGTTTTGATGCAATCAAAACAGTTACTGCTGTCTGTGATTGGCAATGGTAATTGAAATGTTGCTACTTTCCTGATATTTGGGGCCAAACAAGCCTGAGTTCTATTCTGTTTACTTCCCTTTTTATAAGGAATAAACCAAAACCCAGTTAACTTTATCGCCAGCTGTGCACAATTTTATAAAGCATTCTGAAACTAAGGGAGAATGCTTGAATTCATATTTACTGTCTCATGGTCCACCATCTGAAATGAATTGTATTAGATCAATAAATACAACACGAGTCATGTAAGCCTTCTATATTTTCATGAAAGTATACAAGATAGATTACTTGGGTCTAAACTCAGATTTTGAAAACTGATCAATGTATTGTACATAGAAAACAGATGTGAAAAAGCACCTCATTCTCCAGGGTAACTGAAAAGTATGAAAATAATTTCTAACTTGTAGGCTTTGTAGCTGTAACACAAGCACATTTCCTCATTCATTCTTGTTGTTCTGCAATACAACTCTAAGAACTATGTGCAAGGAACTTCAACATCATCTAATCAGTAGATAATTCCATTAGGTTTAATAGTTTTTTTTTCTTGAACACATTCAATTTGTTTATCACATCAGGAAAGTAATTTAAAAAAAATGGTCCTATCCTAAGGTATGTCTACACCATCATGTTTCTGCATAGTAAGTAGCTTTTTGAGCTCCAACTGGGAAGGTGTACATACCGCCAAACCACTCAGTGCACTAAAACTGCACAGTTGCAGTACTTTATAAAAGCTTACCCTGAAGAGAGGCAGATAGCTTTCTGTGCCTGGGCTACAGTGTCACAGTATCAGTGAAGACACCCTGGTCTATTAGGATTGGCTTCTGCAGATGTCCAGTAATGTAAGTTCTGTCTTCTCTGGTCATCAGTTTGAACTCTACTGCACTACCCTCAGCTGACCAACTGTCAGCCCCTCCTTTAAATTCCTTGGGAATTTTGAAAATCCCTTTCCTATTTGTTTGATGACATGTGCAGTGGTCTCAGCATATCTTTCCAGGTATCCATGATTGCTCCACATACCAGGCAATCTACCACTTGGAGTTGAGGTGCTGGACCTCATTGGCAGTTGGGGACTGAGACGATTTAGTCTCAGCTGCACTTGAGCCACAGGAATTACAGATAAGGATGGGAAAAGGAGTAGGACCCAGGGGCAGGGAATGAATCAGTGTATAGGGATGCTTGAAGCTAGGAGCTCTTCTCCTGGTCTCAGCAGTTGGAGTATGGCAAAGCGGATTTTTTTTCGCCATTCCTGCAGACTGATGAGGCAGAACACACAAAATCTATGATGGGATCAACTGTGGATGGAAGCACAGGAATTGCTGGGATGGGAAGCAATGCATCACAGGGCATTGAGAAAGCACCCAGGATGGCCCCCAGACTTTCCCACAACACTTAGCAGCAGAAGAGGAAGAGATGTTTTTGGGATAGAAGGTCAAAGTCCACTGTGCAGTAAGTGCCACAACTGTGAATGTTTTATTTATCAGAATATTGGTGGACTCAAAAGGTTTTTGTGATAATGAATTAACAGTAATTGTGTTGATTTTTTTTCTTAAATTAACACAATGCAAAATCCAAAGAAAATGTACATTTAATACCAAAATGTCAATCAGGCTTTACAAACAAACTTAATCACACAAAAATAGAAACCAAAGCAAGTCTGCCTCTTTTCCCAGGAATGACCCAAAATGAAGGAAATCCAGCAGATTCCGCTCTTTTGTGAAAGAATACTCAATTTGGAAAGCTGCTCAAATTTGTTGTTAATTTCTCTTAAAAGGAATTCCTTTGCTCTACAGTTGGACTATGATACTGTGTGATGATGGAAGCACAGGGATTGTGAATTTGTCAAGATTTCTGTAAGTTTTCATCTAAGTTGGATACAATTAATTATTATTCAGAGACTGACTGTTCTTAGTTATCCTGGAGTAGTAACTCCCCTGGCTTCAGTACAGTTATTCCAGATTCACCTCAGTATAACTGAAAGCAGATTTGGGCCCCTAGATAGTGAGCAAACAGAAACTTAGAAGTTCACAGTTTATGAACTTGACTCTCTCCTCTCGCATGATCTGTTCTATGACATTTCAGTGGATTTCCACTGGCATCAAATGGTTATAACAAGGCAGAGAATCAGTCTGGCTGTTTCCCTCCCACTCTGCTATTTTCGCAACATGGAAAGAAAGTTCAATATCCTTAGACTTCTGATGTGACACGACAAGCACATCTTCTTGTGTCAGGTTGTATCACAGTTTTAAAGAAGCACAACGTTGTTCTCTCACGCATAAATGCAGGTTAAATAGCAGAAAGAAGCAAATATATTTTGTATCTTATAAGAATGGTCATACTGGTTCAGACCAAAGGTCTGTCCAGCCCAGTATCCTGTCTTCCAATAGTGGCCAATGCCAGGTGCCCCAGAGGAAATGAAATGAACATGTAGTCATCAAGTGATTCCTCCTGTTGCTCATTCCCACCTGCTGACAAATAGACACCATTCCTGACCATCCTGGCTAATAGTCATCGATGTGCCTATCCTTCATGAATTTATCTAGCTCTTTCTTGAACCATTTAAAAAACCTGGCATGGAGTTCCACAAGATGACTCAGCATTGTGTGAAGAAATACTTCCTTTTGTTTATTTTAAAACTGTTATCTATTAATTTCATTTGGTGATCACTAGTTCTTTTGTTATGGGAACCAGTAAATAAGTTTTCCTTATCCATTTTCTCCACACCAGCCATGATTTTATAGACCGCTATCATCCCCCCCCCCACACACACACTCACACACAAACACACTTACTCTCCTCTTTCTAAGATGAAAAGTCCCAATCTTATGGCAATGGTTTCATACCCTTAATCATTTATGTTGTCCTTTTCTGAACTTTTTCGAAGGCCAAGATATATTTTTTTTTCAGATGGGACAATCACATCTGTATGCAGTATTAAAGATGTGGGCATACCATGGATCTATATAGAGGCAATAATATATTCTCTATTTTATTCTCTATCCCCAATTTCAATTATTCCTAATATTCTGTTTGCTTTTCCAATTGCTGCTGCACATTGAGTGGATATTTTCAAAGAACTATTCACAATGACTCTGATATCTGTCTCTTGAGTGGTAACAGCTAATTTAGTTTCCAACATTTTATGATGGATTATGTTTTCCAATATGCATTACTTTCCATTTACCAACATTAAAATTCATCTAACATTTTGGTGCACAATCACCTAGTTTTGTGAAAAAACAACAAATAATCTAGTAGCACCTTAAAGACTAACAAAACATATAGACGGACTGAAGAAGTCCGGTCATCTGAAGAAGTGGATTTTGTCCACAAAAGCTCATGATACCATCTACATGTTTTATTAGTTTTTAAGGTGCTACTAGACTATTTGTTGTTTTTTATAGTTTTTCCTATTACAGACTAACTCAGCTACCCATCTGAAGCTACTTTTGTGATATCCTTTTGAAGCTCTTCACAGCCTGCTTTGGATTTAACTATCTTGAGCAGTTTAGTGTCATCTGCAAATTTTGCCACCTCACCGTTTACTCCTTTCTCCAGATCATATATGACTGTGTTGAATAGGACTTGTTCCGGTATGGATTTCTGTGATACACAACAACTTACCTCTCTCCATTCTGAGAACTGATGGTAGAGTGTGCCCTTAATTTTTCATTACAGAGAGAGCAACACTGAGCCTGCTGCCCAATTCCCTGGCTCCTGCTCCTCCAGCTATTTGGCTAGCACAGATCCAAAGATGAAAATGTAATAGGGATGATATGTTCTAGTAGCAAATGCAATCCGCCTGCTTGGACAGGGTTCAATTAAATGAGTGGAGGAAAACACTGCCATATGAGATGCAAGAGGAGTGTGAGGATAGGGAGAGTGTGAAAGCAACACAAAGTAAAGACACAGGAGAACCTCTTGAAGATCATGGTGCACCGGGTAGACTCACAGGAGAGCCAGATTCCCCTCTGGCCCATGCTGATTCTCATTCCCTCCTCACCAAGTTCCATAGCCTCCTTTCCAAGGTACCCTAGAATGCGGGGATGGAGGAAAGTAAATGGAAGCCTGACATTCAACCCCCAGAGATGTGTCACAGAACAAAAGGCTGTCACTCTTACATCTGTGTGATTGCTGAACTTGGGGATTGTAATACACTGCTTTCCCTTATCCCCCGCCCCCTTTCCCAGAGCTCTCATCCTGAACTCCTTTTCTGTACCTGCTTCCTTGTGTGTTTTTTTAATAAAAAGCATGATTTCTCAACAATAGTTTGTGCTGCATGGGGAATGGTTTACAGGATTTACAGGCAAGCACACTTAATTCAAGAGGCACCTAATTAAGAGCAATATGCATGACTGTCCTATTACTGTCTGGGCATTCAGAAAGCTGTTTTTCAAATCCTCTCTGATTACAAAGCCTCTCATTGAGCAATTGGAATATCACTCAGAATGCAAAGGGGCAGCAGGAACGGTGGGATAGTTACCCACAATGCATTGCTGTCAAAGTCAATATTAGCCACTATCCTGGGGGTGCAATACATCAAACTCTTACTCACAATGGGTACGTGCATCTTCAATTTACAAAATCAGGTGCTAACAAATTGACCTTAATAAATTTGACCTTCTAGGGTAGACATGGCCTAATATAGGCCTCCCTATAAATATCTTAGGTTTAGAACCCAAAATCATAAAGTTCTGATCTACTAAATTCCCCTATTAGCACTTTTCAGCACAAAAGGCAAATGGCCAATAATTGTCTCAACCATCACTTTTCAACTTTGAATGGGTGAAGAGCTCTGTTCTGTAGCTATTGGTTCCTCTTCTCCCTTTTCTACTTTCTTCAGACTGAAAACTCTTTCTTCAGAAAAGTCAGCTTCCAATTTCCAAGGTTTTATTAAAATACAATACATACTACTCATCCTGTCAAAGCAGTTTCTTTGCCAATGTCTGCTATTTCAAAATCTCCTCATTCATATTTTGGGTTCAGATGCACTTGCAACCTCAACAAGTCTCTCTTTGTTAGTCTTTCTTCAGGGATTGAGTTCAACAGGAAGACTTGATTCACTACAGATTCATACATTTTTTCACTATATATTCTCTCAAATTCAGCCTACAGCCTTAAAAATTTGAAGGGGCAAAAACTGATGCACCAGGGAACTCATCCACATCCATTGCCCTCCCATGAGGATATATAGCCTTAGGATAAAAGACACAGATATCTTCTGGGCTGCCTGAGTCCAAGAGGGAAACCATTACATACACTGTGGGAATCAATGTATTCACTATATATTCTCTGGATTAAAGGATTTTTGAGTCAAACCATATTCCAGGATTTCCATCACCTCCTTAGTGGTTAACAAACAGGTGTCGTAGAGATGGAAATCCTCAGTGTCCTCAGATATAGAGGACAGCACCTGCACAGTTTGTGATTTTTGTATGCCAGTCTCTCCAAGAGCTCAAACATGCTTGAATGGTTTTTAAACTCATGAACTTTATTCCTTGGCATGTATGTATATATTGCTGTATACTGAAAACCTCTGAATCACATGTCCTTTGTATGTGCTCTTCATTCACTAGACACTGTCTTTTGACCACCTTTCCTACTCCTCTTTCCTTATTTTCTCCCCCCCCCCCCCCCACCCTTTCTGCCTCTGACTCTTTGGATTAGTTGTATAATTTGTTTATTAATCAAAATTCAATACAAATTTGTATTTGGAGGGGGGAGTAAAAAGATGTCGGCATTTTGTGAGATGGACTTGAACCAACATGCCAGATGGACTACCATTATCTTTGAGGAACTAAATTCAAGTTCCGGAGCCATATTTGCCATGTTTGCAAAAACAAAAGAAAAGCCCAGATCTGAACAATCCCTGAACTCTGGAGAGTTTAATTTCAAATTCGGAGCTGGACTTTGACTTTCTGGTCCTTTGTGTAGTTTACAAAACATATTCTATACAAAACAAAGTTTATTTATTGCATATTGACCAGGTTCATGTTTTCTCGTTTCACTCATGCTAAGCTACTAGTGCAGCTTTGTCAAGGTTTTATTATATTATTTCCTGTTTTCTGATCTCACTGAAGTCCCATCTCTCATTTCGCTGACACATATACAGTATTCTGACATGAAGTTCAGCCTCAAACTAATGAAAAGGAGGAAAACAATTTGGCTCTAGCTAGTGTTATTGATCCTCCAGTCTCTGTTACAGAAACTAAAATGCAGAGGGGCATGAAGTTTCTGATATTTCCTATGATGTTCTTATGTCAATAACAGGAAATCAGGGACAGTAGAAGAATCTAACCCCAGCAAATATCCTAGATCCAGTATAATCTGGATAGGGGCCAAGACATGGAATTGAAACCACATTAGTGGCACCAATGAATGATGGCTATTAAGACAAATTCCCAAGACCAACTAAGGTGGAGTAGTGTTAGGAGGGAATTGTTTTTCCTGTCCTGAAATAATTTTCAAGGTTTCAAGCACCCCAAATTTGGAAGAAAAATTGAAATCTCAAGTTTTCTCTTTTAATGAATATAGTGCTTGCAAGTAACTGCTGTTCTGCTATTTTTTCCAACTACTTTGATTTTTAAAAAACAATAAGTAGCCCTACACAGCACCCTAAATTCAAATTAAGACACATAATTTGCACTATGTAAATTGCATATCTTATTTCAAAACTATTTAGAAATAGCTTATTTTGAAATTTGGTGCATCTACACAGTGCCAGATTTCAAAATAATGTGTTATTTTGAGCCATTTCAAAAAATATTTCAAAATAACAGGAAGTTTATATAGATACGGAGTAGCTATTTTGGGATACCTCCAGTATCCCAAAATATCTGTGCAGTGTAGACATACTCTTAGAGGCTAACTAACTATATATTTACTTAATCTCGAAGGTGCTACACAGCTACTTGTTGGTTACGGACTAATACAGCTACTACCCATCTGATACTATGATTTCTAGTAGTGCAGAGATGACATTTGACCAATTAAGCAAAAAAGAGAAGTAGATTTTCAGAATTACACTCTTGGGTGTATTGCATTCTTTTGATACATCTAATTCTTAAAGTGAAAAGGTATCCTTAATGCTATAACCAGAAGATTGAGAGATTGATTAACTTACTTGATGAATATTTATATCACTCTCTTTCTTTCTCACTTTCTGATCATTTCAGTTTTATATAAATCTTACTCCAATGCAACATTTCAGTGACACAGTCCATTGGGTAAACAAGCCCAGTTGTGCTCTTTTCCCTACTCTGTACTTGAATAAATTCAGGATACTTTATTACTTTAACAACATTAAAAATGTCGATGATTTTATAAATCCATTATTTTTTTAAGTATTTATTCTCAGACTACGATAGATACCTGTACTCTTTTTAGGACCACTTTAAGCACTAATACCTTCATTTTCCACAGCTGGGACAATTTAATATGAAAAGTATTTATTTATATTTCTGGGCTAAGAGGTTAATTAAAGACATTATTTTTATAAATCAATTAATTTAGGATTCAATCATGCACACTCTTACACCGGAGACAAATGGGACTACTCACGGGGTGATGTTTTCACACATGCTGGATCAAAGGGCCACAACAATGTAAAGGGACCCTAAAGCCTCAGATCTGACCACGGAAGAAATCACTGACGCAAGAACTTAGAAAAAACAGTAATAAACTATCTTACAAAGACCCCTTCACTAGCTTTGGTGGAAGTGTTAAGTGTCAGGGACGGAGGAGGGAAGGGCACATTAGGATTGGAGCCAAAGCAGTAACATAACAGAAAGGTTGTCAGATATTCATTTTATCCTATATTACGTCATATTTCCTAGAAATCTCTTATTTTCCTGTCTTCTCAGACACCATGTTATGTTTACAAGATTCCAGGGAGCTGAGAAAATAAATATGTAAATGTCAGAGAACTTTTCTATTTATTTTTCAATCATAACATCAGTATGTACATAAACATACATATCTTTTCAGGTTCTAATACTCATTTTAGGCTGTACTGTATACTTCCTCTTTTGCATTTTATGATTAATGCATCCATATGAAAACCTTCCAGAATGTATTACTTTATAAATCTACTCCAGCTGTATTTACTCAGCATAACAATGACAGTTTTGATTGTCTTCCCTTTTCAGAATTGGAACAAAGTGTTTCCAATGACAGGTCTGCTGTCTAATCTATTCTACCTAATTTCTTTTTTTTTTTTTACCTGTGCATGCCAGTAAGCTATACCAGAAAATATTATGACATTTGCAATAATGCTTTCAAGAGAAACAAATTCTCATAGGACACATTAAATATGTTGTGAATATTGGGAAAAAGGCATTCAAGTATGAGTGTTACTCATTGGGTAATGCACAGTGCCACAGTCCTTGGGTTAAATGATACAGATGGACTTATTTCTTTTTGCTATGAAACAAAATTATTTGTTCTTAAGAGCCCATAAATTGTGGAAGCAGAAAAAAAAGAAGTCTGATAAAATCATAAATGGCTTTTCCATTATTGCTGAAACTCTAATTTTCTTGCTTATTGCTTGAGTTGATAAAACAAATAAAAAAAATCTCAGACAGATTTCTTTAATATGCAAAATGAATTTCAATGTACTCTCCTGCTGGTATTTTTATGGAAAACCTGACTAGATGGTACACATGGAACACAGAAATCTGCATTTAGATGGAAATATTATGAAATGCATGATGTGGTACAAAGTAAGTCTTTTAATGGAGATAGCAAAGTGTTGCATTATATGGTTGAGTGGTGAGACAGCATGCATATAGGCTTTCATGTCTCAGGGTAACCAACTGCCCTGATTTGCACAAAAGGATCCCATTTATGTAACTCTGAACCTAAATATTGATCAAAAATAAATCAATAATATGAAAATAAAATAAAAATCAATTGGGAAATGGGTAGTCCTTTTGTCACATAAAATGTGGAGACTTGCATGAATTATAACTATAAGCAATAACATTTTTAGACGTGTAGCATCTTTTATCAAAACATCTCAAAGTGCTTATCAAGTGAGCCTAACAACAGCACTCCTGTGACAAAATAAATTGATGTAACCAAAATTAGAATCTGCCCAATAGAGTTTAACAACTAAGTTGAAAAGAACTTCAATAACTGATTCAGTGTGTGTGTGTCTACAGAACTATACTTCAGGCAAGTATTTTTAGAATAATACTATAAAAAGACTTGCATTCATTAAACAGATTAGGGAGCTATCACTGTGAGGTGTCAGTTACACCTTTACTTTTTAAAAGCTAAAGTCATCACAAATCATAATGAGCAAAGTTGTAGCTGGTAAAAGGGTATAAGGTAAAATCTTCATACTTATGATAGGACTGGAATGTATTGCTCCTGTGGCACTTGCAGCTCTTTATTGATCAAAGCTAATCCAAGGTGAATTAACAGAGTTTATTCCTATCCTCCCCCCCACCCAAGATTGTCACATTTAAGATTTTGAAATTTTTAAGGTCTTAATTTACAGTTCGATAGTGAGGCCCATTACTCAATGAAGAAAGAAAACCAATAATAGGACATGTAGAAATGGCAGAGGTGATTAATGACTTCTTGGTTTTGGTTTCCACGAAGACGGTGATTGGATACCTAGCATGGTGTATGCTGGAGAAAATAAGGTAGGTCCAGAAGTTAAAATAGGAAAAGAACAAGTTAAATTAGTTAGAAAAGTTAGATGTCTTCAAATCAGGTATTAATTATCATCTTTGAAAAATCAGGGAAGATGGGAGGTGAAGGCTTGTGTGAATTGTACGCTGTCATTGCCAAGACTCTAAGGCTACGTCTACACTACATGCTTCTTGCACAAGAAACCTTTTGCACAAAAGTTTTTGTGCAAAAATTTCTTGCACAAGAGTACATCCACACCTCAAAGCACATTGCAAAAGCGATGTGCTTTTGCACAAGAGAGCGTCCACACTGCATGGACACTCTTGCGCAAGAAAGCTCTGATGGCCATTCGCAGAATGGCCATCAAAGCACCTGTGATTTTTGCCATAGGAAGTGTCTACACTTGCCTTTTTGCACAATAGCTGTAGTGCAAAAAGGAGTTATGCCTCATAAAAGGAGGTTTACCTACACCAGAAAAAGCTCTCTCTTCTGTCATTTTACTGTTGATTTACTTGCGCAAAAGCACATTTGAGGTGTGAACGCTCTATGAGTTTTTACGCAAAACCAGCTGATTTTGCGCAAAAACCTTGCAGTGTAGACACAGCCTAAGAGTATTTGATGGAGATTGGGATCATCCTTTATTTCCCAAATTTAAGCAACTTGAGGGTCAATATTTCACAGACATAAAGGTGTAAATACTCCTAGATAAGAGCCCTAGGGGAATGTATGTGTCAGTGAATGTGTTGTATTTTTTATCTGAGCTTTTGGAAAACCTGGGGGAACTCCCCTGATTTTTCCTGTAAAAGTTTTTTTTTGGTAAACAAGGGTTGTTATTGACACTTTTCATGGTTGTTTCAAGGGTTATATGTAAACATTATGCGTACATATATAGACTCATTGATTGATTTAGTAAATGTGCTCCTTTAGTGATTTTGTGTCACTCTCCTATCAGACTCTGAACTCAGCAGAGTAAATTATATGTCATAGTCCTGAAAAGACTGAACTGTGGTTTGTGCCACAATAGAGAGGCACAGAAAAGGGGAAATAAATATTTTACCTAACATTATTATACAGGTTTCCTCAGGCCTCTTACAAATAAGTGCTTGCAGAATCAGACCCTTAGATTCTACTGCCAGCCTCAAGAAGATTAAAAATATGTCCAGCTCCCACAATCATGATATTGATTCTCAGAATCATGAACTTTTAAAAACCATCAAATCATGTTTTTAGTGTCTTGACTTTTTAATATCCATCTATTTCTCTGACAATATGCATGTGTGCTAGCTTTAGATTGAAAAGTCAGTCTTAACACTCACAAAAATGCCTTCCCCCTGGCTGCTCAGTTGGAGACCCCATTAACTTCTCATCAAGAAGGGGAATGACCATCCATCTCCTATTACTTTCTTGACTGACTCGCTCTCCTTCTGTTTATTACCTTTAATAAAAGAAGGGATGGATGGTAAATAGTTTGAGAACTACCTATCTACTTAAAGCATGATGATTCATAGTTATATATAGAACTTATTCTTTTTCGGGCTAGTGAGTTAAATCTCTATATAAACAATCTTTACTTTTCAATAATTTATATGAGTCATGTGGGCATAGTAAAAAAAATGGGATTGTCTCCTTTAGCCGCCTCAACTAGAGTAGCGGCCTAGGTCTTCCTTCAGTGATCCATCTTGCTGATCTCAGCTTCATTGACAGTAGGAGATGGTGGCCATTTTGAGAAGAGTAAAAGATTTTGAATTGGTCCCTTTCATCATTTTTTCATGAGACAGGGGAGACAATCACTGTCCTGGCAAAATTGTGAGAGTTGGCAATACTGTGAAAGCTTTCCAAGATATAGATCGTGTCTCCCTATATGACTCTAAGGCACCCAATGCCATGGAGCCCTGATAATGATTGTGGTCTTTGGTCTCAATAATATTTTCTGTCTGGTGTTTACAATCTCTAAAATCTAATCATCTGCTGGTTTGTGATCAGATCACATCATCCCTACGGGTATGTCTACACTACAATGTTAGTTCGAACTAACGGACGTTAGTTCGAACTAACATTCATAGCCGCTACACTAGCACTCCGCTAGTTCGAATTTGAATCGAACTAGCGGAGCGCTTAGTTTGAACTAGGAAAACCTCATTTTACGAGGATTAAGCCTAGTTCGAACTTACTAGTTCCAATTAAGGGGTGTGTAGCCCCTTAATTCGAACTAGTGGGAGGCTAGCCCTCCCCAGGTTTCCCTGGTGGCCACTCTGGCCAACACCAGGGAAACTCTATGCCCCCCTCCCGGCCTCGGACCCCTTAAAGGGGCACGGGCTGGCTACGGTGCCCGTGCCAGGTGCAAGCCTGCCAGCACCCAGCCAGCAGACCCTGCACCTGGCACGGCACAGAGCCACCCACCCGATGTCCCCCAGCCCACCCCCTCTTCCCGGGACCAGGCTGGCGGCTCCCGGGAGCTTGCCCTGGACCGCAAGAGGCGGGCACCTTCCTGGGCTAGTGCGGACATCGTGGACCTCGTCCATGATCTCCGCACTAGGCACAGGAAAGTGGCCGTCTAGGGCAGGAGAGCTGCCAGCCTGACCACCCAGGAGCAGGTGTGCATGAAAATCAAGGGGGTCCACTGAGACCCCCGACCCTGAGCCCTGAGCTTACAATGGCTGTCCTGGGTCAGACCAAAGGTCCATCTAGCCCAGTAGCCTGTCTGCCGACAGTGGCCAACCCTAGGGACCCTGGAGGGGATGGACCGAAGACAGTGACCAAGCTATTTGTCTCGTGCCATCCCTCTCCAGCCTTCCACCATCCTTGGGCAGGGACACCACTCCTACCCCCTGGCTAAGACTACTCCATGGACCCAACCTCCATGACTTGATCTCACTTCCCTTTAAACTCTGTTCTAGTTGTAGCCTTCACAGCCTCCTGCAGCAAGGAGTTCCACAGGTTAACTATTTGCTTTGTCAACAACAACAACAACTTTCTCTTACTAGTTTCAAGCCTGCTACCCATTCCTTTCCTTTGGTGTCCTCTAGTCCTTCTTTATGGGAACTCATGAAGAACTTTTCTGTGTGCACCCTCTCCACCCAACCCCTGCTTTTAGAGACCTCTATCCTGTCCCCGCTCCATCTCCTCTTTTCTAAGCTGAACAGTCCCAGTCTCTGTAGCCTCTCTTCATCTGGGACCTGTTCCCAACCCCTGATCATGTTAGTTGCCTTCCCCTCTCCCAGCCTTTCTCTTCCCCTCTCCCACCTCGTTTTCCCTGTCTCCCCCAGTTTTGTTCAATAAAGACAAAGTCAATGTTGGAAGAAACGTTATCTTTATTTTGTACATCAATAAGAAGGGGGCTAGGGAAGGGTAAGTGGAAGGAGGTGAGGGAGGAATGGGGTACGAGCCCCCGATGGGGAGGACTGGGCTGGCTCTGCGGGCTTCTGGGGGTGGAACCTCTCCTGCAGCCCCCCGATTGCCCCCTCTCCCCAGATGGCAGCCTGCGGCAAGTGTAGCCGGGCTGATGGCCGAGTGGTGTGATGTGCCCAGTGTGGGTACTCCGGGCAATCCAAGCCAGGACTGGTTTGCAAGCGGGGCACCCCTGAGAACTGTCTGTCCGGGGTGGGGGTCGGGTCCCTTTAAGCGCAGCCCTCGGCTAGCCTGAGACAGCATCTCCACGCTCTAAGTCCTCCTCTGATGCCCTGCCGGCACTGCTTCCGGCCATCCTTAAGCCCTGTTCAGGGTCCACTCAATGTGGACTTGCTAGTTCGAATTAGCAAAACGCTAATTCGAACTAGTTTTTAGTTCTAGACGTGTTAGTTCGAATTAGCTTAGTTCGAATTAACTAATTCGAACTAAGTTAAAATTAGCGCTGTAGTGTAGACGTACCCTTCATCTTTGGCTGCACCAGTAGTGCGATCCTCAGCCAATTGCTCTTAACTCATCCCACAGGCACCTTTAGCCTTTCTTTCATACAATCTCTTCTGCATGGATCCCATTCCCTGAATAGATACTTTCATCAAATCCCTTCTCCAAACCCAATTCTGCTACAACAAAAAAAGATCCTGTGGTTAATGACTCACCCGAGGAGCAGCTGTGGTAACTAGTTACTCAGGCAATTATGACTTTTTTTAAAAAAAGTGCAAAGTGTCAATGTCTGTGTTTGTCCAACATCTAGCACTATGGGAGACACACTCTTTTCTAGGGCATCTGAGCTGTATCAGGGTGTAAACATTAAGGGTGTGTCTAGACTACATGCCTCCTTCGACGGAGGCATGTAGATTAGCCAGATCGGAAGAGGGAAATGAAGCCGCGATTAAAATAATCGCGGCTTCATTTAAATTTAAATGGCTGCCCCGATCTGCCGATCAGCTGTTTGTCGGCAGATCGGGGGAGTCTGGACGCGATGCCCCGACAAAGAAGCCTTTCTTCATCGACACAGGTAAGCCTCGTGAAACCAGGCTTACCTGTGTCGATGAAGAAAGGCTTCTTTGTCGGGGCATCGCGTCCAGACTCCCCCGATCTGCCGACAAACAGCTGATCGGCAGATCGGGGCAGCCATTTAAATTTAAATGAAGCCGCGATTATTTTAATCGCGGCTTCATTTCCCTCTTCCGATCTGGCTAATCTACATGCCTCCGTCGAAGGAGGCATGTAGTCTAGACACACCCTATGTAATCATAGTAATAATAAGAGTAACAACAAAATATAATTGGAACCATTTCATAGGCCTCTTAGATGTTAAATTTATTTTAGCATTGCAAAATACTAAAACATTTTGTCTGTTTTAGTGACAACCCAATTGCATCATCTTTTCCCTAGCCCTGTTTTCAGCTTTCTAATGTAATTGATACACGGTTAACTCTTGAATGTCCTTGAACACATAGCATATGACAAATTCATCCTTTGTGGAGCAATCCTACTTAATGGCATTACAGCATCGATGAATTTGGCCCTCTGTCTTTTTACTGAAGTAGTAACATCATGACCTTATGCTGTTTCTATATTTCCTACTGCTTTTCCTATATCATTGAAAATAATGGGGACATACTACGTGACATGGCCTTAGGCATGTAAAGCGAAAGCTCTATGGGGGTTAATGTATGACTGTGTTTTAGTTGAGTAATCAAATATAATACTATACTTCTGAATCTGCTATGAAGGCACATACATGCAGACTAATGGCTATTATTCTAATATGCTTTCAACCTTGAATACACTTTAAAGACATTGCTTGTCTTTTCAATGTTACGTTATTACAGTCTCTAAAACACACTACCCTTTTTCAATACATGGTCTGATGAGAGGGATAACTTTTATTATTATTATATGAAGAAAGAACTGTCTCAATCAGATCTGTAAAGGCAATGTTACATTTAAGAATACAAAGCCTTAGTAACTACAGTTATAACTCTGAGTTCACACTAGCTAAAAACTATTGTGAGCAAAAAGTATGTTCTAAAACATGCATTTTTCTTTTCAAATATTCCTTAGGACAGGCTGTGAAAAATGTATTAGTTGGTTAACATATCATCCTTGTGGGAGACATGTAATAATTGTGGGGCCAGTTCTTGTGATAAGCAAACTGTATTTGAAAAAAAGGGAAAATGGGCTGTAAAGCACCCATTTGCTCCACAGGCTGCAACACTGTCAAGCCATATTGGCCTCAGCATATATTAGAGAAGCCTTTGTGCTGCTCTCATTTACGTCAGTTTGTAACAAGCCCTCAATGTTCTCTTATACCAACTGAGGATTAATATGACTTCAGCAGCACTCAGACCACTTGGTCATTTCTTAAGCTTGCCTCGTTACAGGTGGGAAGGAGAAGCAGGAGCAAGATGTAATGGGACTAACTAGGGGTATGTCTACACTACCCCGCTAGTTCGAACTAGCGGGATAATGTAGGCATACCGCACTTGCAAATGAAGCCCGGGATTTGAATTTCCCGGGCTTCATTTGCATAAACTGGGCGCTGCCATTTTTAAATCCCTGCTCGTTCGAACCCCGTGCTGCACGGCTACACGCGGCACGAACTAGGTAGTTCGGACTAGGCTTCCTAGTCCGAACTACCGTTACTCCTCGTGGAATGAGGAGTAACGGTAGTTCGGACTAGGAAGCCTAGTCCGAACTACCTAGTTCGTGCCGCGTGCAGCCGCTCGGCACGGGGTTCGAACGAGCAGGGATTTAAAAATGGTGGCGCCCAGTTTATGCAAATGAAGCCCGGGAAATTCAAATCCCGGGCTTCATTTGCAAGTGCGGTATGCCTACATTACCCCGCTAGTTCGAACTAGGAGGGTAGTGTAGACATACCCTAGATGTTTAAAGTTCTCAGTTCTCAGCTTCCTTGCTAGATTGGGATCAGAGCAAACTCTTATGCAACAATCAGATTTTTTTTAAAGGCAAACTTTAACTACTTTCATCTTACTATAGCAATCAGTTAATGAAATTAAACAGAAATCATCTGATTTTAGCAATTTAGTTCTAGAGATTTTTCTTTGGTATGCAGCAATGAATGAAGCACAATATAAAAAAGTGAACAACAGAACAGATGGACCAGTTTTAATAATACATTTTCAACAGTCTGGTTCCCTGTTAGACCTTTCAGTTTTCACTCTTAAATCATATGATCCACATCCTTCGGTTGAAGCTTCTGAAGCTGATGATACCAAATAATCTTCTATCAGCCGAGGCCCGATTCAAATGTTATTGACGTTAAAGGGAATCTCTCTTTTGATGTCAATGGAATTGGAACCATCCCCTCCTCCAAGATCTATAGCATCTTTGATTCTGTTGTTTGATCTCAATGTATGGCATTATTCCATAAATCGATTCAGAATTAAAATATTGTAAAAAGCTATTTGCCATAGGATGGAGATATGCTGAAATTCCTTTTTAGAACTGCCATTAACTTATTTTGCAAATAAAGACCATGACTAAATGATTTTTACAGGATTCACAGGTACCCAATTTGAGGTCCACTGGCATCTTTCATTACTTTTGTGACCTAATATACAATATTTCTATTTAATACTGGATCTTATTCATAGTAGAGAAAGCTTTTTGATATAACAACCCAATAAGATGCTCCATTAAACTCAAGCATTAAACCTATTTCATTAAACTTCCTATTCCCATTAATGCAGAAGTTCAGTAATAATTAAGACTGGGAAAGTTAACATTCTTTGATGGATTAATGATTGATAATTTTTCATGTTAATATTGGCAAGCTAAGACTACAGACTAACATTATTATTATTCATTCTTACCATCTGTCATACTGAACATAAGCAAATTTGCTTTCCTTCCCTCTGTTTAATGGGCTGTAAGGTATTGACCTGGACCTACAGCATGCTCATTTTTGTGATTGATGTATTTCTACTAAATAACATCCATTCTTTTAACATTTGGTGGTGCAGTTTTGAATGCATTAAATTCTTCATCTGAGTTCTTGGATTTGGTGATTACAATAGAAAAACACAAGAATGACAAGAAGAAATAAGATTTGCTCACACAGAAAAGTGCTACTATTCAGGAGGTGTCAGGGAAACTTAAGATAAGTTTTTCCATAAAGTTTTTTCAGTAACTGAAGCACTGGAGTGAGAGTGAAAGTAAGAGAGCTCTGCCAATCTCAGATAACTCAAGCAATTAACTCAAAACAAATTAAACTTGATTTAAAATATGATTTATCACAGTTTTTATTCCACGGTTAAACTAGAGTTCCAAATGTATTATTTTTGTATGGTTTTATAAATTTTCAAAACATTTATTTCAATTACAGCACACGGCAAAATTGTTCAGTGCTCATTTTATATTGTTCCTTAACAAATTTGTGAACTGCAAAAAAAAAAAAAAAAAAAAAAAAGAGAGAGAGTAATAGTATTTTTCCATTCAAGTTCAGTGGTATAAACTTACAAATGTATATTTTTGTTACATAACTGCTCTCAAAAATAAAACAATGTAAAAACATGAGAGCCTGTAAGTCCACTCAGCCGATCACTGAGGACATGCCTCCATGCTGATGATGCTCATAAAAAATGCATTAGTAAATTTCGTGACCGAACTGTATGGGGAGAATTGTATGTCTTCTGCTATATGGTTTATCTGCATTCTGCCATATATTTCGTGTTATCATCTTAGATGATGACCCAGCTCACTTCATTCCATATGAGAACATTTTCACTGCAGAACTGAAAAAATTTCAAAGAAGGTGCCAATCTGAGATTACTAAAGATAGCTACAGCACTCAACCCAAGATTTTAGAATCTGAAGTGCCTTTCAAAATCTGAAAGGGCCAAGGTATGTAATTTGTTTTCAGAAGTCTTAAAAGAGCAACACTTCAATGTAGAAACTATAGAACTCCAAACCACCAAAAATGAAAATCAACCTTCTATGTTTGTGTCTGATTCAGATGATGAAAATGAACATCGGTCAGTCCACACTGCTTTGGATTGTTATTGAGCAGAACCAGTTATCAGCAAGAAAGCATGTTCTCTGGAATGGCGTGTAGCATATCTGGTATGTAAATACCTCATGATGATGTCTATAACAGTTCTATATTAATGCCAATTCTCATGTTCAAGTGACATTGTGAATAAGAAGTGGACATCATTATGTCTCTTAAATGTAAACAAACTTATTTGTCTTAGCGATAGGCTGAACAAAAATTAGGACTGAGTGGATCTGTAGCCTTTGAATTTTAATATTGTTTTATTTATAGTGCATTTATGTAAAAAAAAAATCTACATTTCTGATGTGGACTTTCATGATAAAGTGCCCCACAGTACTTGTATGAGATTAATTGGAAAAAATACTATGGGTTTTATTTATCCTTTTTACAGTGCAAATATTTGTAATAAAAAAGGAATATAAACTAAGTACTGTACACTTTATATTGTGTTGTAATTGAAGTCAATATATTTGAAAATATGTAAAATATCCAACATATTCACATGAATGGAATTTTGTTATTGTTTAACAATGCTATTGAATTTTTAATTAATCATAGTGCTTTCCTCTGGTGATTACTGTAATTACATAAATATTGCACTATTTTAATTATATATTTAAACTCAAAAAAATACTGTGATCGCATTTTCCTGAATGAAGTCTTGACTTCAGCAATGCATTTCAAGCATCCAATTGATGGTAATCATATGAGTAGACTTAAAAGTTTGATCACAGGGACTTAATGGAAAAAAATCTACTTTGGCTGTGATTCAGTTATTTATTCAAGCATGTGCCTAAGATTAAGTATATATGGTCACATTGGAGTCATTTAAAGATATTCACCTGATGGAGACAGCCACGTGCTAAAAAAGTTCTAGGTCTTATAAAATGTCAAACAAACCAGTTTGGGCTCCCCTTCCCTCCCTACCTCCTAATTGTTTTCCTGGATGCAGTAAGCAATTATCTGTAGACTGGGAATTCACCAATCAAAAAGATGTCACATACTCTTGGGCCTAACTCTGAGTCTAGCTTGGCCCATGACATTTCTGAAGTAACAGTTGCTTGGAAGAGAAGTGCAACCATTTCTTTAAAGAGTCCAACATGGCTTTTGCTGAGTTGGCCAGGACAGAGCAGAAAGATAAGTTCTCAACTACCCTGCCTCTTTCTCCCTTGGTACCTCTACCTTGTCTTCCCCCCCAGTCAGGGCCAATCAGTGCAACTTAATGATTTCAATCTGACCAAGTGTAGGCCTTCAGTAACCTGCAGGAAGCCAACTAGGAAACCCATGGCAAATGTTGGCCCTGCTGAGCACAGATGTGCATGACAAAGTCAACAATGTTTGCTAAATTTGTCTTACTGAGAATTTTTGAATAATTTGTAATGAGTTAGAATATGTGTTTGTAGGGAAGAAGTATTTTTCAGAAGGGGGCACCATGATGCTTTATTTTCTGTGTTCTGTCCCAGTTCTACCTCTGACTCACTGTGTGACTTGAGCTGTTGATTGCTTTGAATTAAATTCCAATAATGTTTAACATCAGAATTAAAAATGTGGAGATAAATTGTGACTCCTCCCCCACTAGTTTTTCAAGAGATCTGTGTGTGATATGGGCACCTCATCTTAACCTCAGTTTACCCATTTAATAAAATGAGTTAGTAGTTCCTACCTCAGATGTTACAAGGCCTCATACTTAATTAATATGAAGAACTCAGAGATCTCTGGATGTAAACACAAAAATTATATGATATTTCTTCCATTTTCCTCAGCAAGTCACAGCAAAGATGATATTGTTAGTGATTTCCCACACAGTGTTTACATTAGATCCAGAGGTATTTGTATGTTCTTTTGTTCCTTTCTTTTATGTTCTCACAGGATTGTGTTAGCATTAATAGGATTTTGCAATCTGTTCATCAAGTACCCAAAAGACCTCACGGAGAATGTACCAAGCCCATTTTTTACGCTAATGAAGTATGATGTGGCAGAGATACAAGAGAAGTATTACAAGAACTGCAGTATTAAAATGATTTCCTTTCAGTGAAGAATAGGTCAAGATGTGAAGATGCCATCAGATATATAGGAACATAATGTGTAATCAGGAATATAAAAATTAATCATGTGCCATCAACCTACCATGACAATTTGAGACTTTCTTAATATTTTGTTAAATACATCTGACATTTTAGCATTGCCTTTTAATCCTTGAGATTTCTAGTAAGAGATTAAAAACTTTTCTCCTGCTGTCTGTCTTTTATTTTCTAAAACATAGAAAAAACACTCTGGGCTCGTCTACACTGGCCCCTTTTCCGAAAGGGGCATGGTAATTTCAGAGATCGTAATAGGGAAATCCGCGGGGCATTTAAATAAAAAAGTAGGAATAAGATCCTCCAGAAAAGGGCGCTTTTTCCGGAGGATCGGGGCCAGTGTAGACGCTCTTTTCCGGCTTTTCTAAAAGCCGGAAAAAAGCAGCGGACATTTTTATTTAAATGCCGCGGGGGATATTTAAATCCCCCGCGGATTTCCCTATTCCAAAGTTCAAAATTAGCATGCCTATTCCGAAGAAGGGGCCAGTCTAGATGTAGCCCCAGTGTTTTATCTTTCTTTGAAAACATTATATAACTTAACACACAACCATTTGTTTTAATAGTGGCACTCAACAATAATATATTACTTAGCCAATGCAAAGACTCACTCATTCTGGCCCTTTCCGTCATCTACTTTCAGGAAAAAAATACATTCATGGTAAAGGGGAGAAATATATACATATTTCAGATGCATTTGATTAGTCACTCGAAAATATCCTAACAGTTTAAAATTCATAGAGTTTATCTCTGGTCTTGTCAAAAAGAAAGAAAATAAACTGTTCTTAATTTAAGATAAAAGAAATAAATGCGGGGAGGGCTGTCAAGCACTCAGGCATATTATTTTTTCCCTCCTCTTTTAGCAAGATAAAGTTGAAGCCAATGAAACCAGTAGTATGATTAAGGACCTTGTTGATTCAGGGACATAAAAAATAGCCTCAAACTGGCACTTGCTAACATGATGCAGTTTATATCACTTTCACATGCAACATGGTATTGAGAGACACAAATATCATTAGCAGCCTAAATATAAGTACAAATCAAATGGAAATTCAATTTCTTCCACCTTAATTTCCATGCTTGAACTTTGCAATGGATGTTCCATTCATTTCAAATTCTTGGGCTTAGATTTATCAATTATTATCAAAGGTGGATGCTAGAAGAAAGCATTTATCCCATTTTTCCTTCTGTGACCCTTCATGGTCCCAACTTCTCCCCCTGCAAACCAACACACACCACACAAATTTAACTCCATTTGCCAATTGACTCCATTTCTCATTGCCAGTCCAATCCATCTCCTTTCCAGATCAGAACATCCCAATTCTTAAGCAGATGCTCCCACCAATCATTCTTCCCCAACACTTCAACACACAATCTCTACAACACACTTATGAACCAAGGATGGGAGCAAGGTCTGAAGCTGAGGGTCTCAATAACAACCTCTTGCTATGAGATGCTCCGGCTGCATCTACCATCATCTGATTGCATCTAGCAATACAGTCAATTTTATAGCACAATTAAAACATTAGACCCTTCTGCTCATAAAAGTATACATAACTTTCGTTGATCCCACCCACACAATCTGGTACCTGAGTTGAGTCTCATTAATTGTGCAGCTGCTGTCACTAGAATTAGAGCCTGCATCATCAGTTTTATTAATGTTGGCTTGCCTAAATCAATCCATTAAAGAGAGCGTATTTTCTATAACACATAAAAACCAAACAATCCCTTCTTGCCAAACCTTACTGAGTGTATATGTCTGCTTAAACTTCACCACACATTTATATTCACTTGTGTACTTACTTGAATGAGCATCTCATTAGTGGTCACATGTTAAGTTGGCAAGTAAACAGTGTTGTTGAAAACCTAAGGGAGTAGAGTTTGAGTCAAGATGGTTCTCCTTTGGCTGAGTTAACACTAAACTGCCTCAGAATGGGATTTCTGAAAGTGACATCTTTCCGAAGTAATAAAATCAAACCCAGAAAACCTGGAATCATTAAAGATCCCATGGGATTTTCTGCAAAATGATGTGTTCGCTTGGAATTCATCAAGGATGACAAGGTTGAGTTATTATTTCTTCCCACTTAAAATATCTCCCCTTTATAGGAATTGTTCTTTCCCTATCTTCTTAGGAACAGTTGTGCAGCATTGCTGGTCCAGTACAACTACAATTTTCTTCTGCTCTACAATAGACAGACAAATAAAAAGACTGTTTATGTAGACCTGGTTGGAAATTCTCCAATGGATTTTTTTTCTGTCTTTTGGAAACATGACAGTTTGTCTAAAGCAAAATGTTCAGCAGCCTTGCTCTTTCAAGGCTCAACTACTTCCGCTTCATGGCTTGGCACTCTGGCCAGGTCACTGTAATTCTCTTTTTCAGTGTGAAGTGTCTCAGAATCTGTTGTCCCAGAGAGTCTTTCCTCTCATTGTCCGTTAATGGTGTCACTGCTCAGTAGCTCATAGGGAAACCAAGGCCCACCCTCTATACTGTTTTCCAGCCCAAAGAACCTACAAAATGCAGTCAAGTTCTTCACTTCACTTCTGTATCCCGGGCCTATTTACTCCCTTTTCTTCTCTCGCTAATTGGCAATTGTCACTTCTCCCTCTCTGTAACCCTCCTCTGGTTTCAGCTATTTAACTTGATATAGGATCCCAATGATCCTATCCAGCTTAGTGACTTCTCTTGTTTGTCCTTGCTCCCTGGCTCCTCTGTAAGGTATAGCCAAAGTGGTTAATTGGCCCATCTAGCCACTTTAACCCATTCAGGCCTTGTGTGGGGTGGACACCCTCCTCATCACGACCTTTTGTTTTAATTTTTTAAAATTTCATATTACATAATACTTTCAAAAAAGTCAGAACTGGAATCTAAAGGCAAAATAATTATTTTCAGAATTTCATTGCATGGGAAATGCAGATTCCCTTCCTCCCCCCAGTTTTTGTTCTATTTCTGAATAGATATAACATTGAAATGGTTGATTTTGTCATGAACCAAAAATTCCAGTCAGCTCTTCTTTTATGTGTATTTGGCAAAGTACTCAGGGTGCATGTGGGTGAAAAAACATTATATATATATAAAGTACTACCACTATTTGTAAGTGAATTGACCAAATTAGATTTAGTAAAAGATCATATAATTCATGCTACATTTTTGCAGTTTGTTATTACGAGTATGGAATATTACATTTGGCTACGTCTAGACTACATAGCTCCATTGATGGAGCCACGTAAAATAGTTTATTTGGCACAGTCATAGAAGCAGGGATAGAAATAATCCCCCCTTCATTAAAATAAAAATGGACGCCGCGCTGTGCTGACGATCAACTGATCTGGCACAGCGCGGCAGTCTAGACGTGGCGCTGTCGACAAGGGAAGCCTTTATTGACTGCTCCAGTATGCCTCATGAAACAAGGTTTACCGGAGCAGTTGACAAAGGCTTCCCTTGTCTACTGCGCTACGTCTAGCTTGCCGCACTGTGCCGGATCAGCTGATCGTCGGAACAGTGCGGCGGCATTTTTATTTTAACAAAGCGGGGATTACTTAAATCCCCACTTCTTTGACTATGCCGAATAAACTATTTTATATGGCACTGTCGACGGAGCCGTGTAGTCTAGATATAGCCTTTGGGTACGCATTGGCAGAAGTAGGGAGAGGCATATTGTAATTATGACACATTATTCCCTGCATACTTCTCCTGGATTATTTGTATCATATAGAATACTCTCGTCTAACTTTGGCTTCCTCAATTGTTTCTTTATAAAATAAAATTATATTAGAGTTCAGCACTTGTCAATATCATCATATATTACCTCAGCCACTAAAAAAAAGAAAAAAAAGAAAATTCGGAGGCAGATATTTATAGCTGGGGGAAGGCTTGATAATTTATTTGGAAGAAGGTAAGATCTCAAAGATATAGATTTTAATATACAGAAAATGTCACTTCAACTAGTTCAAATGGACCAGATAAATATGCAAAAGCATTTTTTTCAAGTTAACCTAGTCTCTTTTTCTTAATCAATAAAAATATCTTAGCTTGCATGTGTAAGCTTGATAAAACATAAATGGTTTTCCATTATATTAGAAGCTGACTGTATATATAGCTGTCCCTGTTATGTGCCAAGTGTTTAACTCTCCACACATTCAAGCAATATTTTCTCTTCTTTATTAATAACTAGTGGTTTCACTAGGGACATTTCCATCACTGCTTCAGTCTCTCAGAGACTAGTTCTTACTTGGGTCACTTTGCATAGAGTATAATATTGGCAGTTCATCTTAAAGGAATAGGCAGGAAAAAAGAAAGTGAATAATTTGCCATCTGTTAGCTTCCAAAGTTTCATTCCCAGGGAGAAATAAACATATGATTTTCTCTTCAAATAATGATGACATGATGTTTTCATACTTTTTCTCTTCTGTGTGGTTTATCTTTTTCTATTTCTTACCATATTTCTTTCTTCAATCCCATTGTCTCCACTGAAAAAAATGGAAGAAACAACTTTATCCCCATCCATTGTATTTGAAATATTGCAAGACTGAGTTCATTTAAGCAATTAGTTTGTGAAAACACTGAAAATTAGTCACAGTTTTAGTTTTCACAGAGTATATTCCATTGGTCCAATGAGCAGGAAGCCTTGAAAAATGTTGTTTCAGGGAGTCACAGGAAGGGATAGCACAAACCATACTCTAGTGTCCACTTTTTCTGTTTTCTACATCTATGACACATTTTTCATGAAGGAGTTTTATTTGATTTCCCTACACCTCATTTTTATTAAAAGTTAAATTTGTCATAGTGAAAGGGCATAGTCAAGGTTGGTAGGCCTACACTTGCTGTTTGCCATATTGAGGGGAAGTTGTAATGTTATTACTGTTGCTTTCCCTTGATTTGAGAAATTGTTCATTTCCGAGACCATCATTGTTATTATAGTACCTATGGCATCTAAAGTCCTCCAACAACATTAAAGGTTCATTGTGACAGATACTGCATAAACACACAAGAAGTTGTCTCTCTCCTGATGAGCTCATGTTCTAAACATTTCACGCTAATAACTATTCTTGTGTGTACCTGATCAAATTCATAATTAAAAGACTCAAGGGGGAGTGTATGGTATTTGGGAATATAGTGGTATTTGGGTAGCATTCACATCATAACAGCTGTCATTATTCTTGTGGGAAAGCCAGTAGTGGATGTGAATGCAAAGAAGCCTGCAAGAACTGCTTTGATGGAATAAATGGGAGGAATTCAGGATAAAAGCAGCATAAGTACTCTCAATAATTGTTTTCTTGGGTCTTTGCACAGGGTGAAATTTATTTTCCATTTTGATTGAGATTGTTAGGGCTGGTAGACCAAAAACACACTGAAAATGATTCATTTGTCAGCATTTCCTTCAAAGAAAAAGAATATGCCATTACAACATCATCGTAAGCAAGATCAGCAATGTGCCTGCAGTTCCTAAAGCTTATAAAGAAATCAGAAAGCAATAAAACCAAACTTATTGCAACTTTGGAGGATATTCCAGCCTTCCTAAGTTATTGGAAGTAAAAGCATGCTTTACGATGAACTATTTGGTGGGCATGAAAATCTGGAAATCCTTGTCTTTTTGCATGATTTAGAGCACATAGTATTAAAATAAAAATGCCCATTTTGTCCAGCAACAATTGACTTACTTGTTTTATTATATATACTATAAGTTTAGACAATTAAAAATAATGTCTTAAAATATAAATCTGAATGTTCAGTTTTGTCCCTTTACTTGTATAACATTTAATAAAAATTCCTTTCTCTCCAACTCTTATATTGTTGTTGCTTTGATTTCTTCCATGTTAGCAACAGATAAAGTGTAAAATGTTCTGCTTAGAGCAGGGAGGGGCAACTTTAATGTGGTAAAGGCTCACAAAATCCATAAAAATCCTTTTGTAGGCCAAGGGAGTAAGTCGTAAGGGCTTGAGAAGCCACCCAGAAGACGGGTCCTCCATGAAACCAAAGGTGCATTTAAAAAATGTCCTTAATTTGCATGCTACCCAACCCCTTCTGTTGTGCTGATTGCATTTTAAGTGGTTTTTAATTTTGTTTGATTTGAAATCTTTAGCATGAGAAAATCCAGACATGGAGATAATGAGACATTTTGAGTATCAGAATTCCATAAAAGGAAAGAGATAAGCACCCAATCCTACATGATGCTCCTTATCCCACCTATGAGGTGCTCAGAGCTTTTCCCTTGATTGCAACACAGAGGTTAGGTTCACAGAACTTTAGCCACTGTCCACTTGACAATATCACTGATCCATCTTGTTCATTATCCGGTCTCTGACAGTGGCCAGTAGCACTGACTCCTGGAAGATACAAGAAATAGGGAGTTGTAGGATAACCTACCCTAAGAAAATCTTCCTTTACTAACTCTGGATATTTGTTAATGTCTGATCCCCTATTTCACATTCAGATAAGCTTTTGGTTTCAGTGATAGCTCATCCTAATGTCAAAAGGCCCAAAATGTTACTACTCTTTTGCTTGTAACGGAAGAATCAATTTAACAACATATAAACTCCAAACTAATTAATCTTTGAAACTCTATGAAGTATATTTAAATGGCTAGGGTGAAGTTTTGACTGTTAGTTTATAACATTTTTAGAGAGAAAGATAGAGAGAGAGAGAGAGAGAGAGTACTGAAATTCTCATGTATTTAATTACTGGAGGTTTTTTCTGATATGAAAAAGCAAACTTCAGTCCAATTCCAGATCTTCCCTTTGAAGAACAATAAGAGGGTGGAGCATGGAATAATCTTTGTCTGCTCAATAACCCTTTCATGTTATACTTTGCTATGTATAATAATAAAATACATAATAATGAAAGCACAGTGATAAGGGATTGGGGGTTTTCTTGTCACTGACAAATCTAACCCACACCTGCCTTGGCACAGGTGGATCCTAAACATATTGTCATACTTCCCATTGTTTTCAGATTATTGATTTCCATCTGTTATCACAGTACTTGAAGCTCTTTATTAGTTTTCTTTTTAAGTTCTCAGTAAACAGCACTGAAAATTCCCCTCTGTCTCTTAACAGTGATTTAAGATAAAAAATGCAGCACATTATTTAGAAGAATGCCAGGAGCCAGCTAAATAACAGCTAGAGCTGCTTTTCCACAACAAATTTCAATTTGGTGGTGGTGGTGGCATTGAATCTAATTCCTTTTAATTACACAGCAGTCATGTCTTCAGGAGTCCCATCATTCTTGTGAGAAACTAATTTCCAAACAGTTTTAGAATAATCACGGAGCTGGAAGATGAAGAGGCAGAACAATGGCACCATCAGCTCACAAGTTCTCATAAATCTACCGTGAATGAGAAAAATTAGCAATGTACAGTACAGTTTGCAAAAGGAGAAGGGAACTCTGGAGGTGCTGTAAATCTTGCATGCAACCAGACTTGAACTAGAAAATAATCAAAATAAACTCCAACTTATTAAGACATTGAAAGCTCTGATTTTGCTCATTTTTTCTTATCTTCATATAGTAACTTCATTTCTCTTGCACTTCAGAAATCTATTATTTGAATTAAGAGCATGCTATTGTCGGCTCAGCACAAAGGAGCTGAGTCCATGTATTAGGTCTGCTCTCTCATCATATAATCTGGTCCTCTATCCCTTCCAGCTAGGTCAGAGAGGTTCACTTAAAAGGAAAGGTCTGATAGTGTAGAGCCAGCACTGGGGGAGGGGGCAAAGGAGAGGGGAAGGGAAAGGTGGATTCCTCTGCCAGTCACCTTCTCTGCCATTGGCACAGCATGGAACAAGGGATGCAATTGGAGGAAAGAGGCTCATGACTTTCCTATGACAATACCTGATGTGGTTTCAGAGCCTGATAGCCACTGCAGCCTAACATAAATTACAGTAGTCATAGTGCTGGGCTATCCCCCACCACGGAGGGACCAGACCACACAGAACAGCATTGAAAAAGGGTAGTGAAAAGGTGAGCTTTAAGATCCCTTTGTATACCATACACTGATATGGACTCCTTGTAGTGTAGCCATACCTTCTACTGCTTCCCTTGGCCTCACTGCTCCCCTTGGCCTCACTGCTCCCCAGGAAGGCATTTTGTGTAGAGGCTAGGAATCTGTCTAGATACCTTAAGGCTAAAGGTCTTGTGATAGGCTTAGCATTTAACAAACTATTGGACAGCTCTCATCTTCCACTGGGTTCTCAGCATACCTGCTTTTCAGAGAGGTTTCAGAAGACTAATATCCTTGACAGAGCTTCACCTACTATGATTTTTGGGCTAGTCAATGTTCTACATATTGGATATATGACTAAATTCTCTGCTGTCAAAACTTTCCTGACCTCAGTAAGTTATGCAGCAGACAATCTGGACTTTTAGCATATTATATTACCTATAAGATAAACATTGTTTACGTATGAATTAGAATCCATAACATAATTAGTTGATTCTTATGGGATATGTGGGACTAAACTCAGAAGTTATGTAAAAAGTGGTGTAAATTATACTCATTTTCACTCAGCAGATGTAAGAAGTGGTATGCTAATGTAGACTGCAATTTCAGAAGTAAATCTGAGACTTCTGCTTAAGTATTTTGCTAATTGAAGGCTTAAAAGCTTAGGTTGTTTGTTTTTTGATTGTTTGTACTCGACAATAGCAGAATGGATTGCAGCAAAATGGAAATTATTTATACTGGAAACATGGAAGTTGAGGATGTGAGAGTAGTCACTACATTTTTTAACTGTTAGTAAACAACAGCAGTCTTATAAGGGTTCAATCCAAGCAAAACCTGATTGCCCCAGATGATTCAAAGGAAAAGGAAAAATCTTCTGAAACTAGAAAATACTAACTTGATTTACTGAATTCCTTGGTCAAGAGCCACTAAAAACAAAGAACAAAATGAAAAAGCTTTTTAAAAAGTATATTAACTCATGTATTTCACAGATAGATACGCTTCATGCACTGTGTTATTCATCAACTGAGGAAACTTTATCAAGAAGACTAAGCTGCATGTTGAAGTCACTGGCTGTCAATGGGACCTGGCCTTCCTACTTACTTAGGGCTAGATTCACAGAGGTACTTATACATAGAAGGCCCAGTTTTAGGCTCCAGCATGGTTCAAATCCCTAACCAAATCATGTAAGTGCCTAAACTCAGTCAGGGTGTAAATTTTCAAGTAAAAGTTTCATAAGCACTTACATTGCTGCCTCTGAGCACGTACACTGCTGCTTCACTCTAGCCCCAAAGCAATTCATGAGGTAGGGAAGATAAGTGTTCATCTGCCTTATCCCATGGCCATGGCACGGTCTGGTAGGCATGCTCAGAGACCATCTTTCAGCTCAGGTCCCAATCAAAATCTGGCTGGAGGAGGAGCTGCTACCCGTATGATGTTTAGCCCAGTGTTGGTAACATTCATTGAGATGTAGGACACCCAGCTTCAGCTTTCTTCCCGTCCCCCCCCCCCACCTTCTGATGTTGACAATGGGAGCTTCCATGCTTTTCAGAAGCTCTAGCCAGTGAAATGAGGTGGCGTCTCAGTCTTCCCTATTGAAGGCATTGCATTTGCTTAAGTACAATGTCACTGGGCCAGAGAGAGAGAGAAAGCACATGAGAGAGCACAGGAACAACTGTGTAGCCAGGTGATTAGAGGAGCCACCTCTGAACTGCAAACCACCGTTCCATTCTTCTTGCTCTAATGACTATTCATCTGTAGCAGAACTGCTTCAATGGGAGAGAATGAAGAAACCCGATATCAGAATATCCCATTGTTCAGTAGTTAGAGCACTCTCCTATTCAAATCTTTTCTTCCCTCTCTGGCAGAAGAGGCAATTGAACCACATTAGAGATGAGAGCTCTGATCACTTAGATAAAAGGTTGGAGATGACTCCTCCTCCTTCAATCATTTGGTGTGGAATTAGGCTCCTGCTCAATGTCTCACAAAAAGCAACAGAGGCACTTAAATCCAGGCTGCAGGGAGGCCCCTGTCTCTGCTAGTGATCTATCACTGGGAAGCCTCTCCTGGAGTCAGATGGCTTAAGTGCCTAATTCTGCAAGAGAGGTGAGACTCTCTCATGGGCATGTCTGGTTGGCTAGCTTAGGCAGTTTAAACTGTGACCCACTAAAAGCCAGCACACTTGGGGGAATTGTCTATATGTCCCTATTCATTATATAGGGGGTTTAGGTGCCCAGCTCAGGCTTTATGTATGGAAGTGTTTGCCTATGAGTGGCAAGGTGCCTAAAAGTTAGGCTTTGTAATGCACACATTACATAAATTCTTATGTGAATCTAATCCTTTGAGGGAGAGGGGTTTGACAACATTAACCATTTATATCTACTGTACATGGATTGGTCCATTTGTGGTTGCAGCAAGTGCATGCTCAGCTTTATGAGCTCACTGATGATGCTCTCCTTTGAAAATGTGGCCTGTGGTCTCAATTCTGGTGTTCATGATAGACGCTTGCTTTACTGATTTATAATACAAAAAGAATGTTGCAAGTGAACAGAATTACATGGAGCTGTTGTAGAAGTATTAGATGACTCTTTCCCGGATTTTCCCTTAAATATGACAAGCTGTTAGAAATGGCGTTTTCTTGTCTTGCTTCCATCCTTGGTTTTCTGTGTAATTTTGACCTCTCTGCTATGTAAAGCAGTAGAGATCTGCTTTTTTATGTAAGCCTCTCTGTAGAATGAATCAAAAGCTTCAGAGGGATAGCCAAGTTAGTCTGTAACAGGAAAACTTAAAAATAACCAGATAGTCTAGTAACACAGTAAAAACTAACAAAACATGTAGATGGTATCATGAGCTTTTGTGGGCACAGCCCATTTCTTCAGATGACAGGTGTGTTAGAAGTGTGGATCCAAGAAATGAATGCATTTAAAAAAAATGTATTTTTAACTATTATTTAATATAGAGCTAATTTTATTGAATCAATAACATCATCAGCATTGAATAATAGTATGCATAGTGGTATATTTTACTCACTCATCTCATATAATAGTTCCTGTATCCTGTGTCACATGGGACTGATCTCATCTATTCGACCCTAATCTTAACCTTAACTTTCAGAGGTTAGTCAACATTCCTGTTCATTGCGTAGCTTGCTTCATGGTGGATCTTGTATTAAAATAATGTTCTTCCTGTAGAGTAGGTGGACTGCATGCAAAGAATGACAAGCCTTCCATTACTCAAATTTACATGGCCCTTGCCAGCCCGTTGATATCTGTGTGTAAGATCACTTGATCCATAGGTGAGAAATGCATGAATAACTACAGCATAGTTTTCAAACTTAGTATCTTAATTTTTCCAACTTGCAGCTCCAATTAAATTCAGTCATGTGACTTTGACTATTCTGGCATTAATGGGAGTGACATGTAGCTGGTGACATTGTCACATAAGGTTTATACATGACCAAACACCTGTACTTGAAAATGGCCTGATATATTTCAAAGAACATGAAGTTTTATTCCTGCTCTGAATCACTCTGCTCATATTTGTGATTTTCAGATTGCCATGTTTTGTGTTGTTTAGTCTAAATTTACTTTTCATAAGCAAGGGTTGTCTTGAAATTACTAACTTTTTAACAGTAGGTAGGTGTATCTTTTTAATGAAACAGTAATTTTTTTCCTGCTAGCATGCAATTTCTGACTGATCTTTGTTCTTTATGTAGAACATCCTATAATCCCTCTTTGTTTCTGTACCTCTGCAGCAGCTCTTGTTTTCCACTAACATATCCCATATCATCATCATCATCTTTCCCCTCAGTGTCATTCACAAATCAATATATTTAACATTCAACCATTTACCCCACACTCAAGTTGGCATCTATCCAATCACCATATTTTTTATTCCCCATGACGGCTTCTTGATTATCTTGCATGCTGCACTCACCTTTTTCATCAAATCCCTTGCTTGCTCTTGCAGTTTTTTGCCACTGTTTGAATTGTCAAGTAGCTTCTGTCATTCAGGTCTTGTTCTGTTTCTCATTCTTTGGCTCAAAACAAATTTCTTCCTTCATTTCACTGTATCTTATCTATTACCAGCTCTTTCCATCTAGTCTCATCCTCATTCATCCAATCCCCAGTTTCAAAACTTGAAAAGGAAAGGAAAGGAAGTCTCTATTCTTTACAAGGTGGGGCTCGATACTTCATTCCAACAGGGTAAAGCACACTGCTGCAGATCATAAAATCAGTTTAATTCCTGGCTCTGTGAACACATGCACACTAAGTAGCTGATTTTACAAGATAAACATGTGAGTTTTAAAAGGCGAGAGCAAGCTTTTAAGAGCTATCAAAGTACATGGCAAGAGACAGATGAGATTTTTTTATTTCATTTATTTATAGAGGTATGTGTATGATGTTCAGCACTGAGGACTTCAAGTGAATTAATTTAATCTCACAGAAACCATATAGGATAGAGCATTGTTATCTTTGCCCATTTTACAAATGGGGATTTGAGTCAAAGATGAGATTGGTCAACATTGCTACTAATTTTGTATATCTCAGTTTTTGGGTGCCTTACCAGAAATATGCTGGCCTTGAATTTCAGAAGTGCAGAGTGCCTACAACTCAGTTTCAAGTCAATAGGAGTGGTGAGTGCTTGAAGTCTGCAAAAATCAGTGCAAAAAATTATTAAACTGGACTCCCATGAATTGAGGCATCTAAAAATGTTGCCTGATTTGAAGGGGGGGAGGGAGAGGGTGCCTCACTGACTTGCTCAAGGTCACTGGGGAAGTCTGAGGGGAAGCCAGAAATCAAAACCAGATTCTTCTAATTCTCTTTAGTGATTTAACTGCAACAATTACATTTGGCTTTATAATTTCAACTATCAAACTCAATTATTTGGAATCATACAAACAAATTAAATGAATCTCAGTTTTGTGGATAAGGTTTCATACATTTTGTGGTATGGATCAGTTTCTAGCTAGTCAAAAGAAGTTTTTGCTGTGTCATAGAATGACAGTGGCCCCTATTCAGCAGAGTACATTTTTAGCACAGGAAAAAACTCGCTAAAGTTAAGAAGACTACTCATTTACTTAAAGTTAGGTAAATGCTAAAATACGCTGCTGAATCAAATTCTTTTAATGCGACTTTTAACATATCTGATATTTCATTTCTTAGGGCCAGTTCATAACTAACAGTTATTCAATAGAATAAATTATACAGTACTCTATATATGTATATGCACTGTGTAAAGACAAAAAGAAACACAAATCAACTAGACCTCAGCAGTGGTGAGACAGTGCCTACAAAAATCTAAACGTTACAGTGAAAAATTTAACACACTATAGTGACAACCTCCAACATGGCGCTGTTTTGAACTTCACTTGATTTCCTGTTTCAGTCACAATTCAATCTCTACTCACCCAGAAAGACTTATTGCTCAGAAAAGAACTTGAATATTAGACATCAAAGGTAAACAAAAAATTCAGAATTCTCTTCCAAGTTTACTAGCCTGCTAACATCAATAATTACCAGTATTTTAAAGGTGCTTAGATGAAGATAGGATATTCAAAAGTTCCTAACTCTTACTGAATGCCTAACAGACCTCTCTCTGCATCCTTTGGTGTTGTGAAGGGGTTGATTAATCAAGAGTTCTTCTTTTTGTCATGACAGCTCTGTCTCTCCCCCATCCCTCCCTCCTGGGTATGTCCTGCCAGCTACTATCTTGTTTCTACAGCAGGCATGTCAAACTTGAAGCCTACTGAGGGCTGCACAAACGAAAAAAAGACAGAAGGCACCAATACCGGTCACAAGATAATCCTAGGGTCACCAAAGAAAATGTACTTTATCAGAAAGTCATAGTTATTTATTATTATAGATTATGTTTTAGGTATATTTTGTAATATTACAATAATTTGATGTGTAAAATTGTTATTTGCTCATATTAAATAATTTTAAAATTAATTTTACATAATTTTTAATTTAAATATACATTTAAGGTACTTTTATATTTTGTATATGATACATATCCTGTTTCGTTGAAATAAAAACAAGTATAGACCATGGTTAATCAAATAGAACAGGCTTCTGTGAAAATTTCAAATACTTTGTAAGTTTGAGATTTTGTATAAAGATATAATTATTCATGCAATTGCAAAAATTAACATATTTATTGATATAAAATTAATGTACATTTTGTGATTTTATTTGGGAATAAATAAATAAAAACTAAAATATTAACAAAATAACCCCTTCCTCTCCCTTAAAGCCAGGCACTCCCATACCCCCCATTCTAACCCAATCCCCCTCCGCATCCCCCAAAACCAGGGCCCCCAACCTAATGCCTTCCTCCTCCCCCAGAGCCAGGCACTCCCAGTCTCCCCCCCAAACGTAATGCTTCCTCCAGAACCAGGCACTCTTAGCCCCCCAACCTAATGCCTTCCTCCTCCTCCAGAGCCAGGTACTCCCAGTCCCCCTTAACCTAATGCCTCTCTTCTGCCCCAAAACCAGACACTCTCAGCCCTCTCAACCTAATGCCTCCCTCTTCCCCCAGAGCCAGCCTTCCCAACCTAATGCCTTCCCCCATCCCCAGAGCCAGGCTTTCTCAGCTCCCCTCCCCAACCCAATATCTGGGTCCCGGAGTTGATGTTGCCGCCTGAGGCGCTGGGGTGGCATGAACACAGTAGCCAGCTGTTAGTGCCTTCTAGAGTGCCCAGCGCAGAGCGCCCAGCCAGCTGTGAGTGCGTGCGTAGAGCAGCCCAGCCGGCCATGAGCAGACACTCAGCCACATGCTCCGAGTGGCCAGCGCTGCACTTCATTCTTTTAAAAATAAGTTCTGGGGGTGGCAAAAAAATTCAATTGTGCTGTATACGGCCCTCCAAATGCCAGTTTGACATGCCTGTTCTACAGTGACCTCCCTGTTCCTGTGACTTGGGCCTTCAGGTCACTTCATAATCTCATCTTTTCCGGGGGAGTCTGAGCAAAAAGAAGGGGAACAAGAAATCATTCTGCAAATACAGTTCTGGTGCCACATTTCAGGGAAGATGTGGGCAGACTGGAGAAAGTCCAGAGAAGAGCAACAAAATGGTTAAAGGTCTAGAAAGCATGAGCTACGGGGCAAGATTGAAAGAATTCGGGTTGTTTAGTGTGACAAAGAGAAGACTGAGAGGACATATAATAGATCAAGTACATAAAAGGTTGTTAAAAGGAGAAGGGAAAAAATTGTTCTTCTTAATCTCTGATGATTGAACAAGAAGCAATGGACCTAAATTGCAGTAAGGGAGGTTTAGATTGGACATTAGGAAAAGCTTCCTAAGGGTACATCTACACAGCAGTGTTATTTCAGAATAACTGATGTTATTCCAAAATAACATAATCTGCGTCTACACAACAAGCAGTTATTTTGACATAAAGTCAAGCTGGAGGACTTCTTACTCTGATTCCTGTAACCCTCATTGTACCAGGAGTAAGGAAAGTCGGAAGAAGAGTGCTCTTTCTCAGACCTCCTGCTGTGTAGACAGTGCCAAAAGCTGAAATAAGCTATTTTGACTTAAGCTATGCAATTGACCTAGCTCAAGCTGCGTAGTTTATTTCGGCTGTAGCCCTGCTGTGTCCTAACTGGCCTAACTGTAGCCCTAACTGTCATGTTGGTTAAGCACTGGAATAAATTGCTTAAGGAGGTTGTGGAATCTCCATCATTTTTTAAGATTTTTAAGAGCAGGTTAATCAAACAGCTGTCAGGAATGGTCTAGCCCATGAATAGGCAAATGTTTATACTAGAGAGCCATGTCTCAGTATGGAAACTATATGGAGAGCCCTGAATGCTCATAAAATTGAAGGTAAGGGGGCAGAAGGAGTGAAGGTTCCAGCTGGGGGTGCAGGCTCTTGTGTGGGACCAGAAATGAGGCATTCAGGGTACAGCAGGGTGCTACGGGCTGGGATTGATAGGATCAGAGAGTGGAAAAGGGCTCTCGGCTTGGACAGGACTTGGGAAGCATGGAAGGTGAAGGCTCCTGCTGGCGATAGAAGTTTTGGTGTTAGGATGGGGACGAGGAGTTTGGAGTGCAGGAGAGTGCTCTGGGCTGGGATCAAAGGTTTTGGAGGCCTGGAGGGGAATCACGACTGAGGAAAGGGGTTGAACTGCAGGGCAAGGGTCAGGATCTGGGAGGCATTTACCTGAAGCGGCGACTGGAAGCAACAGCATATCCCACCTCTGGCTCCCATGCAGAGGTGGAGCCTCATGGCACTACACACTGCCCCATCCTCAGACACCATCTCAGAAATGGCTGAGTCCAGAGCAGCTCCTTAATCCTTTGTCGAATGTAGGGTTTGCATACCCCACAACAGTGCCTGAGTATTATTAAAAATCTAGATTAAAAATGTTAGTTTCTGAATTGTTCCCTCCATCCCTCTTAATGTAATTGAAAGAAGGGGGTATAAGTAGTGTGGAGGCTTAAGTCTGTTTTGCAGTCAACTTATATAGTATGAGGTATTATCCCCTGGGCTACAGTGTTTAGACACATAACTGAGTTAAACTACAATATTCTATTGGGTTTGTTCTAATAGTAATTAGCCAGGGAACTGGTACTTTTATAGTCTTGAAATCCTTTTTCCCTCTGTTGCACAGAAAAGTCTTTCAAATGTCTGAATGTTCAGACCTCTTCCTTTCTCTCTCTTTTTTTAAATAACTGGACAGTTTCTATTTGGAGGAAATATGTCACAAACAGCTTTGCAGCCTTAAATCCATTATATTTTTGCAATGAGCTCTACTGTAACATTGTGTTATATTAGTTCCAGTATTTTTTAAAATCAATGACGTTTTTCATGACCTTCTTACATCTCCATTGCAGCAGCCCTTGGGCAAGTGTATGAAATATATTTGGGGAGAGGGAGAGGAGAACTGAGATGTGGGGGGGGGAGGGCGGGTAGGGTGGGGGGATAATGGCATTCCCCAGAACAGACCTTGCTGCCATTGCTGCAACTACTATTAACTAACTCCTCTGCATTCTCTCTGACTTATTTCTTCCTATGGCATAGAGTATTTCTTTAAAATCTAATATATTTGCCATTATAGTTCCCTATAGTATTGCCCTGTTTATTCTCTATCTGTGCATTATACTGAAAATGTACCAGAAAATGAGTTTTTCTGCTAAAAAAAGATTTTACAAATAACCTGGTCCTATCCTGGTGCTGTGAAGTAATTCTAAGCCTTAGAGGTTTTTCTAACCCATTTCTCTGTAGTTCTTTAGTCTCCGTGAGCACTAACAGCTCTTCTTGACTTGGTCTATGAGATACACACAGAGGCCATATAACTCCCTAGAGTTCTCTTCTTTTTCAAGCCACTGAGAAGGCTGAAGAACCGGCAGAGAGTGACGTACTCTAGAGGAGTTCAATAGGTAACAAGGTCAGTCTCCTCTCGAGACTACAATGGATCCTTGCTCCAAAGCCATTTTGATATGCACTTATTGTCCTGTATGTGTTTTTGCAGAAATGAAATGTTGCTAAAAAATATACATTACATATACAGCACTGCTACCACAAGGACATGGCATGCATGGTTAAATGTGTAGCAAAACATCTGTAGGATAGCAATACTGCTGGGCTGGACAGCAAATCAACTAGATTGGAACTGTCCCAATGTGTTAGGGCTTTAAGAGTCAGAATTTTAATTGGAACACATTTCCATTTTTCCATTGTAAGACATTTGAAAAAAGTAATGCATTCAAAATTTAAATTTTCACAAATGGACCTACACTACATCTAGCTTCTCTGTTGCAAAACCAGAGATAAGTATTCTAAAAGGAAAATAAGTAAGTTGCCTTCTTAGAAAGAACGTTTGTTTCTGTGGTCTGTCTGTTACTTTGTTCAGTGACACAAATTGCATTTAGCTAGGGTTAACCCAGAAGTCAAATGATAATTTTACAATATGAAAAACTAAACGCTTCTCAATCTGAACTTGACACGTTCTGAAACAGGATTTAAAAAGCAGCGGCATTAAAATATGGTGGACTACTAGTATTTTTATATGAGTAGCTGGGATGAAGAACTACAACAATTGAAACAAACACAATCCCTTGACCTTTCTGCAGTAGGGCAATTTAGCAAAAAAGTTTTCCTTATGAATGCTGGCTCAGCTCCACCAGCATTATCTATATTAGAGCCCCAAAGTAAGTGGGCTGGAGATGGCTATTGCTGTAAAGTACCATGTCAGTTATACTTGCCATGAAGTTAGGTGGTGCCAAAGAAGCCATAAGGCAGGTGAAACTTCATACAGAACATATCCCAGAAAATGCGTCTGTGCTTCTGCCACAGGAGCTTCCTCTAAGGTCACTATAGGCCTAGAAAAAGGAGTGAGTATGTTGAGACATAAATAGGCAAGATTAGGTGACTCTTATGACTAGACATCATGGCAATGATCCAAAGGGGTTATTGCCCCAGGACATAAGTTACAACAGACCTCTTGGCTGCCCTAGCTTGCACCCAGTGTCAGAGCAGCCCTCAACGAGCTCTGAATGGGGGATGTGCAAGCCACTTATCTAGCTAATTTGTCTGTTGGTCTTAGATGTTTTATACTACAGCCCATCAGCACCGTCTGAGAGTAGCTTCCACTTAAAATCAACAGCAGTAGTAAGGTTCCTAGTGGCTTTCATGGAATCTGACACATCATTTTGGAGTAAATGGCTACTTAGAGTATGGTTTGGGGGCTGTTTTAGCCAGACAGGCCTTGTGAAAGAAGGGGGTGGAAAGACTTTTCCAAAAAAGGAAGGCTTCATACCTTTCCTTAAAATTGGCCAAACTCTGGATTCTACCTCCCCTTGTCTCTGGGCCAATTTGCCCCAGAGAACTGAACACGTTGCTGAATGTAGGTAGCTTGGCTGTACCAAGGTGTCCCAGTCTGTTAAATGGAATAGGAAACATTTGTAACTAGCTTTTAGTGCCTGGTCTATATAGGGGAAAGTCTGAACCACGCCACTCAGAAACAATTCCCAGATGTAGCTATTCCTTTATGGGACCATGGCATTTGAGCAGCTCTGATTTCTGGTGCAGGAGGGGCGGGGCATTATTCAGCTTCATAAAACAGGTTTGTTTTAGCAGTGGCTGTTTTTCTAATTCACTGTTTGTTGCCCAGATAACATTAGCCTGTGAGCCATGGAGTCGCACAAACTGGTAATGTGGTGCAGCTTGTTCAAGTGAGTCAGAAGAGGCAAATGTGTTTAAGCAAAATATTTTTAAAAGCACAGCAGAGGAACTAAGCAAAGAAGACTGTGGCAACAGACTTTACCTCTCCCAACTAGGCTGAGGTCCAATTATTGTTCCTGGCAGCAGTAATCCAGACTCAGTCAAACCCAGGTGCAGATTTAGCCAACTTGGAGAAGTCTGTTTACATCTGCCCTTTCCTTACTCCGGGGCTCTGCTCCGAGGGAGGAAACATGCTGGTGGGAGATAAATTTCCCTCCTTCTAATTATAGCTCTTGCCATCTTCTGCCCACTTCAAGTGTAAATCACCTAATCATAAACAATTCCCCTCCAAACCTGAACACAGATTGGATGTAATTCCCTGACAACACCAATCTGTTTACAGCATTGCATGCGAGGGCTAGAATTACATTAAAAATCCTCCCAGTCTACAGAAAGAGAAAGAAACAAAGAAGTGAAAATTAAGAATCAGCCATATAAAACAACAACTATTGCTCTTCTAGTGCTTTAGAAATGGATTTTGATATCTCTGGAATATTACCACTTGTCATCTAATAGAAAAAAAATCATCTGGGAAATCCTCATTATCTATTTTTTTAAAAATAGCCTATAAATCCCCTAATAGGAATTAGTAAAGCAAGGTAGAAGGCAAGGGGGTTTCTGATGCTTATTTATTTAAATTTTTTAAAAAAGATTATCATTCAGATCCATTAAGCTAATCTCATTGTTAAACTGTGAAGTTGCAGGACCTTATTACTGCTACTCTTTGTCCTTCTTTTCTCGCTTCGCTTCCACAGATTGTCACACTCACATGTTGTCTCCTGTCATAAATTAGGTGTCCAATCCCATAAAGAGTTACATACATACTATCTACATTTTTTGTTAGTCTCTAAAGTGCTGCAGGCCCGTTTGTTGTTTTTTAAGGTTTTTCAGTTACAGACTAACACAGCTACCTCTCTGTGACCTTTTTCCATACACAAGTAATTTGCTTCATGAGAGCCATGCCATGGAAGTTCAGACTTTGTCTGAATGTTTCATTTATGTACCAAGCCTCTGCAAGACCAGAACCTTGTGAGTTCTTTGGAGCAGGGGTCATGTTTTTCTAAGAGTTTGTGCAGTGGCATGCCAACCTTGTCTGAGGCTTTTGGAAGCTATATAAGAACGAACATTCTTGGTCTGATGTTGCCACTTCAGAGGGAAGGAACAGATTAGAGCAGTTACTGAAAGATCAACCCTGGTCATTCAGTCCCATCTTCTGGTAGTCAGAGGCTTATGGGTACCCAGAACAAAGGGTTGTGTCTTTGACTGTCTTAGATAGTTGCTAGCGATGGATCTATTCTCCATGAATTTATCTAATTCTCTTTTTGAATCCAGTTATAGTTTTGACTTATTACCATCTTATTTTAGAAATGTGCTTCTGTCAGTCTGCCCATCTGTATGTGAGTACATTTGTTCAAGAACTCTTCCTAAATGGTTAGAGCTGGGACCACCAAATGTGGTATGCAGCTTCCTCTTATCATCCCTTAAAGCAAGGTCAGGTTTTGGTTGTGCCAAGACAATGGGATGTGCCTGGAATTTGATCGTGTCTCATAAAGTGGGAAGGGAGAGGTCTGGAAGGAGGGAGTTATACTGTAGAATGACCACAGAGGGCAGCAAGGGACCAAAGATGGGGACTGGGACAGCTATAACTCCAATGGGCCAACAGGAGCAGGGGTGGAGAAAGGGACAGCTATTTACTATATAGTTCAGAGAGTTTGTCTGTTTGTGTGTCTGTTTTCTGTCTGTCTCCCCACCAGGAGACATGCACCCTTCCCTGCCTCTGGCCATGGACAGGTGCTTCTCACCTGCCCCAACCTGCTGCAGTGAGAGAGGGCTGGGGTTGTCTTCTGTCCCCTCATGCCCAGCCCCAATCCAGAAAAATAAATTAAATGAAGAAAAACAAAACTTATTTGAGTTAAGGACTCAAGCAACTTCAGATAAATCTTCTAGTGATATATATTTGTTAAAAAATGAAGTTAAAATAACATTTAAAAAGCAATGGTTGATTCTAAAACCAAAGTCCTGATTCAGATCTAAATTACACTGATACAATTCCCCTGACTTTGATGGAATTCTTCCTAATTTATACCTGCATACAGTAAAGAAGAACAGAATCAGGTCCTAAGTTTCCTGTGTATTTTGCATTTCTGGAAGGAAGGCAGGAAGTTATGATAGTTAAGTATATTCAAATTTCTATGTCTTATAACAGTAATACCCTGAAATATTAAAAGAAATCTATACCACATGATTCATCATTGCAAAGTATTTTGTTACTTGGCAATAAATCAGTGTTGTTTAAGATTGTCAGAATACTTTGTGATTTATCCATCACAAGAAAATTGAGGCAGAATTTTCTTTTTTTTTTCATTTGAGAGTATTCAGGTTGCAGAAGAGTGATATTTTAAACCAATTTTCTGTTTTGAAAATGTACTGAATTTTTTTTTAATGATAAATAAGTATTGGGTTTCTATATTCATGGGAAATTGACACAGACCGTAGCTGGTGAGAATAACCAAATCTAATATTTATGAAGTACAAGAAATGAAAGAAAAAGAATAACCTAGTAAATCAGCCCACGGTTACTTAGTGCTAGTATTTCTGTAGGGAAAATCATTGGACTTCTCTTATTTGCGTTGCTAGGACAATTAAATATTGCATGTAAAGAGTTCGAAATATTTCTCTCTCAGGAGATAAACATTATAGTTGTTACTATGCAGAAAGAGTAGTAACGTCGCCTTAAATGATCAAACTTAGTTGTGCTCCCTGGTCTAAAATTGTATGTCTGCTTACCTTAAAAAGAAAACATGACCTCTTATAATATGCTTATATTTAGAATTTAATGTAGTGCTGCGATGGATTTATTGAGCAAATATTTTCTTGCTAAGGACTATATGAATTATGTTTACTTCTAAGAACACAATAAAGTTGATTTTCTTCTTAAAGTTTTCTAGTCATTTAATCCCCGAAGGTATGTCTACACTTTTACCCTCTTTTGAGAGAGAGATGCAAATGAAGACATTCGAAACTGCAGATGAAGCTAGGATTTAAATATCCTGTGCTTCATTTGCATATTTGCATTATGGCGCTATTTTGAAATAACAGACACTCTTAAGACACGGTTATTTCGAGAAAAAACTCTTCTCTCAAAATAACTGGTAAACCTTATTGTATGAGGAATAAGGGTTATTTCAAGAGAAGGGTTTTCTCTCAAAATAACCACGTCTTAACAGCGTCTGTTATTTTGAAATAGCACCATAACACAGATATGCAAATGAAGTGCAGGATATTTAAATCTCAGCTTCATTTGCAATTTCGAATGTCTTCATTTGCATCCCTCTCTCGAAAGAGGGTGCAAGTGTTGACATACCCCTAGTCTCCATTTTCGATAGTATCTTTATAATAGCATTAACAAGCTGATGTAGCAAAGGTTGTAAACTTTATGGTGAAGTGAAAATTTTAGAAGCAATGTAACCTGCTTCCTTGGAGTGCTTTTGGATTTGCTCTTGTCTCAGTTTGCATAGCTACATGTTGTGCAAAGATCTAATGTAGGCAGATGGGACTGTAATATAAAATAATACCTCTGTGATACCAGATAGGTTTTTTTCACAGTATCTGACTTTCTAGGAGGTGTTAGTCTTTATCTCAGAGCTTGTATGCGGCCCAAGCATTCAGAACAGGTCAGAAAAATTACTTTACTAATCTACTCACCACGAAAGCACCCAAGGAATATTTGTAAAGTTTAACTTTTTCTAATAATCACATTTTTATTTTTCAGTGCCTTTTAGTACAATAGATGTACATGGAACTTTACAAGCATATAGGAAGAGACATTCTTTATTTGCCAACTGTCTTCATTTGATTAGAGTGCAAAATGACAAAGAGGAAACTTGGTCTAATGAAGAAGACTAAAGTCACCGAAGACATGTGCAAAGTACTACTCATAGGAAGGAAAATTCAATTGCATAAATACAAAATGGGGGATAACTGGATAGGCAGTAGTACTGCTGAAAAGTATCTATGGTTTTAGTGGATCACATATTGAATACGAGTAAGCTATATGATGCAGTTGTGAAAATACATCCTAGAATGATATTAACCTTTAACAAGAGTGTTGAATATAAGGCATGGGAGGCAGTTGGCATGTTCTACTCAGCCTTGGTGGGACATCAGATGAAGCGTGTTTAAAAAGTATGGACAAATTGGAGACAGTCTAAGGAAAGCAAAATACAGTCTGTCTCCGATTTACGAACTGGTTACGGACCAAGCAGTTGGTCGTAACTTGGTTTGTTCGTAAGTTGGACCCCACTGAGTTACACGCGACCGCGCTGTTCGTAAGTGTGGCTTGCGTTCGTAACTCAGGGTCTGCCATTTCTGACACTTTTGGTCATAACTGCGAACGGTCGTAAGTCGACTGTTCGCAACTCGAGGACCGGCTGTAATGATAATGGGTTTAGAAAACATGCTCCTTGAGGAAAAATTAACAAACTGGACGTGTGAAGTTTTGAGAAAAGAAGACTGAGGGGGGCCTGATACCATCTTTAAATATGTTACAGAATGGATATGATCAATCGTTCTCCATGCCTACTGCAGGTAGGTCAAATAGCAATCACCATAATCTGCAGCAAAGGTGATTAGATATTAGGAAAAGCTTTCTGACTATAATGGTAATTAAATTGTGAAATAGCCTCCAACAGAGGTTGTGGAATCCTTATCACAAGGTTTTAAAGTTGAACAAATACCTGTCAGGGTTGGTCTAGTTATACTTGGTCCTGTCTCAGTGCAAGCCTCTGAAGTAGGTGACCACTTGATGTTCATTTCAACCCAACATTTCTATGATTCATTAGGAGTTGACTGAGCAGTACCTCTAAAAGTTAGGCCACTAATTCAGGCAGTTAAAATACCCTGTTTCGAAGTCTTGCTCTGAGGCCCTGTCCCTATGAGATGCCAAGTACTTGATTTCGATGGATATTCAAAGTATGTGGCATTAGGCAGGACTGGCACTCAAATTAAGCGGATATTTGTAAACAAATACAAACTGGCTATAAAAATAGGAACAGATTGTGCCCCGCAGGAGATCAGTGTTTAAGACTATAAGAATGAACTGGACTTCAGGGGAGGAAATAATGTGATGAGGCATAGAATGAAGTCACCTATTCCAAGTACAGGAGCAAAGCGGGTCAGGGGTGAGTTGCACTGGATCTTTGCATCTCCATGAATAGGTCTATACTTGCACTTCTCGAAATGGAATGCTGTGATTCACTGTTAGTCTATAGTACTCCCTGTTTACTGGCTGTATTTGCCTCCTGTAGATGCAACTGGATTTAGTCTGTGCTCTAGAATCCTTTCCAGGAGCTATGACCACCTGGTAAAAGCAGTGACATAAAAAAACTTAGTCTGAACAGAGCATGATTTATCTATCATACACCATCACAAGCAGGGAGAATAGAGTTAAAATGACAAAAACCTCATCATATGTTGTCTTGCCTAACTTACCCATTTCAGAGGGTAGCCCTGTTAGTCTGTAACTAGTCATTCTTTGACAGTCTCAATAGTTTCCACTTAACCCAGGCACCCAGTGAGCACTGAGGCTGGGTGAAACCAGTTGCCCCTTGCAGCTGCTGCCTTTAGGCCTCTCTGACCCCAAGTCAGCATGTGTCTAAGTGCACAAGCTGTCTTTTATTCAATTCAAAGTTCTTTTTTTCTGACCAGAAGCTCTGAACCTGGTCCAAACCTGGTTTATGTGTTTCTCCAGAGGGCACTGAAGGGACTTTTTCATGTAATAGATTTTCATGTAATAGATTGTCCGTGGTCCATCTGAGCACAAGGCAATTTAATTCCTTCTACAACTCTAGCTACCTTTTAGCCGACAATACAATAAGCACCAAACCCACATACAGACATTAAAGCAATGATTCCTACATTCTTCACAAATGGCTAGCAGGGGAAAATCAAGAATCAGAGAAGAGGTAGAGGACAAAAAGAACCAACAACATAGGGCTTACACAGTGAACTGGACTTGACAGGGGTTGTGGGAAAACCCTTGCTGATAAGCAGGGATGATGGATACAAAGACTAGTATTGAATCTGGAAGTCTCATGTTGCAAACAACTGCTTTGCCAACATGCCATTTGGTTAGCTCCTAAAACTAGTCAGAAACATACAGGGCTGGCCTTACCATGAGCCTTGAGGCAAATTGGGGGGAGGAGGTGCACTAGGATCCAGAGAATTGAGACCTTTCAAAGTTTTGGCCGAAGCGAGGGCGTATGGGGGCATCATTTGAGCTCCCCGCCTCAGGTGCCAAAATGTTGTGGGCTGGCCCTGGAAACATATATTATTGATAACAATTGAGTTCATGTTACATGCAAATCATATTTGGTTTTGTATCTACATATCCCTATAGTCTTTGCTGTTAGAGATAAGAATAATGAGCAAAATTATCTGAATTTAGTATGTAACCTTCAAATTCTAAACATGAACACATAAGAAAAAGGAAACATACACACCTGGATGTACAGTATGGGTAAATATAACTTGGCAAACAGAAATTTGTGCCGGCAATTTCAGCACTCAGTAACCCTTCCAGAGACAGAACAGCCCACCCAGGGTATGTCTACACTACAGTGCTATTTCGAATTAACTTAATTTGAAATAGTTAATTTGAATTAAGCTAATTCGAAATAACGCATCTACACACAAAAACTATTTCGAAATAGCGCTATTTCAAAATAGCACATCCACACTGAGTGAACCGAAGTTAAGACTGGCCAGAACCAGTGCCGGCAGGGCATCAGGTTAGGATTTAGTGTGTGGGGCTACTGCCTGAGCCTAACTGAGCTCCATGCTTAAAGGGACTCTACCCCCACCCCGGAGGGCAGTTCTCAGGGTTCCCCGCTTGCTTGTCTATCTCGATGAGGAACAGCAAAGCAGTCCTGTCTTGGAGTGCTCCGAGTGCCCATACTTGGGACACTACAGCACTCAGCCACATGGAGCCAGAGCTGCCCCTGGGCATGCCAGTGTGTCCCATGGGGTCATTACCATCAGCCCAGCTGCAGTTGCTGTAGGCTGCCATCTGGGGGAGGGGGGGGGCCATCGGGAGGCTGTCAGGATCAAGGAGGCCCTGAGGGAGAGCATTCACTCCGAGAAACCATCAGAGCCTCCCCGGTCCTCCCCACCGGGGGCTCGTGCCCCATTCCTCCCTCATGTCCTTCCACTTACCCTTCCCTAGCCCCCATTCCTGATGTCAAATAAAAGACATGTATGTTCAAAAATAGAAACTGGGTTTATTGAATAAAACTGGGGAGGGGGGGATGAACCTCTGGGGAGAATGGGAAAAGGAGGTGGGAGAGGGGAAGAGAGAGGGTGGAAGAGGGGAGGAGGAACCTGGGAGGAGGGAGCTGGAAAGGGGAAGCAAGGGGAAGAAGGGGGAGAGGAAGCTCAGGGCTCTGGGTTGGGGGTCTCTCGGGACCAACCTGACTTTCATGCAAATCTGCTCCTGGGTTTGCATGTGGCCTTTGGTGGCCAGGCTGGCAGTTATCCTGCCTTAGACGGCCACATTCCTCCATCTCGTGCAGAGATCATGGACGTTGGGGGCATCCCCCTCCCCAACCTGAATAAGGTCCATGATCTCCACCCTGGACCAGGAGGGCGCCCGCCTTCTTTAGCCCCTGTCAGGTTCCTGGGAGCTGGCAGACTGCTCCTGGGGAGCGGGGGAAGGCTAGCTGCCAGTGACTTGCTGGCTCATGTTTTGGGGCCACTGGGTCGGGGCCCTAGTGGCCACTGCTGGCTCTGGGCTGACAGGCTTGGAGCTGGCACAGGCACTATGGCCAGGGTCTACCCCTTTAATATCTCTGGGCTGGGGGAGAGGAGAGTAAGCTTTCCTGGTTGTGCCCAGAGTGGCCACCAGGACTCCCTGGGAAGGGCTTGAGGTCCCCTATTTCGAATTAAGTGTCTACACAGCACTTAATTCAATATAGCAATTTCAAATTTGGCCTTACTCCTCGTAGAATGAGGTTTACCAAATTCGAAATAAGGGCTCCACTATTTCGAATTCATTTCTAAATAGCAGTTTGCCTGTGTAGATGTTATTAAAGTTAATTCAAAATAACTGCTGTTATTCCAAATTAATTTTGTAGTGTAGACATACCCCCCGGGCTCGTCTACACTGGCCCCTTTTCCGGAAGGGGCATGTAAATTTCACCAGTCGTCGTAGGGAAATCCGCGGGGGATTTAAATATCCCCCGCGGCATTTAAATAAAAATGTCCGCCGCTTTTTTCCGGCTTTTAAAAAAGCCGGAAAAGAGCGTCTACACTGGCCCTGATCCGCCGGAAAAAGTGCCCTTTTCCGGAGGGTCTTATTCCTACTTCGAAGTAGGAATAAGACCCTCCGGAAAAGGGCACTTTTTCTGGAGGATCGGGTCCAGTGTAGACGCTCTTTTCCGGCTTTTTTAAAAGCCGGAAAAAAGCGGCGGACATTTTTATTTAAATGCCGCGGGGGATATTTAAATCCCCCGCGGATTTCCCTACGACGACTGGTGAAATTTACATGCCCCTTCCGGAAAAGGGGCCAGTGTAGACGTAGCCCCAGTGTTTCTTTCCTTAACCCAGGGAACAAGTTTAGGTCAATTAAACCCCTGAATTAGCTTTATGTGCCTTATGGCCTCTCTCTCTCACTCTGTCAGGGTTAGTCTGATAATTGCATCTTCCCAAGGACACACATTAACATAGATGCAGGAAGAAAGGGCATGGGAGATTCTGCAGCACCCCCGGGTTTTCCACCCAGCTTCCCCATGTCCAGGGGCTGGCAAGCTGCCAGATCCTCCAGTCCCATGTCCTGGCCTCCAGGTGGCTGCTCCAGGGTTCCACTGGCCCTGCTACTTTCAGCACCCCTTGAGGTCCTGCTGACTGCCATCCCCATGGGCTTTGCAGCCTGCTGTCTGTAGGGTTCAGGGTACTGGCCCTGGGGATTACGCTGCAACTCCAGGTCCTGCCACTGGCCCAGGGCTCCACAGCTGCCTCAATCTGTGGCTGGGTTGCCAACTCTCCTGGATCAGACAGACCAGACATCATTAGCAGCAATGGTGTCTGGTCTGGTAGAGTTGGCAACCCAACATGTAACCTCAGCCTGGGCAGTGAGGAGTGTGAAAAGGATCAGGTGGGGGTGATGGGGGGAGATGCAGCTCAGTACCCTTGTCCAAAAATAGTTCCAGCCTCACTGCAGTGTGTTACATTTCTGGGTAATATCCTTAGCGGATGGGTGCAGGAATAATGTGAATCTCTCTAGATTCTTCCCTCAATCTTTCCAATACTCTAGAGTTGGGCAGCCAGCTCTTTCCCTGAAGGTCTGTGGAACCCTAAAGCACCATATGGAAAATGGTATCTATAAGGGGACTGTTTCCCTCTGAAAACAGATCCACTTGCAAAGAGTGTCTTCTATGCACAGTTGGTATCTCTGTTTTTAATTGTCTTCATGTTAAAGAAGCACTTTGAGGTAGATAGTGAGTTCTGTAATTCTTAATGATTACAAGATGTATTTCTAAGTGTATCAATTGATTGGGGTTTTTTAAAGGTTAAGAAGTCTCTTTCTCTCATTTTAACTGAAGTCAGCCTGCAAAGAAGATGTGTAAAGCATAAGTCATCTTAATAGGATTTCAAGTTTTATATCACAGTATTATCCCAATAGAATGGATTTTTTAAATAAGTGCTGTCCTGAAACTGATTTCTAAGAGAGACTGTTACTGTACCTTATATTTTATACACTGTAGTTATATTAAATATATTACAATCTGCAAGAAGTGGTGAGCACGGTTCTGTGGAAGGCCATGCTGATGATTTATGGAGCTGAAAGTCCATGGATCCTAAATTAGGTTTCAGAATTGCAGTGTAATTTTTATCATGTAACAAGGAAATTTCATTTATGAAAGACTGTCCCGCAGCTTTGAAAGTAACTGTAGTGATTAACTTTGGTTTGATGGACGGTGGTCAATTTAATTTTAAATTCTGGGGGAGGTGGAAGAATCAGATTACCTTGTGAAATAGTGAACTCATTGTCAGAAATGTTGGTCCTCTTTTCAAATTGTTGCTTTAAGTATTAATGAAGGATCTATGTTTATATCAGATTTCAATATTATTCCTATCCTCACCATCATGTTAAAGATGAAGTGGTTGCTGTCTAGATATTCAGGTTTTTTTAAGTAAAAACAGAAACACAGCCAAAGGATGTCTCCTTAATAGTCTGATACAATAATTGGAATTAACTTTTTTCAAATGTATAAACAGGACTTTTTTAGTCTGCTGATATATTACTAGTGGCTTCAGCTTTCCAATCTCTCCTTTATGGTTGAAGCCTTCTGGGTTTTTTTATATTAAACAATTGCCGTTAATATACCACCAGATTTCTTTGACCAGTGGTGTTTTATAGTAAGATAAATCCAGAGAATCAGGGTCTCACACAGAAAGTGTCCTCTTGACTCACCAATGAGACAAAGCCATAGTAGTAGGAAGCACAAAGCTCTAGAGTGGACAAGGCTCCTTCATTAGGGAAGAAGGCCAATTCAATAATCAAAACAAGAAAGTAGCCTTGAGGTCTTGTTGAATTCCAACAGAGACACTCAAAACTAGGCCTGGGTGAGTAATGCAAACAAATCCTCATGGATACTGATTTGTCAGTGACTTTATTTTGGCTGCAATCACAACACTTGTTGTACATTTCCTGCAAACATTTGAGACATCAACCTTCATTAGCTAGATGTTCAGAGAAAGCAAATGTAAAAGTTGCATAGGTATAAACAAGAAACAAGTGGTACATACCAACATGATAATTGCAAATCACTGTTCCTCTCTTCTAGGTCCTTATTTGAACAGTATCATTGTACTCAACATCTATTATTTGGCATCTGATACCTCTGCAGGAGGTCATATCTGCCAGTGGACGCTCATTTAATTTCCTCCTTCCAAGAACCAACCTTCCATCAGTTCCTTGGCTGGCAATTGCTCCTGGAAAACTCAGAGAATCTGCACATTATCTGGCCAATAGTAAGCACTCCCAGTATTCTGTGGGCTGTTTCCTAGACAAAGAAAGGAAACCTTGGGCTCTCCACAATCAGCTGATAACTTAAATAACTCCTCTCCCTCCCTGATAATGAAGTGCTACTGTGGACACAAGAACAAATGCTATAAACTGACCATCAACAAGTTTTGGCTTCAATTTAGGTGAAGGTTTCTAACCATCAAAAGACTGAAGTTCTGGAGCAGCCTTCCAAAGGGAAGTGTGAGGGCAAGAATCCTAAATGACTTCAAGACTGAGACTGATGTTTATGCAAGGGATGGAATGATGGGACTGCCTACAATGGCATGTAGTTGATAAGTTTGCTGCTAGTGTATCTTACACACCTAATGGGTGTGGTTCACTGTCCCATGTAGTGGCACTTAGACCACTTACACAGGGTTTTCTTCTGGCATAGGTATTTCTCATTCTACAATGAAGAATGCCTTTTTGCAAAAAAGCTCTTTCACAAAATGAAGTGTGTGAATGGGGAAGAGGGTTTATTGAACAAAAAGAGAAAAGAGGAAAAAGCACAGGTGCCCTGGTGGCCATTCTGCGCATAGCAATCAGAGCTTACATTCGAGACAGCATCCATGCAGTCTGGATGCTCTCTTTTGCAAAAGCATATTACTTTTTCAATGTGCTTTTGCAGTGTAAATGCGCTCTTGTGTAAGAAGTTTTTGCAGAAGATCTCTTATGATAAAAGCTTCCTGCGCAAGAAGTCTGCAGTCTAGATGCAGCCTGAGTTACTACAGAGAATTCTACAGTGTCTGGCTGTTGGGTCTTGCCCAAATGCTCAGGATCTAAGGGTATGTCTACACGACAGTGCTAATTCGAACTAACTTATTGCGAATTAGTTAATTAGCATCTAGACCCAAAAACTAATTCGAATTAGCATTTTGCTAATTCTAAATAGCATGTCCACATTGAGTGGACCCTGAATCGAAGGTAAGGCTGTCCAGAACCAGTGCCAAAAGGGCATCAGGGTCAGACTTAGTGTGCGGGTCTGCTGCCTCAGGCTAGCCGAGGGCTCTGCTTAAAGACCACTCATCTTGGACAGACAGTTCTCAGGTTTCTCTGCTTGCTGGTCCACCTTGCTGAGGGACAGCAAAGCATTCGTGTCTCAAAGTGCTCTGCTTGCCCTCACTCGGGACACCACGGCACTCTGCAACATGGAACCAGACCTGTCACTGAGCAGGCCGGTGCATCTCGTGGGGTCGTTGCCATCAGCCCTGCTGCACTGTCTGCAGGCTGCCATCTGAGAGGTCCATCGAGGGGATGTCAGGATCCAGGGGGCCCTGTGGGAGAGCTTTCAACCTGAGGAGTGCTAACAGTCTCTCCGGTCTGCCCCACAGGGGGCTTGTGCCCCATTCCTCCTTCTTGTCCTTCCACTTACCCTTCCCTAGCCCCCCCTTCCTGATGTCAAATAAAATACATATATTTTCAAAAATAGAAACTGTCTTTATTTAACACAACTGGGGAGGGGGAATGAAACTCTAGGGAGACGGGGGAAAGGAGGCGGGAGAGGGCAGGAGAGAGGGTGGGAGAGGGGAGGGGGAAAACTGGGAGGAGGGAGCTGGAAGGGCAAGAAGGGGGAGGGGAAACTCAGAGCTCAGGAGTGGAGGTCTTGTCGGGCAACATGTCTCCCAGCATGGGAGGTGCGGGGGTCTCGGTGTCCCCGGGGGAATGGGGTGGAGGGTGCGGAGGTTGAGGTGGGGGGTGTGGAGGTTGAGGAGGAAGAGATGGGAGAGGGGGCAGGAGTGGGAGGAAGGACAGTTGTTGGGGGGGCAGCAGGTGCAGGACCGGCGCAGGGCACCATGCTCTGCAGCAGGGCCTGCAGGTGACAGTTCCTCACTCGGTCCTCCACAAACTGGTCCCGGCGGAGCTGCAGGTCTACCCACATCCAGGCCTCGATGGTGCGGTGCAGGACTCGCAGGGCCCCCAGGTACTGGTCCCAGTACTCCTGCTGTGTGGTGGTGGTCCGGAGCAGGAGCATGTCCCGGGCAGGGTGGTGTGCCGTGCATGAGCAGCTGGTGCAGCTGTAGAGAAAGAAGAGAAGTGGTCAGTTATCCCTGAGGACACAGTGGATGATGCCTCCCTCCCTCCGCCCCATGATGTGAGGGCGACTGTGCCCTGCACCATCAGAGCTGCTGTGCTTGCACAGAGGCCATGGTCAGGATGTCTGGTTCTGCCGGGGACTGGGAGCTGCCCCAAGACCACACCCATGCCCCTGTGCTGTGTATAGTGTGGCTGGGACAGGGAGGAGATGTCCCCTTCCTCTGTGTAGAGGGGGTGTGTGAAGGGAGGGCATCCTGCTGGGTCCCGCCCTGGGGTTGGGAGCGTGTCAGGTTGCATTCCTCCTCCTAGTTAGGAGATCATGGACATTGGGGGCCTGCCCCCCAACCTTAATGAGGTCCATGACCTCCGCACTAGTCCAGGAAAGCGAGCACCATCTACGGCCCCTGGCTGGCCCCAAGTGCTAGGGGACTGGACTAGGGACGGCTGGCTGTCACTGGCTGCCTGGTTCATCGTGGGGCCACTGGGTCAGGGGCAGAGAGTGCTGGCAGGGCTGGCTCTGGCAAATGCCATCTGGCCAGAGTCTACCCGTTTAAGGGCCCCGGGGTTGAGGGAGAGAAGAGGAGTTTTCCTGGTTTGACCCAGAGTGGCCACCAGGGGGAACCCGGGAAGGGCTAGCCTCCAGCTAGTTCAAATTAAGCGCTCCGCTATTTCGAATTAAATTTGCAATAGCGATTTGTATGTATAGCCGCTATTAAAGGTAATTCGAACTAATGACTCGAATTAACTTTGTAGTGTAGACATACCCTAATTGACAGCCATATATGGCATTGGGAAGAAATTTCCCCCTAAGTCAGATTGGCAAAGACCTGTGGGCGTGAGAGGAAGAGTTATTGATCTCCCTTTGGAGTATGGAGCATGGATCCCTTGCATATTTAAATTAGTGTAAATGGTAGATATTTATCTTGATATTTTTAACCCATGATTTGAGGACTTCAGTAACTCAGCTAGGTTCTGGGTTTATTAGAGGGTGCCTGGATGAGATTCTGTCACTTGCAATCTGCAGAAGGTCAGACCAGATGAGGGTCCTTTGTGCTCATAAAGTTTATGAGTCTAATAAGTATATGACCGGCAATATCTGTCACAACCCTTACTCTTATGAAAAGGAGGCAGATGATTGCAGTAACCCTTTAAAGTCCTTTAGAAACCATTAACATGGACATGTCTCATGAATTCTCAAAAGTACAGTCATTCAAAGAGTTAAAGTTCTGTTTGCCTTTCTTGTGTTTTAGAAGCTCATAGTAAATATAGTTAGTGATATATAACAGTCAGTAAGTATTGGCAAGGACAGTTCAGCTACTAGAAGGCTGTGCTGATGATTTATGGAGCTGAAAGAACACAACCCTAAATTAGGGTTCAAAGCAATAATGATTTATTTCTTTTAAAAAGCACCACAGAAACAGAAAATTCATTTGCTTTAGGATTACCGTGCTAGTTTGTAAGTCACTACAAAGATAATGTCCTGTTCAGCAGAAGGTCAGAAGGGGACTTAATTTGAATTTGGGAGAAAAAAGAAATCAGATTTCCAATCATCCGGAGAAAAATGAAAGAGTGTAACACATCGGGACAAAAGCACAAGAGGCACCACAGAAAAGTTGGATTTATCTTTGCTTATCTGTGCCTATATACATTATATCAAGTTTGTCTTAGTGCTCTTAACAGATTTACTTAGGCTATGTCTACATGACACCGTTGTAAGCAGAACTACTGTCAGTCGGGGTGTGAAAATAATGTATTAAAATAGAAAACAAATGCTAGCTATTGAGATGAAAAGGCAATGATTTTAGGGTAAATAATACTAGGGAACTAGTCATGGGCCATAATTCCAAATTAAGTGTGAGACACTATTAATTTTCACTCCCATATTTTGTTACAAGACTTTCAGGTTTATAAAGATTGGTGTAGTGCTATTCTGGGACAAGTTAACCTTTCTTGTGCTTTCTCTGACTTTTATTCAATATGTCATAATATGCCCCTCGGTGCCTGCCACGCCTCTTCGAATGCATATATAATATTGCAAGAGAACAATGGGTTCAGGTAATTTAAATGAGAGAGTCTTATATCTTCATTGTTGGTCAAATTATTCAATGAAAAGTGACGCATACAGGACGTACGTAATGGCAAAATTAGGAGCCCTTTATCTCTAATTACATTATGTGAAGTTGTGCATGAATAGAACATAACAAAATGTTGACATAGTTCGCAAAAGACATTAATTGCTCTGTGTTGACTAGCTGTTCACTGCTGCAACTTTTGAGGGGTTAATTAATTAAAATAACTTAGATCTTATTGCTCAGACTCTACAGAATTCAGATTACTTACAACATGTGGTTTAGACTCAGAGAGGGTTGATATTATCTGGCAATGTTACTGCAAGTCCACTACTCCAATTTAGAAGTACTTCCCATTCAAATAAATTAATTTTTCACAACCTGTGGGGCATAAACCATTTAGAAAATGAATATAACAACTGTTAGCTTAAACTTTTATAAAGGGGAGCCATGAATGGTGATCAGTCAGAAAGGTGACTTTGCAAAACTTCCTCCACATGTCATGTTAATTAAATCAATGTCCTCCAGGTTGAAGTGGTTGAATCACAGGGAAAAAAGTTATAAAAATTGTAGCTTTAGAAAAAAAATTGGAACTGTAAATTAGATTCCCAAATCCATATTTAGGTACCTACATTAAAGTGGCCTGATTTTTTTCAGAGATCCTAAACAGTTACAAATCCCATCCTAGATAAAGAGCCACAAGTCTTTTGCACTTTTAAAAAATCAGAGAATTATTTTCATGGATTGGCAACTTTCAGTATGCAGCCCATCAGGGTAATCCACTGGTGGGCGGTGAGACATTTTGCTGCTGTTGACCATCTGCAGGCCTGGCCCCCCACAGTTCTCAGTGGCTTCAGTTCACTGTTACAGGCCAATGGGAGCTGCTGGATGAGGTGTAAGATGCAGAAATGTGCTGGCCACTGCTTCCTGCAGCTCCCATTTGCCAGGAATGGTTAACTGTAGCCACCGGGAAGCTGCAGGGCTCAATGCCTGAGGTTGGTCAATGTCTGTTGGCCTGCCAACTGATTACCCACATGGGCCCCAGGCATAAGGTTGCTGACCCCAGGTTTAGGTGCATAAATAGAATTAGAAGCCTCTTTAATAGCTTTTTATTAAGACAAAGTTACAATAACATGTTTGCATACTATATTGTATGCTACTTATTACAGTAAAACTCCAATTGTCCGGCATCCAGTGGTCCGGCACTCCCAATAGTCTGGCACCAACTGGAACCCGGAAGTGCTCCGGCCAGCTGAACAATTGGAGCTGCTCCATGCCGTTTCCTCAAATATGCTGCTGCCGCTGCTGAAACTGACCAGCTGTGGACCTGGGGAAGCAGTGCGGAGCAGAGCAGCTAGGGTGCTACCAGGTTGGTCCCGCAGCGCTGCCCCTTGCCCCTCTGCTTGGCACCCGGCAGCACCCCAGTTGCTCTGCCCCACAGCTTCCCCAAGTCAGCCTCAGGTTGGCCCTGCAGAGCTGCCCCTCACCAGCACCTGGTTCACCCCACGCTGCGCCGTTCCCCGCCGACCGCCCCCCCCAGACACCTCACAGTCCCCCTGCCGGAGTACCTCCTGATACTCCAGCATATCCGATAATCCGGCACCCCCTGGGTCCCAAAGGTGCCCGATTATCGGAAGTCTGCTGTACTTGTTCGGGAGTCAAATAAGATTTCAAGTGGGGTCAAATGCTACATATATAGATATATAGCTATATACAGTAAACTTCCGATAATCCAGCACCTTTAGGACCCAGGGGGTGCCGGATTATCAGATATGCCGGAGTACCGGAAGGGGGGCTATAAGGAGTCTGGGGGGGAGAGGGGTCAGCGGGGAACTGCGCAGCGTGGGAGAGGGCAGCGCTGCGTGACCAACCCGGCAGCACCCCAGCTGCTCTGCCCCCAGCTTCCTCGAGTCAGCCGCTGCTGAAACTGACCAGCAGCTGACTTGGGGAAGCCAGGGGCAGAGCAGCTCCAATTGTCCAGATGGCCGGAGCACTTCCGGGTTCCAGTTGGTGCCAGACTATCAGGAGTGCCGGACCACTGTTTGCCGGACAATTGGAGTTTTACTGTGTATTTCATGAGCTACATAAATCAGTTTCTTTGTTCAAGTCCTTCTTCTGTCTTTTTACTAGCCTACTTTTAGGCACACCATTTTGAAAATTTCACTTTATCCATTAAAGTAGGCCTTTATATTTCAACTGCTTGGCATACCTTTACAATAAAGACTATGTCATACCATTAATATTTTAAATAGTAATCCTTCAAGTAAAGATATTAAATTCAGCTATCTAAAAATATTTATAAGTACAACAATTATCCCTTTTCCATGCATTTCAAAAGTTGGTGTGTTCATTATTAAAGATTAACTGTCTAAATCAAGACTTTTGGATAGGTTTTTAATTCAACAAGAAATACTACTTAAAGTTTATTAATCCTTCAATATATTTACTGCTGCTTGAAGTCTTTGAAGATAAATTGTCATGATTTACACATTACTAATGACTTTTAGAACACTGTCAGGGATATAATAAAGTCAGATGTTTTAATAGCCTCAGGAACTTGAAGTTGAATGCAAACATAAAAGCATATAGTTTGTCTAAAACTTTGTTCATGTTATCCTAAAATTGCCACCAATTACTTAACATATATTCAGATTGTAAATTAAGTCATGCTCAGAGTCTTTAAAATCTTCTGCTCTGGTGTTCTGATATACACCCCTCCTGCCCTCCCTCACCCCGTTCAAAAAAAGTTTCAAAGTTAACTGATGGTACAACTTGTAAATATGTGGCAGTTAACTTAAAATGAAGATAATTTAGTTAAGTGCCTAGAAAGCTTTTAATTAGAAAAAAGAAGTAATGTTTAAAAAATACTTCCATAAACAATATCTGGGAAGGAAGTTATGTGAATTTCTGGGAAAGGAATTAATTTTTTTTATCTGAACAGTAATTTAAGATAGAGGTTTCCATAACTTTACGTGAGATCTTAATTAGAATTTGCCGCATTCCAGAAGATTCCACCTACTTTTCATGAAATTAAACAAATTGTAGACATCCTTATATTATTATAGACATGGTTTATCATGGAGACTACAAGTCCCAAAATGCAATGCTCCTTGTTGATCTGATTGTCCTCCTCCCAGAATGAAAAGGGGAATTTTATGCTTGCCTTTAATCTCCCAATACTGTATTTCTGTATTAAAGAGGAGGGAGGCTGAATTGTAGCATTCTACGGGCTAAATTTATCCTGCAGGCTTCACTTTAGCAATCACTGATGTTAGACAAATTGACAATTAACTATTCTTGATTTTAGATAGCTAGCTCCTCCTTTCAAAGTTCTACCATGTCACCTTGAGTACAGACAACTCAGGAGTCAAATATATGAAAATCAAGCCTTTCTGAGTTTGTGTGTGTGTGTGTGTGTGAAGATTGCAGAATGAAAAGTTATTTTAAGGCAAAAATATTCCTTCATCTACTTTTTTAAAACCTTCAAAGAATGATTCTAACCTCCAGAGGAAATTTCTTCCTTACTCAGAATGATCTGAGAGGGAAAGAAAGAGAATGGTTATGAAAAAGGGGACATGTCTTCCCAAACCAATGAAGTTGAAAAATCTGTCCTTATTCTCCTTGGAAGTTTTAAACTCAAATGTGCTGTCAATATCCTTGAAGTGACATTGATACGTTCAGAACATTGAAACTAGATAAAACTCTATGAGATTAAACTTTTTCATAAAGTAAAAGTCCTCCTTTAACTAACCTAGTTAAATTAGTGCTGAATCTAAAATTAACTTTCTTTGTAATATAGACACTTAATAATTTGAAGGCTAATAATTAGCACTGAGCTGAAGTCCTGTATATAACCAATATATTCCAGAAAGAAAAAAAAAGAGAATTTTCTCTTATTTTCTTGTGCTGATTTGTGCAACCCAGCACTCAAGAGAAAGTATATAAATACTGTTTATGGAGCAGTGATTGAGAGTTAGGCCTCCTAGCATTTCATTCTATTTCTCCCTTACTGTGCGACCATGGTAAAGTTACAGTATCATGTTTCTTCTTGTAGGGGAGAAAAACAAAAACACAACACAAGAAGTTATTTACTAAAACTGTGATGTTTCTTATGTATTTGTCCTTGCCAGTGAGAATGACAATCTTGTGAAAGGGAAAGAAGATTAGGCAGCTTCGGGAAACCAAACCCTGTGGATCCCAAACCAGACTCCAGTTGTGCAGTTCTGGTCTATCACATGACTGTCTCTGACTAGCTCACATGTTCTGCAATATTTGCTCCTCCATTCTGGCTCTGCAATAACAGAATCAGGGAGTTAATTGTACAGCGAATACTATTTATATCTATGGCAATTTGCTGTTGAATGAGCTTTCGCTACTTTGTAGGTCAATCCCTTCTACTGCTCACTATTTCCCTTCATTACAAATGTACACAAAGCCCTCTCAGACATGGAGCTTTTGCCTGCCCTTCCGATAGCCCTCCCTCCCCACAGCCCAGAACTGTACAGATTTCCTTTCCTGTATGCATCAGGGAGGGGGGTCACCTGTATCTGAAATATTATGTCCCTGGCTTTGTACAGCTGCCAGTGAGGCTTAATTATTGTTCGCAGAGCACATAGAGGAGTTCAGATAGAAAATTCTATAAATGTGAAAAATGTTAATACTATTTATTTCTATAGAAAGTTGAAGGTTCCTAGTTACAGTGGATTAGTTTGCAATTATTAAAGAAATTGTCAGCATTCTAAGTTTGTAAGTTGCAACCAACAAAAGATTTTTTTTGAAACTCTACATTGAAAGTGCTTTGAGTTTATGACTCTCACAAGTACTGTGGTGGCTATTTATATATGACTATTGCTGTTTGAGTGATAATAGCACCATTTTCTATTGTAAATAAACGAGCTGGGTTCAAATAAATATTTCAAGATAGTTTGTTCCCGTGAGAGAACTGGATTATTGATAAGGCAAATATGTCACAATTACTATCTTATTTCTGTTATTTATTTAGCTATAACATTTTTAAAATAAAATTTCCCTCTCTCTCTTCTTTCAGTTTATTATTTGCATTTTTGAAACCTTACAACTCTGATTTCTAAATTACAAAATGAATGTTCCCCAGCACTTTGAGTAAACCTCAAATCATATTATTGAGGAATAAATTGACAATAGCTTTTTTCTGATTTCCAGAGTTATACTCCAACATGCCTCTAGAAATCCCCTTCCCCCAGAAAAAATCCTAATATGTCCTTGTGACACTCTAAAAACAAGTAGTCCTATGTCATTTTAGAGACTAACAAAAATATATATAGTATCATGAGTTTTCGTGGGCAAAACCCACTTTTGCAGAAGAGATTGAATGGAGAAAAAAGGGTGACTATTAAAATGTATAACAGAAAAAGATGAGAGAGAAAAACATGTACCTGTCAATAGTAGTGCAGGTGGTAACGAGGCTAATTGAGTAGGCTGGAAATGTCTCATACTTAGCTTTTGATGTCAATGAGGTGTTAAATGTAAGGAAGACTGGTTTTATAATGGGCCATCCAGTTAATATCTTTATTCAGGCCAAGGGAAACAGTGTCAAATTTGCATGTGAAGGTCAATTCCACACTCTCTCTCTGTAGTTGGCTTGTGAAATTAATGTCACTTAATTGAAAAAGTGGCCTAATTTTCATTGGTGCTGAGGTCCTTCACTGCCTATTAGCTTCAATGGGAATTGTGGGTACTCGATATCTGTTAAAAGCCAGGATACTTTTATTTTGTGCTAAAATGGCAATTGAAGTGCCTAAATTTAATTTGCTCACCAAATTTGAAAACATAGGACAAGATTTTTGGAGCAATTTTAGGCAACGTTAAAACAATCTCTAATTTTTTTAAATAGAAAATTGCAAATGTTAGTGCCTTTTTAAACAATAGCAAGAAACAACTTTCTTGCTGGGAGGAGCTGAAAAGGGTGGCTGTGCTATTGACTCCAGCTACTAGGGAATGTTGTCCCAATTCCCGGGATCATGATAAGGATCCAAAGTGTAGAGCTACAATGTTGAACTAAACCATGGGACCATAGAATTCCTTTCCCCTCAACCTGAGGGATGGCTTTATTGAGATGTCTCCTTCTCCTGATTCTGGGACTGTACTAATTTACTACCAGTTCCAACAAGTTCCCTCATCCACTGATGTGAATTTGTGGCATTTAGAGAAACAATTCTCTGCTCCATGCTGTAAATGAAATAATCAGAATCACAGCTATCTTTGATAAAAGGGCACTATAACTTGATTTCCAATTCTATTAATGAGGCCATCTTTCTAAATATAATTTACATACATCTGGATGTGTTTTGATTTGGAGAAAATTAAGTGTCAGCTTCTCACAAACTAATGATCCAATATACATCCTTGGAGAACACATCACTTCGGACTGGTTTGTGTGGTGCTTATATGAGAAATCTCATCAATGGCAATGGGATCACTTTTGTGAGTAAGAGAGCATATCAGGGCCTTAACAAGGGGTGAGTGGGGCACTTGCCCCAGGTGCATCATAATTGGGGCACAAAGATGAAATAAGTAAAACATCAAGCTGCTACATCACTAACTAGAGCATATTACCTCTTAATGCATCAACTGTCTTATGTGCAGTGACTGTCTGAACTGGGCTTCATCAACAAAAATATTGAAATTAATTGCAGACAAATCAGTCTGGGCTTCCTCTGTGTTGTTGAAATTAATGGAGGGTCATATATGTGTACCCAAGAATAGAATTTGGCCCTCAGATTTAAACATTCCAATTATTTTTTTGGTAGAGGAACAAATAGCAGAGTTCCATTCCACCTTGGCTCTGGAAAGCCCATGCTTCCCCTCTCCCCCCCAAAAAAACCCCGATATGTCCTTGGGACACTCTTTGCCCAATGTTCACCAATTTTATATGGTTATGATAAATTTTGTACGAAGTATGCTTTGTGATCTATCATTTGAAAACTCATAATCTTCTGAGTATCATTGTCCCTTTAAGATGTGTGAAACAACACTACATAGAAAACTTCAATTTTACTGTATGATTGTTACTGAAATATGTTGTAGGTACCACTCACAAATCAATTTCTCAGAGACAAAGATATACTGGAATACCAGCAAATGCTATAGGGTCATTACCTGTTTAATTGACAATTCATTGGGTGCAGTATAAATAAATAATTTACCTTTCCGTCAGAGATGCTTTCATACATGGGAGACTGTCTATACATTAGTGGGGGGTAATTCTAAGAAAGGCAAAAAAGTGACCTTCAAATCACCACCTCCCCATCTCTACTCAAGATAGCAAGATTACAAGGCATCAGTGATTGGGGGAGTGGTCCTGTCTTGGAGGCTGTCCAGCTAGTACAGACTAAAGTAGGCTTTTGGTGAGAGAAACTACTTTTTTCATTTAAACCTAATAGTTTTAGTAAAGATTAGGAATTAGCTTGCATGTTTATCCTTTTATATATTTTGTAACCAAGCCTGACTTACATTAATCTAAACGTGTAATCTCAGAAAAAAACCTGTCTTTCTCTATTTAATACATTTGTTTTACTGTTTTATCTAAATCAGTGTGCTTGGGAATCTCTACCTAGGTCAACAAGCCTGGTGCATATTCATTGCCCATTGTTGGAATGATGAATTATCTCTGAGCTTATACTGTCTGGGAATATCCTGCACATTTGCAGAGAGCAAGGCAGGGGCTGAGGGGGATGTGGGAGTCACACTGTATATAATTCATGAATGGCTGGGCATAGCATTCATATGTTTAGCTGGAGGTGATGTCACATGCTGATGGGTGTGAGTGAGCAGGTCCTGGAGGGGTTTGATGTTTGTTTGCCAGGCTGGAGCACTGAGGGGACACAGCAGTCTAGCTATACAGATTGCACCCTGTGGACTGACACGGCTTTTCCCTCTTCTTATGGTAGGCATGGGAGGACAGTAGGGACAAGAGGTGATAGAGCTGCCTCTGTGAGCTTTCTGCCCATTGAGAGTTCCAGTATATAAGGAGAAAAGTGATATTCTGGGAATAAAACTATACTACAGAATGAGACTGCATTTGCTCTCATACAGTATTTGTGGACTTCTCTTGAATAGGATGAGAATGCCACATGTCCATAGACTCCCCGACGGTGCGTACAGGTGCTCTGTTGTAACACTGTGCATATACACTAACACGGAGAGTATTACAGAGCCATTGGTTGAACTTGGGGCTTGACAGTATAGCTAACTAAGGTTAAATTGAAACCTTCAAATATACTTCAGATCAGATGTATTGATATAAGCAACAGAGGAAATAGTCACAGAACAAAATTTTGCAATGTATCTGCAACCTGTGAAGTGCGGCAGAAAAGAAAGGTTATTGTCAGTGCAGTTTAGAAAGAAAGCATAATGTACTTGGTAACTCAGTAGGAGAGAGATTATAGGAAGACTGCAGAGAACATCTTCCAAGAAACTAATGGATTTTCTAATATGATAATGCAATAACTCTGCAACAGATGAATAATTAGAGAAGGAAAAGTACAGAGAAGACTGCATGGCAAATAAATTGATTTTTTAAAACAAATATTGCAACATTTTTCTCAAATTTTCATTGAAAAATCAATAGAAAAATATTAGATACAACATTAACAATAAAATTAAAGATTTCCTCTTTAGGGCTCACTAAATAGTTATGTGGTTTGCATAAAACAATAAATATAGTTAAGTTTTTAAAAAGTAAGGAATTTTCTCAGTATGCTGTTTGATTTAGCTATTCTTTGGCTTTCACGAGGGAGGTTCTTTTGTGAATAAGTTTTTTAAAACACAGCTGAACTATTCAGTCTCAGTTTTCTAGCTTTTATTGGTTTCTTATTTTTTAAATAATACCCTGTTCATTATACTATTCATTATTATTACATTTATTGTTCACAGTGCACTCAAAATATTTTTTGCATAATGCGTATGTCAAGTACTCCTTTTGTTGTTTTTTTATTTAAAAAGTTCTTTACACAAAACTACATTCATTTTATATTTTCAGTGTAAAACTAGGCTCAAAACCAAAGCTTGGTATGCAGAATTCCTGAGCAGAACAATACTATAATAGGTGCTTAAATCTCATTCAAATTTGTCCTGAAGGACAGGGCCAGATATGGTTACATACATTGAGTACCTTATACAGTGAGTAACTATGGACCCATGGGACTGAATACTGAGTAAAGGTTATCAGAATATGGAAGTATTTGAAGTAAGAGGAAAGCCTAAAACATGAGCCTATGTAGCACAGGCCTCGTTTGAGGCCTGAGGCTTATCTAACTACAGACAAAACATGGCTAACATGAAGCAAAGCTAAGCTGTAAGCAAGAGGTAGGCCCCTGCTTATAGAACTTGGCATGAACAGGGCTGAGAGTGAAAAACATGAATCGTAATAGATCTAGGTCTAGACCAGTACAGATTGTAAAACAGTAATTAGTACTGGTCATAACCTGAAAGCACATGGAAACACCAGCTCATTAAAAAAAAGATCTTGGTACCCATACTCCTCACAGATACTGACCCAGGTTCAGGAAAGGGTCTAAAATGACAGCATGATGATAGAAATGATCTAATCAAATCATGAGGTACGGGATGATGGACAGTATCTAAGTAGTGTCAGAGGGTGGTAACCTGATATGTCAGGAGTGATGTGTAACTTGTTTGCACCTGTATATAAAGTAGTGTCTTGTGGTGACAGTGTTTGGATGACCAAGGGGGCAGTGGGACTTCCCACTCATTGAGTCATTCCACTGTTACCAATTATATATGCATAGTGTTTCAATAGAGTCTGCTGACAACTATTACTGTACTTCACTTAATAATAAACCTGTCAGGGCACCTTTGATCTGTGTGTAGTTAAGAGACAGAAGTGGGAGGAAAGAGATTTTAGGTGTCAGATGATGGTTTCGATTTTACAGTTATCTACTATATTATATATTTTAGAGAGTCTGTGCATCTGTTTGTATCTGTGAGTCCATTTATTCAAGAACTCCTCCTAAATGGTAAGAGCTAGGACCACCAAACATGGTATGGAGCTTCCTCTTATCCTGACTTAAAGCAAAGGTCAGGGTTTGGTTGTGCCAGGAAAATTGGATGAGCTTAGAATTTGATTGTTTCTCATAAAATGGAAAGGGAGGGGTCTGGTAGGAGGAACAGTTATATGTAGACTGACCACTGGGGGGCAGCAAGGGGGCAGAAATGGAGCCCGGGACGGCTATAACCCCTTGGGCTAGCACGGATAGAGAAAGGAACAACTATTTACACTATATTTCAGAGAGTTTGTCTGTGTGTCTGTCTGTCCCCCAGTCAGGAGACATGCCCCCTTCCCCTGGCCATGCTGGCTGCAGCAGCTGTGGATGAGCACTTCTCACCTGGCCCTGAGCTGCTGTGGTAAGAGAAGACTGGGACTTTCTTCTCTCTCTGGGGCAGCCTGCATATTGAAATCCCTCTTCCCCTTCCCCATACCAGAATAATGATTTAAATGAAGAAAAACAACACATGAGTTAAGAGTCTGATCAATGCTGGGTAAATCTAGTTTATAATATCAAGGAAATTACTTATGGTAAGTGGACATTGGCTACCTAAAATCATGCCAGACTAGAGAGGTTCAACCAGTAGAAAGGCAATATGAATTGGAGATGTGACCTATTAGAATGGAAAACCACTTGTCCTTTCTACTTAGTACCTTGAAAACCACTGTGTCCTGCAAATGTTAGCCAGCCTGTAAAGAAGAAATTTCAAACTGGTTTTATAGCACCACCCTTCCTCAAAACACTATGTACATTTTAAATGTTTAAAAGCATTTAATACAGTTTTATTACCATTAGTAGCCTCTTCTCCTTCCTCACAGACTGCAAAAGTTGTGTGAGAACCAAAGACAGTCTAGTAGTTGCATTCCTGAAAGGCTGAAATACATCAAAATTGTGTAACTCTATAGAAAAGATATGCTGTGTGTGAGTGTGTTGGTGTGTGTGTGTTCCTTTCAAAGGAAAAAAAAAGTATGATGCCACCCTGCTCCTTGGACTGGCGGCACCTTTGGCTTCCTCGCATCCTTCTTGGAGTGGCATCCCAGAGGCAGAGAGAGAAATATACTAGAAGAGCTTCTCTTAGGTATTGATAGGTGAAACCAGGAACAATTTGAATTTCTTCAGAGCACGGGGAGAATGAGCTCTTCAGCAGGAAGGAACTGTTTCACAGAGCAGAGGCACAGAGGATGGAAGCATTGCCTAATGGACAGGCTCATTGAATTGGTGACGGGAAGAGTTTAAGCTCTGCTTGATTGTAAGGCCACTGAGTCAAGGCACAAACAGCAAAACCACCTTCTCTTCCTCTTCCTCCTGTTACCCTTTGTGCTGCTGAACTGGAGGATCATATTTCAGAGCCTCTCCTACCTCCCAAATGACAAGGAGGAGAGCATAGAATGTGCAGGACTCCTAGGATCTTATCCTCCACTGGAATCCAAAACCTTCCCAAAGGAAGCCCCTTGAGGGGGAGTCTACACTGCACTGTAGGTTGAAATAAGATACACAATTTGAGCTACACAAATTGCGTATAGTATTTCAGTATTATTTTGAAATAGTGATTTAGTTCAAAATTTGGTGCTGTCTACACAGCACTTTTTTTAAATAAATTGCTATTCAGAAATGTCCTTTACTTCTCATGGAATGAGATTTACAGGGACATCAGAATAGTGAGCCCTTTATATTTCAAAATAATGGGCATACTCAAAAGACACAGAATAGCTATTTCGGGATACCAGAAGTATCCTGAAATAGCACTGCAGTGCAGACGTAGCCTGAGTGACCAAGAGAGAAATTATGAGCCTGCAGGAGTCCTGTGAGCCTACCAAATGCCTGCCAAGCAAAGGAGGACAAGGAAATGGGTAGAGATACAGTTGCATGTAGGCAATACTCCCTATTGCAGTCCCTTTGTACATATTTGTTGAATTATTTTTTTTTCAAATATTTCAGTTTACATGCTCTATCAAATATGATGGACAGTGCCATTAACATACAGCAACGTGGTTCCTAGAGTGTCCTCCTGCAATGCACTAAAGCTTGGGATACCATTGTGAAAATGGTAGCACTACCATTGTATGACAACAGCAGCAGTGAAGACAAAGGTATATGCATGTACACTATATTTTATCTGAATATGTGGACACCTGGTGTGGGTATGGGGAGTGAGTGTGAGCATGTACATAAACCAGTACTAAAGTATGTACACCAGTACTGTCCTAGCTAGCCTAAGGTATCAAAATTGTAATTGCATTCTCCAGTGTGCATAGTAACTAGTATGAGAGAGTTTAGCTATGTTAACCAGATGGATACAATTGTAGTCCATGATTAACATCCATAAGTACAGAAATCTAGCCATGACATGATTTTTTGCTCTTTTTGTTGCCAGAACCTGGATACCTTGATGGGTATTTGGTTTACAAATACTAACATGCTTGGTAACCATTTTCCTCTGTACTGACTGCTGGCAAACCTACCAGTCCTCCTTCCCTTCCTGCCTCTGCCCCTCAAATGTATTATACAGTGAAGGTTTTTTTTTTTAAAAAAAAACCCAATGAATTGTAATAACTTTTGTGAGGAAAGGGGCTTGCTGTGGTGGCATTACTTGTACCAGTATTGCCTTGCTTTTTCTTTTAAAGTAAAAATTATTTTAATTGAGGAGAAAAATTCCAACTGTAAAGAATACCATTTTCCCATGCTTACCATATGCTCCAGGCTCTCTCTCACCTAGCCAGCACTTCTGCAATCCCACCCTAAGCAGGATCCTCATGAAATAAGATTATCATTAAATGATCTCTCTTTCCAGTCCCCCATAAAATATTTCATTCAGATCATGCCTCCTTTAGCTCAACCAGCCAGGCTCCATTGCATTTCTCTTTTCCTTCCCTCTGCACCAAGAAATGACTGACTTATTCACTCACTAATCTCAAAACAAACTTTGCATTTTCTTGTTCTCTCGTTCTGGGCACTGGCACCCATGAATTACTGTGCATCCCTAACTCATCTTGATTATGACCTTTCCACTCATCAGGGCTGAATGATCATCACACTTGTAAAGGTAGCAGGACCAAACAGAGAAGCAGCTTCTTGCAATTAAACAATAGGAGCCGGGGAATCGGAGTACTGATGAAAGGCAAGGTGTGATGAGAAGCCTGTTAACCAGCAAGAAGGAACTTTACCATAAAACACCCTGTGTGTGTGTATGTTCATGTCATATTCATTTCTTGTTACATAATTTAAAATGTCAGCACTCCTTACATTTTTGTGACATTATGATATATGGTGGAGAAGGGAAGGGGAAGTGAATGGTAAGGTAAGAACCCCATGTACACAAGCATGAAGAGGTTTTAATTTAGAGGACAACAGAGAAGAGAGCTAAGCATTCTTCTCTACAATCTTTCAAGACTTTTGACTAACTGCAACATTTTATCATTCAAAATAAATAAGATGGTTCTGTGTTTACTTCTCTGGCAGATTTTTAACAAACTGCTATTGCTGTTTTCAGGAAATTAAAAGTTATTTTTAATGGATTTTTTCAAAATAGAGACATTCATTATGAAGAAACTGTTAAATGGAAACATTTATCTTCAAGGCTACTTATTTCCATTAAACACAATCCTGACTCATTTTTATATACCTTGGCAGGACCAAGTATTATCATAGGCATTTTTAACTACAATGCTGTGAAATTTTGTGTGGGATTTTTTTTGACAACATTGCACAGTAGGTATGCAGCTACTTTGAAAGAAAAGGTGACAACTCTGTGGAAACTTGCAAGAATACTGATAAATAAAACCTGTCAAAGTGCCCAAAAGTTAACAGTTGCTAAAGGTAAAAGAACATTACGTCTGTCACTGTGGTTTCAATACTAGGTTTACAATGAATATATTAATTCTTCTGTGTTGAAAGTGATTATATATGTTTAATGAAATTATCATATAAGTGAGATACCCATTTTAGCAAAGCCAATATTGTGTAACAAATTGTATTGAAAGCCACAAATACTTAGAATAATTGAAACATCATTTCAGCTACCGCTGATCATTGGCACAATTGTGTCTTTCCCAAAGAGCACATCACACACCACATTTAAATTTGGACTCCTTTGCCTCAGGAGTAGCAGCTAAGAAGCAGCCTGTCTCATGCTTCAGTAATCTCAATCTCAAAGTTAACAAAGTAAAATCCCCCTCAACTGGAAAGAAAACAGAGATGGAAAGACAAAATCAATTGCTTTCAAAAATACTCTGGTTTTCTGAATATGAATAAGGTGATATATCTTTCCTTTTCCATTCCCAGTTAAATGATTTTCTATTTGTCACTTGAAGTCATCCTTCCTGATATGAAAAGGGAGCATTCATTGACAACTTGGAGGCTGCTCAGTCTCACAAGTGGTTTTAGTTTATAGCAACCTGTGGGCTTCCGGCAGCAAAGTAGAGATCTTCTATGCCAGTGGTCCCCAAAATTTGGGGCTGCCGGGCACCTGGAGGTGGGGCCACTCATGTGCAGGGCACCCGGGGGCAGGGCTGTGCACACACCCAGGGGCAGGGCCACGGATGTGCCCGGGGGCAGGGCCACCCATACGCCACATGCCCAGTGCTGGCACCCCCCAGGCGCCACACTGCTGGGGCCGGCACCGGCACTGCTCTTGTGCCGCACGCCCAGGGGTGGGGACACCCATATGCCACACGCCAAGGAACTGGTAGCACCCATGCGCCACGCACCTGGGGCTAGCACTGCTTCTGTGCCACGTGCCCAGGGGCCGGCACAGCCCATATGCTGCACGTCTGGGGCCGGCGCCACCCCTGTGCCATGCGTCTGGAGCCGGCACAGTCCTTGCACCGTGCATCCAGGGGCGGGGCCTCCCATACGCCGCGCACCCAGGGGCTGGCATCGCCCATGCTCCCGGAGACGGGCATACAGAAATGGCCCGGCGGGTGCCATGGCGCCCGCGGGCACCGCATTGGGGACCACTGTTCCATGTGAATGCTGCAAAATCATTCTTCTCTTTGCAGTGTATTAACCCTATCAAAACCAGGCCTAGTTCCCTACTGTAATGGGAGCCTCCTTCCTGAGTGCCCCCTAATAGCTGGGCAGGGTATTGAATTCCTGTTTCTGTCCCTTGAGCTCTCGGCAGGCTGATCTTGCTTGGTCTTCACTGGCTTTGCTCTCTGCCCAAGTGGCAAAGTCCTAACCAACCACTCTCAGGGTAGCAAAGTGTCAAATCAATGAACAGTCCCACTAGGGAAGCTAGGGACTTCAGCTCCAGTTTGTTTAATACTGTGTTTTGTTTGGACTCTCAAATAAGACCTGTCCTCTTCTTTGGGCTTATGGCACTGTGACCAGTTGAAGAACATGGGCATGCCAACTACTCCAAGGTCTAGCTCAGGAACCATTTAAATAGTAGCAATGTTTTGCTTGATTTCAGTTCAGTGCTGCTTCTTCAGTGAGCCTCTTCCTTCCTGGCCCCTTTTAGTTTCACCTCTAATTGAGGATTAAGGTTCTTAGGCCCCCTCTCTCCCAAAAACAGCTAAAGGCGATGCAGCCAGAAACAAAATCTGGGTATGTCTACACTACAAAGTTAGTTCAAACTAACTTTCATAGGCGCTACACTAGCGCTCCGTTAGTTCGAATTTAATTCGAACTAACGGAGCGCTTAGTTCGAACTAGGTAATCCTCATTCCATGAGGATTAAGCCTAGTTCGAACTAGCTAGTTCGAATTAAGGGGTGTGTAGCCCCTTAATTTGAACTAGTGGGAGGCTAGCCCTCCCCAGGTTTCCCTGGTGGCCACTCTGGCCAACACCAGGGAAACTCTATTGCCCCCCTCCCGGCCCCGGACCCCTTAAAGGGGCACGGGCTGGCTACGGTGCCCGTGCCAGGTGCAAGCCTGCCAGCACCCAGCCAGCAGACCCTGCACCTGGCGTGGATCGAGCCACCCACCCGATGCCCCCCAGCCCTCCCCCTCTTCCCGGGACCAGGCTGGCGGCTCCCGGGAGCTTGCCCGGGACCGCAAGAGGCGGGCACCCGCCTGGGCTAGTGCGGACATCGTGGACCTCGTCCACGATCTCCGCACTAGGCACAGGAACGTGGCTGGCTAGGGCAGGAGAGCTGCCAGCCTGGCCACCCAGGAGCAGGAGTGCATGAAAATCAAGGTGGTCCACTGAGACCCCCGACCCTGAGCCCTGAGCTTACAATGGCCGTCCTGGGTCAGAGCAAAGGTCCATCTAGCCCAGTAGCCTGTCTGCCAACAGTGGCCAACCCTAGGGACCCTGGAGGGGATGGACCGAAGACAATGACCAAGCCATTTGTCTCGTGCCATCCCTCTCCAGCCTTCCACAAACCTTGGGCTGGGACACCAGTCCTACCCCCTTGCTAATACCACTCCATGGACCCAACCTCCATGACTTGATCTCACGTCCCTTTAAACTCTGTTCTAGTTCTAGCCTTCACAGCCTCCTGCAGCAAGGAGTTCCACAGGTTGACTCTGTGCTTTGTGAAGAACAACTTTCTGTTACTAGTTTGAAGCCTGTTACCCATTCCTTTCCTTTGGTGTCCTCTAGTCCTTCTTTATGGGAACTAATGAAGAACTTTTCTGTATGCACTCTCTCCACCCCACTCGTGCTTTTAGAGACCTGTATCCTGTCCCCCCTCCATCTCCTCTTTTCTAAGCTGAGAAGTCCCAGTCTCTTTAGCCTCTCTTCTTATGGGACCTGTTCCAACCCCTGATCATTTTAGTTGCCCTCCCCTCTCCCACCCTCTCTCTTCCCCTCTCCCACCTCCTTTTCCCAGTCTCCCCCAGTTTTGTTCAATAAAGACAGATTCCATTTTTGAACACAATTGTCCTTTATTTTGTACATCAAGAAAAGGGGCTAGGGAAGGGTAAGTGGAAGGAGGTGAGGGAGGAATGGGGTACACGTCCCCAATGGGAAGGACTGGGCTGGCTCTGCGGGCTTTTGGGGTGGAAGCACTCCTGCAGCCCCCCAATTGCCTCCTCTCCCCAGATAGCAGCCTGCGGCAAGTGCAGCCGGTCTGATGGCCGAGTGCTGTGATGTGCCCAGTGTGGGTACTCCAGGCACTCCAAGCCAGGACTGCTTTGCAAGCGGGGCACCCCTGAGAACTGTCTGTCCAGGGTGGGGGTCGGGACCCTTTAAGCACAGCCCTCGGCTAGCCTGAGACAGCATATCCACGCTCTAAGTCCTCCTCTGATGCCCTGCCGGCACTGCTTCCGGCCATCCTTAACCCCGGTTCAGGGTCCACTTAATGTGGACATGCTAGTTCGAATTAGCAAAACGCTAATTCGAACTAGTTTTTTAGTCTAGATCCGTTAGTTCGAATTAGCTTAGTTCGAATTAACTAATTCGAACTAAGTTAGTTCAAATTAACATTGTAGTTTAGACGTACCCTCTGATAATGCCTTGAGCATCTTTGGCTACCTTCCTTGCTCCTGTGGTCCTTTGGAATGTGGTCAGTAGCAGCATTTCAGCATGGTGCGGGAAAGGACAGGAACTGCTTCCATTAGCAGGGGAGGCAGGGAAGGGGAAGGAATGACTTGACCCTCATCTTTACAGGCCTCTTCCCTCCCTTTCCCTCCAGCACCTGTGGCTAGAAGCAGCTTGTCTTCTCCTGCCGACATAGTGCTGAAAGTCAGCTAACCCCTCTAGGCTTCTGCTAGCCATTAATCATAGAATCATAGGACTGGAAGGGACCTTGAGAGGTCATCAAGTCCAGCCCCCCCACCATCAAGGCAGGACCAAGCTCCGTCTACACCATCCCTGACAGATGTCTATCTAACCTGTTCTTAAATATCTCCAGAGAGGGAGATTCCACCACCTCCCTTGGCAATTTATTCCAATATTTGACCACCTTGACAGTTAAGAATTTTTTCCTAATGTCCAATCTAAACCTCCCTTGCTGCACTTTAAGCCCATTACTCCTTGTCCTGTCCTCAGAAACCAAGAGGAACAAATTTTCTCCTTCCTCCTACTGACACCCTTTTAGATATTTGAAAACCGCTATCATGTTCCCCCTTAATCTTCTTTTTTCCAAACTAAACAAGCCCAGTTCATGAAGCCTGGCTTCATAGGTCATGGTCTCTAGACCTTTAATCATTCTTGTCACTCTTCTCTGGACCCTTTGCAATTTCTCCACATCTTTCTTGAAATGTGGCACCCAGAACTGGCACCCATTGATATAACCCAGCTGCTACCTGTCCCCCAGCTACATCTAAGGAAGGGTCTAAGCCCTAATGATGTCTTGTGCACCAGAGCCCAAAGAACTTGACTGAAGGGGCTTCGGTGAACTCAGCCAGAGAGGGGTCAACAGAGAAGAGTTTTGAGCAGAGGACTGAGCAGCCCTGTGTTCATTGGGGTCAGGATCCATGTTGGGAGGAGGCAGATGCTGGGGCTCTTGTGGAGCCTAAGGGGTCGGGATATCTGGAAATCTCTTTCTCCTCTACTCTTCCCCCAACACACACACACACACACACACACACACACACACACACACACACACACACACATCAGAGCTTAGGGGAGGAGCAGATAGGCTTTCCTGTGCCAGTGTTGTGCAGGCACATGCAGAGCTTGGTGCCTCCTGGCCAGCACACCAGGCCAGAGGATCTCAAGCCTTCCCAGGACACTGACCCAGCCAGAGGCAGTGGGGCATGGAAGACGCTTGCTGGACACTGTTACTGAGCTGAGTGCTCCATCCAGGGGCTGGTTCTCTGCACGGTGCTGGGGGTGGGATGTCCCCCACTAGGAGGATTATGGAGGATGGGGGAGAAACGGAAAATACAGGACAATTTGCCCATGTTTAAGAAAAAGCCAGGACACCTGCAGGAGGGCTTAAACACAGGATTGTCCCTTTAAAAACAGGACATCTGGTCACCCTACCCACATTAAACTCCCTGGTGTAGGAAGGGTGGCATAAAATCTTGATTCTCTTACGTGGGCTCTTTTTTTTTAAATGAGGCCTCAGAGAATCAAGGAAAAAGGAAATTATGGATATTATACTAGCACACCAAGGATAATACAAATTGTACGAAAGGGTTCTAAAACAGTGGTTCTCAAGCTGACTTGCAAGTCAAAATACTTTCACAAGAGTCATCATCTTGGGGGGAAGTGGGTGAGGATTCACTAGCTAGCTCCATTCCTTGTCTGTTTTGCTAGCATTCACTTGTAACCAGTCCTCCTCACTTGGCAGAATTGTCCCATATACTATCATGTTGATATTGAACTAACTCTTTCAAAATGTAATTGGATTCTAGGACACATACAAGGAGGATTAAACGCAAGAAGATAAATATACAATTCACACAGAATGATGGAGTTTGAGAACTTCTGTGCTGATTAGTCTGAAAATTAACTTTATCGTTAAAAATTTCAAACACAGATCTCATGATTTGTGTAAGATTTTGGAATTCTTCTCCCCTTTCTTGAAGAATCAAAATTATACTGGAAAAGGCTGGAATAATTTGTGGGAATACTGCAAGGACAGAAAACACCATGATCCTCACTCTTTATTTCCAGAACAGTTACAGAAGAACATGATAAGTGATGGATTTTCTTAATCGGTGTATTTTCCATTTGGAAAGGACATGTGGTTTATTCAATAGAGAGCTCATATTATTTATGTGTGTGTTTGCAAAGGGAGTATAATTTACAAGACAAACCATTTAATATATATCAAACATGGAATATATACATTACTTAGATATCATCCATATAAATAATATGAGGGCCATTTCAGATGGTTATTACTCCATGGAGGATATTAAAGACAGACATAACTTAGGAAGACTCAGCTACTATAAGGAGCAAGAACAAGAATCATGTTTACAGACTATGCCAAGATTGGTTTCATAACTTCACAGCAGCTCATTAGATCACACTGTGTTAATGCCTGAAACAACTGATTTTGCTGTTGCATTCTCATCTCACTTCTCTCCTCGGGGTACCTGTCCTACTTTACAGCATTTTTCCCAGATGGTCCCAGATAAAACACTGGGAATCCTTCAGACTATCCAGATATAAAGCCTCACTTAAGACTGTCATCACTGTGTACAATATACATGCAATGGTTCTTTACAGAGATAATTTCCATATTGTGTCAAGCGTGTTTCAGTATAAACTAGCCTACTCTTGAGGAACATCCTATAATACCATGGTATAAGATGTAGATAATGGATAGAGCAAAACATATTAGTAACTGTCTCTTCCTCTGTAAAAAACAACAAATAGTCTGGTAGCACTTTAAAGACTAACAAAATATGTAGTTGATATCATGAGCTTTTGTGGGGATAACCCACTTCTTCATATGAAAGCTCATGATACCATCTATATATTTTGTTAGTCTTTAAAGTGCTACCAGACTAATTGTTGTTTTTTAAGTTTATCCTGTTACAGACTAACTTGGCTACTCCTCTGAAACATTCCTCCTCTCTAGTTAGAGCATATAATATATAATACTAATGTTATTCTGATAAAGATATACTAGTTAACACGACTATGCAATGATGAAAACTTCCATTAATTCCCAGTGCCAAAGATGGACTACTTCTGAATAATAAATATAAAAAGGAACAAAGATGTTTCTGAAAGGAGCAATAGTTCTTTGAAAGATGATGTGGTTAAACACACATGTTTTCTGTTACGATTATAAACTACCTCCAAATATGAAAACATAAAGGTAAGTAATGCAGAACTGTTTAGGAAACTATGACAACCTTCCTAAAATGGCAGAAATTATTGAGAAACCACATGTAAATTTGTAATTGTACATAAATATACTAAAAAAATTGTAAGTACACCTGACATAAAACTACAAATGCAAGGAAATGGAAAGATAAAATAGCTAACAGTAGATATTAAACCTCTACTCTTTTACCTATAGGCACACTTTACTAAAATTACTACTTCTGTATATAACAAACAATATATCACAACTTTAATTCTGCCAATTTAAGGGTGCCACTATTTCAAAATGTCCTTTACAAAAGAATGCTCAAACTCCCATTTTCACACCATCTTCACTACTGTACAATACTTTGTCCTAATGGTATTACTTGGGAATGTTGGTATAATAGTAGAACAGGTTGAACCCTTTTCAGTTCATAACCCTCTGGACCTAACTGGTGCCAAATCAGCAAATTTGCAAACCTAGGAAGGTCAGTTTTATTAGGAGTGGGTGAATAAATGGAACAGTGCTCTTTATTTTTATTTCACCAAGGTGAATTAATAGAACAATGCTTGCACTGCTGCTTAATATTGTATGACTGTACTGTGACAACCTATTTAAACTTATGCCTAGCCAAGGCTTATCAGATTTCCTTATAACAAAGTGTTAGTGTTGTTACACAATTTCACTGTGCTGATACAAGGAAACAAGTAGATAAAGCATACAAATCATGGTTACATTTAGTAGCATTATTAGAACTTCCATTGCTTTCGGAGCCCTTAGAAGACTTTTAGAGGTAATTTAGAGCTAAATCACAACTGAGAATTAGAACTGGTGGCTGTAAATAAACACATGGGACCATGGGAAAGTTGGCCACACCCATGATAGGTGGACATCCAGCTAACTAAAATCATACTGGATCATGGATGTTACCAGACCAGAGGGTGTGTCTAAACTACATGGCTCCATCCTCGTAGGATGAGGTTTACCGGGAAGGTCGCTAAGGGCTTTCTTGTCGGCACAGGAGCATCCAGACTAGCGCACTGAGCTTACAAACAGCAGATCAGCTGTTTGTCGACTCAGTGCGGCAGCCATTTAAATTTAAATGAAGCCGTGATTATTTAAATCGCGGCTTCATTTCCCTTTGCCAAACAAACAAATCTACATGGCTCCGTCGATGGAGCCATGTAGTTTAGACATACCCAGAGAGTGCCGGTCTAGAGAGGTTCAATCTGTAGTAGTAATAGACAGCTTACATGATTGTACTGCAAGTCTCATAGCATTTGATTTTTTTTTAATCCTTGCTCCTGGAATCCTGTGGTTATATGAGAATTTCAGCTTTTATTTTTAAAAATTATAGTATGCTTCTATTGCTCATGAATGTGGAGAAAAACTTGAAAATATGATTCAAAAGTGCACTCTAAAGGCTTAGTGCCTGTAGGCATATAAAAACAACAAAATTGTACTATTTTAGAAAAGTGTAATGATTTTTAAGACAATCCAATGATCATTTATGGTGTAATTTGTGAATGTTGGGGGTTAGCATTGTTGTAATAGTTTCCCCTTTCTTTCTAACTCACTGTCCCACTCATTCTCCTATGGTACATTCTCTCTCGCAAAGCTTTCCTTCCAAATTTGCTCCTTCTTTTCCTCCTCCCATATTCTCCCTCCAGCCTTTGTTATTTCTCTACATCTTTTACATGCATGTATACACAAAGTTTCCCCCTCCTGTCATCTTATTCCCTTTTTATATTCACCTGCTCAGTCTCTGTTAGCATTAAAGGAATTTGTCATCTTCACTAAAGATTGCTTGGCCTCACTCCCACTGGAACAATGGATGATAGTGGCCATCTTCCCTAAGGGCATCCTAAAATCTCGCACAGATTTTGGGGAAATCATAACCATCTTAAATGTGAAGACAGCATCAATGCCAGTGAGAGCAATGTGGGTGGCAGCCATGTTGTAAGGTCCAGCTTCATGATCAAGGGCAGCTAACTACCTCAGTTCAATTAAAACAAGAAGGGAAACCATTTTGAAAGAGAGCAAATCATTGATTTTCAGTGAGGCAGGTGTTATGTTTAGCTGCTGTTAAAAGAGAACATTTTAGTTATGAAAAAAAACAAAAAAAATCCCTTAATCCTATATTTAAAAAAAAACTACCTGCTGTATTAGAGCTACCAAAGATTTGCCTCTGATGGTACATCTACACAGCAGCATTGTTTTGGAGTAACTGCTGTTATTCTGAAATAACATAGTGCACATTTACACTACAAGCCTTTATTTTGAAATAATGTCGAGCTGGAAGACTTACTCCTCCTGAAATAAGCATTACCATGAGTCAGAGCAAGGGAAGTTGAAGGAAGAATGTTCTTTCTTTGACTTCCTGCTGTGTAGACAGAGCCAAAAGCCGAATTAAGCTATATAGACTTAAGCTACGCAATTGATATAGCTGTGTAGACATACCCTGACAATTTTGGTGCAGATTAACTGTAGGGAATAATTCCAGACACACTGGGTGCAGGTGAAAACAAGCAGAGGATTTATTGGTTCACACAGCTGGTAGAGTACCCATCAGGGGTTAACCTGGTGAGCACTAACTTAACCAAAACATACATTAGATTATATAGGTTGCAGATGGGCAGAGGGGAAATGATTTGATAGGTCTAGTGGCAGAAATGAGATGTGCACATAATCCAAAGAACTATGAAGGTTACACAGTATCCCAGCTCATCGCTATTTAAACATATTATCACTAATACAAATAATTATTCCTAACAAGCTAAATAAGCCAACATAAACAAAGGCATGTTGATGGTCATTTTGTCAGCCAGAAATATAATGCATCTACTGTGAGGGTAGCATTGCCTTGGTGAGATTCCAAGCTTATTTTCTAGGAATAAAGCAGAAAATAAAAAACAATCCTATGAAGTTGTTTGGTACTGGCCTTGTCGAACTGAGGCCCTTTTGGAATGTAGTTGCCAGGATGACCAGGGTCAAGTTATCTGCTGTGCTGTATTCCCAAGCTTGTCTAATGATTTAGGATTTGAGTTGTCAGTTCTCAGCAAGATATCATGGACTGCCTCCGTTTACCCCTACATTAACTATGTCATTTTAAACATACCTGTAACAACCAAGTGATAGAAACACTGAAAAAGTTTAGCAAGACACCAATTTGAAAAATGTTCTGTTAAAAATGTCTTACAAAACAAAAAATACATAATTTATTAAAAAAGCATATAAATGAACACTATATGAACGTTCACACTGTACGTTCAACTACATTATGAGAAGAACAAGAATATATACCTTTTATGAGAATTTTGGAAAGCTACTTTAATTATAGAGTCACAACCAGTTCCTCGGCATTACATGTGTATATATTTTCATCCAATATATATTCAAAAATTCAATCACTTTTATTTCAAAATGAATATATACAACTTGTGTAATTTATGTTGCTTGTTTCCTGCATATTACCCAATAGTTATATTGCATATTATCATCTTAAAGTTGAAAAATAGACTGCTACTGAATTACACAAGTTGTTCTGTTACAGAATCTAAAAATGTTTGTGGGTGTTCAAAGACCTGATCCTGAACCTCTCCATGTGCAGAATTCTCACTGAAGTGACTGGCAATTCTGTTTTTGGTATTATTACAAATAACGTCCCAAGTAAGGGTTAAGCAATCAGCATCCAAATTTGCTTCCTGAAAATTGCTGCCAAAGGTTATGACAAGTTTTTTTTCATCAGTGTTCAGGAGCCCACTGCATGAAAAAAGGGAAATAAAGAGAGAAGAGACGAAAAAAAATGAGTAAAATGCAAAGAATTATATCATTAAATATTTTCTTAAAAACTATTTGTTGCCGGAAAGAGTAATTCTCAGGTTTGACATTGGGTTCTCTAAGTACAAAATACGTTGCAGACGTATCTGTCAAACACAAGCGGTTTATTTCCTGACAGACTTCAACTGTATCCCTTAATTAAAAGAACAACATGATAGGAAAAGCAACTTTTTACATCCCTTCTGCAAGCTGGGGACCCCATTTCAGCTGCAGATGAGCGGGTGGTCATCTATGCTTCCTAGGCACCAGTACCAGAGTCCATTGGTGAAGTCCAAATTGCTTAACTGTTGTGCAGCTTTAAATACAGTGTCTCTATCTTGTTTTGCAATTTGAAAATTTCCAAGGGTTACGTATTACTTGTTAATGTATGGCTCAGCTATCGATCTGGTAATACTTAACTATCGATCTGGTAATACTTGTCCTTTGACCTTGTTTACATGATCAGTACATCTGGGTAAACAAGATTGTTATATATTCTTGTTCTTTCTCCTACTCTTATCTTATACCATCCTGGAGGTGAATGCCTGGCTGCAAGGATGGTGTCACCAGGAGGGCTTTGGCTTCCTCAACCACGGGATGCTATTCCAGGAAGAACTGCATGGCAGAGATAGCGTTCACCTTTCGAGGAGGGGGAAGAACGTATTTGGACACAGACTGGCTAACCTAGTGAGGAGGGCTTTAAACTAGGTTCGACGGGGACAGGTAAACAAAGCCCACAGGTAAGTGGAGAACAAGAAGACCTGGGAGATGGGTCGGATATGGGAAGGAGCGTGGGCTATAATGGCAGAGAGAAAGGAGGGTCAGGGCAAAACAGGGAGTCAAGGTCAAATCAGAATTTTAGATGCCTAAATACAAATGTGAGAAGTATGTGTAATAAGCAGGAAGAACTGGAAGCGCTAATAAATAAGTACAATTATGACACTGTTGGCATCACAGAAACTTGGTGGGATAATACACATGATTGGAATGTTTGTATGGAAGGGTACAGCTTGCTCAGGATGGATAGACAGGGAAAAAAGGGAGGTGGTGTTGCCTTATATAGTAAAAATAAACACACTTGGGGTGAGGTGGAGATGGATATAGGAGACGAAAGTGTTGAGAGTCTCTGGGTTAGGCTAAAAGGGGTTAAAAACAAGGGTGATGTTATGGTAGGAGTCTACTACAGGCCACCTACCCAGGTGGAAGAAGTGGATGACGCTTTTTTTAAACAACTAACAATATCATCCAAAGCCCAAGATTTGGTGGTGATGGAGGACTTCAACTATCCAGTTATATGTTGAGAAAATAACACAGTGGGACACAGACTATCCAAAAAGTCCGTGGACTGCATTGGAGACAAATTTTTATTTCAGAAGGTTGAAAAAGCTTCCAGGGAGAAAGCTGTTCTAGATTTGATCCTAACAAATAGGGAGGAACTGGTTGAGAATTTGAAAGTGGAAAGCAGCTTGGGTGAAAGTGATCATGAAATCATAGAGTTCACAATTCTAAGGAAAGATAAAAGGGAGAACAGCAAAATAGAGACAATGGATTTGGGGAAGGCAGATTTTGGTAAGCTCAGAGAGCTGATAGGTAAGGTCCCATGGGAATCAGGACGGAAGGGAAAATCAACTTAGGAGAGTTGGCAGTTTTTAAAGGGACATTGTTAAGGGCCCAAAAGCAGCTATTCTGCTGCGTCGGAAAGATAGAAAATATGGCAAAAGACCTCCTTGTCCCAACCACAAGATCTTGCATGATCTAAAAAAAAAAAAAGGAGTCCTATAAAAAATGGAAAGTAGGACAAATTACAAAAGATGAATATAGACAAACAACACAGGAATGCAGGGGCAAGATTAGAAAGGCAAAGGCACAAAATGATTGCACTTTTTAAATATATTAGAGGGATAAATACCAGGGAGGGAGAGGAATTATTTAAGTTTAATACCAATGTGGACACAAGAACAAATGGATATAAGCTGGCTAGTAGGAAGTTTAGACTTGAGATTAGACAAAGGTTTCTAACCATTAGAGGAGTGAAGTTCTGGAACGGCCTTCCAAGGGAAGTAGTGGGGGCAAAAGATCTATCTGGTTTCAAGATTAAACTAGATGGGTTTATGAAGGGGATGGTTTGATGAGATAACAGGATCTTGGTGTCTAGTTGACCATTCATTATCAGTGGGAAATAGGTCAATGGAGGGATGATAGGAGTTACTACAGAGAACTTTCTGGGTGTCTGGCTGATGAGTCTTGCCCACATGCTCAGGGTTTAGCTGATCGCCATATTTGGGGTCGGGAAGGAATTTTCCTCCAGGGTAGATTGGCAGAGGCCCTGGAGGTTTTTTGCCTTCCTCTGTAGCATGGGGTACAGATCACAGCTAGAGGATCTCTGCATCTTGGGGTCTTCAAAGTATTTGAGGGCTTCAATATCTGAGATATAGGTGAGAGGATTATTCTAGGAGGGGTGGGTGAGATTTTGTGGCCTGCACTGTGCAGGGGGTCAGACTAGATGATAATAATGGTCCCTTCTGACCTTGGAGTCTATGAGTCTATGAGCTCAAACTAGCTATGGGAATAAAGGGAAACAAGAAGACTTTTTATAAATACATTAGAAGCAAGAGGAAGACCAAGGACAGGATAGGCCCACTGGTCAGTGAGGAGGGAGAAACAGAAACAGGAAACTTGGAAATGACAGAGATGCTCAGTGACTTCTTTGTTTCGGTCTTCACCAAGAAGTCTGAAGGAATGACTAACATAGTGAATGTTAGTGGGAAGGGGGTAGGTTTAGAAGATAAAATAAAAAAAGAACAAGTTAAAAATCACCTTGAAAAGTTAGATGCCTGCAAGTCACCAGGGCCTGATGAAATGCATCCTAGAATACTCAAGGAGCTGATAGAGGAGGTATCTGAGCCTCTAGCTAACATCTTTGGAAAATCATGGGAGACAGGAGAGATTCCAGAAGACTGGAAAAGGGCAAATATACTGCCCATTTATAAAAAGGGAAATAAGAACAACCCAGGAAACTACAGACCAGTTACTTTAACTTCTGTGTCAGGGAAGATAATGGAGCAAGTAATTAAGAAAATCATCTATAAACACTTGGAAGGTGGCAAGGTGATAGGGAACTGCCAGCATGGATTTGTAAAGAATAAATCATGTCAAACCAATCTGATAGCTTTCTTTGATAGGATAACGAGTCTTGTGGATAAGGGAGAAGTGGTGGATGTGGTATACCTAGTTTTTAGTAAGGCGTTTGATATGGTCTCGCATGAGATTCTTATCAATAAACTCGGCAAACTTAGATGGGGCTACTATAAGGTGGGTGCATAACTGGCTGGATAACTGAACTCAGAGAGTAGTTATTAATGGTTCACAATCCTGCTGGAAAGGTATAACTAGTGGGATTCAACAGGCTTCTGTTTTGGGACCGGTTCTGTTCAATATCTTCATTAACGATTTAGATATTGGCATAGACAGTATGCTTATTAAGTTTGCAGATGATACCAAGCTGGGAGAGGTTGCGACTGCTCTGGAGGATAGGGTCATAATTCAAAATTATCTGGACAAACTAGAGAAACGGTCTGAGGTAAACGGGATGAAGTTTAATAATGATAAATGCAAAGTGTTCCAGTTAGGAAGGAACAATCAGTTTCACACATACAGAATGGGAAGGACTGTCTAGGAAGGAATATGGCAGAAAGGGATCTAAGGTTATAGTGGATCACAAGCTGAATATGAGTCAGCAATGTGATGCTGTTGCAAAAAAAGCAAACCTGATTCTGGGATGCATTAACAGGTGTGTTGTGAGCAAGACACAAGAAGTCATTCTTCTGCTCTACTCTGCACTAGTTAGGGCTCAGTTGGAGTATTGTGTCCATTTCTGGGCACCACATTTCAAGAAAGATGTGGAGAAATTGGAGAGGGTCCAGAGAAGAGCAACAAGAATGATTAAAGGTCTAGAGAACATGACCTATGAAGGAAGGCTGAAAGAATTTGGTTTGTTTAGTTCAGAAAAGAGAAGACTGAGAGGGGACATGATAGCCGTTTTCAGGTATCTAAAAGGTGGTCATGAGGAGGTAGAAAACTTGTTCATCTTGGCCTCTGAGGATAGAACAAGAAGCAATGGGCTTAAACTGCAGCAAGGGAGGTTTAGGTTGGACATGAGAAAAAGTTCCTAACTGTCAGGATAGTCAAACACTGGAATAAGTTTCCCAGGGAAGTTGTAGAATCTCCATCTGTGGAGATATTTAAGAGTAGGTTAGAAAAATGTCTGTCAGGGATGGTCTAGACAGTATTTGGTCCTGCCATGAGGGCAGGGGCTGGACTTGATGACCTCTCGAGGTCCCTTCCAGTCCTAGTATTCTATGATTCTATGATATAACTTGTTTTTGTTACAATGGCACCACCACTTAGCTTAAATGGCATGTGTTCCTGGAGGCCTGCTTCTGGCTCATCAGATGTAGGAAGAGGGGGGAATGTATGCCTCACCACCCCTATGCTTTTGCACATACAAAGTTCTTCTGCAATTAACCCCTACACTGTTCAAAAAAACCTACAATGCTTAAATATTTACATAACATTAAAATAATGAATAGATTCATTGACTTCATGGGGAATATTCATGTGTTTATACATACCCACCTGCTTGAGGGCTAAGAGCCAAATTACCAAGAAAATACACAAGAGGATTTAAGCCCTGATGCTGCAACTATCTTTGAGTGGTGGTCCCTTGTCCTTACTAGGGTTTTGTCTAGACTGCAAGCCTCTTTTGAAAGAGGCTTTTTCGAACACACAAAAGGATCTAGAGGTCATAGTGGACCACAAGTTGAATATGAGTCAACAGTGTGATGCTGTTGCAAAAAAAGCAAATATGATTCTAGGTTGTATCAACAGGTGTGTTGTAAGCAAACCTCGTGAAGTCATTCTGCCACTCTACTCTGCACTAGTTAGGCCTCAGCTGGAGTACTGTGTCCAGTTCTGGGCGCCACATTTCAAGAAAGATGTGGAGAAATTGGAAAGGGTACAGAAAAGAGTGACAAGAATGATTAAAGGTTTAGAGAACATGACCTATGAAGCCAGGCTTCATGAACTGGGCTTGTTTAGTTTGGAAAAAAGAAGATTAAGGGGGAACATGATAGCGGTTTTCAAATATCTAAAAGGGTGTCACAAGGAGGAAGGAGAAAATTTGTTCCTCTTGGTTACTGAGGACAGGACAAGGAGTAATAGGCTTAAAGTGCAGCAGGGGAGGTTTAGATTGGACATTAGGAAAAAATTCCTAACTGTCAGGGTGGTCAAATATTGGAATAAATTGCCAAGGGAGGTGGTGAAATCTCCCTCTCTGGAGATATTTAAGAACAGGTTAGATAGACATCTGTCAGGGATGGTGTAGATGGAGCTTGGAGCTTGGTCCTGCCTTGAGGGCGGGGGGTTGGACTCGATGACCTCTCGAGGTCCCTTCCAGTCCTATGATTCTATGATTCTATGAAAGATACTTTTGAAAAAGCCTCTTTCGAAAAAGAGCATCTAGACTGCAAGCGGAACTTTCGAAAAAGCAAGCCGCTTTTTCAAAAGGCAGTTTGGATGCTCTCTTTTGAAAAACCCCTGTTTGCATTCAAGAACGCCTTTTTTTGAAAGAGCACTTTCGAAAAAAGGTGTTCTTCCTCGTAAAATGAGGTTTACCACCGTCGAAAGTAAAGCCGCGTTCTTTTGATTTAATTTCGAAAGAACGCAGCTGCAGTCTAGACACAGGTGAAGTTTTTTCGGAAAAAGGCTACTTTTTCGGAAAAAACCCCTGAGTCTGGACACAGCCTAGGAGTGCTCCTTAAGGTCTCCATTCACTGGGATGCAAGAAACCTTAACACACAAATACATATATACTGGGAAATTAGACTTTCTCTTATGTTTATCTGATAAAATACTCTGGAAGCCATTGTCCAAAATTATTGAAGCCTGAACATATTTGGAGGTTTGAAAAAGTCCAGACATTCCCTCTCCCACCCCAGTTTTGCCCATTGCTGTATTTCTTAGCTCTACCTGGAAACTGAAAGCACCAAAATATGATAAGAAGGCTGTTACCTGTGGTATTTTTCTAACTGTAACACCAAGAAGCACGTAGAATTACTCCAGATGAAACTGATGAAGCTAAGGGCAGAACTTGGCCCTAGATAAGGGTCATAAGAAGTTGGCTTGTCAGGGGTACTTGTTCTTAGGGAAAAATACTCCTCACACATCCCTCAAGTACAAAATCATGTTCAAGGGATGCAAGTCCCTCTAAAATTGTGCAGCCTTGGACCATCAGCTATAGAGAATGCAATCCTTTGGAAATTATAGTAGATACTATATGAATCTCCAGAACACATGCCAGTCTCAAAGCTTATCACTGAGAGCTAGACTACTTCCCTAGTACAAGCGAGAAATAGAAATTTTGGGGCAAAAAATCCATTTTTAAAAACCAAACTTTTGAAGATTTTTCATGAGGGTTTGTCCAAAAATTCATTTTTTAAAGAAAAAAACCTTCCAAGAAAAATACATTAAAAAAAATCAATTTCTTCCAAAATAGTTCTGCAGGAAGTATTTTGTGCTGTTCTACTGATTTTTGCAAAATAAGGGTGAGTGGAGAATTCATCTCTGAGTGCTACTTCTGCCTCGGCATTTGTTCTTTAACCACATTGAAATGATTGGCAGAATTAACATGGTGCTGTAAAAATGTTACTGCACAGCTGTCTTTCCTCTCTTTCAACAGTCTTTTTCTTTTTTCCATGGATTTTCTGCAATTTTGCTCCCTTCGGGTATGTCTACACTACCCCGCTAGTTCAAACTAGCGGGGGTAATGTAGTCATCCGCAGTTGCAAATGAAGCCCGGGATTTGAATTTCCCGGGCTTCATTTGCATGAAGCCAGCCAGCGCCATTTTTAAATGCTGGCTAGTTCGAACCCCGTGCCGCGCGGCTACACGCGGCACGGGGTTCGAACTAGCCGGCATTTAAAAACGGCGCCGGCCGGCTTCATGCAAATGAAGCCCGGGAAATTCAAATCCCGGGCTTCATTTGCAACTGCGGATGACTACATTACCCCCGCTAGTTCGAACTAGTGGGGTAGTGTAGACATACCCTTCAGTACTGCTCAAGACTTAGAGGGTAGTTCTCATTATAAATTTATTGGATGAGGCAAGATATCCATGCTTTATGAAACTCTTAAGGTTTTATTAAATCATTGAAAGAGAGACAGTGATCACTTTGTCTCCATCACCCATTATGGGAATTGCTAGCTTCTAATTGCTGCCCCCACCATGAAGCATAAAATTAAGCAGCAGCTATTTCAGATGCCATTAAAGGTATATCTACTGGACTAAAAAGATAAATTCTCTTTTCCAAGGTTATGCTTTGTATTAAATCTAAACCTTACAAGCAGTATGAAAGTCTAAGAAGCTTTGGATTGCCCAGACTTTCCAGCTGTATATTTCAAAGTACTCAAATTAAAGTCAATAAGACATAAGCATTTTAATTAAGAATGCGAGTCCCAAGGGCTAGAGAGTGACTTTTTTTCTTTCTCTGAACAAATCCTGATGAATTTCTGAATTCATATGTTCTGCACAACTACATATCTCTGTTTCTGAGTAACTAGTCTGGAACAGTGAGTGGAACCTAGAAAACATCCTGGGTTCCACTCACAGTTTGTGGTGTGACAGTGGGTTCACTCACAATTTATGTTGGTATAACTACATCATTCAGGGGTGGTGGCAAATCCATATGCTTGAACAATATAATTATACCAATCTAATTCTAAGTGTAGACAGTGCTATACTGATGGAGGAACTTCTATTGACATAGCTACCACCTGTCAGTGTCTTCATGATGCTCTACAGAGGCTATAATCAATGAAAGTTTTTTGCTGAAATAAGTTTGGAGACTGAAGTTTCTGACAAATTGCACTTAAGAAAAATTGTTCCATCTCTGACGTTTATAGACAACCACATCTTTCAGACACTTCCTCTGATTAATAGTTCTGCTAAAGGGTGACTCCCCTGAGTTATGCTGAACTTTGGCTTCCATTTGCAAAGTTCCACTGACAAGCTTTGGCTAAGCCCACATCATGTCTGACTAGAGAACAAAATAAGAAAGATAGCCATTCCTTTGCCCTCCCATGTTCCTTGTGAAGTGGTTCTTATATTTTATACTCAAATCTAGCATTGTCCATTATGAATCTGATGTGTTCTTTCATTTCCCCCATCTGCTGGAGCCCCTAATCACCAGACACATTTAAGATTGGGTTTGACGAAGCATTAGGAAATAGCAGACAACAAGCGTGAACTTGTGATCTTATTCACGTAAATTGGTTGCTTGCCACTGACTTCAATGGATTTTGCACTAAGAATATTACAGTGAGCCTGTTAGCTTCTTACTGACCATGGTGGAAACCCTAAATGAAGCATTTAGCATGTTTTGGGCTTCATAATGCCCCCCCATCCCCCAGTAAAGGAATTACTCACATAGACCCTGTGGGACCTGGTACTCCAGAGAGCTGGAGGCTATGGGTGAGCAAGAAAAGTAGTTCACAGGCAATTTCTTGGGAGCTGGCCAGGGATAACACCAGTTAGCTTGGGAGTGAAGGGCTGAGAAGTGAAGGGCTGGGAGTGAAGGGCTGAGAAGCAATTTATTACTTGGAGGAAAACTGGTAGTGTAGCTTCTGGACACCCAGGAATGGCCTGAAAACAGGTGAGGGAAATGAAGGGAGAGTTATGCAAATGGGCCTGGAAGAAACCATAGCTGCTAGATGAAGGACTGGATTCTGGCCAGGGAAGATGCAGGCCAGTGAATGATTGCTCCAAGAGAGGAGAGGCTTGGAGTGAGAAACCTGGCTCTTCACCTTCATACTAGGGTTGCCAACCATGGAGGATTGTCCTGGAATCTCCTGAAATTAAAGATTAATCTTTAATTAAAATTATGCCATGTAATAAAACCTCCAGGAATATGTCCAACCAAAATTGATAATTCTTCTTCCTATTCTTACATTGAATTGCTCCTAGATTCTAGACTGGGGCCTGTTATGTGTAAGGTTTAGCATAATTTTTGGCAATTTTAAGGCCATGATGGCTAGCATAATTGCACTGTTTATTTCTGGCAGCCCAGAAAAGCAACCTTTTGTTATTAATCAGTGTGACACTCTAGGATACAATCCAGACTAATGAGCAGCTCAGGGTTGGGTTACTTCTACCCTCTGACCTTGGGTGCCTTACAATAACTTGCTGAAGTAGCTCCCACTTGGGAAATTCATAAAAAAACATAGAATGCAAGCCATATCTTGAGTGTGAGTGTGTGTGCATGTACATTTGTGTGTGACTGCAGCCTTCCTGCCACATTTGGGTTGCACTCAGGCTTTCATTAGCATTGGTTCTATATTTTAGTGTGACTTCCAATACACCCCAGTCTTAGATTTTCCTCCCGAAATGTAAATCCTGTACTGCTCAGCTCTCTCCTGGACAAGTTCTATTAACTCTGTCATTCTTTTAAGAGAATAATATACACACAACTTGTCACCACAAATGGAGCTACCCAGACACTTCAATTTAAACACATGGAATTACATAAAACAATAAAACAAGTTGATTAACTACAGAGAATTAGATTTTAAGAGAGTACAAGTAATGAGGCATAACAGTCATAAATGGTTACAAGAAAAATAAAGATAAAATGCTCCGCATGTCTAACTTACCAAATTAAGAAGCTTCAGGGGGTAGCCGAGTTAGTCTATAAAGTGCTACCAGTCCATTTGTTGTTTTTTAAGTTTATCCTGTACAGACTAACAAAACGTGTAGAAGGTATCATGAGCTTTTGTGGGCACAGCCCACTTCTTCAGATGACTGGTTTAAAACTCCGGTCATCTGAAGAAGTGGGCTGTGCCCACAAAAGCTCATGATACTATCTACATGTTTTGTTAGTCTATAAAGTGCTACAAGACCATTTAAGTTTAAGTTTACCAAATTAAGTGACATTCAAAGTCTGACTGACTAAACTTCATAGGTCAGGACTTCTTCTCCCAGAGTCCAATGGATTCTTGTTTTATCACTTCAAGTGCAGTGAATGTGATTGGCAGAGAGAGAGAGAGAGGTCCTTTGAGATGTCTGTCCTTTCTTCTTATACTTTGTCCCCCCACCTTGTAAACATTTCCTATTGTGCACTATAAGACCAAGCTGCGTCTAGATTGACATGATTTTCCGGAAATGCTTTTAATGGAAAAGTTTTCCGCTAAAAGCATTTACGGAAAAGCGCGTCTAGATTGGCACAGATGCTTTTCCGCAAAAAAGCCCCAATCGCCATTTTTGTGATCGGGGCTCTTTTGCGGAAAACAAATCTGAGCTGTCTACACTGGCCCTTTTGTGCAAAAGCTTTGCGCAAAAGGGACTTTTGCCTGAACGGGAGCAGAATAGTATTTCCGCAAGAAGCACTGATTTCTTACAGTAGGAAGTCAGTGCTTTTGCGGAAATTCAAGCAGCCAGTGTAGACAGCTGGCAAGTTTTTACGGAAAAGTGGCTGATTTTCCAGAAAAACTGGCCAGTCTAGAAACAGCCAAAGAGTCTATGTGGAAGAATGTTCCCTGCTGCTCTTTTCTTACTTGTTTGAACTTTTCTTTTTTTCCCCTCCCTTCTTGATGACTCAGTTTTCTTCTTAAATGCAAATTAAACAGAGCACACATTCCATTGTTTAGGACAGGTCTGTTTGCCAATCTCAGTTTGGGCAAGGCTATAGGAGATTGCAACATGAATTAATAATACCATAGAGTGACATCTTATAACTTTACATATAATGTTACTACTCTTATTTTATCAGGACAATACTGTGCTGGAAATCCTGAGTTTTCAAATGATATCTTACAAGGCATACTTTGCATTTAAGATTATTACCGTAGTGTTAGAGTGTGAATGCGGGACTGTATTCTGTCACAATCAGCCACTGTAAGTGTTCATAGGATGACAGAGAAGGTTATGGCTTGGAACATCCTTCAGTGCTCACCTTCAAACATGGGGTATACACAGTATGCTATCAAACATCTATAGAACTGGTGTATCACACAACTCCCAGTGATTCTCTGCAATGGAGATGGTTAAAATAACAGGAAACATCTTATACTGAATCTCTCAGGAATAACTTTTACAAGTCTTTTCTAATTCTTATTTTTATGGCTTATGTTTGTAAGATTCTCAATTCAAAATTGAATTTCCATTCTTCTGTTATGCTTCATAATATAAACTGGCTAAGAAGAAATTGACACACAGCACGTTTTGTATTTCTGCACTATTTTTTGTATGTACTTCATTCTCACTCTTTTCCCTTGTGCATCCTACATTGGGAACTTGGCAAATTGAAAATCATGGTCATTCCAAATGCCAAATTAATTTCTTGTATATATTAAAAAGCAGCCATTGTCTTGTTTCAAATGAGCAGGTGCAACACAGAGATGCTGTTTCTGACAATCTGTTGATACTATTTAGCAATTTGGTAGAAGTACTGAATAAATATGGCAGCCAAATGTATCTAAGTCACCTGTTCTGTTAGCTACCTTTAAGGGGGGGGGATCTTTAAATAAGAGCTAAAGTTTATTTGAACAAAAAACATTTATTTTTGCAAATAAGGTACCTAAAAAAATTATGCAGTACCTTTCATAGCTATGCAGCACTCAGGTGTAATAAAATTGATGAGCCTATCTAATAAAATTTATGGAACCACAGTGAATTCAATTTATTGGAATATGCTCGGTTATGTTTTTGTTTATTCCCATAGCAGATGTTTAATTTACAAACCAGGCAATTACCACAGCTCTTCCAAACAAATAAGAGCAGATTAGTCAAACGTTCACATCAGTTTTTATGTTTATCATTAGTTTTATGATGTGTCATGAATATTCATTGGCAAGAAAAACTATCATTATGGTACCTGGAAAATCTCAAAATGATGTTTTGCGTTGGTAAATGCTATTTCTCCCCTCTGTGATGAAGTGTTAGTGTGTGTGTCCTCATTACTACTAGTTGGGCTTATGTGCTAATGGGGACTGTTCAGAGATCCTCCTGATGTCTCATATAGACTAGACATTGTATTTACAGTGCTTGAGTGTGTATGTGTTCAACTTAATCCATTCTTGCTACATAAATAAGGTTTGCTTTGTATAGTCATCCAGGAGTATTCTTGAGATTAAAGTGTTTTCTAATACAAAAAGGAAAAAAAATCCAACCCAGGTGTCATTATTAAAGAATATGATCTACTTCATGTTCTAGGTATAATCAGTTTTACCCTTTGGCTTGTTTTATATTTTCTAGAGTATCTCCTGTTGTGTCCGGAAATAATACTGGCAGTTTAGCTGACACATCACCAGCTGAACACTCTTGTTAATGCATACTTGTTGATGGAGAGGAAGTCTTTCCTAGCTGTTTTGCATTTGTCTTCTTTCTGTTGTGAGTTTCTGAGCTCATCTATCACAATGTTGCAGACAAGAGTGTGAGGGTATAAATGAAAGAGACAGAGAAAAGGTAAACCATGTGTTGTTTTCCTTTACATAGATTAGTGTCTTATTTTAAAATAACAGAAAACAGACTCAGTGTGCTTCATTTTCATAGTCTGTTGCACTGACAGGCTTACTTTCATTAATTGGCAAACCAACTAAAAAGGCTTCAAGAGATCAATTTATTAAACAAATTCTTGTGGGAATTTGTTTAGGATAAATACCTTTTGAAAAGCAAGACCTACCACATGGTGCAACAGAATCCAATGGAAAACAAATGTGTAATTGATAAAAGTGTTTTGTACGTTTTCTCTTTTACTCACTAGCACTCTTTATTAACAACAACAAAAACAGTTACGTCTTCATTAGTTACAGCACAAAACCTATTGGAGTGCATAGCTTTAAAAATAACTTAAAATAAACATGCATATTATTTTGGTTTGATGCCATTTCACGATTCTTTTGCATGCTAAATTGATCATCAATTTGCTCAGTGTTCACCTCTCTGATTATAAGTATTTGTATTTCTATAATGCTAAAAGTTTATGAAATTCCAAAGAGGATTTCATGTTTCCAGCATGCTTTCCCGTTACACATACTGCCTGTGTATGAGCAAACAGACGGCATTCTTATGTTCTAATAGTGTAGATTTAGCTTAATTGACTGTACCATTTAAACTAGAACACAAGCCTCTTAGGACAACAAGCAAATCACTGTCAGTTCACACAGCCAAGTATTTTTTTTTCTTCCTGTTTTGAAAGCCCCAGCAAATAGCATCACTCATTTACAATGAAAAAAAAAATCTTATCAATAAGACATCTTGCAATAATATGTGATCCATTGGGGAAGATCCATAGGATTAAGACAACACTGTTCAAAAAAGCTAGCAGCATCAAAAACAATAAATAATTGCACAAAAATATTATATTCCTTTGGGAATACACCAAGCCATGCTATTAGAAGACAGAGTAAATGGTTTGCAGGTAATTTAATGTCAGCAAATAGTGGCATTTTGTAGTGTGTGGGAACAAAAAACCTGACAGGGTTGTTTGTTTTTTTATGAAAGTTGTATGTGCCGTAACACACAAAAATAATTTATCAAATGACAATTTTAATAGACAGTTTTACTTGTTGATCTTCACAGAGTAGTGTCACAATAATTCAGTGACATGGTGATAGATTTGTACTCTAGGAGGAAAGATCTGTGACTTGATCAGCAACTTTATTCAGCTGCTCAGCATTACTACTACTAATTATAAGTTAAGTTACTCCATATTTAGGAATATATGGCCTCATTTTCAAAGGTGCTAAGAATATACAGTTCCTAATCAAAAAGCCTGAAGAAAAATCATTTTTAGGAGGAGTTATTAATTTATCCCTTATGGGCAGCATGTTCTAGTGGACTGTGCACAGAGATGGGGATAAGTTGTGATTTATCAATACTGAGTTCCTTAACATCTAAAGAGCGTTAGATGCCCAAAAGTAAATTAGTTAGCTAGGTAGCTAGACAGGTAGATAGATAGACACATAAAGCCAGAAATGATCATTATGAGCATCTAATCTGGCCTATATAACAGAAGTCATAACATTTCACCCAGTAGCATCTGAATTTGTGGTTCATCCAAGATTTTAGAAAAAAAATCCATTATTGATTTGGAGTATTAGAGCATTTCTTAGATCTTTTGACAAGTTGTTCCAGTAGTTCAATGCAATCACTGTTAAAAACTTGCATTGTTTTTTCATTCTGAATCTTTCTAGGTTCAACTTTCAGCCATTGGATCTTGCTACTTTATTGCCTGCTACACTAACATGTTCTTAGTATTTGGGTAACTTTTCCCTGAGGGAGTAATAATGGGCCAAAATTAATATACTTAATGTTTCTTCAGCAAGCCAAACAAATGGTGCTCGTCAAGTTTCTCATTTCAAGTCATGTTTTGCAGATCCCACATGATTCTTGTAGATCTTCTCTGAACCCTCTTTAAGTTTTCTACATCTTTTAAAAAGCCTCGCTGACACCAGATTGACACACAGTATTTCAGTTTTCTAATAATGGTCTACTTGTGCCTCACTTGGATACATCACTACCCAAGAAGAGTGTATTCTCAACAAGCTGCCCTAATAGCAAGTAAAAGTAAAGGGAAAGCAGTAAAAACAAAACCTATCTGATCCAGGACATTACACATTTATTTCATTTCATTCATCCTGCAAAGACTATTGCAACTGATGGCGGGAGGGCGAGGGGGGGATTTCCACAGGCTTCAATTAATTAACTTCTGGATCAAAACTTTTGTGCGTGTGGTTTATTGCCTTTCTTTTAGGGACAGAATAAGTGATCACAAACTTCATAGAAGTGTATTTTGACCTTTTATCGTCAAAGAAAAGTTCAGATGACCTGTGGATTTTGAATACTCAGGTTTCATAAATTCTATCCTGTTAACTGTGAGCAGTTCAAAAGATGGGCCAAAAGTAACTCACTGTCCAACATTAAACTGTGCTAAGCAAGGTTTATGAGGCACCAGCCTGTTTAGTACTATGGCAAACAAACCATTAATCAGCTTTTAACACCTTTTATTAAAAGATAAAGAAAATTAGGGAAAATAGTTAAAAGCATTTGAAATGTAAAGTTTTAAATAAGGCTTTCATATTAACAACATCCCTCTCTGGTCTCTCTCTGGTCTGGTCTGGTCTGGTCTGGTAATGATACCTCTCAGGATGACAAAAACCGAGGATCCCAGAAGATTGTGGGGTTAGCAGGCAGGATGGTGTAACTTGCTCCAGTAGCCAATTTTTCTCCCCAAAGTCTTTGTTTAAGGACCCAAAACGTCAGTGGTGGTCAAAATAATTCAGTGCTTCATTATTTCATCCAAAATTAGGGCTAATTTAAGTTAGTTGAGTTCTGGTTCCTCACTTTTCTTTTGCACCAGGCTTGATTTAAAGATAGCCTTTGAATTTTATCAGTAAGGGTATGTCTACACTAGCTCATTAGTTCGAGCTAGGTAGGCAAATGAGGGCAACCGGGGTTGCAAATGAAGCCCGGTATTTAAATATCCCAGGCTTCATTTGCATGTTCCCGGGCGCCGCCATTTTTAAATCCCCCTTAGTCTGAACTCCGTTCCCATGGCTACACGCGGCATGGAGTAGGTAATTCGAATTAGGATCTCTAATTCGAACTACCATTACTCCTTGTGGAATGAGGTGTACCGGTAGTTCAAATTAGAGATCCTAATTCGAACTACCTACTCCGTGCCGTGTGTAGCCGCGCGCACAGAGTTCGGACTAAGGGGGATTTAAAAATGGCGGTGCCCGGCAACATGCAAATGAAGCCCGGGATATTTAAATCCCGGGCTTCATTTGCAACCTAGCAAATTTGCCTACCTAGCTCATTTGCGTACCTAGCTCGAACTAACGAGCTAGTGCAGACATACCCTAAGATTTTTTGTTTGTACCAGTTACTTACTAATAACTCTCTATAGAGTTGATTTCTGCCAACAAAATACACAGTATCTCATATTGTGCTCTATAATTCTTGGACTTTAGGGACAGAAACCTAGAACAAATTATTCAGATTCAGTTGCCAAATAGAGAGGCTACTTTTAAGGTACTTCATAATGATTCACATGTTTTGCAAAAGATAGATCATTTTAGAACATAGGAATACATCATAACACGTGAGAAGGTGTGTGACATCACCCCTAAGTGCTATTCCATGGACAAAGGAGTTAAATGACCAACTCTCAGTCACAGTCTGGTGAGCCTGGGTGTGGCGAGGTATACTAGTGCAGCAGGGGTTAACCAATCACTTTAGGCCCAAGAAGCCATGCACTCTTGTCATTGCTATGCATTTCCCAGGTGGAGATTGAGTATTAAAGGAAGTGGCTCAGCTATGACTGGACTGACTGAGCAGGTGAGCTGATGAATACTGCAGGCTCCTTCCAGAAGGCCACTCGGGCTCCAGACCAGGGTTCCCTCTAAGCCCTGCGCTAGTGTGCATGTGCCAAAAAAAAAAAATGTCCACCCTGTGCCCCTCCTATGCAGAGCCGCGCAGCTGTGTGACAGGTGGCAGGAACCTGAGGAGCAGCGAGCCACATGAGAGCCTGGGGAGGAGATTGGTGAAGCAAGGACTGGGGTCATATCAGACAAGGACAGCGGACACAGGTCTTTGGGAAGTGGTGCTTAGGCTGTGGGTCCTAGGCCCAGATCCTGGCTGTTTGTGTTTCAGGGGCAGATAGCATGGCCCTGGCTTATATACTGGTGGCTTATGTGGGGGCAGATTGCAAGGCCTAATATTTTTTAAGACAATCACCTCTTCAATGTGGATTTTTATATATATTTTTTTATTTTAAAAGTTCTTAGCAGGAAACTGGCTTTTAATTGGCAAGTGTGTGAAAACAATATGTCTAGAACTAAAGTCAATGGGTTATATTGTGGTTTCTGTGCCACAGACTTGTGTAATGGGAAACAGCCCTGCTACAGGAGTACCACGCATCAGGAGAGACAATCTCTCCTAAAGCTACCTATGGGAGGTCACCCCAGTCATTAGGGTGGTTCAGGTTGCTCTCCACATGAACCATCTGTAATCTGCAAACTATGACCTTACTTCAGCCTTACCTTCTACATAAAAATTACTCCCAGGGACAAGTAGGGAGCGCTACCTAAAAGCCTCACACAGAATCTATACACGGAAGAAGGTTTCTTGGACATATGCACTGGCACATCTATAGCAGAGTAAGGCCTTTACACTCTAGCCCAAGATTTCAAACATGACTTTTTTATGAAAGCCAGACATAAGAGTAGTACTCAAGAGGACATAGAGCATATACTGTATCTAGGCTAAAGGTTCAGTTGGTACCTACATTGAAGTCAGTGGCACAATACCGATTTACGTCAACTGAGGATCTTATTCAAGCTCTGTTTCAATAGATCAATATAATCAGATTGATGATAATTGGCAATAATGGTAGCAAAGCTAAAAAAAGGCTCCATTGTTACTTCCTATTGCAGTGACTCCCATAAGTATGTAACATTATTTTAGTGGCTAGATTTTGCACTGCATAATGCATTTCCTTTTCTTGTCTGGGGATCTGAATCCAAGTAAACGATATTTTAACTGGCTGCTTGCCCTCTTCACTGTGTAGTGGTGTGCTCCTGTTATCCTGCCACCTTCCCTCTGTTTGACATTTTTTTCTCCTGCTGACTGGTTCACAAACAGACTACCAGGGGTCACATGATTACTGCCCAGTCCGTATGTTTGTTACCAGTTGCTGTATTCGTCTTGCCCTATTCACATGCTGACAGTTTCATGCTACTGTAGCCCTCTTCCTATGCTGAGTGACAGTTTTCTCCCTGTTGTTCCATTCATCCATTGTAAATTTAATTCCTAAATGCCCTGTTTCACTTGTTCCCCTCCCTGCAGCAAGTTCTATTTTTAATACATTCTCCCTCATGGTTCTCTGAATATTTTAACATGGAGTCACAGCAGAATCTCAAGAACACCTCTGGGATTTCTCCACATTGCATGTCACGGAGTAGGGATGTCTATTTTTGAAAGCATAAAAGGACAGATTCATTTCCAGAGGAAGTTACAGATCAGTGGTACAGAGTTACTTAATAAAATGAGTCATCATGGGTTTTTCAAAGCTGCCAAAAACTGAGTGTTCCACACTCCATGATGGTTTGACGAGAAAGGACCTTTATTCAAGAGCAGCCTGAAAATAACAAGTGTCTTTCACATCTCCAGCCCTGAAGAGAGTTGCATGGGAAGTGCTGAAGTGAAAAGTGCAGGACTCTATTAGTGTTCAGTACCTGGTCTGACCAGGAGTGCTGAGAATTAGATTACTCATCCTCTCTTTTCATGGGTTCTAAATCAAAATGCTGGAGAAATCCTAATCACCTATTTGTTCCCTCTGTACTACTCATGTCTAGCTGTAATGACTGACCAATTCTGGCTAATCTAATCTTCATTTCATTACTTATATTTCAAGAGACACTAAAAAACAGATTGCTACAGTCTTTCTCAAGTGTATTACTCTTCCAAGTAGTCCCACTGAAATCAATGCATCAACTTCGAATAAAGTACCAATGAATGTGACAGAATCAGGTCTAGGAACTGAAGTCTAGATATTACAGGGTATTTCATATATGCTGTAATCTATTACTCATTTCAGGCTACTTGCAAATATGATTGATAGCAAAATACAAGGTATAAACTGCTTGTTAGTATATTAGTGTTTTGATTAACTGGCCATTTACTCTAATTTCTGAGAGCTGAACCAGAGATATTGATTCACAAATGTAAAAAGAAAAGACATTTGAAAGTAGAGCAGATATTACAAAAATCTGGGAAATTAGCCCAGACTTAATTATAAGTTATCTTTGGTCATGTTTGTGCTCCTTTTGTATTCTTTGTGTGCTACAGTGTGAGTGATCAAGCTTTACATGCATTACATTTATTGGTCAAAAAGTAGGTTTGTGTGCTGTTATTTGTTGCCACTTATGAAAAAGCTACGCCTTACTGAACGTTAGTTGGCTGCTACTGCTCCAGGCCAACAAAGTGGATTTAATTAGCATACATCCTTATTTAGTGGTTGGGGACACAGTGCCCTGTTGATCATTTCCCTACAGCCCATATCATGTAACCTGACACAAAGGGATTATAGAGTTGAAGGAAGTTTCCACTGTGGAACATGCCAAGCACAGAGGGCCTCTTAAACCAAGTGTAGAACAAAGACTGCAGTAACCTGAAGGTAGCATAGAAGGAGTGGATCAGCATTCCATGGCAAAAAAGGACCTGCAATTCTTCATACTTGTGATTGCTCATGTGGCCATTGGAGCATGGATGCAAGTTAAAATCTCCTTCAGAGCTCCCTGAATGGTATCCTTCCTGTTTTACTAATCCATCTAATGACTTTGATTTTTATCTGCTTAGGTTTAAGTACCCATTCTCCAGATACTTAATGATGCTCTGTCTTCCATCCCCTTCCCTTTTTCTTTCTCTTCCCCGTCCCCTTCCCCTCTCCTATTTATTTCAAGTTTTCATATCCCCAACTCATAACTCCGGTCATCTGAAGAAGTGGGCTGTGCCCATGAAAGCTCATGATACCATCTATATGTTTCGTTTCTCTATAAATTGCTACCAGACCATTTGTTGTTGGATTTTTTGTTAAATTCTGGGAGTCATGTAGGCTTGCCACAATCCTGAATAAGGGAAGCACAAATAATACCCTTCCCAACCCCGTTCTGCAGTAGCAGCTGTGTCTGCCAGGGATGAATCTGCCTCATAGTTTACTTATTGTTATACTGAGAGCTATGGATAACTGTATGCATCATAAACTTCTTTAACCTGGGTGTGAAAAGACCCTTCAATTAACAGAACTGTCAGGATAAATTAATCATAAACCCCCTCAGCCATGAATTTTTGAGTGGGCAGAGGGGTTTTGCTGAATATTGTTTGCGTAATACATGGGTGAGAGCAGAACATCCATTAATTGAATGACAATCAGGAACAAGAAAGCCACACAAACATCCTGGAAGGAGCAGCTGAAATCACCAGGTATGACCAGGGAAGAAATGTGGGGTCCAGGCTGAAAAGAGTGTTCTTGGGGCTGAGAGTTAAAGCAGCAGTTTCCTGTTATCTGATCCTTCCAGTTGTTCAGTAACACAGGAGATTGTACATTCTTTGTCAATTAAAAAAAATGCTTCAAAGTAGTACCCAGGAGTGCTGGAACAATTTGTACACTGGAGGTGCTGAGAATCAGTGACCCAAATCGTAAACCTTGTATAGGATGGAAACCACTGCAAGCCAGGGGTACGGCTGCACTCCCAGGACTCTTAGTTTCAGCATTTATGGCTACCAGCCATTTCTCCTCCTCACTGGAACAACTTACTGGGCCCTGAATTTTTGGCTTGCTGCTTGCGACTAAAGGGCTAACAATGTTAAGAGATTCAGAGGGGTAGCAGAGTTAGACTGTAACAGGAAAAACTTAAAAAAACAAATTGTTTAGCAGCATCTTAACAACTAACAAAACAAGTAGATGGTATCATGAGCTTTCATGGTTGCAACTCACTTCTTCAGATGAAATAAATGAAATGTTAAGAGAGCTGAATATCAAATCGGGTCTACAAACAGTTCTTCTAGAGAAATGAACCAAAGACTCTCCATGTGACTGAGCCCAAAGAAGCTGTGCTATTCTTTTGCCAATGGGAATACTTGCATCTGAATTGTTTTATTCAAAATTAGTTCCTAAAAAGCGCCCTAGCACCTCCTTTTGTTATCTCACTCAGGAGCCTACTAAGATTTTATTGCAGGCATGTATGTTCTGTTAAATATAATTTGTGAAGACTTACTTTTATGTTGCTAACTTTCTAAGTATTCTTTAACTCAGCATTTAAACCTTCTGGAATACATTTTAAATGTAATCTTAGCAATCAAGAATGAAATTTCCAACAAAGGCTGAATAATTTCCCTCTTAAAGCTTTGAGACAAGACTCTCCCTGAATAACATACAAATCCTTAAATTGCTTTCCCCCCCATCACATGCAAGCATTTTGCTGCTTGCCAGGAAAAAAATAAAGACTAAATCTTTGTTTTTTGATGTAAGACCCATCTGATGCATTTACATTTTTTCTCACAGCAAATCTTCGGATAATCTGATTTAGAGATGCAATCTGTAGAGCTGTGTTAGGAGACTAGTGCTTGTTTCTACAGCTGCCAGGGGAAGTAGAAAAGAGAGCAACAGTGGCCTAGATCCACAAAAGAACTTAGGTGCCTAAACTGCAGATTTAGGCATCATTGAAATCCACAAACTCCCTGCTCAGTGGCCCCTATCTCTGTAAGTGCCTAAAGTCACTTGGCAATAACATTTTTGCTGTAAGAATTCCTTAGGCACTAAGGTTTTTTACTCAGGGCATACATGCTTCTGCCTCAGACAATTGGTGCTCTGAGCACACCTACTAGATCTGGGCCCCTCAAAATCCAGAAAGATGAGTTGCCTCCCTCGCAACCTTTATTCCAGTGGTCAGCACATTCACCTGGAATGCAGAAGAGGAAAAAGAGCAATCTCCTGGGCTGTGGAGGGAAGATCTCCCACAATTGGTCTTGCTGACTCTATGCTACGTTGGATACCTAAACATATCATAATTGGAACAGGGGGACTATACATTAGTCTTCTACCTGCCAGAAGGGGGCTCCAAGCTATAGAGAGCCTGTCTCTGGCCTAGTGGAATCTGTCCAAAGTGGAACAGCTTCAACCACACAGTCTAGGGTGGAGCAAAGTCAGAAAGTCAGATATCCCATTGGCTAGGGTAGGAGAAGTGGAACACGTCAGCAGCAAGAAGGCCCAGGGTTCAATATCTAGGGGTTCCTTTTGACAATAAAACAAAGAACCAGTTTAAGCCTCTACCCAGTAATCTGGGAAAACTATACTCAACCCCAGGTGCCTTTAAGAGATAAAACATCCCCCCTTGAAAGCACTTAGTCTGTGTTAAGGATGTTAAGTTACGGTTAATTGACTAGTCAAGTAGTTGATGGAATTTCCATCAACTACTTGACTAGTCGATAGGCACTTTCATAGTCCTCCTCTGAAATGTACAAGAGCTCCTGCTGGTCTCTTGTACATTTCAAAGGAGGAATGCAGAACTTCTCGTGCAGCCCAGGGCCAGCAGGAAGTCTCACTGACTCCGGGCTGCACGCGGGTGCCATCTTTGAAATGTACAAGAATCTCCAGTGGGGGTTCTTGTGCATTTCAAAGTGGCAGCTCAGCATGGAACCTGAGGTCTACGGGGGACTCCCCAGTAGAACCCAGGATCAGCTGGGAACTACCCAGCTGACCGTGGGTTCCATGAGGCATTTCCCCAGAACCTGAGGTCAGCTGGAGACTGATCCCATGTTCCGCAGAAATGCCGTACTGGATCCCGGGGTCAGCTGGGAAGTCCCCAGCTGATCTCGGGCTCAGTTGTATGGTGCTGCCCCTTTGAATGCCGACTCAGTGTTTCAAAGTGGCAGTGCGGTACAGCTGATCCCAGTCTCAGCTGAGTGGCGGTGCTGCTTTGAAGTACCCCCTGTATCTGATAGAGGCAGCAAGGGGGCAGAGGAAATCAACTAGTCAACTGGCTATCCAATAAGCATTTGCTTATCTGATAGTCGACTAGTCCTTAACATCTCTAGTCTATGTATAGCAAAGAGAACTTTTAATAAAAGGGGAAAGGAAACTAGCATTAATTTTGGAAAATACAAGAAGCATGATTTGAAAACATATGACCATAAGCAAAACACCCAGCACATTGGAGAGCATCACACCACATGGTGAGGGAATGAAGAAAAGGAAAACTAGACAAAAAATGTCCTTTTAACATGCCATTCCCCTCTCCTTCCGGAATTCTGAAGTGTATTTGCATGAGTTTAGCTTCCACCCTACATCAAGGGGGAAGGTGTCAAACAATGCCTCAACTGTTGCCACCATGATATTCACTCTGCATCACTCATTCTGCCATTGCCCATTCTTCTGCTGGCCACTTCTCTATCAGCTAGGGTACGTCTCCACAACAACGTTGTTTCAGAATAACTGACATTATCCTGAAATAACAAAGAGCATGTCTACACAGCAAGCCATTATTTCGAAATAATAGCAATCTCGAGAACTTCTTACTCCGACTCCTGTAACCCTCCTGTTGTTCTTTCGACTTCCTGCTGTGTAGACAGTGCCAAAAGATGTAGCTCAAGTTATGGAGCTTAATTCAGCTTTTACCCTGCTATGTAGATATGCCCCTAGAGTGCTGTCATTCACTTCACCACTGCCCTCTCTCTTGTAGCCTCTAGGACAGTGTTTCTTAACCAGTGGTACAAGTACCCTTAGGGGTACTTGAGAGAAGTCTGAGGGGTAGGTCAACACAACTGAAATTTGGAGAAAATTGAATTTTTGTTTTAAGTTTTACAGCACTTTATTATTTTTGTATTTTTTGCACCCAAAAATTTCATCACCCATCCTGCTATGATTAAGTTGTTTAAACAAATGTGTTGCAATGGTAGAAAAAAATTGTGTCTGAAAACTGTAGGTACTGGGGGTACGTTTAATTTTTTTTAAAAGGGGTACTTTATATAAAGAAAGGTTGAGAAACACTGCTCTAGGATGTCTTGTGATCCCCAAATTTAATACAACTCTGATTTCAGATGTTAGTGAGGGGGAGGGGGTCTCACTAGCCTGCTAGTGAAGGCTGGGCAGTCTCACACACCAGAAAAAAACTTAAAAAACAACAAATAGTCTGGTAGCACTTTAAAGGCTAACAAAACATGTAGATGGTATCATGAGCTTTCGTGGGCATAGCCCACTTCTTCAGATGACAGCAGAGACATTGTCCCAGAAGCAAATCTTAGCTTTAGCACATAGATCTACTTATCAATCGTTTCAGCACTACTAAGCCACAAAATACTCAGTTGGCTATGTCTAGATTGCATCCCTTTTTCAGAAAAGGGATGCAAATTAGACGTATAGCAATTGCTAATGAAGCGGGGATTTAAATCTCCCCCGCTTCATTAGCATAAAAATGGCTGCTGCTTTTTTTCGGCACGGAGCTTTGCCGGAAAAAAGCGCCAGTCTAGACACTGACCTTTCGGACAATAAAGCCTTTTCTGAAAGATCCCTTATCCCTCTTAAAATAAAGGGATAAGGGATCTTTTGGAAAAGACTTTATTTTCCGAAAGACCAGCATCTAGACTGGCGCTTTTTTCCGGCAAAGCTCCATGCCGAAAAAAAGCGGCAGCCATTTTTATGCTAATGAAGTGGGGGAGATTTAAATCCCCGCTTCATTAGCAATTGCGATACGTCTAATTTGCATCCCTTTTCCAAAAAAGGGATACAATTTAGACGTAGCCAGTTGAGTCTGAACTAGTTCTGTCTTTAAACAGTGGAGAGTGGGAGGGCTAAGTGGTGTTGAGGGTCTTTAGGCAAAGTCCACACCACCAGACAGAAATACCTATTCCCACGCTCTGTCATTCTCCTTTGGCCTTGGCATTCCTGCATCATGAATGCAGTTCAATTAGTATGAACCCCCAAGCACAGTTCTACTGCCCTGTGTTTATTTATACAACCCAGATAAAAACTCTGTATTGTCCCTGTACTCAACAACAAAGTGACTAGCACTCCAATACCAGGCAAAAGAGATCATTTGGGAAAGCAGCCCCATCTTGCTATGCATCTAGGCAGAGTATGACAGAATATGCAAAAATGATTGGTTCCTGAAATCTTCTTCCCCCCAGCTCATTATTAGATGTCAGGGGAGAGCTCATTCAGAACTGTTTACACTATAATTTCTTTGGAGCTGAATCTGTCTTTTTAATCTGTTTGTATAGCAACTTTCAAAATGGGATCCTGCTTCCTGATGTGGTCCCCCAGAGGATATAGTAATACAAATAACTACATTTGATTCTCTTTACTTTTGTTTTGTTTCACTGAAAATTGAGGATGAGGAAAGATTAGAGATACTAGTCTTGGGTTTGGAAAACACTGAACTGTTGCATCAGCATTTTAACGTTCCAAGCAATTCAAATTTTTTTTCTGCAAAAACTTGAATTTTTAAGAAAGCAACTTTACTAAACTTTCTGTGTAGGCGTCTGTTTACATCCCCTGTTGGCTGCTAATCCACAGAGCATTGTTGAGCTAGGACTTTGTTTTCCAGGATGCGAAGCACTTCAATCTAAATATTTCTAATATCAGGAAATAACTGTTTATGGTACTTACATATGTACTATTTAAGGGTGTGCCTACACAGCAAAGTTATTTCGGAATAATGAGTGTTATTCCAAAATAACTATGTGAGTGTCTACACAGCAATTCTGTTAGTTCAAAATAATTTTATTCAGACTTCATTCAATGAAGAATAACGTCTCCTCTAAAATAGCTATTTTGAAATAAGGCGTGTATAGATGCTCCACTTCTGCTATTTCAAAATAGCCCCTCACCAGGGCCTTTCTAAGTTATGCCTACTGGGGCTCTAAATCAAGATAGAATGATTTAGTCCTTAGTTCGGATTAACTGTTACACCTCATTCCATGAGGAGTAACAGTTAATCCGAACTAAGGACTAAGTTCGAATTAACTTTAAACTGTAGCCATGGGCAGTTCATTCAAACTAAGGGGGATTTAAAAATGGCGGCTGGACGGGAACATGCAAATAAAGCCCGGGATATTTAAATCCCAGGTTTAATTTGCAACTCCAGTTGCCTGATTTGCTGACCTAGCTAGAATTAACGAGCTAGTGTAGACATACCCTTAAATAGTACATATTAAAATACCACAAACAGTTATTTCTTACACTTTATATTGTAGGAGTTTATTTCAGTTCCTCACAAATAGAATGATTGTGCGCTCACTTGAACATTTACTTCAACAGTTCTTTCATAAAGAACATAAAAATGGACATATTGGGTCAGACCAAAAGGCCATCTAGTCCCGTATCCTGTCTTCTATTGATGGCCAATACCAGTTGCCCCAGAAGGAATGAACAGAACAGACGATCACCAAATGATCCATCCCATTTCCCATTCCTAGCTTCTGACAAACAGAGGCTAAACCCTGCCCATCCTGGCTAATATTTCTAACCTTCTTATAGTTCTTGGCCTTCATAACATCTTCTGCAAAAGAGTTTCACAGATTGACCATAGGCAGCATGAAGAAATACTTCCTTTTGTTTGTTTAAAACCTGTTGCCTATAAATTTCATTTGGCGAGCCCTAATTCTTGTGTTATAAGAAGGAGAAAATAAAACTTCCTTGTGTGCCTTCTCTACATCAGTCATGATTTTATAGACCTCTGCCATGTTCCCTCATTCAAAAATGGTATCCCATACAAACAACCTTCAATTTTGCCTATATTATTAGACTCTTCAATAGGTTTCTGCTTATGAAAGGATCCTGAGGTAAGTCAGAGATGGCTCACATGCCACTGGTGGGAACAAACTCTCACTGCACTTGACAGGACTTCAGCCGCTCACCCAGGCTTCCAGCTTTATGTGATTACATCACTCCTTTCTATGACATGTGGAAAATGCATACTTGCCAGAAACCCAGTGTTGACAATCGTTGATTCAGTTTCCCACCTACAAAGCCTTTGCTGAAGTAGTAAATCCCCAAGAGTCGTCACTCACTACCTTACTGGCAATAAGCAAGAGTCTTAGCATTCCTATAGCTTAATCATTACCCTTATTTCTGGGATGTCAGCTGAGTATGTGCTCCATGTCAGGGGAGCCTGATCTCTGATTAGCTCAGGGCAGCTGAATTGCTGCTGGAGTTGCTGAGTATGCTATTACTTGTGCTCCAAGTCAGAAGAAACTTTAATCTTGTTATTTGCCACATATGCAGCTATTTGCTGAATACAGTTTAGGCCCTTGCTTTCACCCACAGGATGTGCACTTCTTCTCCAGGATTCTCTATTTGCCTTCCTCTTCAACCTACACAACAGTGTTTTACCTCTTCAACTCTCGATTTCAGGTAATCAGCTTGTTATTGCTGCTTGATTTTCTTCCACCCTTCAGGAAGATCTCTCTTTTCCCAGTCATTGTGGGCAGCAGGACTTCAGCAGATTCCATATTTCTAGTCAGGTTATCCTTTCTGTTTATCTGCTTCTGCACTAAAAAGGCTTCCAGGAGCAAGTAAAGTTGGCTAACTTGTTTGGGTACATCCCATAAGCAGCAGCTATTCCTAAGCAAGAAGATTTAGGCAGAGAAAAGACAAAGCAGACTTCACTTGTGATCTCTTCATCATTTAGAAAAAACTTCATCACAAATTATAGTAAAGCTCTTTCCTCCTCCCCACAAGAGATAATGGCTTGTGCATTCAGTTAAAATGTCTGATAACACTATCTGTGTTCTGAGCACATCACAATATAGGAAATGTTACACAAATATGAATGGGAAGATTTTTGAAGACTGAAATGGAAATTAGCTGCCCAATGCTCACTGACTTTGTGGCAAGTTTAGAAATGAGCTGCTCTTTGTGCTTTTGAAAATCAGCCCATATTCATCTTTGACCCTATATCTTTCAGTTGGCATTTTGGATACTTAGTTCATTTTGTCACTTTTGTTTCCCTGTTTTTACTGTGGGGATACTAGGCTGAAGTAGGAGTTGTAGTTTGCTCTGCAGGCAGTAAGATTCATATTCTATAAGTTTTGAAAGTAAATGCTTTGGGACTATATTAATAGTGTCCTCTTTACCCCCTAGAAAGGACAGGAAACATGATGACAGCCATCAAAGGCCACAGATTGCCAAAATGTTAGATTTAAGATTTTTTTTGTCTATCATTTAGGGTGTGTCTACATTGCACTTGTAGCTCGAAATAAGCTATGCAATTTGAGCTACGCAAATTGCGTAGCTTATTTCAAGTAAACTTTGAAATAGCTTATTTCATAATATTTTGAAATAACCCGCTATTCAGAAATGTCCCTTACTGCTCGTGGAATGAGATTTACAGGAACTTGGGAAATAACGGGCTTGCTGTTAAGATGCAGGTTAGCCCTGCAATGTAGATGTAGCCCTGGTTTCTAACTTTATGATGTTTGTCTTCTACTCCAATGTAAACAAATCCTGCACAGTCAACTCAAAATTCTCAGATTTAATCTATACAAGATTAGAATATATTCAGCTATAAACACTGTTTCTTTCATTACTTGTTAACTCCACCTCTTATTTGTTTTTGTTTTTTTCATTCCTCATAGAGGACTTCGTATCACTCTTCTGCATCATTGAAGAATGATTTGTTTTTTAAAAAGCGTAAAGAAAATCTATTCTATTTAATCTAAAAACTCTTAAAAAAATCTTGAATCCTAAAAAAGACCTTGAGACAGGAATTTAAAAAAAAGCTTACTGTGGTTGAAAGGAGTGCTCTATGCTTTTTTTGTGAGTATATCAAAAACAGGCTTTTTCTAAGCCTGAAAAACCCAGGTCTCACAAGAATACTGGGAGAATTAAGAAACATGCAGCATCAGTTATTTCCAATGGATAATTTGCTTTGATAATGCTAATTAGCTATTCCTTCTTTCATTCTACATCAAACATTTAAGTAAAGACCTTATTTGGACTTGCAAAAGTTTTTTCCTCTTAATTTGGTATGTTTTTGTCAAAATACTAATTTTAACTTGTGCATTTTTCCATTGAAACCATCTGTAGCTACTTTAATATATCATATTGCATGTACCAGCCTTCACTCTAGCCATAAAAACACTATTGTGGAACTTGGAGAAGAATATTTTCTGTCCTCTTAAATGAAAATATAGACACATTAGTGTAACATTTAGGCTGAGTAATCATGCCTGATACAGAAATCAGGAAATTAAAAAAACTGAATAGTTTCAGTGGGCAGTGAATCCGTTATTTGTACATCCTATACATTTTTATGGATGGTTCAGTTTCATACGAATAGGGAGATCATTAGTGTAAAGTACTACTGAACATAGGTACAATATCATCTAATTAATCTTGCTTTACAAACAAGAGTTTAAGTAAGGAAGGTATACAAATCCAGAGCTAGTTTACATTTAACTTAGGGTTCAGAACTAGTGCTTGTGTTTTGAAGTCTATGACTCTGAAGCCTCATGAGCCATTCTTGTGAGACCTTGGTCCAAGATGTCAGGAATTTTATAGTTTTAAAACTCTCATTCTGCTCTAAAATTTAAATGGCTTCTATCTGAACTACTGGTTTTGTTCCATTGTAACATTTTAATATGACTGGCAATATGTTTTTAAAATGTGTGATTTCTCAGGGTTTTTTTAACTTCCACTGCAGTAAGTTTGGGGAAAGCATTTCTTGGCCTTCATGAACTTCAACTACCACTTTGAGGAAAGGATTTTTTTTTTGCACAATTCAGAAACAGCTGAAACAATTCTGCTGAAATCTGAAAAATAATATGTTTTTTAGCTGAGGCTAACTGCAGAAAATATATCAAAAGACAATTTATCTGAGAAAGTTAATGTCTGAGAAAGTCTTAGATTGGGAACTCAAACTTAATTTTAGCATTTGCTATTTACAGATTTTATAACATCACTATAGTGTTTACATGTACCACAGGGAGACAGATTTGGTCTCAAGTAGAGGTCCACTTTGTATCCTTCCCATAAGCCAGAGCCAAATCAAAGGGCTGCTTTTGGAAGTTCTACAATTTGCAGGTCAGGACTCTGAATTTACAGTACCTCCTACTCCAAAGCAGAAAAGGGAAGTGTGAACATTCCCATGCTACGCAGCCACTTCCTTTGAGGTATAGGGAGAAAGATGCTAAATGCCTCCTTAAACATATTTGGGTCTACTGGGGAAGGCCAGTGTATATCTCTCCAATTGTAGCTCCACATCAATTTTTAAATGGTTAAGCAATAAATACACTTAGATTGTTAACTGCCTGCCTTCTTAGACTAGCAAACAAACAAAGGATAGCTGATTTACTTAGAATACTGCAACCAAAGTGCCTGGCTTAGTTCTAGGTTATTACTAAGATGCTCCTTTCCTATCCCAGAATTCTCCTCTGAGAAGAAATAGGTAATCCTTCTTAAATGGCCTTCTGGCTTCTGACTGGTCAATGTCTCTTGCTGACCCTTTGCAGAGCAATCTTGTTGGTTCCCCAGTCTGGTCAGGTTTTCATTAAACAGGAGGCTATCAAGACACCTGTGCCTTTGACAGGGATAGAAGAGGCCCGATAGACTTGATCATATCTCTCTTCAGGATTGCCTAAGAATAGGCAGGATGTTCCCTTGTGGTAAGCAAAATCTCTTGTATTCATTTTTGCTCTACGTATTCATTAATACATGTTTTGGTTTGAAGGCAATCCAGAAAGGATCTGCTGGAACTCATTGCTTATTTCCCTTCAAAACATGAAAGTCAGTCCACTGATTTGAACTGAGTTACTCTGAAGTTACACCAGTACAAATAAGAGCAGAATTTAGCCCACTGCATATTTATGTTCTACACACAAATAAGTACAATAAATATAATGGCAAATTAGCCGTTCGGAATGAGAACACTACCGAACATTTAAAATCAGCTAATATTTCTCCACTTTTCCTGATTTGCAGCATATTTGAATAATATCAAATAATTTTTGGAAATCAAAAAGCTGCTGACTGCTTTTATGTCTGTCATCTACCATTCTCATTCCAGGAAGCATAATTTTCTCCTATAAGGCAGCAGACTTTATGCTTTAGGCTGGGCATGAATCAACAAGACATGTTATAGTGCATACTATAATTTTATAAACTACTATTTTGGGGAAAATAGAGTTTAAGCTGTAATCTATGACACAGTTACTTTTCCTCCTAGGAAAAGCTGAGTAATGTACATACAATTTCAGTAAGCTTTTGGTGATTTGTTTTCTGAAACCTGTGGAGGAGTAAGGAAGTTTTATCCAAAAGAAACGTATCACTCAACCCTCTGTTCCCTGTTCTAAAGGTATGTTTTCTGGAGAGTGTGAAAGGCTATTCCCTATCACAGTGCAGCACAGTGAGGTTTAGAAATAGCTTTAAAACAAGTTAATAAAATAGATTTTTCAACTATGGCTTGGTATGCTAAACTATATGACAGAATTCAGTACACATACACACACATTATTTTCAACAGCAGTAGAGTAATTTAGGCATATCTCTCTGTAATGGTTTGATATGATACAGTAACAAGAACCACCATGCAACTGGTTCAGAAAACATCACAACCTAGTCAAAAGTCATTAATAAAAGTTATGATCCATACACACAGGATTCCATTAAGTCACTAACCTTTATTTCATAGCTCCAAAGATTACAACGGATTTTAATCCCGCTATACAACAAGGCTATGTCTACACTGGCCCCTTTTCCGAAAGGGGCATGCTAATTTGACAGGTCGTAATAGGGAAATCCGCGGGGGATTTAAATATCCCCCTCAGCATTTAAATAAAAATGTCCGCCGCTTTTTTCCGGCTTTTAGAAAAGCCGGAAAAGAGTGTCTACACTGGCCCCGATCCTCTGGAGAAAAGCCCTTTTCCGGAGATCTCTTATTCTTACTTTGAAGTAGGAATAAGAGATCTCCGGAAAAGGGCTTTTTTCCGGAGGATTGGGGCCAGTGTAGATGCTCTTTTCCGGCTTTTCTAAAAGCCGGAAAAAAGCGGCGGACATTTTTATTTAATTGCCGCGGGGGATATTTAAATCCCCCGTGGATTTCCCTATTACGACCTGTCAAATTAGCATGCCCCTTTCGGAAAAGGGGCCAATGTAGACGTAGCACCAGGGTGACAGATTTAAAGCTACTTTTCCTTTTTTGAAAATCATTAGCAAATAATACATAATAATGATCACTAACATTTCTCAAAATGATTTGTGAGATCTGTAATGCTTCACTGAGATATATTAGTTTTGATGAAATTTTTACTGGTAAGGTTTTGGGGATCATGAACACACTAGTCACAGAGCCTGCATCTTCACTATGCAGAAGATAGATGCTGCTATGGTCAATCTTCCAGGGTTTGATTTAGGCAGTCCAGTGAAGACCTGCTAAATTGAACTCAGAGGGTGCCCCTCTTGATGCTCCTGTTGACCTCCTGCTGTGTGGGCAGTGAGGAAATGTGATTTAAGATACATTGACTCGAGCTACGTAATTAACATAGCTGGAGTTGTATGTTTTAATTCAATCTTCCATTGTTGTGTAGGACAAGCCAGAGAGACTCTTGCACTCTATAGCCGAGTGCTTAGAACACAGATCAGAGGGAGACTCCAATTAAAATTCATGTTATGCTTGATTCAAAGCAGTATTTTTCATCCTACATTGTTCTGAATCAGGGAGAACAGGAACTTAAGCTTTGATTTCCTTCTCTCCATGCTAATAACACTACTATCAGGGAAATGTGAGTAAATGTGAGAACCCAGAATCAGAGAGCTCAGATTTTAATCTAAAAATGGCCATTTTGACACTGACCATTTTTTGGCAAAGATATTCAAAAGGATTTAGTTCCAGTACAATGCAGACCAAAAAACAATTGTGACTCCTAAAGAGTTACCGTGATATGGACCTTCCAATCAGACCTAAAAATAATAACCACCACAGACCAATACAATCTCTTGGGACCACATAATTAGAGCTGTTTAGGGAGGAGGTCAGGGAAGGTGATCTGAGCCTCTTGACACATAATAAGATTATTCTGCCTCATTTGAAACAGTCAATAACTATTTTCTTTGATGCACAACGTTTCTGGAAGAACTAGCCTCTTCTTCATCCCAAAGATTTTTTTGCAGTGACTTCTTTGGCTACTGAAATGGATCTGTCATGTGAAAACTGAGTGTTGCTCCTAGTATTTGTCATTGTCAGTATCTGATTGGGCCAGTGCTAGCTCTAATCACATGAAACAATGCTCCGGATGTCCTCAGATAGAAAAGCCATCTTCCTGTTGATTATGTCTAGAATACTCCTGTTCATCCTGCAAGACTGACTCTCGGAGGTGTGGCTTATGACCAATTGCTGCATATGGCATACCTGTTGACTTGACAATTTGCCATCCTTCCTCTTTTAAATCTAACATTCTCTACCGCTGCTACTCAGAGTTATTCTCCAACATTCAGATCAAAGCATTGCAGATGCTATGATAGAGTCATAGGGTTGGAAGAGACCTCAGGAGGTCATCGAATTCAAGACCAACCCAACTAAATCATTCCAGCCAGGGCTTTGTCAAGCTGGGACTTGAAAACCACTAGGGATGTAGATTACACCACCTTCCTAGGTAACCCATTCCAGTGCTTCACCACCCTCCTAGTGAAATAGTTTTTCTTAATGTCCAACCTAGACCTCCCCCATTGTAACTTGAAACCATTGATCCTCATCTGTCATTATTGCAAACAGCATTTTTCTATCCTCTTTGGAACCCCCTTCAGGTAGCTGAAGGCTGCTATCAGTTGCTCCTTCTCCCCCACCCCCACCCCCATTCTTCTCTTCTGTAGACTCAAATAATCCCAAATCCTTCAGCCTCTCCTCATAATTCAAGTACTCCAGCTTCCTAATCATTTTGGTTGCCCTTCGCTGGACTTCCTCCAATGTGTCTATATCCTTTTTGTAATGGGGGGCCTAGAACTGGACGTAATATTCTAATACTTTTCTAGCTACTTTAATTCAGATATTCATAAATTCCAAGGCCAGGAAGAAGCAGTGTGCTCATGTAGTAGAAAAAGGAACATAGAACTTCCTCCAAATACATTCTAGGAATTATCTTTGGGTATGTCTACACTACCACCCTAGTTCGAACTAGGGTGGTAATGTAGGCAACCGGAGTTGCAAATGAAGCCCGGGATTTGAATTTCCCGGGCTTCATTTGCATATTGCCGGGCGCCGCCATTTTTAAATGTCCGCTAGTGCAGACTCCGTGCCGCGCGGCTACACGCGGCACGGACTAGGAAGTTCGGACTAGGCTTCCTGAATTAGAGGATCAGGATCTCTAATTCGAACTACCTACTCCATGCTGCATGTAGCCGTGGGCACGGAGTTCGGACTAAGGGACATTTAAAAATGGCGGCACCCGGGAAGATGCAAATGAAGCCTGGGATATTTAAATCCCGGGCTTCATTTGCAACTTTGAATGCCTACATTAGCCTCCCTATTTTGAACTAGGGGGCTAGTGTAGATATTCCCTGATAGACTAGAGACCTTACCCGCTTTCTTCTTGTTTGCTTATCTGCCATGTGATTTAAGTCCTCCGATTTCCAATAACATTTGTCTAAGTCATTGATAATCATGAGCTTCCAAGTCATCCTAGGTCTATCCCTCTTTCTTCTTGTATTTTTTGGCTTCCAAATGTAGTTACTTATGGACTGTAATGAAGCCACCCCTAAACTTCTTTTAGCTTTACAAAATAGATTGAACTCCTTGAGGTTTATCATTATATGGCATGTTTTCTAATCTTTTACTCATTCTCATGGCTCTTCTCTGAGCCCTCTCCAATGTATCAACTCCCTTTTTAATTCTGAGCACCAGAACTGGACACAATATCCCAGCAGTGGTCTCACCAGTGCTAAATACACAAATAAAAATAATCTTCATATGCCAAGGATTTTATCAGCCCTTTTGGCCACTGTGAACACATGCTTGGCTGATTGTTGTGGTCAATTACGGAAGAACTTTGTAACTGATAGTTTAGGGGTGGTGAGGGACTGCATTCCTTCCCCCCCTTTTCCCTTTCCCCTATATCTGATGAGCCAGAAGCAAGTCTTTGGGAACATACGCCACTTAAGATAAGCATTGCTGCCAGCATAGCAAGAACAAGTATAAGATAAGGTTAAAGGACAAGAACACAAACAACTCTGTTTACCCTAAAGTACTGATCACATAAACAGGGCCAAAGAACAAGAAGAACCAGATCAGAACCAGATCAATAACTAACAACTAAGCTCTACATCAGCACTAATGAGTAAGCCCTGGAAATTTCCAAACTGCCAAACAGGTCAGGAAAATTTTATTTAAGGCTGCCTCAGAGCCTAGCAAATCGGACTTTGCTGATGGGCTTTGGGAACCAGTGCCTCGGAAGCTGAAACAACCTCCCATTCATCCGCAGCCTACCCAGGGTAACAGGCTTGCAGGAAGGGATGTAAGATATGCTGCTTCTTTGTTATATTGTTCTTCCATTTATGGGGCACAGCTGTTAGCTGTCAAGAAATAAACTATTTGTGATTGACAGATACCTGTGTGGCATCCTTTGTACTTTGAGAACCCAGTGTCGGACCTGAGACTTACTCTTGCCGACTACATTTGGTGCAGCGAGCAGTACACTGATTATCCACCCCAAACCCCAAATCTTCCAGGTGGCTAATTCTCAGAATAGAGACCCCCATCATGTGAAAACAGCCTAGGTTCTTTGTTCCATGACATACACATTAGCATTAGCTATGTTAAGACCCATATTACCTGCTTGAGCCCAGTTTACCAGGTGATCGAGATTACTCTGTATCAGTGAACTCTCCTCTTTAATTATCACTCCTGTAATTTTTGTGTCCTCTGCAAATTTTTATCTGCCCTCTTTCAGGTCATAAATAAAAATATTAAATAGCACAGGATCAAGAACCAATCCCTGGAAGACACCCACTAGAAACACACCCACTCTATGATAATTCTTCATTTATATTTACATGTTGAGACATATCACTTAGCCATTTTGAAATCAGTTTAATGTCTGCCATGTTCATTTTATATTTTTTCTTTTTTTTTTAAATCAGAACTTCATCTGGTCCCATGTGGTTTTTCTGTCAAATGACTCATAGAAGTCTATCAACACTATAAACCAAACTAATCTAATAAAAAATCAAGTTAGTCAAACAGGATCTATGTTCAGTAAATAATTGGCATTAATTATACTGTCTTCCTTTAATTCTTCATTGAGATCCATATCAGGCACTACATTATTTTGCCGGAAATTTATATTGGACTGAGATAAAATATTTTAAAATATTTTATCCTTTTAAAATATTGTCACAACATTAGCTTTTTTCCCAGTTTTCCTCCAATGTTCAAGACTTACTGAAAATTAACATTAATGGTCCAGCAAGCTCTTTGGCTACCTTTTAAAAAACTTTTAGATTGAAGCTATTCAGGCCTGCTGAATTTAAAATGTCTAACTTTAGTAGCTGCTGTTTAACCTCCTTCTGGGATTCTAATGGAATGGAAAGAGGGTTATCATAGGCTATGACTACATCATCTCTTTTCCCCCAAATATGGAACAGAATTATTGACCTTTTCTGCATTATTTTTGATAATCCTTCCATTTTCATCTATAATGGACTAATGCCATTGTTAGGATTCTTTTTGTTCCTAATATACTTTTTTAAAAAAATGTTCATGTTTTCCTTAACTCTGCAGGCTACAGCCTTCACCTTGCATCCCTTTCACCTCCCTTATCAATTTTCTACAATTCCTAGCTTCCAATTTATGTTAATTGCTACAAAATTCCCCCTTTTTCATTTGTTTATAGTTTCTTTCACTTCTCTAAACTAGGTTGGTTTTTGAACCAATATCCTCTTCTCCACCAATTATACCTAAATAAATATCACTAGTCTGGACTTTATTTCTGTTTTCATCTTAGAAATGTGATCCCGGTGATCATTTGTATCTAAGTAACTATTATTTTTTAAGTTTGTGATCAGTTCCTTATTTGTCAATAAGAAGCTCAATATAGAATTCCCCATGTTGCATGCAACATTTATTGATTAAGTAAATTGTCATCCCTCTGCATATACTTAAAAATTAAGATCCCTATCCAAAACACATTAAGATGAAGAAAAGACTCATCTATTTTTAAAAGCTCTAGAATATTGGCTGATAATCTTTGACTGAAGCAGCCTATTAAATGTTCACAGAAAGGCTTTAAAGGAAACCGTTTGTGAACTTTTTTTTACTTTAACTGGTTCTAGTAGTAGCTAATGCTGGATAATTGCTGGCCTTTGGTGATAAATGTCTTATCTTGTCTTTGATCTTAGCAGACTTCAGACACTCATGTTTCTGGATGAGGTATGCAATGTAATGGCAAAAAAAAGTAGATTTTCTGAATCTAAGAGGAAGAGTAATCAATACTTAAAATAGAAGGAATAGATGCATAAAAGGAGAACACTTTATTTTAAGTGTCCAGTTTAATTAATTCATCTGATATTCATGGCAAGAGCATTGATCATAATGAATTAATTTGATATTAATATGGATGTCATATGTACTTTCACAGGAATGCCACTGTAATTCAGTATTAGCTAAATGTACCATTAAAAGAAAGTGTTGCTCATAAAGAGGTTGGGTTTGTGCATCTGAATTTGCTTTATATTCTTTTTGGCAATTATAGAATATTTATGGCTCCAATGAAAGTTAAAGGTTTTGAAGCTTCTAAAGAGGCATGAAATGTATAAGCTTGCAAACTTTAACATTATTTAAATTGATTGGATTTTGCCCTTTTGTGATCTAAATCTTGGAGAATTAGCTAAAATGGTTGTACTTGGAACAATCAAAAGCAGTAAGAAGAAGTTCCCTAAGGCTATGTCTAGACTACATTCCTCGTTCGAAAGAGGAATGTAGTTTAGACGTGCCCTAAGTTGCTGTGAATATAATGTGGCGAGGAGTCCTGTAGCACCTTATAGACTAACTGAAGTGTTGGAGCATAAGCTTTCATGGGTAAAGACCCACTTCGTCATGCATCTGACGAAAGCTTATGCTCCAACACTTCAGTTAGTCGATAAGGTGCCACAGGACTCCTCGCCGCTTTTGCAGATTCAGACTAACACGTCTACCCCTCTGATACTTGAATGTAATGTGTGATTAGCTTTGACTTTTGTGCCACCAATGTGCATTGTAGCCACCCTGTCTTCTGCTATGTCTGCCATTTAACACATGTATACTTTTTGCCTCTTTTCTCTAATAAAAGTCCTAGCAAAATTGTTTGCTAAGAATAGGTTCTAAATAAGATAGTTGGAGCTTTCAATATTATACTTCTTGATTCAGTTCTGTTTCTGTACAAAACCAGTAATATATTTAAACAATCAGAGACAAATCCTCACGATGTAAAATTGGCATTACTCACATTCACTTTTACTGTATCTTCAGTGATTCATATATACTGTTCACATATAGAACACATTTGGGGGCAGATTAAATCCTGCTGTAAATCAGTATGTCTCCACTGAAGATACTCTGGCTCAATCTGTTTTATATTGATCTATTTTTAAAAATGTATTATTTCAGTAGGATTGTGCCTGAGTAAACACCGCGGGCAGTCTAGACATGCCCTATGTAAACAATAGAGCACTGAGTCTACCAGCTGCTCCATGTGGACAGATCTTTGTTCCTAAGAAGAAATCCACAAAATGTATTGGGGGTCCATGCAGGTACAGAGGTCAATGAACATAGGCCTGATCCTGCAAGCTGTTGTAAATAAGGACCTTAGAATGTGTCCATATTTGTGTATAGTGGTTGGCCTTTTGAATTTTTTAATTTAGATATTCATTGTTTATAGATTGCATACAAATCTGGAAAGCATGTAGAAATCAGATGTTCCAAACCGTCAGTCAAGATGCAAATACATGTGTCAACTCCGACATATTTAGAGCATACTCAACAGACTGATTGCACTCAATCATTTTCCTGTGGGTTTGCAGAGTCTCATATCCTACTCTGAACTAAAAGCTCTGTGGATCATGGCATCCAGCAAAATAATCCCCTAAATCATCCATTACTAGAAAAACAAGTTGTCAAATAAATGTCACAGCACCAAATATGAAGAACTTCTCTAGAGGGAAGATGAAAGCCTCTATGGAAGTATCTATTTGTTCAGTTCTTTCTACCCCAAAAAGACCTGAGAAGTGGATATCATAGTTACAACCAGAGCAAAAACAGTGTAATGAAAATGAGGTGTAAATACTCATTTCGTGTGGACACTATGGGAAATTTGGATACAATATATTCTACACATTAGTGTAAACTCAAACTTTCTGACGTCAATGGACATTTTCCTTCAGGAAAAATGGGGCAGGGAGCAGCCTCTCTAAAGTGATGAGCCACACAATTTTTTTAATAAAAAATGTACTTTACTGAAAAAATGAAGGCTTTTTCTAGATAGCACAGGACCAATAGTAAACAGCATCAAAAAATTGAACATTCATATATTTAAAAGTATTCACTTCACATTTGTCTGTCTCCCCTTTGCATTCATTTTCCATGAATTTTCTAGACAATGTCAGGAATGTTAACTGAAAAAGTGAATTTCAAGTGTTGGTAATTCATTAGAGTAGTGTCCAGAGGCACTTATTGCGCCATTGTGATAGGCACTCTATACACCCATAGCAGACTGACAGACCTTGCTCCAAAAAGCTTATTGCCTCTACACATTACAAACTATTCATAGAAAACTGCTTGCACTCATTAATTCATAATTTTTCTCACCTGCAACCTGAGTCCATGTGTTATGCTCATCCAATTAGGCCATGCAAATATATCACATGATATGGGGCAGTAGGTTTGTAGAATTTTTGGTGGTTCCTAGAGCAAGTCCAAGTCCTTCCCCCCTCCAAGACCTGTCTAAGGCTCTGGGAGGGAGTCTGGGGAGGGACTGCAGGCTCTGAGAGCGAGTTTGGGTGCAGGATGGGGTCTGGGGTGCATATTTGGGATGGAGTTTGGATGCTGGGTACAGCCTCTGGGCTAGGGCAGGGGACTGGGGCACAGAAGTGGATGTGGACTCTGAGAGTGAGTTTGGGTATGTCTACACTACCCTCTTAGTTCGAACTAGGAGGGTAATGTAGGCATACCGCACTTGCAAATGAAGCCCGGGATTTGAATTTCCCTGGGCTTCATTTGCATAAGCGGGGCGCCGCCATTTTTAAAACCCTGCTGGTTCGAACCCCGTGCAGCGCGGCTACACGGGGCACGAACTAGGTAGTTCAAACTAGGCTTCCTAGTTCGAACTACCGTTACTCCTCGTGGAGGATGATACCCTTCCCCCACTCAAAGGTCACAGGGACATTCTGGAGCAAGAGCATGTGTGAAGTGAAAGAAGGCAGGAAGTTGCTTTAGCCCCACTGTGCTGCCAGTGGTGAGGGGTGGGCACTTTTAAATTACCCAGATGTGGCAGGGCAGGCCTGTTTATGCACTGGGGGGGGGGGGGGGAGGAGGAGCACAGGAATGGCAGGGAAACTGAGGGAAAAGCCAGGCCTGAACTTTGGTGGAGCCGAGACTCTGGGCCTGGAATATTCCTGGAGTCTGGACACTGTGTGCCCCTATGACTTGCTGCTTCTGCACATGACCTGCATGCCAACAGGTATAAGATGTTGAATTCTCAAAAGCTATTCATTAACAGACCAAGAATTATTCAGTGGAATTATTTGGAGACTCACTTAAGTCATCATAGAACTATAGGGTAAGAAGGGACTGAAAAGTTCATCTAGGCTAACTCTCTGCAAAAGTGCAGGATTTGTTGTGTCTAAACGTTACCAGACAGATGACTATCCAGACTCCTCTAGAAAACCTCCTGGGAAAGAGCTTCCATAACCTCTTAAGGCAATCTGTTCCATTGCCCAACTGTTCTTACAGTTAGGGAGTTTTTCCCTGAGATTTAATCTAAATCTGCTGTGCTGTAGTTTGAATTCATTGCCTCTTTTCCTACCCTCTGTGGCAAGAGAGAACTTTTCATCTTTTTATGGAAGCTTTTCAAGTATTTGAGGATTGCTATCATGTCCCACTTCTTAATCTCCTTTCCTTCAAACTGAGCTTACCTAGTTCCTGCAGACTTAGCTCAGATGGCTTGCCTTCCATCCCTTTGATCAGCTTTGTTATATGCCTCTGGATCTTTCCCAGGTCCTCTCCAAAATTGAACACAGTAGTTGTTAGTTGAAGCCTATCCAGCACCAAATAGTGGCAAATCACTTTATATCTGATAATGGTATTATATTCAGAATCATGAAACAAACAAACTTTACTGCTACAAGTTTAGAAACTTGACTTCCGCATGAATTGGAAAATGTTGAAAAATTATGCCGGGTGGCTATTGGAATTTTTCCAATTAACTGAAGGAAGGATTATATTGCTATCTATGACAGATACCAGTTATCTGAGTTCTCAAGATATTAAAGTGAGTATAACACTGCTTGTACTATATTTTAGGAAAGGTTATTTGACTACATTGTAGAAGTCAACTGTGTGCCCTCATTTTACAGTTCTATATAGAACTGAGCAAAAAATTGATAGTGAATTATTTACTCAACAAATGTAGTTTCTTTTACAAATCACACAGCAGATAATTTTTTTTAATATATACCATTCAAATTACTCAAGATATTTTTTTCATTTTATAGAAATTGTTGGATGGACTGATGAATTAGTTATGTGTATCCATCTCAAATTTAATGTTTAGTGGTTGTCATTTGTCACCTGAATCAGATGATATTGTTTCTATTCTCTAATTGGCTGATCATAACTGCTTTAAGCAGGAGAAGGACTTATGTGTGTGTGTGTGGTGGTGGTGGTGGTTTGAGGGTGGAGACGGAGGGAATAAAACAACAAAACCAAACCCTGGGACCTTGATTCTCTGAGGGCACGTCTGCACTTGCTCCCTATCTTGAGATAGGAATGCAAATGTAGAGTACCAAAATTGCTAATGAAGTGCGGGATTTAAATATCCCAATCTTAATTAACATAATCGCATCCAGCGCCATTTTGAAATCGCGTTATTGTGAAATAAAATGCCCCGTGTAGCAGCGTTATTTCAAGAGAAAACCCTTCCCATTGTATGAAGAGTGATAGTTATTTCGAGAGCAGGGTTTTCTCTCAAAATAACGCTGCTACACAGGGCATTTTATTTTGCAATAATGTGATATCAAAATGGCGCCCAGATGCGATTATGCTAATTAAGCTCGGGATATTTAAATCCCACGCTTCATTAGCAATTTTGGTACACTACATTTGCATCCCTATCTTGAGATAGGGAGCAAGTATAGGCGTACCCTGAGACACCAGTAGCAGATAAGCATATTTAAGCAATTTTAAGGGAAAAATAATCTTTTCCTTTCGGTGACCCACATGACTTGCCAAAGGTATGTTTCCTCATAAATCCCGACCAACAGAAACTCATTGGTTTGGTGCAGATTTTAAATTTCATTTTCTCATATCAACTTCTCTCAACGTATTTGGATGCACATGTGTAGTAGTTGTAAAATGGGGAGCAAACATATAACAGCAAAGCAGATGACAAAATTGCTGGGCACCTAGGCCAGGTGTGGGGGTTGGCTCCAGGCTCCCAGAAGGTGTGGGATTTGAGGCAGAAGGGGCAGGCCTCTCCTGGTCAGTCCTTGAGCATTGCCTGGCTCTTCAGTGGCAATTTAAAGGACCCGTGGCAGCAGCACTGGACAGGAACCCCAGGTTCTTTTGAATCACCAGGTCCCAGGGCAGTTGTCCCCTTTACTCCCCCTGCTAGCAGACCAGTAGAGCACACAGAAACCTGGATAAAGAGACTCCATTGTAAATATGAATGAGTACACATAAAATTTCAGAGGTATTCGTTTATTCAGCTCTAGTTTTTAATTATCTAGAATTTAAAAATTGAATGTGTATCACATACTTTAATACAAATTAAATAGCACATATACATTCTCTCTTCTTATGGGTGAAAGCCTCAGACTGTACATCTTGTTGAAGTCAAAGGAGTCTAGCCAATATACACCAGCTAAGAACCTTATCTATAGCAGTTTATAAGTATAATATACAATATTTTTAAAAAGCAGCAAAGGTTGCCTCCTATTTTACTGAGGGTTTTGTATACAACATTTCTGGAAAATGTTAGGCCAGGATCTCAACTCTTGCGAATCATCGTGTCTTGACTTCAATGGAGCTACATTGGTTTACACTATGGCTATGTCTAGACTGCAAGCCTCTTTCGAAAGAACCTCTTTCGAAAGAGAGCGTCTAGACTGCACGTTGAACTTTCGAAAAAGCGGCTTGCTTTTTCAAAAGAAAGCATCCAGTGAGTCTGGATGCTCTCTTTCGAAGAAGCCCTATTTACATTCAAGAACGCCTTCTTTCGAAAGAGGAACTTTCGAAAGAAGGCGTTCTTCCTCGTAAATTGAGGTTTACCGCCATCGAAAGAAAAGCCGCGTTCTTTCGATTTAATTTCGAAAGAACGCGGCTGCAGTCTAGATGCAGGTGAGGTTTTTTCGAAAAAAGGCTACTTTTTTCGAAAAAACCCCTGAGTCTGGACACAGCCTATGAGGATTGGCCCTTTATATTACATTTGCATTCCTGTATGCTATTTGCTAGCAAATGTTTTCTTTGTCTTGAAGCTATATAATGTCAAAGCTGTGAATACTTAATAGTTAAATACATTAAAGTTACTTGGGGTGAATGCAGGCTTTCTGCTTTATATGCCTGCATTATCTTCTCCTCTATTGCTCTAGGAGAGTTTATTTGTAGGTGTATATTCAGTGCACTAACAACGCCAACTGTAACATTAAATATGTATTTACCCTTAAGGTTATAGAACTGTCACCTTAAGACTCATATGAAATATAATATTCAAATTTTACTTTTGCTAGGAGAGTGATTTCCCGAGCACCATCTGCTTAGTAATATCACCTAACAAAATTAGCTTTGCCATTTTCTTGTGCAATTATCAAATCATATTCCTCATGGAAAGACAACAGTTCCTCATGTTTTCCTCTTTCTGTGCATATAGGAGGGATGATTTTCTATAATGGAAAATCAGTCAAACAAATAGGCTGCTATTTTCATTTTCAAATAATATTGCTTCTTCCTAAAAGGGAGGAATCAATTCCAATTTGAATTACATTACCAACTTTATTAGGGCATGCATGATTACTCACCTGTGCAAAGCTGCAGGTTTACAATAGATGAAACAAACTCAAATGCAGGATTTTGAAGATTTATAGAGGCATCAGAGTGGCCTGGGAGTTGTTTTCCTTTGAGATTATCGAGAGTGTTAAGAGATGAGACAATCAGATCATAGGATTGAAACAATGAAATCCCAAATGAGAAATGTTTCAAATTTAAGTCTGAGAATCTTTGTGAAGTCTCTTTTCTTTGTCTTCTGTGAAAACAAGAGAGATTTCCCCTTTCAAAGAAGATGGAATTAATAAAGTTGCAGCAGAACTTTAGGGTCATAGAGCACCTAGCTTTGCATAGGTGCTTGAAGGAAGGCAGTGGTGCTGCTGGTATGTTTGAGGGGTGGAATGAAAATTGCATTTTCCTTTGATTGCACCCATTACTCATGCAGAATAGATGGAATCACAGTCCTTACGTCCAGCCTCTAGTATAAGTCATGCCAAAGGTGGAAGGGCAGAAAGCTATGCACTCCTGAATGAATTATTCTCCCAGCTTTTGTTCTCTCAACTAATGTATATGAAATTGGCTGAGACATTTGTAGGCTTGTGTAATGATTCACTGTCTAACTTCCACAGCCAAATAGCCTTATTGGCTAATCATACTTTTCTTTAAAGCTTTTATTTTCCAACGGCCTTACTGTGCATCCTTTATGAAACAAAGGAAGAGAGAAAAAAAGTCATGGTTGCTGCACAAGTGATGGTGTAAGAGGTTCCGTTCCCCCCCCCGCCCCCCCGCCTTCTCCTAGCATAATTATATGGAGTTTTCTGCTCCTTACCTACCTCCTGAGGAGATCATTCACCCATAGTCTCCAATCATATGTTTGCCCAAATCAAGATACTAGGAGTCTGCATTCTCTTGCAAGAGAATGAGGTACATCTAATGCACATATATTTTTAGTGCTTTACCCATAGGTACCTAATCTAGAGAGAAGTCAAGCAACATACCGCACTCAAGTATTTTCTAAAAGCATAACTAATCTGCAAAGTGAATAATCAGGCAAGTGGAGATCACAATTTCTCTGCTAGTGGTCCCTCCCAAGAAGCAATATCTCTGGAATGTGGTATAGTACTACCAGAAACAATATGGCTTCAGTAACTCCTCAAGCTTATATGAGAGAAGCTCTATTCCTGGAAGTACAGAGTTGAATTTGGGCTCTAGATAGTTAATTTTCACACAGAAATTAACATTTTTGAAACTCTGGGTTTGAGTCTCTCCTGTGGTTAGTGCAGGATGCAGAAAGGAGGGATCAATAGAGATCTGATTCATAGGGGCAGCACCAGCAAAAGTTAGAATTATTTACTAGCAGCTAAATTGTTCCACTGACATGGTTGTGATTAGACACTGTGCCAAAGTAGGATTGCTGTGACCAAGCAGCATGCTGCAGAGTCTACATCCTTCTATCTCTGTCAGGCCACGTCTACACTATGCAGGAGATAGACGATGCCACAGCTGATATTCTAGGGTTCAAATTAGTGGGTCTACTGAAAACCTGCTAATTTGAACTGAGAGGGCTTTGTGCCCATGGAAGCTTTGTGTATTAAATTGACCTTCCCCTTTATCATAGACCAGACCTTCCCCTTTATCATAGACCAGTGAAGGGTCATACTGTAGATGCAGTGCTCAGACACAGCCCCTTTTCACCATTAAAGAGATCTCTGTGGCTAGGATGGGTAAGAATGGTGTCCCTAGCCTCTGTTTGTCAGAGACTGGAAATGGAGAGGGATCGTGTGATGATTACCTGTTGTGTTCCCTCCTTCTGGGGCATCTGGCATTGGCCACTGTTGGAAGACAGGATACTAGGCTAGATGGATCTTTGGTCTGACCCAGCCGTGGCCGTTCTTATCTTCTTATGTTCTGTAATTGATACCTTTTAAAGATTTCATTTACACATGGAATGTTTCTGAGGTGATCACTGAAACATTGTGGTCAATTAATAATGGTTAAAACAAGAACTTTAAATCTGCAATAATGGCTTAAATTGCCAGCAAATAGGAGAATATCACTACATAGTGTATTAAATTTGGTGTAATACTGTATTTGAAGAAAAAATAACTGCTGCTGCTTGGAGAGTGGATATTATTCCCCTCCTGTTTAGGATATTTACATAATCTAGCAGCAGGTGGCTGCTTGTTTGTATTATACATATAATCTAGTCTAATGCTTATTATCTTTGTGACTACAACTGGGAGAAGTATGCACAGCAAACAATTTATTCATCGATGTTAACTCATTTTACTGCATGTGGGTTGTCTACAACCTGTGTGTGAATGTGCACATTCTTAAAAAACCTTTTATGCAAGTATATTTCAGTCTATAGGCTGCTTGAGAAGATTTCCTTGTGCATGCTATATGTATTTGAAATTTGAGCTGTTTTGATTGAATGGATAAAGCACATAGTTCTCAGCCTAATAATAACTGTTGAAACCAACAGATACTTACAAAACTAGTTGTTTTCCATTAACATTCTACCACAGATAAAATATCCTGTTCAGAAAGTAAGGTAGCTCTTTGAGGTTTGTAAGGGTGTCATAGGCTGGCCTATAGTTTTGATTTAAACTGAGTTTCACTTAAAGAGCCAGTTTTTTTATCTCTGTGACGGCAATGTAAAACCAGAGCTATTCCATTGATGAGCTGACAACACTGATATTTGTTTCATCATTGTCTAGTCACTCAGTTTCCTTTTTGTAGTAATTTTTAGAGAAAATCATGTTCAAGACAACTCTCATAATAGCTTGAGCACTCAAACCCTACCTGACCCTTGCCATTCCAGTTTTAGGCTGAGTGTGGTATGAACTAGCATAGGTTATGCTTTTTTCAAACAATTATACTTTTCTTTTATTATTCCTTTCTAACCCCACAAAGCATCAAACATTTTTGCCCTTTTACTCTTTTTTTTCTTCTTCAAATTTCCCTCTTTCCCCCCCTCTTTTACTTTTGTCAATGCCAGTGTGTGAGAGAGAGAAAAGCGGGGGAAAGAAGAAGGGAACAAAAAAAAAAAAAAAAAAGGATGAAATGGCAGTGAAAGGCATGTGATTTATTTTTGGAAATGGCATGTGATTTATTTTTAGAAATTAAAACTGTTTAAATAAAAAAATCATTCATTTTCCAAACTCACGGAATGAAAATTTTATAAAAAATTCTGAAAATGTCTAAAAGTCTTTTGCATTTTTTGAAGAGCTGTATTATGGACCTATTTATGTTGGTTTGTAGATTGCTGCTGGTAGTGACCATTTTGCTTGAATGGTTTGCTTTGAGTTTTTCTGGATTAGGGCTTAGATCAGGGCAAACTGATTGTTTTGTGATACAGAAGTTCTTCTGAAAGGATGGAGGAAATAAATGGAAAAAATATTGTCAGTTCACCATTGACCCCATCTGCTGTCCTTCAGGCCTGTTTTTTCCATGCCAGGCCTATTTTCCTATGCATTCTCCAAGCAGTCAGTTGGGGAAATAATGGAAGAAATAAATGGGTTGGAAGGCTGATAAAATTTTAATTGTGGGAGGATTTGAGATGTCTGGTTTTGGAAAACTAGGTCACAGTGATCTTGTAATTTTTAATAAGACTGTACATGAGGTATATATTTGGGAAAAGGAAACTGACAGTAACGTTTGTCCTCAGAAATCAATACTCAAAACACCTACCTATTTCCTTTCCACTCAGAATTCAGGTGCTTTTTGTTATAGTCTTTAATTATTGTTTCACAAGGAAAATAAGCCGATACCTGAAATAACTACTTGCAGTTATTATGGTTCCCAAAATTCAGTCAGGTGTATACAGTTATCACTGCTTTCAAAATGGCATATTCCACAACTAGGAATAAAAAGTAATGGTAACATATTTTCTCTTCTGTGATCACATTCATTTATAACCTTCAGTTCCCAACAGTTCCATTATGCCTCTGTTCAAAAAGCAGAAAAATAATATACATGGAGAATAGAAATTATAGCCAAGATTTTCAAAGTGATTAGAAACTTTAGGTACCTTTAAATTATGAGTGCCTAACTTGACACACTTTCAGAAGGCCTAAAGAATAGAGGGTGTCTTAGTTTGGTGTTAAAACAGTGAGACACAGAAAAACATTAGCAACTTTTCTAATATTTTGAACATAATATATGATATTTTGTAGTATATGTATCCATCTTCACAATTACTTTAGTAGCTTACAAAAATACATTCTCTGGCTCTTAGGTTTTGGAAGACGTATGCAATGTGTTTTTACAATAAGATGCATTTTCCTTTTTTTAACATGTGTGTCACAGTCCTAATGTAATGTTGCTGCAGTTTGTCTGAATAAGAGCAGAGGAATCTAAACTAGCTAAATATAAGAGTATTGAAAGCGAAGGTTATATTATGGGATTAGTTCATTGTCTAAAACTCAAGACTTAGTCTGACAAACTTTCAGTTGCTATGGAGATACCCATTTGTGGTAAGCATTTATTTGCAGGAAATAGAAATATGCTATTTTCTTTTCAACATTAGAAATAATTTTACGTTTTTTTCTTATTGTGTATGTTATGGTAGTTCTTAAAGTCCATAACCAAAATTGGAGTGGATTTGAGGTGGGAGCTTAGGGTGTGTCTAGACTACCTAGTTTTGTCGACAAAAGTGGACTTTTGTCGATAAAACAATACCAGCGTCTACACTACCGCGGAGTTCTGTCGACATAACGTCGACAGAACTCCGCGGTTTTGTCGACGCTGGTATACCTCATTTTACGAGGCATAACACTTTCTGTCGACAGAACTCTGTCGACAGAAGGTGTTATTGCCTGTAACACTGCATCCAGACTACGGAGTTCTGTCGACAAAGCGGCTTGCTTTGTCGACAGAACTCCATGTGTCTGGACGCAAATTGTCGACGGAAGTTTTGTCGACAGTATCTGTCGACAAAACTTCCGTCGACAAAACTAGGTAGTCTAGATGTACCCTTAGGCACAGAGAAGTTAAGTGACTTGCCCAAAGTCATACCAGAAGACTGAAGCAGTGCCAGGAATTGACTCTAGGTCTTTTGATTCCCAATCCAGAATTTTAACCACAGGATTATCCCTTCCCCAATGCTTAAATGCTTCTGAAGTGCCAGTAACAGTCTTTCAGAAGTTGGGAGTAGAAGTATAACAAGCCCAAATAATAAAATGTTATAAGCTATGATTAACACAAGCTTTTCATGTTATTCTAGAATAGAATAGAAAATAGAATAGAATAGAATATATAATGCATACAAGTGTTCATGGTTTGGGGGTTAAATCAGCCTGGTTTAAGGAAGAGAAACGCCCAATGATTTAACTGGAGATCCAGATATTTAGGGTAGAAGTTGACAACCTGCCAACCTGAAGCATATTCTCACCAGCAACTATACACCACACCATAATAACTCTAACACAGGAATCAATCCATGCAACAAACCTCGGTGCCAACTCTGCCCACATATATACACTAGCAACATCATCACAGGACCTAACCAGATCAGCCATACCATCACTGGTTCATTCTCCTGCTCATCTACTAACGTAATATATGCCATCATGTGCCAACAATGCCTCTCTGCCATATACATCGGCCAAACTGGACAGTCCCTATGTAAAAGAATATATGGACACAAATCAGATATGAGGAATGGCAACATACAAAAACCTGTAGGGGAATACTTCAATCTCCCTGGACACAATTGCAGATCTAAAGGTAGTGATCCTGCAGCAAAAAAACGTCAGGACCAGACTTCAAAGAAAAACTGCTGAGCTACAGTTCATCTTCAAGTTTGACACAATCAACTCAGGATTAAACAAAGACTGTGAATGGCTAGCTAACTACAAAAGCAGCTTCTCCTCTCTTAGTACTCACACCTCCAGATCAGCTACTAGAAGTGGGCCTCATCCTCCCTGATTGGATCCACCACGTCATCTCTAGCCTGATTCTGGCCTGCATATTTATACCTGCCTCTGGAAATTTCCACTACATGCATCTGACAAAGTGGGTCTTTGCCCACGAAAGCTTATGCTCCAACACCTCAGTTAGTCTATAAGATGCCACAGGACTCCTCGCTGCTTTTGCAAATTCAGACTAACACGGCTACCCCTCTGATACTTCCCACTAACTTAATTTTTCTTATGAGTCTTTCTTTTTATCTTCCCGGTACCTGTTGGTTTAGACTGCTTTGAGATCCTTCGTTATCATCCAGTGGTCTGCAGGACTTCCTGTACACTCCTCACAGCTCTATGTAATTACAGGAAGCCCTGTAGAGTGCAGGGTAACAAAACAGGGGCTCGAGGCAGATATCACGGAAGAGGATTTGGCTTAATTGTTACCCATCAAACACAGATTTAACAAAGAAAGGAAGATGGTCAAAGCAGAAATTTCAGGATCCAGTTGGAGAAACAGAGATGGAAACTGGATTGATCAGTATTCCTTTCAAAAGAAATTTTCTTAGAAATATGGGATTAAATAACATGAAAAATGGTATGTTTTCAAGTAGCTCTATGATGGAGTGTAACCTTAAGAAGGATACCAGGTGCATACATCCTGCTGGACTTCTTTGCATAGATCTAAGGAGACAGATGACAAGGAGAAAGTTATTCAGAATATTTTAATTTCTTATCCTGGCCAAATTCTAATTTGGGTAATTACAGTCCAGAACTCTACATTCTGGTATTTCACCAGTTGGATCCAATGATGTATAGTGGGCAAGAGGAGGGAACTCAGCCTGCACATGATCCATGGGATCTCCACTGCCCACATACAACTGATTGATGAGTACTGAGCCACTCCCAGCACAGAGTGTGCTGCTGCTTTGATGGTAACATGGACCTGGCTCCTATTTAGTTGTTATTTTTGTCAGGCTTGCTGGAATTTTCCTGAGGGATGTACGTGAGAGAAGAGAAATTATGTGATTTTACAGTCTCTAGATGAGCTAGAATAGAATGTTGTTGCACTGAGAGAGGGCATGTATTTGTATCAAGGATTAAAAAGAAAGGATGATTTCATTTATCTTGGGTGCATGCAAAATGATATTCCTGATGATCTTTTGCTACTACTTGCTATTGTTTTCTGTAGTGTGTGCTCTAAAGGCTTTCCCCGCACCCCCTTTTTCTTCATATTCCTTCTTCTAGCTGCTTGTAGTGACTACCTCTCATCTTCTAGAATTCCATGTGACCAAAACTGATGTTCTCTCTTCCTAAAGCTGAACTGTAGTTTTGTGATTTCTCTGAGCACCAGTTTTCCAGGCAAGTCCAAATACAGCCATTTAACATTGCCTGGATTCATTTTTACTTCAGTGTGAAATCTGCATATCCCTACATTTGTTTGGCTTTTCACACTTTTTTACTTTTCATTATTTATCTGATTGACTTTGTCTCCCTCCACCCAGCTCTTGTTGCCAGTGCTTTATAAAAGTGCATTGAATCTGGCTTGATAAATGTCAGAAAGTCTGTGCTGTTCACATCCAGATATTTTCATGAAAAGAGTTTGATTTGAGCTTTATACCGCAGAATGAGGAATAATTGCAAGATCTATTGGATGTTGCCTTACAGCAAAAAAAATCTCCTTCAGGAGATTTTTAGCAGCATAATCTTGAGTTGGAAATGCATGAATTGGTGGCACAGTGAGGAAGTTAATTTTTAAGTTGTCAAGAAGAATATTGTGTTCCTTTAAGACCTTTCTTTGTATAGCTTTAAAAATCAACAATTCAGTAAAGAGAATTCAAGAGAAAAATATTCAGAGAGAGAACTGCAGAAGAACAAAATTACCGTATCCAGGACTCATTGACACCCATTATTGCTGTAGCATGGAGGATTCCTGGAAACCAAGCAGGCTGTACTTTCTGCTTTTGATCTTGAGTGCCCCAAGGGAAGCACTTTGTACAATCACACATGATAGTCCTCGTCCTGTTCTCCAAATGATCTAAGAAAAAAATGTGGAATTTTCCAAAGTTCTCTCTAATTTTTTTTCATCCATATGCAGAATAAATTTAGTTATGTGCACCAAGGCATGTGCAGATGTGTGCCACCAATAGAAACACATGCCACTAGCTGAGGGAGGCTGTGGGTGCTCTGCTAATCAGACAGACAGCTTTTGAATCTCTCCTGGACATCTATCCAAGAGTTCAGCTTATAGGGTACACTAGTGTTTTCATTTCTCCAACCTGTGCAGGGCGCCTTTCTTCCCTTCTAAGGGCTTGACTTGGCAACCCACATTCCCACCGAGAGAAGCTTATTCGCATGAGGTATTCTGCTGCAGAATCAGGCCCTAAAATGTTTTCATAACATCACACTGGAGAGGAGTTTTATAGAGATATTGCTTACTAACAATAATAGAAAGTTACTCACACTCGTTTATTAGAATATTTGCTAAGCTTCAGGCATTCCTGAGTGAATAGTAACAAACTGGTCAGCTTTTCCTTTTGCAATTTAAATGATGTTAAAATTCACAAATTCCCATTGTTATGGTGATTTGATGTACATTTTCTTTTAATTGTTCTTCAGATGAAAAGCTTAAAAGGTGAAATTTAGGGAGGGTACACAACATAAATAAATATTGTGGAAAATGGTTGCACCAGCTAGTGAAAAGTGAAATTGCTGAGTTTGTACATCTCCAGACCAGCTTCCAAAATGTTAGCATTAATTTGGAATAAAGAAGCTCCTTCAGGGTATGTCTATATTATGGAATAAGTTCAAATTAAGAAACGCAATTTCAGTTACGTTAATTGCGTGGCTGAAGTCGAAGCATCTTACCTCGAATTTTGGTGCTGTCCACACTGCAGGAAGTTGAAGGGAGCACTCTCCCTTTGACTTCCCTTACACCTCGTAGAAGCAGAACTACTAACATTGACCAACTCTCAGTTTGAATTAGTGTGTATTCACTTGACCCACTAATTCGAACATTGGAAGATCTCCTGAAGCAATTTTCATCTTCTCTGTAGCGTAGACCTACCTTTAGACACTATTCAATGGACACATTTTCAGCTCTCATTTCGAACAGCCTCTCCATTCATTAATTTGGTCTTGTAAGTGGCTGTTGGAAACTTTTGTTGTAGTCTGCAGCCACTTAACTGTTCCTATATCTGGCTTCACATACAACTGCATCCTGGCCTGGAAAACTACAAGATTAGTACAGAAACCTTTGCAAGAACACATTGACAGTGACACAGTAAACCTTAAACTGATTCTGATATTAGGTATGTAGACATAGATTGTATTTTGTGAAATTAACTATAGAGTATATGGCGATTTTTACTTTAAATTGTATTTAGGTGGTTTTTAAACAAACAAACAAACAGATAATTCCCCCTTTACAGCTGCACTGTCAATCTTAGAATTGTAAGACTGGAAGGGACCTTGAAAGGTCACTTAATCCAGTACCGTACACTTATGGCAGGACTAAGTATTATCTAGACCATCCTTGTGTAGTGTTTGTCCAACCTGCTCTTAAGAATTTACAATTCCACAACTTCCCCAGGCAATTTATTTCAGTATTTTACTGCTCTGGCAATAATTTTTTCCTAATGTGCAATCTCAACCTCCCTTGCTACAGTTTAAGACCATTTTTTGTCCTATCTGCCAAGATTAAGGAGAACAATTTTTCTCTTTTCTCTTTGTAACAAACGTTGATGTATTTGAAAACTGTTATTAAGTCCCCTCAGACTTTTCTTCTCCAACTAAACAAACCCAGAGTTTTGGGTTTTTCTTTGGTTCAATTTTGCCTCCCAGGTCACGTTTTCTAGACCTTTAATCTTTTCTGTTGCCTTCCTCTTGACTTTCTTCAATTTGTCCACATCTTTCCTGAAATTTGGCACCCATAATTGGACATTTGAGGTCCAATCAGCATAGAGCAGAGAGGAAGAATTACTTCTTGGCTACGTCTACACTGGCCCCTTTTCCGGAAGGGGAATGTTAATTTCACCTATCGTAGTAGGGAAATCCGCGGGGGATTTAAATATCCCCCGCGGCATTTAAATAAAAATGTCCGCCGCTTTTTTCCGGCTTTTAAAAAAGCCGAAAAAGAGCATCTACACTGGCCCGGATCCTCCGGAAAAAGTGCCCTTTTCCGGAGGCTCTTATTCCTATTTGAAGTAGGAATAAGAGCCTCCGGAAAAGGGCGCTTTTTCCGGAGGATCCGGGCCAGTGTAGACGCTCTTTTCCGGCTTTTTTAAAAGCCGGAAAAAAGCGGCGGACATTTTTATTTAAATGCTGCGGGGGATATTTAAATCCCCCGCGGATTTCCCTACTACGATAGGTGAAATTAACATGCCCCTTCCGGAAAAGGGGCCAGTGTAGACGAGCCCCTTATGTATTGCTATCATACTCCAGCTAAGACATCTCATGATGATGGTCACTTTTATTTCTCCACAGTGCTATACTGTTCATTAATATTTAGTTTGTGAACCACTATGATCCCCAGATCTCTTTTCACAGTACTTCTTCCTAGGTAATCATTGTTTCTTCCTAAGTGGAGTACTTTGCATTTGTCCTTCTTGATTTCATCCTCTTTACCTCAGACCATTTCTCCAGTTTGTCTAGATCATTTTGAATTTTAATCATGTCCACCAACTCTTCCCAGCTTTGTACCATCCACAAACTTTATAACCGTATGCTCTATGTCATTATCTAAATTCTTGATGAAGATATTGAACAGAACCAGGACTGATTGCTGTGGGATTCCACAGCTTGACTGTGAATGACTAATAAATACTCTCTGGGAATGGTTTTCCAACCAGTTGTGCTCCACCTTCAAGTAGTTTATGAGGTCATGTACGGAAGCAGAAATCTCACAATGAAACTGTAAATAACAAACTATAATGTATATTTTTGGGCAGATATCATAAATTAAGTCTTAAGTCCTTCCTCCCTTCAACCACAAGTGATATACAAGGTAGAAAATTTGCATGGTAACATGTGCCTACAGAGGCCAATAAATTTGGCCCTATGTATTCATAGTTTTTTTATAGTCAAACAATAGTGTAATGATATATAACTGAAGTGAAAATATCATAAAGGTCTTGGACAGAACTTAATTTTTTTAAAGTACCTTCAAACAGAAGATTTTAGAGAGGAAGCTTGATCTGGGCATTAAAGGTGTTGTCTGAGTCTAAGGCTGTGTCTAGACTACATGCCTCTGTCGTCAGAGGCATGTAGATTAGACACATAGGCAAAGTCAAATGAAGCCGCGATTTAAATGATCGCGGCTTCATTTAAATTTACATGGCTGCCGCGCTGAGCCGACAAACAGCTGATCTGCTGTTTGTCCGCTCAGCGCACTAGTCTGGACACTCCCCTGCCAACATCAAAGCCCTTTGTCGGCAGACCCGTTATTCCTCGTGGGATGAGGTTTACCAGGTCTGCCGACAAAAGGCTTTGATGTCAGCAGGGGAGCGTCCAGACTAGTGCACTGAGTGGACAAACAGCTGATCAGCTGTTTGTCGGCTCAGCGCGTCAGCCATGTAAATTTAAATGAAGCCGCGATCATTTAAATCGCGGCTTCATTTGACTTTGCCAAAACAACAAATCTACATGGCTCCGTCGATGGAGCCATGTAGTTTAGACGTACCCTAACTGTTTTGTCACAGGCTGCCTATGAGATCTTGGGAAAGTCACTTCATGCCTCAGTTTCCCATTAAATGTAATTGTAAAATAATAGCATTTTCCTACCGCATAGGGGAATTGTATGATAAATCCATATGCTTGTAAGATATTCTTATACTATCCTAGTGGGGATATAAGTACCACAGATAGACTCTGGTGTACAATTTTGTTTATTTGTTGTCCTCTGGGTTAGAGACCAGTAATCAGTGAAGACTAGCTAGCTGAAAAAGTAAAACTTGCAGACCTTGAAGATCTTTGTTACAATAGATGCACAATAAAATCTCATAGTCAGATCTTTCGGGGTTCCTTTATTCCAGCTGCAGGACTGACTTTGTAAGTGGTTTTACAGAGAACAAGGTGTTTTTCTTCAGTTTTCTTCATCCTCTAAAATCAAATCAGGTGGTGGTGGGGGGAGGGAGGGGACAGTAGTAACTAGATGTGCGTATACATGTAAGTACCTGATTTGTCACTGCAATCAGCGTAACTATGTGCAGATTTTATGTACACAATAGTATTCCCATGTTGTCTGAGAACTTAAGCCTGAAAATCTTTTGTCCCTTCATTCTCAAAGGAACTTTGTGCTTCCTAATGGATGGCGTACGTTTCACGCTGAAGTACTCCTATCAAAGCATTTTAACATGCTACCTACAGTAGTCACTTCACCCTGACACTGAAATGTACCCATCCCAACTGTATTCATAGAAGCAGTTTTAACACTACATACATATTTAGGGCAGGAAGTGAAGAAGAGTACTGTATTCAACTGCAACTTCAGGAAGGTGAGTAGAATGAGATTACTTAAACTGGAAATTCAGTAGGATATTAGACTACTTTATATGGGCATATACATCTCAGAGTTGTTTAGCTGAGGACAACTTCCTAGTCCTGCATGGTATCCAGAAAGGGCCCGGGTGTGTGTGTGGCGGGGGGAGGGGGGGGATAGCTTTGTATAGCTTTGTGTTTTTTCATGACTGGTTGAAATAACTACAAAACAGTTTTATAGTTTCTTGCTTGTATTTCCTGGGATTTCACATACCATATGTTCTTGTCTATTGTGTTTTTCCTCCACACACTTTACTTTCCTCCTCCTATAAAATCATGGATCAGGGATAATGGTAAATGTTTTGAGTTTCTGCTTTGCATTCCCATTTACCACATTAATATACTAATGCTCAAAGGCTTTAAAACTTTTCAATTCTCTTGTTTGCTATTTTATAATTGTAATGAGGCAACTGAAGGTTTCAGAATTGTATAGTTTTTAAACAGACTTACTTCCTACTGAGTATCTTTGTGCCTGGGTAATTGTCACTAGCGTGTTATAAACCTCCTTAGTGTGCAGTCAGCTACTTTTATTGTAACACTATCTTGTAATCAGAAAAGCAGCACAACGAAGGATTCTTATGTCTTCTTTTGTGTATGTAGACAGATTCCCTCCTAGATCTGATTCATTCTAGGTAATGCATTTGTTCTGATGCCAAATAGTTGACTTTGTTTCTCATGCCAAGGAAAATGCTTCTTTATTTCTTTTTAAAACATATAGTTAAAATTTCAACTGTTTTGAAGAAACATTGGAATCTACTTCTAAAAGATCTTATATAATTTTTAAAAAGGACTTTACAATATTAGTTTCTGTACTGTAGTTAATTACAGCATGAAATTTATAGATTCTTCTTGTATTAAAAATTTTGAGTCTTCATATCCCTAAGGGCATAACTTTCTTCCTTCTATTATTTGATGTTAACATCATATTTAAACATATTCCATAAGCAAAGAAAACTGTATAATCATCCTCAATTTCAAACAAAATACAAAGCTTCAGGTTCAGATAATTTTGTGTCAAACAAACATCTTCCCTGTCATTGATCTGTAAAAGTTTCAAGGTAAAATCTGTTTTACTAAAATATATATTGATGTCTCCATTAACCTGCCAGTTTCTTCTGGGATGTTGCAATGCATTGTTGAGCACTAACGGGAAACTCCAGAACATGACAACTTACAAATACAACTTAGATGGGGCTGTTATAAGGTCTGTGCTAACTCGCTGGGTAACCATTCTCAGAGAGTAGTTATTAATGGTTCACAATCCTTCTGGAGGGGCATAACAAGTGGGGTTCCGCAGGGGTCTGTTTTGGGACCGGCTCTGTTCAATATCTTCATCAATGATTTAGATATTGGCATAGAGAGTATGTTTATTAAGTTTGCAGATGATACAAAGCTGGGATGAGTTGCAAGTGCTTTGGAGGATAGGGTCATAATTCAGAATGATCTGGACAAACTGGAGAAATGGTCTGAGGTAAATAGGATGAGGTTTAATAAGGACAAATGCAAAGTACTCCACTTAGAAAGAAACAATTAGTTTCACACATATAGAATGTGAAGTGATTGGCTTGGAAGGGGTATTGCAGAAAGGGATCTAGAGATCATAGTGGACCACAAGCTAAATATGAGGTAACAGTGTGATGCTGTTGCAAAAAAAGCAAACAAGATTCTGGGATGCATTAACAGGAGTGTTGTGAGCAAGACAACACAACAAGTCATTCTTCTGCTTTACTCTGCACTGATTAGGCCTTAACTGGAGTATTGTGTCTGGGGTTGTTCTCCCTGGCCTCTGAGGATAGGACAAGAAGCAATGGGCTTAAACTACAGCAAAGGAAGTTTAGGTTGGACATTAGGAAAAACTTCCTAACTGTCAGGGTGGTTAAACACTGGAACAAGTTGCCTAGGGAGGCTGTGGAATCTCCATATCTGGAGATATTTAAGAGCAGATTGGATAGACGTCTATCAGGAATGATCTAGGCAGTACTGGGTCCTGCTATGAGGACAGGGTACTGGACTCCATGACCTTTTGAAGTCCCTTCCAGTTCTAGTGTTCTAAGATTCTTTGACATTTGAACAGAGCGCTGTTCAAGACTAGCTGTGTCAAAATGTTTCCTAATGGAATACTCCCAAAGACAGAATGTCCATCTATGGAATTTGGATGAAAGATGTAAGACCTTTCAGGGGAACAAGGGTAGTGTTGAGGGTTATGAGAAGAAAGACAGATTCCATACTAGCTTGTCTAAGTGCACCTGTGTAAAGAGAGGGAATGTATGGCTAATAACACGATGGTCAAGATAATCAGGCAGCAATCTGTGGTCCATCTCTATCCGGAGTTCACAGAAATAGAAAACTGACAATGATGGGCATGGCAGGAACCTTCACATCTATGTAAATTCAAGAGGCTTCACTGGGGCTGGGATAAATCTGTAATCAAACAGTTGTCCAGGGATACGGAAGGAAGGGGATGGGAAAAAGGAGCATTGAATTGAGAATTGGTAGTCTTGCGTGAGATTCACAGTAATAGATATTGTGAGGCTTAGTTCCCTTTCCTTGCACTTTTGCTCTTAAGTCTTGGTTTGAATCAGGCAGAACAGAGGCAAATAAATTAAAAAAAAATGCAATTATGAAAGTTAACCATACTTCTCTAAACGTAAAAAATGGGTTGACCATGTGCTGAATGTGAAGGTTCAGGTCACTTCTTATGCATTATTAATATTTATAAGTCTGCTACAGAAAGGTCATAGTTCTGTTGCAAAGGCATTTACTATTAAAATAGGGCTTCATATTTCATTCCAAATGGCACATTTATGTTCAGTAAGTATTTTATAATCAAACATACCACTCTTAAAACACAGTAAATGCATTTTCAGTAGTGCTGGACCCATTTATTACTCCTTCAGAAATCATTCCCAGAAAACATGCAGATACTAACGTTCCATAATTATTTAACAAGTTATTTACAATGGAATGAATACCTTTAAAATAAAATAACTGCAATGGTTGTTGATGTGTTTAAAACTACTTCATGCTGTAAATACACCATAAATTATTTGTAAGGAATTTATGAAGTGCTATACACTTTTGTTATGTGCTTATACATTATTAATTCTTTATAATTCTTCAACAGGCAGCTCATGAAAATCAGACATTGTCCATTTCTTATAAGGATGCCGGAGACAAAGATGAAGTAACCTACAGTACCAGGATTTCACTGGTTTCTAATTTAAATAGGGAGCCTGGAGCTTATCTGTGACTGTAACTGGTGGAAAATGTTAACCAAGAAACGCCAGTGTGGGAGAGGGAAGTGGGAGAGTTGCGTACAACTGGCTTTGCATGCAAAATAAGGTTTTTATTGTGGTTCAGATTCTCAGAATTGATCATCTAAACTGTGCTTTCAAAAATTGTATGTATGGGTACTCGCATATCCCATTAGTGTAAATGCAAACTGGAGTTGGCATGGACTTGGCAGGTAGAGATAATATATGTCTCATAGTTTATGGTTTAAAAAGGGTGACCACAACTTTATTAACCAAACTTTATTACTGAGCTCTTTAACTATTAAACACTACACTGATCTTATACAGAGTGGTGAATCTATGATCTTATACAGAGTGGTGAATCTATCTAGATGGAGTTCCATAATTAATAATAGGCAATAAAGACTCTTAACCATGAGAGAAAAGCCACCCAGAGCTTTCTTCTTCTGTATCAAAGCATGAGCATTTAGACTTCACGAGGCATACTGGAGTGGTCAACAAAGGCTTCCCTTGTCAACCGCGACGCATCTAGATTGCCCCGCTGTGCCAGATCAGATGATCATCAGCACAGCCCGGCAGCCATTTTTATTTTAATGAATGGGGATTATTTAAATCCCTGCTTCTTTGCCTATGCCAAATATACTGTTTTACATGGCTCCATCGACAGAGTCATGTAGTCTAGACATAGCATGTGGGATCTGAGTGCCCTGTAGCAGTGAAGTAAGTGACATGACTAGCATCTGTCCTGGATAGTTCTATCTTATCTTGTCCCAGAGGGAAAACTGTGTGTGCAATATAGAGTTTTGCTATGGTAATATTGTGAGGGTTTTTTTTTAAATCTATATGCAGTTCCATTTCTGTAAAAATCAGACTGAAGAAGAATGTCATGAACTTAAAACAGGTGTTTTGGTTTGGGATAGTCTTGCGAGAGGGAGCTGTTCCATAGTTTCAGACTCATGCTTAGAAAGCTCTGTCTCCTGCACAGACAAGCTTTATGTGACTGACCGAGGGTGCTTGAGGCAATCCACACTAATAATACTAAGGTCAAGCAGGCTGCGAACAGGAGAGCAGCTTTTCCCAAACTCGTGGCTAATTGAAGTTAAACTCACTAGCCAATCACAAACTGTGTTCCTGATTTCCCTCTCCCCCACACACTGGTTATCAAGAATCTGAAAAAAGAAATCACATCACCCCCTTTATTGCATACCAGTTCTCTGGCTCTAGTATAGTGAGATTTTATTTGGAAACTCTGCTCACTATACCAAATGCCCTGGCCCCAAACAGCCAGCCACATTACTAGGTCAATATTAGTTTGATCTTTAACTGACCCACAGAAGGCACCCTAGGCTCAGACACTGGCCACAATTCAAGTGCCCTTTGTTATCCATAGCGATAGAGATGCAGCCGTGTTAGTCTGGTCTAGCTGAAACAAAAGACAGGACTATGCAGTACTTTAAAAACTAACAAGATGGTTTATTAGAAAGCTCATCACTTAATAAACCATCCTGTTAGTCTTTAAAGTGCTGCATATTCCTGTCTCTTCTTTGTTATCCATGGACCTCTTAGGTAGTGTCATATGTATATGCTGTAAATGAGTACCTTATTACTGATTTCCCTGTGTGTCTGTCTTATATATTGGTTAACACCTATATATATATATGTCAACCAAAATTTTAAAATAAATATTTACAGTGTACTTAATATGAAAAACTTGTCTGTTTACTTACAGTCAATGTGGGTAAAATTAACATGATCAGTTGGTTATATGAATTCACTCCTTGAGACTGTGGTGATGTCAACTTTTGTGGCAATATCTGCAACTAATATTTGGTTTGGAAGTATATCTGTAGCAAAGGTATGAGTATTGATGATTTATATAATGTCCCTACCATTTCACTTATACACAGCATTTGTACTTTGAGAAACATGATTTTATTTGACCAAGCAGTTTATTGTGTGCCTTATCTGCCTCATTTTGGTTGATAGTGTTTAAAGGCAGGGACAGTGCTTTCTTTGTGGCGTACCGTGTCAGGTATAATACCATTAGTAGGCAATAATGGAACTCATATTCCATGCAGTTCTGCATCCTTAAATCTTCTTTGTCAATTTGAAATGGATTTTGGAATAAATGTATAAATCCTAGGAAGAAGAAAACATTTCTTCCCAGCTTGCAGAAACTTGATGAAATAAAGCATTATTGCTTTTACCTTTGAATGTAGGCACCACCGTTTTCAGTGGACTGTGAGAGAAGTCTGTTATCCCTTAGGGAGTACACAGCAGCCTGATCTACTTTTTCCATGATATATTACCTTTCAAAATCTCTTCCTTCATTGTGCATGAGGATAACCATTTACAATACTAAAACAATGGCATGGAGCTCATACCAAAAGGAAATGAAAAGTGGAACCAGAGAGATAGAAAATGTATAGAAAACAAGTACATTGGGGAAGAAATCTGGAATACAAAGAATTAAGAAAGGTGAACCTAATTAGCCAGAAATCATAGAAAAGTCAGGAGTGAATTTTAAGTTCTCTTCCCACAGACACATGGCAGTATTTCTTGGAGAATAGTTATAACAGAGGATATTGATTTTATTCTGAATCTTTTTTCATACTGTGCAGCTAGTTTTATATTTTTGGAATGAAGACACTCAAATGAGTTACAACAATTCCTGCAGTGGTTCATAAATGCGCTTTATCATGCTGCAGTGCTATGAGAACACCAATTCTACTCCTGTGTAGCTTTCAAGAAGCATTCATCGTGCTCTATAGCTCTTGAATCCACATTTACTTAACTGTGATCAAAGACATTTGGAGTTACAATTTAGATGGACTTTAGTCTGGTTTCCCTTTTGGGATTGATTGATTGATTGATTGATTGCATGTGCAACATGTTGCATTATTTTTAACCTTCAATAAATTACAGGTGCAAATATCAGTAATCATCTCACTTTCTGAGTTTTAGTTGCAAACAGGTTGAGGTCTTTATACTGATATTTGTGCACACAGATATGAGCATAATTTTTATCCAGAAGGATTTAATGAAAACTACTTAGACTGTGAGTGAAATTCTCAAAAATGCCTATATGACTTAGGCACCTATGTCCTATTTCCAAAAGTGTCGGATAGATGGATTTTAAAAGCTGTTTAGGTGTATGTGGAGAGCCATTGAATGGGATTTTCAGAAGCATTTTATAAGAAGGGTGTGAATGAGCAGAATGAGTTGTCCCTTGGAAGCTAACTGGGAGGGAGACTTTAGGAACATCTGTATTTATATGAACACACCTACTTTGCTTAGATATCCAGCAGACAGAGTGATGTTGCTCAAAATAATCAAATTTGCCTGGTGCTGGGTTACATATCACTTCAGTACTGAATGCAGGGATAGTGAAATGCTGTTACAAATGAGCTGTCAATATTGTATGAATGAAGGAAAGCAGAACTGTGCTTAGCTGGTCCCAAATGAGGGGTCATCCTCAGCTAAAGGACCTCATTAAGCTAGAACTTGACTGCCAGAGCCCTGTGAAAGTGCGAGGGTTGAGGACAGGTGTTTCAGTCAAATGGTGTGGACTCTTCTTAGGAGTCCCCTAGACTAGTTTAAGCTGTTCCTTCCTACTGATCAAGGTTAGCGCTAAATAGGTGTCATTAAGAGCCTCTTGTACATGCTCAGTCAGAGCTGAAGTGACTTGAGGTGGGGTGGTGTTTCTGCCCAGTGTGCAAAAAGTTAAACATCTTTGAGATGGATGTGCAGAGGTCACATCAAAGAGGCAATGTCAGCAGAAGGTGGCAGACAGTTGGCTGGTTTACGAGCTGCTGGTGAGGTGAGTGAGCCACTGGCAGAATAGTCAGGCAGAGAGGAACTGCAGCTGCTGGGTGAGGCCAGACAAAGCAAGTGCTCAGATGGCAGAGCAAGCCAGGTGCCTTCTTTCCCAAGTAGGATGCGAACTCACACAAATGTATCTCTGAACTCTGGGTCCTCTGACTAGAACAGCAACTGCAGGCGGGGTGTGGCGACAGGACAAAGTGGCACAGAAAAGGAACTTTTGGCTGTAGCATTCAAGAACATGAGGCAGAAGGCACAGCCCATGCATTCTGGGCTGCTGGCCCTGCTCACAGGTTTATGATTAGAAATCCTGCTTGGGGTATTTTCCCTAATTCATGCTGGGTGACTTCCCTCCTTTCTTTAAAAGTTGCTTTTCTACACTCAGCCTCTGTGCTGGAAAATGGGGAAGCACCCTGGGTGGTGTGAGACTTTCTCAGGTTACTGGGTGGGGGATCAAGTTAATTCTGTGTTGTACTGATTAAATCACACTCATAAGTATTTAGCCTGACCCTGGTTTCTGCTGGCTCTACCTGACAGAAGAGTAACACTTGCAAGATTTCAAGGTGCACTTGCAGCAATTTACTTATCACTGGTGCGGTAAATATGAAATAATGAAAGTAATAGGATGCATCTCCACTTCACCCTTGCTAAATAGTGAAATAAAAGTGGCACTGAAGCAAATGGGATAAATTCTTATCAGATAAAGTGAAGTTCTGTGCCAAAGGAGCACTATTCTAGTCTAGATTATTCTGTTCAGGTTCATACACTGCTCTCAGTCATCACTGTAGAAGCTGAACCCTTTCCAGAAGTACATTTAAAGTGATCCTGTCAGCCCTCTGCTCTTTCAATATTCAACCTGCACATGAATTTTCTGTAATTCCTGATCTTTAAGTGCATGTTAAATTTTATTAAAAAGAAGAAAGGAGCAAAAGGTTTCCTTACTTGGAACATTATGTGCATTTTATTACCTTTAGTTTTACCTAATGAAGGTCTGCAAAGTACCCTACTTCCCCCTTAGATTCTCTACTTCCTCTGTAGATTAGTAGACATAATGTCACTATATCACTAGTAATAATTTTGCTATAATTACTGGTATTTGTATTGCACATCAATGCTGAAGATTCCTTTACTCGGTGTGGAAAATTGGGCTGTTCAATAATACCTGTACCAAGCTGGCAGTGGTCTGCATGGTGGTCAATCTTGTATTTGCTAGCAACACACTTGCCTCTGCAGTTTGCATACCTTGGTTTGAGAGTCTGGAAGATTGTGTTTCGAGGTTTGCTTCATTGGCAAAAAGAGATTTTATGTACTTCTTGAAACCAAGCATTTGCATTCCCCCACATTCATGACCAGGGAAAAGTCATTGTTTTATATGATCATCCTTTCTTAGCTTAGTTTTCTCCACTGATTTATTCTTTATTTCATTGCTGTCCTCTAACGCATCAAAGTTAGTGATGTCATTTTTTTTTCAAAATAGAAAAGGTATATCTACTGTTTTTACAGCCCATAGAAAAATATTGTCCTTTCTTTCCCCAGACAATCTCCAGACAGTGCCAACACTGTATTCACTCTATAATACCTTGGATATTCATGGTTTTTAGTAGCAATAAGCAGCACACCTGTATGCAGGGCTGGTCTCTTCCTTATAGCAGAAACTGGAGACATTTTTTTCTTTGCATATTTTGTTGTCCTAGGATATAAAGAAGAGATTTATAGATTCCAAACTGTTAAACTCCAGGAAAAGGAGCAGAAAGGGCAGTAAACTGTATCATCTGCTGATCTGCAGAAATGAAGAATGATTTTCTGGGTAGTCCAGTACATCCTCAACCAGAGTAAATTTGGGATGAACCTTCACTAGGTGAGTGATAAGAAAATAGTGAGTGTCAGATCCTAACCAGTCAATCTTCTGCAACCAGATTTCACATTAGGCCAACAAAGTGTAACCGGAAATGTATGCATTATGAATCTGAAGTGAACTAACAGTATTTTTCTGACTTCAGAATGCAGTAGGTATGCAGTACATTCCATTTTCAACAGGGGCCAGAATTCTTTATTTAGAATTTTAGACACATTGCAATATGTTGCTTAAATAACATGCAAGAGAAAGTTTCTTGCAAGAACTAGCCAATGGAATTGAGATGAAAACTGTCGTCTAAGGAGACTGATAATGGGCCGTAGGTCCTGTTATCTGTAGGTCACTGATTCAAGTACATCAGAGGATGGTAGCGATCAAAAGTCTTCAATCAGCTGGAAGGCAATTCTGAAATGCAAGTGAAAAGAGCTAGTGAACTGAGCCAAGGACAGATGTATAGATGATCACTGACACAAGTTGACACACAGTGCCTGTCTACAATCAGCAGGAAGACTCAGACTCTTCTCTTCCCTGGCTCTTCTAGCATGTAGCTGAAGTATATGGTGGGGAGAGGGAGGAGGCTGGTGTAGGTAAATTGCACTGCAGAGGATCCCAGAGCTTTAGCAATTACTAGTACAGCAAAGGAGGAAGAGTTAATCAAATACTCAGGAAAAACAATGTATTCTTTTAAGAGAATATAGCACTGATAACAGCAATAAGGGATATGTAGCAGCAACAAGTACTTACAAAGAACAGATAATTAATCATTTAAAAAAATCACAGAGTCTTTTTCTCTGGCTCTTAACCAAATCCTGTTCAATTCTCATCAATTCTTCAATGCTTTAAACTTACTTCCTATGTCATTTGACTTTACTATAAATTCTAAGCTCCTGCTTTGCAGATCTGTTGTTAACAATTACCACAAAACTCCAGATGTATTGAACAATTTACCCAGAGTATATGTGAAAATTAACTGCAATTTCATTGCATTTGACTAGACCAAGATCTTATGGAGACAAACCATTTACAACAGGGGCAAAAGGAAAGATAGCTCACTGCTGTAACTCTATTATTTTCCAGTATAAAATATAGTGTAGTTAGTTGAGTCTCAATACACTACTAGAAAAGATTGTCTCTATCCAAGTAGCACTTAATCTCTATTACCTGGAGGTTAAAAAGTCAAAAAACAATCATCCATGTCAGTGATTCCTGCAGTGGGTTGTTACTGAACCATGTAAGGTCGTTTAAATGGGGAGAATTAACTCCCAGAAGCTTCATGCATCAGAGATATTACAGTACTTTTCAGCCCCATATCTCCTCCATTTAAAGCAATGACTAGGTTCTGTGGACATCTCATCAAAGGTGTCCTGCTAAAGCAAAAAGCAATGTTTTTTTATCTTTTGATAGTCATTTATTGGTTTAGTAACTGAAAATATGTAAAGATGGATGGTGAGACAGAAAAACAGCAACTGCGATGGCATTACCAGACTACTGAGGAGTTAGGATACGCAGGGAAATGGATAAAGATGTATTGAGCCTGCTAAACAGTGCAGCCTGTTCAGTTAGCTCATGAAAATATTGGCAGGGTGTATTTTGTGGTTTTTGTAGTCCATTAATACATCTTTTAAACATGTGTGTGTGCATGCTCATAAACGCAGAGGTTGAAACCTGTCATAAATGACCCCCCAAGAGACCAGGAAAATCATTTGCCTAGTAAATGTGGTCTTTGAATATCAGCTGGACAAACAGGACTAGAAATCTTTGGGGTAGATTAAAGGAGTCACCAAGGTCACAGTACTACGTGTGATAACAAGGTTGCTTATTACAGATTTCCCTCTTCACTGGAATTTAAATGTATAAAATGGCCATATGGGAGGGTAATGAAAATTCCCCCTGTGTTGATTTCTAATATAACTACCCAGGATTGATTTTTATTAGCTAATTTGCTTTCCCCAAAAGCCCTACATAAAATAAAAAATGCTAGAGAAAATAGTTTCTCTGCAATATTTATGTTTAGGGTATTTTTGACTATTTTTTTAACTGTTGTAGAAATCAAATATTACTTTGATCCCTCAGCAGGCAACTGAAATGGACAAGGGAAAAGTACTTAGATTCCCTCCCTCCCCCACATACAACCCAAAAAGGACTGGTAAAATCACATTAAATAAAATTCTAAAATAGTTGCTATTTTAAAACATTTACAACTTTTGGGGAGGCACCTGGTGCCCGTTTCCATGGAAACAGAAGCTGAGACAATAGTACAGGTTTACAACCTGCAGTTTATGATTTTGGCTTCCAGCTGTGAATGGAAAAACTCTGTTTGGGAAACAGTAGCAGACTGAAGTCTATTCTCCTTCATGGGCTAAATTCTGGTATGCTTACCCAGTACCTGTTTTACTTGGCAGATAATTCTGTTCATTTCCACAGAACTACCCATGGAATGAAAGTCAGTAAAATCTGGCCCTGGATACATGCCTGGAAAAAAAAAAAGATTTAATAATGAAAATTTGCTTTAAAAGAAGCATTTTTGTGTCCTACTCACCAATTAAAATACATGTAATATGGCTTTAATTTAAAACATCCAAAATGATAAGCAACATAATAATAAGCAATAATAATTTTGAAAAAGATGCCTTATATTTGTAGCTGTGCAGGTCCCAGAATGTTAGAGAGAAAAGGTAGGTGAGATAATATCTTTTATTCGATCAGCTTTTATTGTCTCTCTCACCAACAGAAAAGATATTATCTTGTGTAACTTGTCTCTCTACTATAGTTTGAACCTCCCAAATCCAAGTCTCTCTGGTCCAGCAACATCCATGGTCTCGCATGACCACAGATGTTTGCTAGACCAAAGAGCCATGGAGGCAGGAGCAGGAGCCAGCCACAGAATGCAGGGCTGGGAGCCCTGGCTGGTCCAGCAGTCGCATGGCCAGGTGATGGCTGTGTAGCCCCGGCCTAGTTTGGGGAACCCCCAGTATTAGTGGGGCCAGGTGGGGGAGAGGAGCTCCACCCCAGCTGGAAAACCCCCAACATCAGTGGAGCCAGGCAGCAAACAGGAAGCCCCTGCCTCAGCTGCAGAACTCCCTGCAGCAGGAGAGCCAGGTGGCAGCCAGGCAGCCCTGGGCCCAGAATCCCAAGGAGCCTTCAGTAGGAGCAGGAGTGGCAGCTGGGCAGCTCCAGATAGGGAACCCCAGAAACTCACAGCAGCAGCTGGCTGGGCGGCCTCAGTCAGGAAACTCCCAAACAATATCAGGGCCAGCTGGCAGTGGGACCAGCAGCAGCCAGGCAGTCCTGGCTGGAAGCTGAGGAACTTTGCTGACAGCAGAATGGGATCCTCAGCCTTGGGAGCCTGGGAATGGGCAGCCAGCGGGGAAACATTGACCTCTCTTGCTCTGGCAAACTTCCTGGTTTGGGACCACTCAGGTCCCAAGGGTGCCAGACCAGTGAGGTCCAATGTGTATTCTGAATATTGTCTTGTACCAGATAAGCCAAATTTCAATTTCATTTACACTAATTTTATTCTATTCTTCTTGATTAGCTGATGTCACTCAATCTTCTTCAGATCTAATATGACATGTGGATTTCTCTGACATGGAAAGTTCTGCTTTTCCAGATAGGAAAGGTTTTATTGGCTTATTTTTGACAGTTGAGTACAATATCATTATTTTCTTCATCATCATCTTGTTGCTGATGCCGAAGCAGATTTTGAATGTGGACTGGTAAGCGCTTATGACGTCTTTTCAAGGCTGGCATATCCAGCACAATTACACCTTTTACAATTATAATACACTGTAATACAGATTCATAGATTTTAAAGCCAAAAGAGATTACCAGATGATGATCAGCTATACTGATCTCCTGTAGGGCACATGTAATATCATTTCATCCATTTGAGCCCAATAACTTGTTTGACTAAAGCATCTCTTCCCAAAAGGCATCCAAATCTTGATTTGAAAACATTGAGATGTAAAATCTACCACTTCCCTTGGTCATTTATCCCAAAGGTTAGTATCTCTCTCTACTTTTTAAAAAAGTACTTTATTGCTAATGTGAATTTGTCCGGCATTAACTTCCAGCCATTGTGCTTTACTGGAAATGATTACACTATAAAATTGACTTAAGCATTTTTTCCTTTATTCTTTACTTATTTTTACCATTTTCCCCTAGGAAACCATATTTCTTCACTTGTCACATAACTTAGGGTAAATGCCTTGTGCGACGTGCAGGGGCACCTGATGTGCGGTTGCTGTTAACAATACCAGAAGGGGAAGAGATGAGTGCCTAATTCCCCTGTGCACTGGAATGAATATTACCTTACTATATTGTGACATGTCCTGTCCACCAGCATAAGTCACACTATAGTGGGACACATGACAACACGTCATGTAACAGGAACTATGCAGTTAGTGAGAAATAGTTCAGCAGGATATGCCATAAGGAAAGCTTTGAAAAGACACCGTCTTAGGGGTATAAAATAACCCTGTGCTTTTATATTGTAAAAAGTACAAAACTGAAGTAGAAAGCCAGGGTATATTTCACTTCTATTATCAAGTGTTATTGCTTATAGAGGACATACAAGTATTTTGATTCAATATACTTTATTGTATTTTTATTTATGACATGATCCATCCTTAGCCAATCCATTAGATCTTATGATGGATGTGAAGCCTTTAGAGTCAAAGTATTTTTCAGGTCTCTTGCAGGTCCCCCCCCATTCTACATTCTAAGGGTATGTCTAGACTACATGGCTCTGTCATCAGAGCAATGTAGATTAGTTTACTAGACATACCCAAATGAAGCAGCGATTTAAATAATCGCCACTTCGTTTAAATTAAAATGGCTGCCTCGCTGAGCCTATCAGCTGTTTGTCTGCTCAGCGCGCTAGTCTGGACGCTCCGCGGTCGACATCAAAGGCATTTGTCGACTGCCCCGGTAAGCCTCACCCCACGAGCGTCCAGACTAGCGCGCTGAGCCGACAAACAGCTGATTGGCTCAATGTGGCAGCCATTTTAATGTAAATGAAGCAGCAATTATTTAAATCGCCGCTTAATTTGGGTATGTCTAGTAAACTAATTTACATGGCTCTGATAACAGAGCCATGTAGTCGAGACATACCCTAAGTGCCAGAGAGAAGAAAAGCCTTGAGAGATCTAAATCACCAAGATAATTAGTTCCTTCTCAGTAGACTCTTGAGGAGTTGGGTTCTCTTGCTTCATGTTCAAGTAGCATTTGCCAAGCTCAGTCTACATCATAATTCTAATATGTTCAGACAATCAGTTAAAAATTCTGGTGCTATAACTGTACAAAGATCTATTGACTCTAGTGGAGTTTCATTTATATCAGCAGAAAACGGGACTCATCAGTTATAGAATCATAGTATACTAGAGCTAGAAAGGACCTCGAGAGGTCATTGAGTCACCTGCCCTCATGGCAGGATCAAGCACTGTCTATATCATCCTTGACAGGTGTCTGTCTAACCTGCTCTTAAATATCTCCAGTGATGGACATTCCACAACCCCTCCCTTCTACCCTACCACTCCAGGCAATTTATTCCAGTGTTTAACCACTCTGACAGTTAGGAAGTTTTTCCTAATGTCCAACCTAAACCTCCCTTGCTGAAATTTAAGCCCATTGCTTTTTGTCCTATCATCAGAGGCCAAGGAGAACAATTTTTCCCCCTCCTCTTTGTAACACCCTTTTAGATACTTGAAAACTGCTATCATGTCCCCTCTCAATCTTCTCTTCTAAACTAAACAAGCCCAGTTCTTTCAGTCTTCCTTCATAGGTCATGTTTTCTAGGCCTTTAAACATTCTTGTTGCTCTTCTCGGAGCCTTCTCCAATTTTTCCACACCCTTCTTGAAAATTGGTGCCCAGAACTGGACACAGTACCTCAATCAGCGTAGAGTAGAGCAGAAGAGTGACTTCTCATGTCTTGCTCTTATTAATGCATCCCAGAATCATGTTTGCTTTTTTTGAAACTGTGTCTCACTGTTAACTCATATTTAGCTTGTGGTCCACTATGACCCCTAGATCTCTTTCTGCAGTATGCCTTCCTAGACAATCACTTCCCATTCTGTATGCATGAAACCGATTGTTCCTTTGTAAATGGAATACTTTGCATTTGCCCTTATTAACCTTCATCCTGTTTACCTCAGACCATTTCTCCTGTTTGTCCAGATAATTTTGAATTATGACCCTGTCCTTCAAAGCATCCATCATGGTAATATCTAGCTGCTTCCCGGATACATTGCATTGCTAGCGTTGTTGAAATATTGTCAAGCTGAAGGATTTCTTACTATGACTCCTGTAACCCTCATTATACGAGGAGTAAGGGAAGTCGGAGGAAGAATGCTCTATTTCGAAATAAGTGCTGTGTAGATGCTCCCCATTTAAAAATAAGCTACACAATTGATGTAGCTCAATTTGCGTAGCTTATTTTGAGTTAAGCCCTGCAGTGTAGATGCATTCTCAGTGTCCCCTAAATAAAGGCCATACAGCAACACAAAGGTTTGTACTCCTCACTAGCTCTTCTGCTGCCAACTGAGTCCTTACTCTGCCCCAGACCCTTCTCCATGGAGCTGCTGATTCGGTCCTTCTTGTTGGGAACTCAGCCTTCTGGCTCTGCCTTCCTTCTGCATCTCAGTACACACCCTGAGAGAGAAGGCAGTATCTCTACTGCTCTCTTTTGGAGAGCTCCTCTCTGATTGGTTGGATGAGAGAGAAGCCCAGCTCCACCATATCCTACTGGTCCCTTAAAGTGACAATTTCCTGTACTTTTTTTCTACCCAATTACTAACTCCCTGTGGCCTGCTTCTTCTCTTCCTGTTACACGGCCATTTCCAGGGTTTTTGTTTATTTCATGAGTCTTAAAGAGCCAGTATACTGCATTACATTCAGGTTAAAAGTTCTGGCTTTAGAGCAGGTACTGTTTCCTGTTTTATTCACTATGCTTACAATGGGAAATGCCACTGTAACAGGTAATGTCTGTAGAGCCTGAATACAAGAATGAACTTTGAAGTGGAAGCACTGTATAGAACTTGAAAGCCTTGTTCCTGTTACAGAGGAAATGCTTTCTAATTAATAAGATTTTGAAACATACTCTGAAAGTGGTCAGATTCTGATTAAGGCTCATTTATCTAGAAACTGATTTGGAACTGACACTCCTTGACCAAAAATTAATTCTCTCTCACATGCTTCATCCTGTAAGTTGCTTTGTCCAAAAGAAGCCCAGATCTCATGGCTGGAGATGTGGACACTGATCTGAGCTGGACTTCATCTGTTGATGGCTTTGGAGTTCAAGACAATGGTAGTGTCTTGGGAGCCAGGGGAGGAGTCGAAGCACATGCATGGGATGCTCTTGACATTTTCTCCCAGCTAAAGAGAGAGTGGCTGCATCCTACTCACGCAACAGCTTCTGCTTAGTGCCTGCCTACTTCCCTCAGTTAAAATAATCCAGTCTGGAGGTGGCACACATAACTCATTATGGCCAGATCCTCTTTTGGGAGGTAGAGGAAAAGTTTCCTAGCATGCTGCTGATAGAAGAGGTGTTGTTCCCCAACAGACATTACATGGTCCTCTAGCCTAAGTAATACATTAAATTCAGTGATATATGAAAGACTGATGATCACATACACCAGGGGTGAAGACCCTCAGGCCCAGGGGCCAGATGTGGCCCCCTCAATGTGCCTAGATCCAGCCCCTGAAGCTCAGGGCCCCCCAATCAGGGAGCCCATGCTGGCACTTCAGCCTCCTGCTGCCCCACCATGGGATTGGAGCACACAAAATCTACTAGGCTGAGATCCCTAGGCTCTAGTGTGCAAGGGGAATGTGAGGCATGTCCTTCTCCTCCATCAGTGAGGGGTTTTTTGATTGTTTGTTTGTTTGTTTTGTGAGTCTTGTTTGTGTGCGGCCCTTGACTGATTTCTCCATGGGTCAGTGGCCCCCAACCCCAAAAAGGTTCCCCTCTCCTGGTGTACACCCTAAAGATTTAAAGGCATCGAGGGCCTGATCCAAATTGTATTAAAGCCAGTAGAAACTTATATTGACTTCAGTGGTTTTGAATCAGGCCCTAAATTATTGGATTTTTAAAAATTTCTCCTTGCAGGTATATTTTATTGTTTAGATATTATCAAGGGTCTGATCCCGTGAACACATTTACTTAGGAATAACTGTCCCTATGAGTTGTCCCATTCTCACATACATAAAGTTACATCATAAACTGTTTTCTGGAATCAGCTCAAGACTTTACCCCTTAAGACATCCCTCTAATTCATTCCCAGACCGCAATCCCATTTAACAGAAATAAAAATTACCAACCACACTTCAGTGTCCTCTTTGTTGGAAAGATGTGAATCACTTTCCACAATCCAACAGTCTGTCTTCAGGGTGTAGCTGGTACAAGGTGTTCTTGCTATCAGAGGATCAAAATAGCTTTGCATCATAACAAAGCTGTACTGTAGCGAACAGCAGAGACAAGCGCTTGTTTTTTGCAGTGGGGGAAGGACGTTCCCTCTCGAAGCAAAACATGCATGCATTTTAAGCATTCTCTCTTCATGTGGGGTGTGAGGATTCTGTTCCCCACACTTTGTTTGATAAACTATCAGAGGCCCTTTTTTGCTACCTGACTCCTCAGCAGTAATTCAAAGAGCAGGGCAAAACCAGGCCTAACCTCAATTTCCTGTGTTGAATGTGCAGCTGTCTGATTGATGGCCTGATGAATTATTAATGAAAGGGCCTTGTGTGCATATTCATGGAAAGATCTCTTCATTAATTCATAAAGCAGCTGCTGCAAAGGCATTGAGTGCAGGGCTCAGTCTCCTCCCACGTGAGGGCATATAAGAAGTGTGCCTCTTCCCTAACCTCTTAACAGATTCTTGCCCTTACCACAGCTTTGTTTATTTTCTGCCACAACAGCAGCTCTTTCCTATTTTTAAACCCTTCTTTGCACCAGCAAGGGGACTCTGGTTGCCAGCCAGCCACCAACCAGAGGGACCGAGACGATACAGCGCTAGTTCCCAAATAACGTTACTTATGAAAAATAAAATGTAATGGCAGTACCTGGAGTCCATGGCTCATTTCAATTATTTTCTAATTGTTTTCAGATGCTGCACTGCATGCTTCATTTAGTTCTACAATCAACACTACATGCAGCATGGTGGTGTTTGTCACAGAAGACCAAGGAGAAATAGAAATATCCCATAGGAAATGATGCAAAATAATAAGATACATTTTTGTAGCGAAATGAAACAGTAAACACAAGGAGCTGGAAGAAAAAAGTCTCTTTTTACAAACTGTTGATTGTTATTGAAACTTATTCTAACAAAAAAAATTAAAAGCCACGAGAACTTCCAAAATGCCCAAATATTAGGAGAGCTATAGCATATCCACCTGTACAGATGTGCAGCTCTCTTTTTCACTCTGAAATAAACCCAAACATTTAATAGGCCTGTCTGACTCTCTTTATGCCCGTCTGTACATAATTTGCAAGTTGGGTAGTCACAAAACCAAGGGATAAACTGCTTAGCTACAAACCTGTGCCTACCAATATCTTATTAACATAATGAAAGTGAGCGCTTTTATACAAAAGTTACAAGCCCCTCATTTTTAGAAGTGTAAACCTCACATTACTGAGAAGCTGAGCTGAGAGGGAGGTATATGCTTTTTGAAAATTTCATGAATATATTCAAAGGATTTGGATCTCGAAATCATGCTAGAAATCTCACAGGTCCTTGCAGTCATATCATCGTGGACTTAAAGGATGGCACATGATAAATCTGTCTGGACTACTCAGTTCTTGAATAAGAAACCTCCAGGGAAAACCCAGTTGATGATATAGCAGGTAGCATTCATTTCCCTTGGGACCTGATCCTGTAAACACTTATGTGCACACTTAGCGTTATGAACAGGAGTAGTCCAGTTTTAGTTGTATTGATAAATTCATAGTCATGGATTTGAAGGCCAAAAGGGACCATTATATCTACTAGTCTGAGCTCCTCTATAACACAGGTAACCCAATATTTCATTACGTTACTTCTGTAGGGAGTCCAAACACTTGAGTATAAGTCAAAGGTTTTTCACTTCCCCTAGTTTTGCATACAACAGTTTCTCTACAAAACATGTTAATTGTGCTTTAGGTAAACTGGAAACACTTCCTCGTTTTTTGTAGTGTTCTCTGTATTTCACTCTACTTACTAAAGGAAATGGCTACTGAATACTGCAAATTCTGAGATAATGTTATTCACTGGTGTAACGCAATAAGCACATTTTTAAATGTGATCTGCTATCTTACCTTCTATTTGTCTGAGAACATCTTTTCACTACATTTAATAGGCAGTGTCTGCTATACAGTGGAGATAATAGTACATAACCAACTATTAATAAAAATATGCTCATGTAGAGGTAGAACCTGGAAAAGTCGAACAGTCCTGTCACTGGGATTTCAGTGCTTGATGAATTTCACACCTCGGCACTACCTTTAGCTATCTGTTTATCTATCACTCATCACCATGACACTTCAGCTTTAGTACTGTAGTAGAAAGCACTCTGTTCAACCTCTGACTTTTTAGTCCATTTTTTGCTATTTACTTTTTCTGTCACTTCACAGCAAAATGTGTGTGACCTCAGTGCTCGTTATTAAGCTAGAGACAGCTATAGTCACATGGCTGAAACAGAGAGCTCTACATAACATTGTTTGTTTAAACAATACACATCTTTCCTGGTAGAGAACTTATTTTTACCCAATCCCTGCAGAAACCTGCTACAAACAGCGGACTGTGGTATGAATTATTTTCTCATCCTTCCCCATGGGGTGTACAAACATTTCTTCAGATGTGTGAGGAACTGCTCCAAGCAGGCTATCTCTGCAGACTGTGGGTGAAAGTACATTTGTGTTGTTATCATCTGAATCCGCTTGTGATATGGAAGAGAAATATAGGTCAGTGACAATTCATTCCATGACATAAGGACAGGGAAATTCTTCTGCCTGATGAGGATAAAAAACACATCTGAATTTCAATCTGGGCTGCAGGTAAATATCGTTACTCTTTTCTGAAGTAACTGTGTAAGTGAATACTGTGGATAAAATTCGATTTCCATGACACATTTTCCAATGCTTTCATGCAATGGTGTTGTTTCCTGATACTCTGAAGTATTTTATTAGTGTCTGGCAGACTGTCCCCTGGCAGTCTGTTCCCCTGGTTTTGAAAAGGAAATAGGATTCTTTCTTGGGGGAAACACCATTTTTTTTCAGGTAGATTAAGGGCATGAACCAGGGCACTTTTTGGATCAGGCTGAATCCTGACATTGCAATATAAACCCATCTCTCGTCTGTCATAGGTATTAGGCTTCAAGTTTATAACATTGCATTTAATTATATCAGTCTTGAATTCAGCTGAATTTTGAAACAGCAAACATTTGATGGAATTACAATTTCCTTTCCATGTAATTAAAAATAAATGAACACCCCAATATAAGCAAATAAACTCAGACAAAATAAGAATCAGCTTAGACGTTCATGAAAACTGTGAACTTTGGCACAAAACTACTGGCACGTTACATCCAATGCCTGAGAATGAAAGTGTCAAAATACAACAAAAAATATTTCCAGCTACACCAGAAAGGAAAGTATTTTGAATAGCTTGTGACATTGGTGCAGTCTTCATTGGTGGAAGATACACATCCATAATGGATCAATTCAGTGTGTAGTCAAGGAAAACTTTTGGATTCCTTGCTGATTCTGGAAGATAAAGTCCTTTCCTGGTTGATGAAAACCGGGCCTTAGTTATGCACACCATTATCATCTCAGATGAATTACAATAACCCAACATACGTGGGCACGAAGCTCTCAGCACTCAGGAAATTCTAACAAGTTCATAATGCTACAGAGTCTCCTAATCAGCACAAACTCCTGCAAACACATCAGATCAGTCCTCTATTTTCTATACCATCTCCCCCTAGAATTTTGAATCAAGTTCAAGGACTTGGTGCTTATCTTCAGTTGACTCAATGGCTAAAAAACTAAAGCTCTAGGATGAAGACTGTGGTTGACAACTTCTCCCTTCTGGCACAGTAGAATGCTCAATGATCAGAATAAAGCTAGTCTGTGTGCAAGACAGACCTTTTTCTGAGTGCAGCCAAGAACTAGGGGCAATCACAAACCTTACTATTTTCTGCTTCGAGTGTGAAGCACATATCTTTGACTTTGCAATCAATACAATCAATAAGTAGCAAAAGGTATATTTATACTTCCAAAAAATAAAAAATAAACCAATCCACACTACGAAAACAAGGTACCTCACTACTGCCCATGCTTTTCCCTCTGGAGAAATGAGAGAACAATGTGGCTATGTATACACTGGCAGCTTCTTGCACAAGAACTGTTTTGTGGAAGAGTTCTTGCACAAAAAGTCTTCCACAAGAGCACGTCTACAGAGGCATGTGATTTTGCGCAAGCGATGTGCTTTTGCACAAGAGTGTCTATGGCAGTGTGGATGCTCTCTTGAGCAAGAAATCTCTGATGGCCATTTTAGCCATAGGGGTTTCTTGCACAAGAAATTCATGTTGCTTGTCTACACTGCCCTCGGCTGTGTCTACACTGGCATGAATTTCCGGAAATGCTTAAAATGGAATACTATTCCGTTTTCAGTTTTTCCGGAAAAGGAGCGTCTACATTGGCAGGCTGCTTTTCCGGAAAAGCCCTTTTTCCGGAAAAGCTTCTGTGGCCAATGTAGACGCGCTTTTCCGGAAAAGAGCCCCGATCGCCATTTTCGCGATCAGGGCTTTTTTCCGGGAAAGACTACTGGGCTGTCTACACTGGCCCTTTTCCGGAACAGTGTTCCGGAATAAGGACTTATGCCCGAGCGGGAGCAGAATAGTTTTTCCGGAATAGCAGCTGATTTTGTACAGTAGAGCATCGTTGCTTTTCCAGAAATTCAAGGGCCAGTGTAGACAGCTCGCAGCTTTTTCCGGAAAAGCGGCTGATTTTCCGGAATAAGTGGCCCAGTGTGTGTGTGTGTGTGTTGGCATGTATCCATAGCTGCTCAACGCACTGCTGGAAGTCACTCAATATGTTGTGGAAGGTGTAAAAATCTGAGTAGAATAGAACAGAAGTCAGAATAACTGGACATATATATTTTGTTGATGAAAGAATCTCAGACCTTGAGGATGAACATCCAGACCCCAAGCACATGTGCATTTGAACCAAACCCTTTATAACTAAAACATGAGTCATTATCTGCTGTTTAGGTTCCTTACAAAAGAGAAAATATATATGATTCCTTGTGTGAATCACATTACCACTGAATAGCGTGCCTGCTGTTACCCGGACTCAGGCTAGGTTTTTATTTTCATACTAATGAAGGAAAATCTGTAGCATATGACAAATTCTGCACACGTATTTTGCTTATTTCCTTACATGTTAACCTTAGTGTTCAAGTCTTTTATTCCACATTCCTTACAATAGCTCCTTTGTTGTCACTGTGTTTAATAATGATGCCCTCTGGTATTGTAGCAGCATGACTACAACACCTGTTTCCATGCTGATAGACTTCCATGCTAGTGCCAAGCTACTGATCTGGCAACACATTCAGATCCAGCGTTTGACATACTTCTGTCCCCTCCCCCCCACTCTTCTCCTGCTTTTCTTTGCTTATGCACATGATTCATGTAATTTATAGGTATATGCCTATTTGTATGGGTGTGCCTTTCAGGTGTTGGGTGGATGATTCACTTGGCAGATACTGTGGGATAAGGTTAAATACTGAGTTCTCTATAAAACTGACTTCAATTGCAAAGCAAAGATATAGAAATGGAGATGAGTGAGGGAGTTGGACAACTTTGATCCAAATTATTCCCTTCCTCCTTTCCTAATTTTAATTAAATTGTTCTTGCAGATATTTGAGTATGGTTTAAGGGGCAAGTTCCACTCTCAAGTATATCTGCATAATTTTAATGGAGCCAACTGAATTAATCTTGATTTATGTTGATGTACACAAGAGCAGAATTTGGTCCAGACTCTCATATTTAGGGAACATTTTCCATGTTATAAATAAGGCAGTTTGTGTTTGAAACACTGAGGTTCCTGTTTGTTTATAATACTAATAAAAAGTAGATTGAATTGTTTTTTGACAAATGACCTGTTTTGTTGCTTAAACAAAAATAACTCAGCAAAATATCAGATCCTTCAGCAATACCCTCTAGCTTGATGTTTAAATTGCACTCTCCCCTTTCTAATGGAAATGGGAATGTGGTTGATACAAATTACCATTGCATATTTAAATGAATAACTATACTCTTTTCTCTTCAAAAAGACTCTCAGACAGATCCTGTCATCTGTAGGTTGAGTAGTATATAAAGGCAACTCTCAGAATTGTTATTCCCAATGAGTAAGGGTGGAGAAAAGGGCCCCCAGTTCTGCTCCTTGTGTTCTGAGAGCCTGTGTACTTGAATTTGCTCCTAAAGGCTTGATTTTGCCATTCATCTTCATAATAAGTAGTTCAGTGGGGTTGCATGCAGAGTAATTAAATATTCAGCATGAATAATGGTGACAGGATCTGGCCCTAATTATTCACAGGACAATAAAATGGATGAGCCCTTGAGAGTGAGAGGACTGCAGCAGAGTTTTCTTTAATTCATTTTTAAATTGCCCACAGTCTATGAGAGGAACAGAAATATTTAGTTGGAAAACTTTGTATTAAGCTTATGACTCCATTTACAAATAATGATAGAATTCTAGATCCATAGAAATGAAGGACTTACAGGGACTTCAAATGGTTATCTGGTTCATCCAGATGTGCTAAAATAGAATTAAATATATCTAAACCAGGGTTAACAATAAAACAGAGGTGGTTCACCAGGGTTAGTCCCTGGCAGGGTGCGCTGTTGTATTTACCTGCACCTCTGCAGGTACAGTCACATGCAGTTCCCATTCACTTTGGCTGTTCCCGGACAATGTGTGGCACAGACTGGGACACCATTTTCCACAGCTCCTATTGCTCAGGAACAGTGGTCCATGGCCAAATGGAGCGGCAACCACCAGTACCTGCAGAGCAGGTAAATACAGCAGAGGCCCACCAGGGACTAACCCTGGCAAACACTCTCTGGTCCACAGGCAGGTTATTGTCTGCTGTTCATTTAGACCATCCCTGACTGAGGGTTGTCTAACCTCTTCTTAAAAACCTTCAATAATGGAGATTCCACAGCCTTCCCCTAAGTAATCTGTTCCAGTAAAATTTCAATGTTCACCTTACACTAAGGAAAACTTTGGAATGAAGTCTTTTTCCATTTCTGGCACATCAGTCTTCAGGCATAATAGAAGTAAGTGATTATTCTGATTTACATGAAATATCAGAATTACCTTAGGAGTGAATTTCAGGTGTAGTCATAGTGAGACATTTTACTTATGGAATTATGGTGGGACTGCCATTAGGTTTCCAACTGTGGCTGTGAGGCAACAAGGAGGGGATCTTTATTGATAGATGGAACATCAAGTGAGTAGCACATCAATGTGTGACATACTGAATGCTGAAAATTAAGCTCCTAAAGAGAGGTTGGCTTCATTACCACAGCAAAGATTCTAATTAAACCTTTTAAAAACCTAGATATGGCTAGGTGAATAAGGACAGAGTAACTATAGGTTGGTGGATCACCAGAGTTGACTGTTGCCAGGTAAATCCATAGTAAGCAGAAGGGAAGACTTGTCATCTTCAGGGTAAGGAGATAAACCAAGATGACAGGAATTCCTAGTGTTTTGGAGACATATAATAGTGCTGATCCTTGATTCTGTGGGAATCCTTTCTGCTATTATTAAGAACAACTTCTACATTGAGTACCGATTGATCTCTTGAAGATTTTGAGAGCTGTCCTGCTGGTGTAATTTCCCTTTAAAGTCTAAGAACTTAGAATAATTTAGAAAATCATACTTAGCTTGCCATGCTTGATATTCTAAAATGGAAGCTAGTAGATATAAATACCTTCCTCCCAGGAAGTAAAGAAGCTTGGTTTCTTTATCAGTGTGGGTGGCTTTTGAGTATTGCTATCTAAATATTTCTGTGTCTGCTTGAACAATGGAAGGGTTAGGTGGAGGGTGTGTAAATAGAAACTTGGCTTCCTTTGCCAGGACAAAGTAATTTTTCTTCACTCTCTTGGGAATAGGTGCACATATTATTGGTGTATGCTACACAGTGCTTGATGGTTCCAGTGTGACTTTATTCACTGGACGTGCTATTCAGTTGGAACATATTGGCTATACAATGTCCAGGTGCTTATATTTTGTGTCCTGGACCTCCTCTAAGGAGGTATGGAGCTTTTTTGCCACCTTTAATAGCAGCTCCTGCAATTACTTATGGTCATCTGGAGGAAATAGCAAAGGAGATGAGTCAGATATCCCTAGATACTGGTGGAACTACTGTGTCCAGTTTGTTCTTTATCTTCTATGAGTTCAGTAGCAAGTTCTGATTATTCTCTTAGATGGAAGGAGTGGTATGACTCTGGATTAGATCATGCAGTCGTGTATGGGTCCTATGGTTTCCAATAAGACCTATATGATGGGTTGAACCTGGGGCGTGGGGGTCTCCAAGGAATGAGGTACCACTGATCCCAAGGAAGGTGTCCCAGGTTGGGTGGATGAGGCTGGTACCAATCTCCCTTAGCAGAGGTAATGATGTACATTTGATTCTATTAATGCAGAAAAGAGCCTTCAGCTCAACTGGTGATGTCTTCAATACCATCCACAGAAAGCTGCAGGTAGTAGGTGGGATGGTGGATGGCATTCTTCTCCCAGAATCCTCCTTGACAGGGTTAAAATCTCCCTACCAAAGATTGATTCCCTCAACAAGGGAATCTGGGAAAACAAAAAAGTCTTCCTCAGAAGGCCAATATATAAGCAGTCATGGTCAGTTAAATTTTTATCAGATGCTCTTTGCCAGTACTAGTGACTCGCAGTCCTTTGACTTAGTTGAGACCATAGATGGCACCAATCTTAGTGCAAAGTCTGGTATCAGAGGATCCTTTCTCCTGAGCAACTTATTATTATTACATTGTGGTTTAGGACAACCCATATCCTTGGAAGGTGAGCGTGAAGTCTCACATGAATTGTACAGAGTATGGGGAAGATTCAGTCTCTTATGCTTCTAAGAGTGACCATTTCTGTCATGGTGAAGAGTTCCTGAGTTATTCTTCATTGGACCTCATGCTAAGACGCATGCCCTTTCCCTGGCCTGGGTCTGAGTAGGGCCTCATTGCTTTTTCCATGACATGATTCATAAACTGCAGTTCTCATGCCTGTCAAGTCTGGTGGGTAAATAGCAGAGATAAGAGCTTCTCTAGGACAAAAGGTTATCATTGCTGACCAAGAAGAAGCAGAGACAGGAGGTGTCACTCCTAAAGCCTGGTACTCTGGAAATAATATAAGACCCATGCCAGGGAAGCCAGGTAGTTCTATACGCCTATACAAAATAATGGTATAAAACTCAGAAATATTTAGGAATTTGAAGACAGAAAGAAAGGCTCCATACACTGGAGAGTCTGATTCAGGACAAGCAGTGCTATGAAGAAATTGGAGGGGCATCAATCCTTCCCACCTTATGCCCCCAGTTTGTAGCACAAGAAGGATAAGGTTTCAACCAGTAGACATTACTTGTAATAATTCTATGTGTCTGAAACTAGACAGCCCTTGAGCTGCTCACTTTGGAATATACACAGGGAAGAGCCCTCAGAGAAGGACTGGTGAGTATGTATGCTTTTGCCCTCTACTGGCAAGAATTGGAACTGCTCAACTGTACAGTAAGGCTATATTTCTAGCTGCTAAAAATAATCAAGTGGTAGGATCTTATGCCTTGGGGTAGGAGGCTCTGAGATCAGTCACTGCTAACAGTGAAAGTACCAAACAGTCTGAAGGTGCAGCACAGTGACTACTAAAGATCTAGATCCAGTATTATAATTAAAATATGTATATTTTCTTAGACCTAAGAAAAATAGCTCATAATGAAACAAACATTAGCTCAGCAAAAAAATCTTATTGGTAAATAATTTTTGATAGAGAAACTTGAACATATAAATTATTCACAGAACATTAATGATGCATCTAATAAACTAGTTAATTAAAAAAAAATCCTCAATAGCCAAAGGTTCAGCTGAGCAGTCCTCTTTCTGAAATTCTGCACACAGTCATTTGCATCTAAAAGATGGAGCCTCTTTGTAAATAGAAAAGGTTGACTCATTGGCTATAGCACTTCAGTGGGGTTAAATCAGCTGCTGGTCCAAGTTTGTTCTCTGGCATTCAGCTTCCTGCCATGGGCGCCTCCAGATCTCTCTGTTGTGACAGCAGCTTTAAGGGTTTAACAACACAGTGCCTTTTGATCTCATTTCAGCAGCTGTGATTAAATAGACACACATCACTTGCTGTGCTACTATGTGAGGAGCCCATGGTTCACCTTCACTGAATTAGTACCTGCTGAGCACTGCAAATATTTGAAATGTCACTCCATTTGATAATGTCACAGAGGGGCTGCAAATACCAGAAAACGGCACCAAGGAAACATTTAACATATGCAGTGGCATGTATAGCATGTCATTTTCTCTAGAAAAAAAAAAAAAAAAGTTAAATGGAAACTAAAACCCAGAAGAGGTTAAGTTCAGCAGATCTAATAACCCAAAGTGGGACATGTTCCTGTTATTGACCACTTTTATAACATAATGAGTTAGTGTGGGTGTTTGAGAGAGAAAATGCAAACTCTCTACTGTTCACAGGAATTAATTTCTGTCGACAAAAGATTGGGGGACTCACAGCACAATATTCCAGCTGGTTCCATTAGCATTCTACACAGATTCATTACATCAGCTCATTTCTAAACGGAGACTACAGCATCGCTGTGACACCTTTCTTGCATTTTCCCAGTCAAGAGTCCCAAACCATAGGAAGTTATTTGTCTGAGGAGTAGAAGCCTATGATCACAAAACCAGGTGAAAGTGGAAGTGATAGAGCTGTCTACCACATTTCAGTCTGCTGTGTACATAGGTATCTTACAAAGGGAAGCAGGAAACAAGTTACAATTGGTTCTGGGGGCTGAATTGGAATGTCTTCATCCTAAAACTGTACAACAAAGCCACAAGCCAGTGCAGCTAATCAGATGACACACAGTAATCAGATGAATATATTTATTTATAAATGTTATTTACAAAATTAATTCCTCCTAAAAACTACTATTGCAGACAAGATAAGACTCAATTTAATTACAGGTTTTTCAGAAAAAGTAGAGACCAGGCAATAGCTGGTAGTGTACCACATAGTCTATTTTGTGGGAGGTGGGAGAAGTAAATGCTTTTTCTTTCTATTCTAATGAAGCCTAATGCTTCACTGAGTGCAAATATATCTAATTTGTAATTAGGAGAGCAAAACCTTAGCAGGAGGAGTTTTTAGTGAGACTTATATTATTTGTTTTATCCCACTGTCCAGTTATTTTCAAGCACATAAACAGTTTGCTGGTTGCTCCAAAGAGTTATTTTTTAATCCAGATAACTGAAAATTATCAGACATTATTATCTTGAAAACACTAGTGAGAGCAATGTTTTCTATCACCAGCAACCCTGCTAAAGTTGGGTTTATCACCACTGGTTTTACCAGTCACTCTCCTTCTTTTTTTCCTGTATCACTTCAGAACAAGAAGCAACCACTGGAGAATGAACAAGAAAATTGGTCACTGCCACTTAAAATGAACAAGAGAATTGGTCACTGCCACTTAAACTGTGTGCGTATATATATATATATATATGTATATATATGTGTATATATATATATATATATGTATATAATCTGGGTAAGGAGGAAGAGATACTAATAGGTACTGAATAGAAAGGATACGGATGCTGTTTTATGGTTGGTATCATAGTAGGAACTAGTGGCCCCACTCTCAGACCAGGTGCTGATTGTGCTTGACACCATGCCCATAGAGTCCCTGCCTAAAGATATTTCAAATTAGGGTGGCAAGGTCTTCACTTAGGCCCCTTGCTCTAGGGCACCTTCTGGTCCACAAATCAGCTAGAGACCCCTTCTGTTGCAGTCACCCATGTCTTTTATTGTCAGTTTCCCACCACCTTCTATTTACAAAGCTTTTGGATTACTGCAAACTCATCCAGCTTCACCATCTACCTAGGGGGCACACTCAACCACACACCCCAGACCTCTCCCTCCTTTCACTTCCCCACTGGTTCCTTTATATAGCCCTCTTGCTAATGAGGCCCACAGCTGCTTCTAATAGCCCTTCAAGCCTGGGCTTGTTCAGCTGTTTGCCATCAGCCTTTTCAGCCAGGCTATAGTGGCAGAGCTCTGGCTTAGCCAGCAGTCTATCACAGTAGCAAATTGCATAAACTCCTCTGTCTTCCTGGGAAACTCTTCAAGGAGAGGGGTTGCATTCTGGTGGAAAATAGACCTCAGTATTAAGGCTGCCCTTCTCTACATGTTTGCTGAGGAGGAGCAGGTTTTAAATCCAGTTGGGATCATTTGGAGCATATTGATGGAAGCTGTACAGGAGATGGCCTGAATCAAAGCAGATATCCTGGCTCAACTTCACCTTTCTAGATTCCACTGAATAAATCAGGCTTGTAATTTGCCCTAAAACAGCCCTAAAAATAGCTACCACTCAAAAGGAATATTTATGGTGGTACAGCATTTAGCCTGCTTGTGTCATGATACTAAAAATATAGGGCAAAACCTTGACCCTCCCCAAACCATTGCTGATACCCAATAGCAACTAGCTCTACCCCATGCACAATGGCTACGTCTACACTGGCAGCTTCTTGTGCAAGAACTCTTTTGCGGAAGAGTTCTTGTGCAAAAACTCTTCCAGAAGAGAGCGTCTACACTGGCATGTGTGTTTGCGCAAGAAATGTGCTTTTGCGCAAGAGCATCTATGCCAGTGTAGATGCTCTCTTGCGCAAGAAAGCTCTGATGGCCACTTTAACCATAGGGCTTTCTTGTGCAAGAAATTCATGTTGCCTGTCTACACTGGCCTCTTGTGCAAGAACAGTTACGCAAAAGGGCTTATTCCTGAATGGGAGTGTCAGAGTTCTGATGCAAGAAGCCCTGATTTCATACATTAGAACGTCAGTTTACTTGCGGAAGAACATGCGGCCAGTGTAGACAGGCTGCAAGTTTTTGCACAAGAGCGGCCGTTTTTGCACAAGATTGTGCCAGTATAGACACAGCCACTGTGTACATTTGCATCCATTAATACTACCCTATGCATCTTCAGGGGGTATAGTGGTGTAAGGGGTCAGTAGCCAATGTGGCTAGCAAAATGATTAACTGGGCAACCTGGGCAATCTACACCTCTAAGAATCAAGCTGAGTTTAGAGAATCATACTCCCTAAAAACTCCCCTAGCCTAAAGGTAAAGGATCTTTAATAGACATTTTGACATTAGATGATGATTGGTGGTTGTTGTTTTTTTTGGGGTGGTTGGTGTTTATTAAGAATAGATATAAGGTGCAAATATTAACAAACAGTACATCACTGCATATTACAGAACAGCAAAAATTATTACAATGATTATTGCTTATTATATGTCACCCTGTTCTAAGTTGGTTTATATATTTATCCTTCCAGTCATTTGCAATCAGAGGAAATGGATTCCATTCCAGTTTTATATTGATTACTTCCATTAGTCCATTGGGCACTATTTTTAGCCTATTTTCCCGTTTCTGTAGTTTCAGTGGCTGTATAGATATATAAGTGCATCAGATAAAATTCAGGTCTGTATTGTTAATGTCTTTATATCTGTCTTTGTCTAGTAAACGTGTACTTAATTGATCCTGAACTATGAATCTTTGCTAAGAAACTGATCTTCAAAAACAAGCTTATCAATTATTGGGTCCCATACATTTTTTGCCTAGCAAGAGAAGAATAAGATATTACTATCTAATATGTGCAGGATGCGAAAAGCTTTTGCATTTTGCTGAACTCTTCTAATTTATCCTTTGATCAGGTTATTAGACAATTATGTTAGATGTTCTTTTTCATCTATCTAGTTTAGCTGAAATCTGTTCTTTCCCCCCCTAATCAGGATACTATTATGTGTCTGATTAATGCTTGTAACTTATTGATTGTTCTGACACAAAGCTTAGCTAAAAGCTAGAAATGTGAAGGATGTTTTAGTGATATAGGAACTTGAAATTCCCATTCTAAAATTTTCAAGTAAAGATTTGTTAATTTGTCCACTTCCTGTATTCTATTACTCATTAGCTAACCTAAAGCGTCTAGTGTTTCTTTTCATATCAGTTATTTTTAATACACATCCACTATTCACTACTGCTTGTGGCAGAGCCTGCCTTTGAATAAAAAAGGAAGTACAGGATATTTATGAAATCCCTCCCTCCACACACACACACACACACACACACACACACACACACACACACACACACACACTCACTTGATAATTAGGGTATGAAGCTAGGTCTAGCACATTAGTTTGTGTCTCTGAAGAATTCCGATTTAGATTTAGCTCTAAAGGAGTAACAGAATCCAAGCTACTTATAGCTGTGAGTGGTGAGAGCCATCAATATTTTGGGGCATAGTTGTTTTATTCACCTTAATACTCATTCTGTAATTTCCTGGGGTTTTATTTAAATGAGCTCCACATAATGAGACCTAATCACCAGGAAGTTCTGTAATCTCTGTTACCCAGGGTGTGGGAGGTGTCATTTACTTCACTCTCATACCCAGGGCATAAAGTAAGCTTGAAATGGTATTTCTTTGAAACGGGGTTGCTGTGTTGACTCAGGCTCAGCTAGGTATATGTTGCTTCAGTAAATAAATCTCAGATGTGTTAGTCTACATCTGCAAAAACAATGAGGAGTCCTGTGGCACCTTAAAGACTAAGGCTACATCTAGACTGGCCCCTTCTTCGGAAGAGGCATGCTAATTTCTAACCTTGGAATAGGGAAATCCGCGGGGGATTTAAATATCCCCCGCGGGATTTAAATAAACATGGCAGCTTTTTTTCCGGGTTGGGGAAAAGCCGGAAAAGAGCGTCCAGACTGGCGCGATCCTCCGGAATAAAGCCCTTTTCCGGAGGATCTCTTATTCCTACTTCAAAGTATCTTATTCAAAGTAGGAATAAGAGATCCTCCGGAAAAGGGCTTTATTCCGGAGGATCGCGCCAGTCTGGATGCTCTTTTCCGGCTTTTCCCCAAGCCAGAAAAAAAGCGGCGGCCATGTTTATTTAAATCCCGCGGGGGATATTTAAATCCCCCGCGGATTTCCCTATTCCAAAGTTAGAAATTAGCATGCCTCTTCCGAAGAAGGGGCTAGTCTAGACGTAGCCTAACAGATATAATTGGGCATAAGCTTTCATGGGTCAAATGAAAAAATGTGGTTTTACCTATGAAAGCTTATGCTCAAATACATTTGTTAAGTCTTCAAGGTGCCACAAGACTCCACATTGTTTCTTTATAAATAAATATACAGTAGACGTCCGATAATATGGGACCTAGGTGGTGCCGGATTATCAGATATGCCAGACTATCAGGAGGTACTATAAATTGGTTATATATATACTGTATACATTATATACTGTATATAAAGTGTTCTTAACCCTTTTTATTGTACATACTGTATACAGTATACTGTAATGTTTTAGTTTTTTTAAGCCTTTTTTACCCTTTTTGCTCAGTTCAGCTGCTGCCGCTGTTACCTTGTGACTCATTTTTTGCCGAAGCTCACTCACTAGGCTCTTGACATTTTGATGCCGGACTATCAGGAGTGATGGACTATTGGATGCTGGACTATTGGAGTTTTACTGTACTGATTCTTTGCTTGTAGCTGAGAAACAGACAGTCCATGCACGACTATGCACAAAATATGGTAGGGTTGCCAGGATTGGAAGAGAGTGAGAACAAAACCACACAACTAAACTTCAGTTAGCTCCGTATAGACAGACCCTCGCCCAGAAATTACTTTCATCCCAAAAGTGTAGTGTACATCTCCAAAATATGTAACAAAGTCCTAAAAGGATATAGAATGTTCCTTGTTGTTGTTTTGATTTTTAAAATTTTATTTCACTTTTTTCCTCTGTGTATAATAAATGACGATAATCGACTGAAATTTATTACCAGTGTTGAAATATAATAACTGTATCTATGTATTTTAAAAAAAAACCAAGTAGTGCTGTAGCACCTTAGGCTACGTCTACACAGCCATGTTATTTTGGAATAACTGATGTTATTCCAAAATAACACAGAGCACGTCTACACAGCAAGCCATTATTTTGAAATAACATTGAGCTGGAAGACTTCTTACTCTGACCCCTCATTTCACAGGGAGTAAGGGAAATCGAAGGAAGAGTGTTCTTCCTTCAACTTCCTGATATGTAGTAAGTGCCAAAAGCTGAATTAAGCTACTTCAACGTCAGCTGTGCAATTGATGTAGATGAAGTTGTACAGCTTAATTCGACTTTTGCCCTGCTGTATAGACATGTCCTTAGAGACCAACAAAAATATATATGTAGCATAATGAGCTTTTGTGGGCAAAGCCCACCCATGAAAGCTCATGATACTACATATATATTTTTGTTAGTCTCTGAGGTACTAGAGGATTGCTCGTAATTTCTTTAAAGTTACCAATTAACATGGCTATCCCTCTGAGATTTCTGCAGTTCCTGTTTACTCTTTTATCAATAAATGAAACTATGGTAGTTGCTGTTTGTTAATAGTTTTCCAGCTCAGAGGGTTTAGCACTATGCTTAGCACTCAAAAACTGCCAGGCCCAATGGCTTAACCAGCTTTTAGTCATTTATACTCCTTCCTCCATCTAGCTGTAATTTGTCATTTAGCTTCAGGGCATTGCTCCTACTGTTTATAAGATCAAGTTCAAGCGCAAAGTCAGGACCATTTCCCCTTCCTTCTCTCCTCTCTTGGGAATATGCCACAAACAGAACATTCAGTAGGCTGGCATGAAGTAACTTCAAAGTGCTGAAATAAAGAACATTCTGTATTATGCAGAGCAGATGAGATTTCTCCATACACATCCTATTAGGACAGTACACATATTTTTGCTTCATCTTGCTCATTTCCCCCCCTTGTACAAAGGCTAAAACCTGATGAGCTTGTTTGGAACTCTGTCAGAAGGTAGAATTGGTAACTTTTTCCATGTAAACTGAGATTCAGCATTTTGGATTTGAGGAATTCACAGAATTATTTTTTTGGCCTGAATAAGAAGAGGGAAGCTCAGTCATCACTCAATAATATATGTGCAGTTGTTATAGCCAAATGAAATTATAATGATATTTGGGGAATAGATAATTATTTACTTGGTTTATTTAATTTACTTTGAAGTATTTGTGGGTGGTAAGAGAAGGGAGTGACTGTTTGAATGGAACACTGAACTCCTGGATTTTAATATAGTACCAGCCCTGTCACTGACTCCATATATAGTATTAGACAAGATACTATTTTGGCCTCAGTTTCCTTGTCTGTACAAAAGCAATACTTACCTAACCTCCTGTGAATGTCTCAAAAGCTTCAGCACAAGATATATTCCTATTTAATCTTTTTCCCTTTTTATTTTCAAGATGAGAAGGAACCTTGCTGTTTTGCACAATTCATTATTAAACTCCACAGGTCCAAATTTACAATGTGACATAGGCAGTACAGCACTATAGGGTTTGTGAATTTGTGTCTTATATGCTTACATGTCTTTGGACTATCCATCAATTGCATAATGCAGTAGGGGTGCTTAATTCTGTATATTTGTTTCAGTGTTGCAAGGGATAGGTGAGCCTTGGAAATCTAAAAAATGCATATTATGTAATTTATGGACAGTCTCTTCGTTAAAGGAACTGAGAGTATTATAACCTAGTTGTGGCATTTAAGAGTTTGATGGAGCCTCTTCTTCAAAGGTTGATTTTAATGCATTCTCATGTGAATAACTCCCCAAACTTGGTTTTTTTTTCTAACCCCTGGCACCTTTCTATGTGATTGAATTTTGTGCTGTGCTCAGGTTTCAAATAACTGCTCTTCACTGATTCTGAACTCTTCTATTCACTCTTAAATTCTCCACCAAAGCCTCACTAAAGGTAGAGCCGGAATAACTTCTCTCGCTGGAGATTCCAGTTTCTTTCTCATACAATGATCTTCTACACAGATTAGGAAACCATTTGATGATGATGCATATTTTGTTGTACTTTGTTGTCCAACATATATCTCTTCACTGCATCCTTAGACTGAAATAAGCTACACAATTTGAGCTACACAAATTGCATAGCTTATTTTGAGTTAATTTTGAAATAGCTTAGTGCCAAATTTTGAAATCTGCTATTTCAAAACATCCTTTAATCCTTGTGGAGCAAGGTTTACAGGGACATAGGAAAAGTGTGCCTGTTATTTTGAAAACTATTTCAAAATAAGGGGCACGCTGTCAAGACACGGAAAATGCTATAGCAGGATACCAGAAGTATCCCTAAATAGCGCTGCTGTCTAGCTGTACCCTAACTGGTTTTAGTACTACTCCCCACTGTAGTATGCGAGCATTGACATTTCAACTTGAAATGAGAATTATAAAAAATACAAATGAAGAATTATGAAATGTGATCTTCAGAATACATCAGATACTTTACCCTTTACATTTTTACCCTGCAAACTCTTCCACGCATAGCTCAGTGGTATTAGTTACATTTAAAAAAAAAGTTAACAGCTTTTAAAAAAAGTTAAAACTCTTTATAAGTGCAAGATTGGCCTGTTAGATTGGTGAGTTTAATTATTGTACAAAAAACCCATAATACAATTTTCAAAGAAAAAATATAGTCTGTTTGAGTGTCAAATGCCTATATATCATGTCTCCTCCCAGTTCATTTGTGTAGAAATATAAATGTGTATACTGCACTATAAGGGTTAAATAATTATCTCCAACTATTTCTATAAATGAATAAAGTGGACATTTGCCAATATCACCTTTATAGGATGTGATAGTAGCAAGTGAACATATTATACCAGAAATGATCATTAAAAATGTTATAAGCTGTTAATTGATAAGGCGTGAGGACCTCACAACATACATCTAAGCTGGCTAAAGTACTGTAAGTAATTAGACTAACTTACATGGATCAAGAAAGGTCTGTGAAGACTGGAAAATTACCAGAATAAAGCTATTATTTAAAAAGAGACTGGTAGAAATTTCCCAGTTGTATAGTTTACTGCAGGGTGTAACTGATTAAGGAACTTCAGGAAGGAAATTCATGGCTTTATTGACTTGGTAGGCTTCAGCAAAGATTATGAATTGAAAGGATCTGAAAATTTTGCCAAATCTCAGGAAGATTGAGGTATGATATTGCCAGTTTTCTACCAGAAGTTCAGGAAAACACCATCTACCCAACTGAGGCTAACTAACAGTGTGTGTGGGGGTTTTTTTTGGGGGGGGAAGGGGAGGACACAATTGTCCTGGGGCCCAGCAATGCAAAGGAGTCCAGGGCTCCCATCTACTGCTGCTGCTATTGTAGCAGTGTCAGGGTTTGGAGCCCTGGGCCCTTTAAATCAACACCAGAGCATGGTGCAGAATGCTCTGTGAGACTTTGAGGGGTGGGGAGGGATGTCAGGATGTCACTGGGCCACGTTCTAGGCAACACGGAAGGCTGGCCCACCCTCCACCCCTTCCACCTGAGGCTCTGCCCCTTCTGGGAGCACAGAGTTGGGGCCTCTGTGCAAAGGCTGTTGGATCCCCAAACTAAACAACAATGGGCCAGACCCAGACCAGCTCAGAAGAATTTGGAATAAAGGGGAGAATTTGGTGAGGCATCTTTCTCCCAGCCAAAAAAAAACGGGGGAGGAGGGATAACAAAAGACATAACAAAATTCCATGGATGGAAGCTGAAACTCAGATCAGAAATAATGTGGCACTGACTAAAAAAGAGAGATTAATTTACCACTGGAAGAATATTTCAAAGAATATGATGGATTCTCTGATGTGATTTTACAAGCTTTAAGACACAGTAAACTTATGTTTGAGCTATGGTCTATATTTTAGATGTAGAAATTACAGACTTGTGGCCTATGGCCTGCATCCCCACCATAGCCAATGTAGACATTTCCTGAGTCTTCAGTCAATTGTACAAAATCCAATATGTTACTAATATGGGTATTAAGTTAAATATAGTGTAAAGTACAGTGTAAACAGGGATACATCAAATCACTGGCCCACCATGTCCAATTGGCACTACTGACAGCTGCCAATACTGATCCTGTTGCAAAGATTATGCATTTCTATGTAAGGAGGAAAAATACCTTGCTAATCCCTGTGAGCTATCGGTATAAACCCTGATGCATAACATTTATTTTACCTAAGCTTAATTATTTGCCTGTGTATAATTATGCATGTCCAACCCCAGCATTACAGTCTTGCAATTTACCTTGAATCTTGCAATATATGTGTTGTTTATCCCACTAGTTCCTAGCTCAGGGAGTCAGGTGAATATATTCTTTCATAAGCCCTTAGGGGTTTGGAGAAAAACTTGAACATTTTATCTAGAACAGAACTCAGAAAAAAAATTAAAAGAAACCAACATTTATTATCTTAAAATCCTCATGATTGTTTAGCCAGTTTAACAATATTTGCATTCTAACTCGTGATTTTTGAATGCTCGGCATTGAGAACGCTGGCTTAATTCTAGATGTTAACTATATGAAATAGTATTGCCTTTATCTTGTTCTAAATTGGCCAGGTATTCATTTAATTGAATTACTCTTGTTCTTGTAAAGTACTGACATGTCGAGTTTCACTCAGTGAGTGTGAGACCTACTCATTAGCATGCAGCTTACTCTCACACACTTTTCTACGCTTATCCGACTCCGTTTGACTAAATATATAATTATTTAAAATATGTTTAGTTGGGTACTGAAAGAGACAGTAGTGTTTGTAAGTTTGGTCACAAAAGCAGGTTGTACAGAAGTTGGAAGAGCAAGGGGGTATTAAAACCCTTTCACATAGGAGTCTCTATTGTGCAGTGAGTGCATTCTAGTGTAGTCTAGTGTAGCCAAGTATGCATGTGAAAAGTTGCTTCCAAAAGTGAAATGTTAAAGATGGCAGCATTTGTGAACTTTGATATGAGGGGAAAATGGCACTTTTGAACAGGTTGAGCATTTGGTTGGCAGTTACCAGCACATGTTTAGTCTCCCTACACCTGAGATAGAGAAGATGCAAGAGGAGTTTGTGGAATATCTGTTGATGCAGAAGTCAGATATCCCTCACTGGGATGAGCCAGCACTACAGACTGACACAGACAATGCTATTATACAGTACAGGATGGACACTGTGTGGGCATATTTTAGCAATATGAAAAGCCCTAGTGGTCTTCTCAGATTCCTATTGCTGGTTAAGGTTGTCTTTAGTTTTACACCAGTCAAATGCAAAAGAGAGAGTGTTCAATCTTTTTTGAAATACAGTAAACTTCCGATAATCTGGCACCTTTAGGACCCAGGGGGTGCCGGATTATCAGATATGCCGGACTATCAGAAGGGGGGCCTATGAGGAGTCTAGGATGGGGTGGGGGGATGCTACCCCAAACCCCCTCATAGCCCTCCCTTCTGATAGTCCGGCTCTGCCCCAGGAGTCCCCTATTCAGCTGCTGCTGGTCAGTTTCAGCAGCGGCTGAATCGGGGAAGCCTGCAGCAGAGCAGCTGGAGTGCTGCAGGGTTGGTCCGGTAGCGCCGACCCTTGGCGCCGCGAGACCAACCCGTCAGCACCCCAGCTGCTCTTGGGGACGCCTGAGGCAGAGCAGCTGTGGTGCTGACAGGTTGGTCCCGCAGCGCCGCTCCTCGGCGCTACTGGACCAACCCAGCAGCACCCCAGCTGCTCTGTCCCAGGTGTCCCCAAGTCAGCCACTGCTGATACTGATCAGCGGCTGACTCCAGAAAGCCAGAGGCAGAGCTGCTCTGCCCCGGGCTTTCTGGAGTCAGCCCTGGTCAGTTTCAGCAGTGGCTGAATCAGGACGCCTGGGGCAGAGCAGCTGGAAGGCTGCTGGGTTGGTCCCACAGCACCGAGCGGCGCTACTGGACCAACCCTGCAGCACCCCAGCTGCTCTGCCCCAGGTATCCCCAAGTCAGCTGCTGCTGAAACTTATCCGTGGCTGACTCCAGAAAGCCAGAGGCAGAGCTGCTCTGCCCTGGGCTTCCTGGAGTCAGCCCTGGTCAGTTTCAGCAGCGGCTGAATCCGGACGCCTGGGACTGAGCAGCTGGGGCGCTGCTGGGTTGGTCTGGTAGCACCAAACCTCAGCGCTGCGGGGACCAACCCAGCAGCACCCCAGCTGCTCTGTCCCAGGTGTCCCCAAGTCAGCTGCTGCTGAAACTGACCAGCGACTGATTCCAGGAAGCTGGGGCAGAGCAGCTCTGTCTCGGGCTTCCTGGAGTCAGCCGCTGGTCAATTTCAGCAGAGGCTGAATCCGGGACAGCTGGGGTGCTGCTGGGTTGGTCCTGCAGCCCCGAGGGGCAGCGCTACTGGACCTACCCTGCAGCACTCCAGCTGTTCTGCCCCCTGCTTCCCGGATTCAGCGCTGGTCAGTTTTAGCAGCGGCTGAATCGGGGAAACTGGGAGCAGAGCAGCTCCAATGGTCCGGCTGCCCGGAGCACTTCCGGGTTCCTGATGGTGCCGGACCATCAGGAGTGCCGGACCGTCAGATGCCGGACCATCGGAGTTTTACTGTAGTAAGATACCATTCAGACCAAACCTGGAACTAGGTGGGACAGTGTGCTTCATTATCTAAGCGAGGCTGTCAAATCCTAAGCCATATTTCAAGTCTGAGCCACAAAAATTTATACAAATAGCAAGGGGGCCACATGGCAATATAACAAAACACATGAATAAAATGTGAAACCAAATTAGATATTAAAGGAAATGTGGAATCTCAATCCTTTTTCTATGGTTTATTAGCTTCCAATTAATTCAGTTCAATTCAGATTAATTACTTTCTTTTTATATTCATTTAATGTATTGTTTGATTGTTTTAGTTTAATTATTTAATAAATGTATTTAATTTGTTTTGCATTTATTTATTTTGGAATCTGATTATTTTAGTTTGCTATAAATGTAATATGAGCAATCATATACAAACTAAATAATAGCTGTACTGTAAAGTGTTATTTCAAATAGATAATCACTATGATAAGATGACAGGCAAAAAAACCCCATATTGTACTGATAAAACTGTTTGTTTTTTTGTTAGTTTTAATTATAAACAGTTATTTTTAAAATATTTCTCTTGTTCTGTCCATTGACTGTGCACCTAAACCAAGGTTATTAACTCTGGCCCTCAGGGATTGCCAACCAGCTAGATTTTTGTTCCAATTAGCAATTTTTTTTGTATTAAAATTGCACTGTTTATAGAATTCTAAACTGCCTTAGACTTTAGTATGCATTAGGACATTTAAATGTTTCATAAATGATAGAAAAGAGTGTTCATTTGAAAACAAATTCTTAAATTCTGGTTGGATTAAAAACCTGGATTATTGGATGTCGCCAAGGAGAGTTCCTGTCTTAAGTAGTGACCTGGAAATTCTCATTCTTTGGCCTTAAATCTCATTCTTCATGGCTGCAAATCTCACTCTTTCGGACACCCAGCCATTAGCATGTCTGATAACATGATAGAGTAAAAAGGAAAGACTGACCATACTTCAATACAGCCTTCATAATTTTGAATCCCTTCAACTGTTCTTGTATACTGGATCTAGTTCACTGAAAGTGAAGCAATTTTTGTATATGGTGTTTCCAAGTTTTCTTTATGTTCCCTGTACAAATTTCTCATTCTCTATAGGAGCTTTGCAAAGTCTTATTAGTTTTTTACAGGATCAGTCAGAGAGGCCTTTGCCTATGTAATGAATAGAAATGCACCAAATGTGGCAGCTAGTCAATATCTGTCTGAATTCAAACTGCCACTTTTCAGCAGAAGTAGTGTGCATTAGATAGTGTATATCCCCTGGGGAAGCCATAAGAAATACTCACCTGTGACTAACCCAGTTAGCTTCTTGATAGGTAAACTGAAAGGGCTTTATTAAACCTAAGACATCAGCTCTTAAACACTGATGCATGAACTTCAGGTTCAGTTCACAGGAATTTTCTATGGTTTTGACTGTCTCTCCATGAACCTTTCCCTTTACCCCTTTCCTCTGCTGAGCTCTCATCAATGACTTTCCCATAACAGGAGTGACAGGGGCTATGATTGGATGGTGACTAGGAGGAAGAGAAATCGGCCTGCTTATTGTAGAGAGCTGATTAACTTTGGGATTTAAAAAAATGCTAAGTACTTACAATTCCTCTGGAGTCAAAGGGAGCCCTGGGGTTCTGCACCTGTGAAAATCCAGTCTTTGGCTCTTATGGCTGCTAAACATGATGAAAGAACGTAAAATATACAACTAAATTGTAATCAGTGAGACAATAACTTCTGAGCTAGAAAACTGGCTGGAGGGAGGTGTGGGGGGTGGGGAGTAGATTTCAAGAGGAAGGCAGTAAATGGGTTCAAGCAAATTGGCAAATTTAATTAGCAGAGCAGCCCAGAGCTTGATCCTTGGGCCAATCCTATTTAATATTGATATAAATAACCTTGGAGAAAGCAATACATTATATAATATTGCAATTTCCTGACATCACCAGGAGGAAGAATAGTGGATACCACTAAGGACAAATTAAAGCTACAAGCGGATAGGAGCATATAAGGGGTGGGGGGGGAATAGTAGTAGATAGTAATTTAATGTTCAAAAAGATAAGGTCAAACATTTGGCAAGAATAAACAATCATGGTCGGAGGAGGAGAGTAACAGAGATTATCAGGAATCAAATAGGATAGTTCTGGCACACAATAAAAAGGAAATAAATTGAAGAGATTGAGAGTAATGTGAAGGCTAGAAAGTTAGCTGTTATACAAGGGGATTAACTACTGAAAAAAATCTAAGATAAACATATTAGGAACATGGGAAGATTGTAGACAAAAGTGACAGGTTTAAAATCTGTAATTCCATACTAACATTGTGGCTCTTTACCCCCTCTAGTAATTAGACTATTAAGAAACTAGAGTCTGCTACAAACTCCAAGGCAATGCTAAAAGTAAACAGAGGCTCTACTGGTCACAGAGGCGGGGAACCGCCGCTGCTGCCGCTTCAATCTGGGTGCCTGTGGTCTGCTGGGGACCGTCCCCAGCAGACCACAGGCTCCCGGACTGAAGCCGCAGCCGCGGCGGGGTCCCTCCCTCTGAGGCTTTGCCAGAGCAAAGCCTCAGAGGCTCTGCTCCCCGTGTCCCTGGTCTGCTGGGAAGGGGGGGGGCACAGCTAGTGTGCTCCCTCTCCCCAGCAGACCAGGCTTTTGTTTTGGACTCTGGGGCAGAGCAGCTGGGGCGCTGCCGATTGGTCCTGCAGCGCCCGCTCTGGGCACTACTGGACCAACCCGGCAGCACCCCAGCTGCTCTGCCCCAGGTCCTGATTCAGCCGCTGCTGGTCAGTTTCAGCAGCGGCTGAATCAGGACCTGGGGCAGAGCAGCTGGGGTGCTGCCGGGTTGGTCCAGTAGTGCCCAGAGCGGGCGCTGCAGGACCAATCGGCAGCGCCCCAGCTGCTCTGCCCCAGAGTCCAAAACAAAAGCCTGGTCTGCTGGGGGGGGGAGCACACTAGCTGCGCCCCCCCCCCCTTCCCAGCAGACCAGGGACACGGGGAGCAGAGCCTCTGAGGCTTTGCTCTGGCAAAGCCTCAGAGGGAGGGACCCCGCCGCGGCTGCGGCTTCAGTCCGGGAGCCTGTGGTCTGCTGGGGACGGTCCCCAGCAGACCACAGGCTCCCGGACTGAAGCCGCAGCCGCGGGGGGGTCCTGCGCCTCTGAGGCTTTGCCAGAGCAAAGCCTCAGAGGCGCGGGGAACCGCCGCTGCTGCCGCTTCAATCTGGGACCCCCCCGCGGCTGCGGCTTCAGTCCGGGAGCCTGTGGTCTGCTGGGGACGGTCCCCAGCAGACCACAGGCACCCAGATTGAAGCGGCAGCAGCGGCGGTTCCCTGCGCCTCTGAGGCTTTGCTCTGGCAAAGCCTCAGAAGCGCGGGAACCCGCCTGGTGCCCCTGGTCTGCTGGAGACGGTCTCCAGCAGACCAGGGGCACCGGAGCAGCTTACCAACGGGGCTTTCTCGCCCCGACTTCCGGGGCGAGAAAGCCCCGTTCGTAAGTGCGGATCCGCCATAAGTCGGATCCGCGTAAGTCGGGGACTGCCTGTAACGATAATATTTATCCCTCCAGAAAATAATCTCAAGAGTCAGTTGCATAGCAATTGGAAAAGCTGCCTTAGCCTCTGGAAAGTGGCCATGATTGCAGTAATAGAGATAAAAGGCAGGAGACCTGAGGGAAACCTGAAAAGGGGGGGGGGGGGCGGAGGGAAAGGAGAAGAAAGGGGGTTCCTGAACTATGTCTACTTTTCAGAACATTTTCCAGAAAATTAAACCAAATCTTCCTTATATAAGGAGTTTCAAATCTTACAACAAATTGAAATATCCTCTTACATCTTCTTGCTCTCTCTCATCTTCACTACATTCTGCAACAAAACTAGTAAATTTACAGATAAACAGTATAAATAATGTCAGCAGTACAACAGTGTAAATAGACTGACTAGGAGAATTTAGATTTAATTTTATTACATGGCATTACCTACATAAATCTCATCTTAAATTCCCTCTCTTGAATAATCAATACACAATACAGGGCCATAATACTAGCTAATACAGCAAAGAATCTTCATAAATGTTCCTCAAAAGGCTCTTGGACAAATTGTCCCATTTGTTATATGCATCAGTTTGCTCTATTTTAATTTACTTACCTCAGTTACTCCTTGTTTCACAGAAGAATTAATGGTTATCAGAGTTCAGTAGCTTTGTGCCCTTGCTAGTTATCACTGTGCAGTAGACAGGGCTCATCTTTCTGGGTTTCTTCAAGGTCCTTGAAATTCGTTCTTCCCTTTAAAACTCCAAGTAAGGGTAGATCTATATTACAGCTGAAGTCACTGTAATTTATGTTGCTCAGGAGTATAAGGACACCTTCCCCCTGAGTGATGCATGTTACATTGACTTAAGCACTGTCTACACCAACACAATGTCAGAAGGAGATGCTCTCTTGCCACCAGAACATCTTCCTCTCATGGAGGTGGAGTAATTATGCCAACAGGAGAGCACTTTCCAGTTGGCATAGTGAATCTTTACCAGCAGTGCATCTGCATCAAAGAAGCTGTGCCAATGTAGTGCAGAAGTGCAAAGGCACAGCAACAAATCTGAGAAGCCCTCATTTCAATGCATGCTACATAGTTTTCCTCTCCCAGCCTTCCAACCCCTCATTACTTCTTCATCTCAAACAATGGATTGAATCCCTTGTTGAACTCAGATTTTTTATCATTCCTCAGCTTCATTCAGGACTATAACATAAAGTTACAAATTTATAAATATCCAAGTTTCCTCGCTGGACGTGAAACATTAGGGCTGGCTTTATTAGCTATGGTTAATACATATCAAGCTTATGCCCTGCCTGCCACTGCTGGTCACTCTTTTTCAGTTCCATGTAAAAAAAATGGTGTGTGTAGATAGCAACTATAACTCAGATTTAGAAATCTAATCCCTTTGAGGCTCTGGATCTTTTTGACCAATTCTGACTTGAAAAGTATCTTCAAGGGATGAGACAATACTTTGGATTCAATAGCCATTCAGTCATGAGCTCTGTATTCATGATGCTGGATTTTTTTAAAGGATTCACTCATCTTTAGTGAGGCATTCCATTTATTGTAGGTCTTTCAAAATGTCTGGAATGCAAGAGACCATCAGAGAGCTCTACCCAAAGAAAGATTAAAGGGCACTTTCAAGTCCCTAAACCTTCCTGTGCTTATGTTTCCAGCATTAAATTGTATCTTTGTCCTACCAGTTCTTCAGAGATACCTAGGAGAGATGTTTCACAGCAACAGCTGTACAATCAGTCAAGTGTAAGATCACGTTGACAGTTACAGCACTACAGTGGTGCAGTTGTACCAATACTGGTGCAAAGCTCTAGAACATGTGGTAAAGTTGCTCTATGCCAGTGGAAGAAAGCTCTCCTGTTAGCATAATAAATCCACTACGAGAGCTGCAGCAGCTATGTCAGCAAAGAAGCTCTCCCGTTGATATAGTGCTGTGCGCACAAGCACTTTTGGGCTGTGTCTAGATTGCATCCCTTTTACGTAAAAGGGATGCACATTATACACATCGCAATTGCAAATGAAGCGGGGATTTAAATCTTCCCCGCTTCATTTGCATAAACATGGCTGCCGCTTTTTTCCGGCTTGGGGCTTTGCTGGCAAAAAGCACCAGTCTAGACGGGGATCTTTCGGAAAATAAAACCTTTTCCGAAAGAGCCCTTATTCCTGATTTTAAGAGGAATAAGGGATCTTTCGGAAAAGGCTTTATTTTCCGAAAGATCCCCGTCTAGACTGGCACTTTTTGCCGGCAAAGCCCTGAGCTGGAAAAAAGCGGCAGCCATGTTTATGCAAAAGAAGCGGGGAAGATTTAAATCCCTGCTTCAGTTGCAATTGCGATGTGTCTAATTTTACGGAAAAGGGGTGCAATCTAGATACAGCCTTGGTGTATAATTTTTATTGCTTTGGGGGATAGATTATCCATACCCTTCAGCAACAAAAGATTTGCTGGGATATGCTGTACAGTTAGACCTAAGTTAAATGTTCCTCTAAGCCAACTTTTACATTGAAGACCCTGACTTAATTCATCATTGGTAGTAGTTTCCTGGCATAGGCTCATAGAACGAGAAGGGACATCACAAGATCTTCTAATCCAGTCTTTTGCACTCATGGCAGGACCAACCACCCCTAGACCATCCCTGGCAGGTATTTGTTTAACCTGCTCTTAAATATCTATAATGATGGAGAGTCCACAACTTCTCTAGGAAGTTTAGTCCCATGGTTAACCACCCTGACAGGATGTTTTTTCATAATGTCCAAACCTAAACCTTCCTTGGTCCTATCTTCGGGGATTGAGAACATGTTTTCTCCCTCCTTTCTGTAACAATCTTTTACCATGTCCTCTGTCAGTCTAAACAAACCCAATCAATGACTCTAAACAAATCTTCACTCGTAAGTCATGTTTTCTAGATCTTTTGCTGCTCTTCTCTGGACATTTTTTAATTTCTCCATATCTTTCCTGAAATGTGGCAACCAGAACTGGACACAATACTACAGCTGATGTGTAATCAGCACAGAGTAAAGTGGAAGAATTACTTCTCATGTCTTACAATACTCCTGCTATTACATCTCAGAATCATGTTTACTTTTTTTTTTTTGCAACAGTGTTACACTGTTGACTCATAGTTAGCTTGTGGTTCTCCGTGACCCCTAAATAGGCCAGAGTAAGAATGGGACTGCTTGAGGTGAAATATTAATTAATTGGATAAGGAAGGCAGAATCAAGTTTCTAATGTTTGTATATATGATTTGAAAATGGCACATAATAAATACAGAACTAAATGTCTCAGTAATAATAGTGGATTTATGACTTATTGCTGCTATCTGTAATCCACTAACTCACTCTTTGTGCCCTATGGCTGCAGCAGTACTTATGAGCTGAATGGTCCCTTAGAATATCTACCATAAATGGTCCCTTAGAATATCTCAGAGGAATAGGCATGTTAGTCTGTAACTTTAAAAGCAATGAGTAGCCCCCGTGGCACCAAAAGGTATGTCCATCTTCCAGGGTTCCATTTAGTGGGTCTATTGAAGACATGCTAATTTGAATTGAGAGGGGCACTCCAGTTGATGCCAGTAGTACTGCTTCCATGAGGAGTAAGGGAAGTCAAAGGGAGAGTGTTCTCACTTCAACTTCCTGCAGTGTGGACAGTGCCAAAAACTGAGTTAAGCTACTTTGACTTCAGCTACTCAATTAGCTGAAGTTGTGTATCTTAATTCAACCTTATCCCATAGTGTTGACATATACTAAGGTGCCACAGGATTACTTGTTGCCCTTAGAATATGTGCTAACTACTGTACTTATGGTAAACAACCAGTTCCACATTGCATTTAGCTGTAATTCTTTAAGCACCTTTCCCAGACCTAAAGAGAAGTCCGGAGTGGCTGAAAAACAGAAATTGGTCCAAGCAAAGTTATTTCTTCCCCTATCTTGTCTTGGTAATAGTATTTGGATTTTATATAGTATTTTTCACCTGTGATCTCAAAGCATTTGGTAAACATTAATCTTTATTACCTAGCCATAAATATTATTATTCCAGATGGAGAAACTGAAGCATGGAGTGGTTATTATCACAAAACAATCTGGACATCCAGGAATAGAAACCAGTTTCAGTCACTATTGGTACTATTTAGTTGCTCCCCCCCCCCCCCCCTGTAATTCATTCTCCCTCTCATTTTTTGTCAACATACATTTCACATCAATAATCTCCCTCTTGATAGTCACAGGTTTAACTTTTCACAATTTAACTCTTCACAGTTTAACTTTTCCTCCTGCAGAAAAACTGCTGTTTTTCTGTCTCTTAAAGTTTTCTTCTATTCATTTTCCTTTTGTTATTTTTATGAAAAGTAACAATCCAGTCAGAACATTAAGTAAGGATCATAATCTATTGAAAAGGGGTGCTTACCAGTAGTTAACGACCAGTCAATTATTTAATGACCTTAAGAAAGAGGAAAAGAAGGTTAATGTGCTAACAAATTAGCCATTCACTAAAGTAATGATGGATTTTGAAGTGATTATTGGTATTTCACAGCTGAAAATGATGATTTATTTTTCTTTTAATGTAGCAGTGATTCTGGCTGTGGGTATTATTTGAATGTTAATAATTTCCTGGTGACTAACAAATGATTTCACAACAATCAAATCTCAGAACATGCTGTCTTCGAGTAATAATTTGAAGTCTAATATTTAGTTTGGGATCTTAAATTAAAAGATGTAAACCCAAGCTTCAGAGTTTCCCCAAGAACCAAACTAGAGTCTATATTTTTGGTTTCTGAATAAAAAATACCAACCTTAATCCTAGTAGAAATGAATTATTATTCAGTAAGAATATTTTATGGTTAGCATTTGTAATAAAATTTTTACAAGAATAGGAGGGGACACTTCTACATGGTCTATAACCTTCCTAAGAGCTCTTACAAAATCACATTAAGACTCATAACTCAGCTGTGCCAGTTATACTATAACTATGCCAAAACTCATCCATGCCTTTATCTCCTCATGTCAGATTACTGCAATAGACTGTGAAGAAAACTTCCTGAAAGAATTATAAATCATTCTAATGGGACAAACCAACATGCATCTACCCCGGCTATATGAGTGAGAGGCACATTTTTTTCTTTGTTATAAATGCTTTTTGCACAAAGAACTCTTCAAAATTACATATTTACAAATATTGTGACTTATTAAACACTGTATATTTTCCAGACTCGGGGTGATAACTTTTCATAATTGTTTTACAGGTTTCTGACTTTATAAGAAAAGCCAAAATAATATGATTTTGAGATGCCAGAGCTTGCCCATTGCATGGTACAGGAGACTGCCAGGTTTTCAGGTTATTCTGCTGTAGCTACTGTTTAAACCTCTCTAGTCTAGAACTATCTGATCTGGAAATATCCATTGTCCGGCATGATTTTAGTTAGCCGGATGTCCACTTTTCATGGATGCGGCCAAGTTTTCCACGGTCCCATAAACTTTGTTTACAGCCACCAGTTCTGGCTCTCAAAGATCTATTATTTACCTCTAATATACCCTTAAGTGCACTGGAAGTGTTGGTAATGCTGCTAGACAATATTGACTTCCCATGTTCTGGAAAATTCTCTGGATCTGAACTGGTCAGGTCCCAAGGGTACCACACTAGAGAGTTTCAACCTGCAGTTAGTGATATTTTACTGTAAATAACTTTGAACCATATGACATTACTATTTCTGGGTATATAAAAGGCTATCAGGAGAGTTATTGAGGGAATGGGCTGCAGTGTATTAGTTTACCAACTTTACATGTTCATCAGATTGTACCTGGCAGGTAAAGTGGAAGGAATAACCTTTGTTATGAAACTGATATACAGGAGTGAGGGAGTTTTTGGCTGAAGATGAGACAGACAAGACTGAAATGATTTCAGGGAACACAACCAGACCATTGGCAAGGGTGAGATCTGTACCCCTGTTTGTGGTATGTTCATCATTTGTCACTCAGATTCACCATCTTGAACATTTTACTGTATCTGGTGCTGTCCTTGAAAAAAACATGGAGCAGCTGTAGCCAAAGAAATACATTTTCTCATTTCAATTGAGCTAAGAGAGTTTGACCTATCATGTCAGATGCAGACATTGATTTTATCATCCACATGTCTTGTCATTTCAAAACTAAGCTCTTCTAATGTGTTTCAGATGGGGTTACAGTACACACTGAGAACCCCTGGAAACTTAAACTAGCATAGAATACAGCCAGTCAATGTGGAATGTACACAACACAGAACACTGGTAATCCACACTTCTTTCCCCACACATTTCTGAATAAAGTTGAATGTGCTGGAATTAAAATAAACAGCCCTTATTTAGAAATAACTTTCCTAGGGTCTACACAGCCAAACCGCTATTTCGGGGAAACCTGGGGAGGGCTAGCCTCCCACTAGTTTGAATTAAGGGTCTACACAGCCCTTAATTCGAACTAGTAAATTCGAACTAGGCTTAATCCTCGTGGAATGAGGATTACCTAGTTCGAACTAAGCGCTCCGTTAGTTCGAATTAAGTTCGAACTAACGGAGCGCTAGTGTAGCACCTATGAAAGTTAGTTCGAACTAACTTTGTAGTGTAGACATACCCTCACTTCCTAGTCCTAGTTCTGGTGGCTACTCAGAGTTGCCTATGTTGCTATGTCCACATTGCTATTTTTAGCTTGCTAGTTTAAGCACCACTGATGCAAGGTTACTAAGGCTGATAGTATAATCCCAGCTCCAACGTAGACATATCCAAAGGGTCTGAGATTTCTCCTACTGTACAGATGTGATTAGATGATAAACATTTATATTCCTCAAGTGTCATTTTACACACATTCATGCAATAAAGTTGCCAGGACCTTTGAGATCATTTCCATTAAAGTTAGATCAGAGTTTACCAGTGCGGTGAATTACTAAGATGATATTTTAAAGCATGGACTTATCATGCTGTTCTTCACAGAAATTAACACCCATGACCATCTAATAAAATACTTTATGGCCTGTTGTTCAGAGCCATACTTCCACTTCGCCACAGGTAAGATGGAGCTAAAAGTCACTCCACTTATCTACGATTGAGATATACATTGCATTCCCAGACCATGTACTGTGAATACAAACCTGACAGTATCACAGCTACAAGTGACAGAAGCCTTCTAAAACTGTTGAATTCAGGAAGTTGGCTTTCTTTATAACTGGCTGTTCAGATGCAAGAGCTTGTTTTAGTAGAAAGGGAAATATACTAACCAAACACAATCAGCATATGAATCTCTTCCCATAAAGCTTTATGACTTTATTTGTTCCTTCAGACATACTAGTTAACGCTTTGAAACACAGTGTATTTGGGATTTAAGGACTATAAAATCCAGTTTGTCATTCAAGAACATATTTAATATCTTGATTATGAAATAATTTTTTTTCTAGTGGTCTCTCCAGCCAGTCACTTGCTAATACAACTCTTTAAATAGGTACTGATTTTCTCATTTAGTGAATAATATAGAACAATCCCATTTATAGCTGCTCAGAGAATCATGCCTTAGAACAGAGTAAATGTTTCTATAAAGAGCACTTTCATATCTTGTGTCCAGAGCAGCCATTAAGGGAATTATGGGGAGGGCCAGCAGGATCAGGCTTATCGTTCGTAAAAAAAACCCTTGAGATCCTTTTGGATAAGTATCTGTATATTAGATATGTAAAACATTATTTAACAGAACATCAAGTTCCAGTAAATGGAATAGATGACAATGTTAAACGCAGATAATTGTACCAAGTAGATATGTAAAAGCAACGATGATGAAGTGCATACTCACAAGATGAATATAGAAACTATAAAATTGGGTGAAATTCATGCTTAACATATGTTTAGAAAAGGTTATACACTTCAGAAATAAATAGAACATTGTTGGGTTAACTGTCAAAACTGGTAAATGTAACAGCTGCCTTTTGTTGAGGATAAATATAAAAAACAATTGAACTTCCTAATGAAACTCAGCTGAAACAATAGAATTGCCACCCAAAGCACAGGCACAAGGCAAAGCTTGAATAGAAGAGGAACCATGTGGCCTATGAGGTTTCCCTAAGGAACATGGAATGATTGGTGGAAGAGGGCTGTATGAAAGAGAAAGATTAAGCAGAAAGCCAAGGAGACACTCAAGGAGTAAAAACATGGTGTGTTGCCGTGAAGGAAAAGCTACAGAAGCAGCCCCCAAAACTTTTGAGGGATGTGCCCCCCTTTCCTCTTCCCATACGCCCCTGTCATGATGGGGCCAGAAGCAGGACTGTGGCTTGGAGGGGGAGATGCAGAATGGGCATGGGTGCCAACCCTGGGGCTGTAACTGGGGGAAGGGCCAACAGTAGGCCTGTGGCCAGGTGTAACTCCACTCCCAACCTGGATCCCTTTCTCAGCCATGACCTGGAAATGTAGACGTAGCCAATAGCCAAGGCTACAGGCAGGTATAGGGCTGGGGAATGTAGCTGAGCCAGACCTGGGGATGGGACCAAGCATGGAGCCAGAAGCCAGTGATGCATCTTGGAGTGGGACTGAAATAGAAATGGTTTGGAATGGTACTTGGTGGCACTGCCTTCCCACCCCCTCAGAACACTATTTGAAAGAGGTTCTCCAAAAAAGCCTTAGAGCAAAAACACTATCTCCTGTTTCTTACCTAACATATTCAGGACAACAGAACTTTTTATGTTCTTTTTTTAATAAACAAGGTTCTTCTGCTCTACTCTGTACTGATTAGGCCTCAACTGGAGTATTGTGTCCAATTCTGGACACCACATTTCAAGAAAGATGTGGCAAAATTGGAGAGGGTCTAAGAAAAGCAACAAAAATGATTAAAGGTCTAGAAAACATGACCTATGAAGGAAGACTGAAAGAATTGGACTTGTTTAGAAAAGAGAAGATTGAGAGGGGACATGACAGCAGTTTTCAAGTACCTAAAAGGGTGTTACAAGGAAGAGAAAGAAACATTGTTCTCCTCAGCGTCTGATGATAGGACAAGAAGCAATGGGCTTAATTTGCAGCAAGAGATGCTCAGTTTGGACATTAGGAAAAATTTCCTAACTGTCAGGTGGTTAAACATTGAAATAAATTGCCTGGGAAGGTTATGGAATCTTTATCACTGGAGATATTCAAGTGCAGATTAGATAGGCATCTGTCAGGGATAATCTAGGTCAGGTCTACTTGACTTTGGAAGCCTTGGGGTCCACAATGATACTCACAGCACATGGCCGCAACATAAGTGTAGTTGCATGTACATGCAAATATATGCAAATACCTTCTTTCACACTGATGGCCATGAATACAAAGATAAAGGCAAGACTACACAACACCAGGCCCCATTTAAGTCAGTTCTGCTGATATTAATAAAATGCAATATTTACCTGATTTCCACCCATATGATAGCACTTTTAAGAGTTAAATTTCTGGATTGTCATTGTTCATTAAAATGCGTATCAATAGAAGACCATTATTTGACTACTTTTTTGTTTTGGCTCCCACCCGTGGGCCACGTGTTGAGCACTACATAAACTCAAACTACACCATAGGCCGCAAACAAACGGGCCGTGGGATGCATGTGGCCTGTGGGCCATGTCTTGAGTAGCCCTGATCTAGGTGGTGTTTGGTTCTGTTGTAAGAGCAGGGGGCTGGACTTGATGACCTCTCAAGAGCCCTTCCCGTTCTAGTATTCTATGATTCTGAGATTGCAGGAGAGAAATATCTGACTGCATCATTAACATCTCCAGCTCATGGAAACAACCCGTTGGTCCCTGAATTTTAGTTGTGTGGGTAAAAAGGGGTAACAATGTTAATAGAATCATAGAATCATAGAATACTGGAAGGGACCTCGAGAGGTCATCGAGTCCAGTCCCCTACCCCCACGGCAGGACCAAATACTGTCTAGACCCGTGGTCACCAACCAGTAGATCGTGATCTACCATAGATCTCAGGGGCTCTAAGAGTAGCTCTTGAGCCCTCTCTGAACTACATTTACATTAGATTTCCTCATTTGAGGAGCAGCTACTCACCGAGCAACAACACAGGTGAGTAGCTGCAAGGAATGGTGGGAGCTGGGAGGTCGGGAGGGCTGAAACACCCCAGCCAGCTTACTGTGGCTGTCAGCTGAAAGAGGCTGCCCCACGATCCATCTGATCAGCGGATTCTCCTCTGCGCCTGCCTACGTGGAGCTTGGTGCACCCTGGCTGAGCGCCACGGCCAGCTGGCTGGGCAGCCACTTCTCTTCCCTCCAGCCCGGCTGCCCTGCTCTCAGCCCAGGGAAGCTGTGTCTAGCTGTGTCCTGGGCTGAGTGAAGGGCAGCCGGGCGGGAGTGAAGAGAAGTGGCTTCCCGGCCAGCTGGCCATGGCGCTCAGCCAGGGTGCACCAACCTCCACGTGGGCAGGTGCACAGGGGAAGCCGCCTGATCAGCTGGAGCGCGGTTCAGCATCCTCCAGGCTGAAGGCCACAGCCAGCTGGCCAGGAAGCTTCTTCTCTGCACCAGCCCACATGAAGCGTGGTGCACCCTGGCTGAGCACCACTTCCAAATGTTGAAAAACCTCTTCCAAATGTTGGAAAGCCCTTTTTAAAAAAGCAGCAGTATAAGGATTGGGGATAACAAGTGATGGAGAGGAGGAGAATAGAGGGGGTGGGGCTTCAAGGAAGGGGCGAGGCGTTAGATCTTGGCTTGGTCTGTCATTTAAAAAGTGATCTTGGGTGTAAAAAGGTTGGAGACCACTGGTCTAGACCATCCCTGATAGACATTTATCTAACCTACTCTTAAATATCTCCAGAGAGATATTCCACAACCTCTCTGCGCAATTTATTCCAGTGTTTGACTACCCTGACAGTTAGGAACTTTTTCCTAATGTCCAACCTAAACCTCCCTTGCTGCAGTTTAAGCCCATTGCTTCTTGTTCTATCCTCAGAGGCCAAGATGAACACGTTTTCTCCCTCCTCCTTATGACACCCTTTTAGATATCTGAAACTGGCTATCATGTCCCCCCTCAGTCTTCTCTTTTCTAAACTAAACAAACCCAATTCTTTCAGCCTTCCTTCATAGGCCATGTTCTCTAGACCTTTAATCATTCTTGTTGCTCTTCTCTGGACCCTCTCCAATTTCTCCAAATCTTTCTTGAAGTGCAGTGCCCAGAACTGGACACAATACTCCAACTGAGGCCTAACCAGCGCAGAGTAGAGCGAAAGAATGACTTCTCGTGTCTTGCTCACAACACACTTGTTAATGCATCCCAGAATCATGTTTGCTTTTTTTGCAACAGCAGAAAAATAGGAGTGAGCCACAGAAAGTAAGTGAGACACAATAAATAGAAATTTAAGTAAAATATAAACAGATAAAACACTATGTAAGGTACAGATTGATGTTGGCAGGTAGCAGTTTATGATGATTTATAATGCTGCCATATTGTCTATTTTACTGTTACTGTGACATTTGCTAATTAAGTAACAACATAAAACAATCATTTGGAAAAGTATAATTAAATCAAATGTATAAGGGTAGAAATAACAAGAAATAGTTGCTATAGGTTTGGAATATCACATTGATGCGACAGGAGCATTGGAAGCAACACATTTTTTCTTATGGGAGAAGTTTGCTCTTATATTTATGTCTAGTGACCTATGAAGCACCTTCTCAAATTACAGGATTATCTTTATTTTATAGGAGAGAGGGTATGACGATAGTCCAAGAGGTGCTTCAGGGAGCCTCTGGGGCAGTAAAAAGTATGTGAATTAAGATGGAGATTTTTAACTGCCATTTGTGCCTTCAACAATTTAACATATGAAAATAACTCTCCACAGAACATTAAATATGATTAAAAAACATATTGTAATAGTATAGTGACTACTGTTAAAGGTAGGAAACTCTAGTCCTTTTCAAGGTGCCTCACAAATTAGAATAAACAAATATAGGATATGGATACTTCACTAGCCCATCCTAAAGTATGTAGGCAGCAGAAAATGACCCAAAGAAAATGTAAAGAAAAATCAAACACTTGATTTATTTTTAACACACAGTTTGCACTAAGTTGGGTATTTTACTGAGCCAAATCTGTGGTTAATTAGAAGTTCAGTCTAAGCATACATCTCTTTTCCATTGCTACTATTATGGTCACTGCTTTAAATCATCTCAGTGCTATTTAAAAGCCTGATAAAGTATTATTAAAGCTCAATTGGAAGAAGTTCAAATGTTAAAAGTTACCAAAACTGGCAGAAGTATAAATGTTTGGAACTGTTTTAATTGTAAATGCCCCAAATACATGAACCTTGCATGCGCTGTTTGTCCTAGATGAAGCCATCCTTCAGGAGGTAACCATTACTTTTTATTATTCTAATCACAGAAAAATGTTGTATACACACAGAGGTTGACATGTCGGTGTTGCCCTCTTCGTTGTGCACTCAGAGAGTTCAAACAATTCAAGAAGAAATGGGAAGATACTTTATGTATACCTTTTGGCCAACTTACTGATAGTTTGGACAGAGGTAGGCCAGGGAGGAGAACAGAACACTCTCATTTTAGAAAACTCATGAGGAATTTGCTCAGGTTTTAAAAATCTGAATGTTTCCCAACTCCGCATTTTCATTCCATGTTAAAAAAGTTGGAGAAGTTAGAATTTTGGGATACTTCTAAAATAGCCAACCTTTTGTCAGTCATTCATTCTGGGAATTGCCTTGCATATGGGGAATTTGATCACAATCCCCATAGTACTCATGGCTACTTTCAGGATGGATACCTTCAGAGATGAGCCATTTGCTTAGCCTCCAGTTTTTGCCACATAATGAACTGCAAAACTATCTAATATAATGAGAGTTAAATCTTGGACTAGGTTATCAAACAAGTTTATGGAGTCTCTATCATTGGAAGTTTTCAAAGACAAGTTAGACAAACACTCATCAGAGATGCTGTAGGTATATTTGGTTTTTCTTTATTATGTGAGGTCTTGACTAGATGAACTCTTAAGGTCCCCGTTCACACCTTCATTTCTATGGGTCTATGAAAAAGGAGGGCACCAGACTGCATAAAAGTGAAGGGAAGGTGGCAGATGACTATCTACTCTTGTTTTAAAGACTACACGCAAAGTTGATTTCACCATCTGCCTGGTGAGCTGGTATTTTATATCAAGGTTGAATGTGTTCAGCTTCCAGTCATTTTTTCTTGTTTGCTAGGCCTTTGTGTGTAGGAATGAAAGACACATCTGCCCCATCTCCCAGGTTTTAGATATCTTTTTTCATGGATAAAGACCTACACACAGTGATCAAACTTTTCTTCAGTAAGCTGACTAGACAGAGTTCCTCAAGCCTCCAAAGTCACAATAAGTATCAATTCCCATCACTGGTAGACCAAACCATTTGTACATTTGTTTCACCTTCTCTTCACTGTATAAAGGAATCATATATAGCAGCCATTTCTCTTTGTCAACAAATGAAGAACTGTTGACTGTTCCTTAGTAGCAATGCCATCATATCTATAATGTGATGAGATACAGGCAAAATATTGAGGCATTCATTTCATTTCTTCAACATGCAGAAGTTGTTTTCCATTCATTTTTACAAGATTGTTTTAGCATGATGGTCTTGAACTTCCATTTTTAGCTGAATTTCTGGCCCTAAGCATCTTTGTGCTGGGTTTTTCTTTCATAGTATCCAGAATGTGGATAGTATTTCACATTAGTTTGCCTCCATGCACCACCAAAGCATCTTGATGCAACAGCAGTTCACCAAGACTTGACAACTCAAACAACACATTATATCAAGATCAATCCAGAATTTAGGTGACTGAATTCTTTTCCTAAGTCCAAGAAACATGCTGTCTCTGCATGTAATGAGATGTGACCTTAAAGTGATGGCACAATGACTAAAAATAATCGCAGACAGCAGAAGTGGTGCAATATGAATTTGAAACCTAGTGAATTCCAAAAATATGCCCAGTATTTCTCAACTGCTCATGTACATCTTTGGCACATTGCTGTAGTTCTTTCTTGATTTTAAGTGACTAGCTCTAAAATATATACAGTTTATTGAAAAAGAATTCAAAGTGATTTACAGCTGTTCATTTATCACAAAACAACTGTGAATTCCAACCTCTGGTTCAAAAGTGACACATATAGTTTGAGTACTTCACAATATACCCAGCTAAGTCAGATAGTTGCCAAGCATAACATAAGCACCTTTACTTGCAAATGCCACAAGATTGCTAGAGGTAATTTTCATGAGCCATTTCTGCACACAGCTCAAAATAGCAGAAGCAGTCTTATCTGCAAATTCAATCAGGTTAAGAAACATGAAGTGAAGATCATCATCCTTTGAGGTCTCACAAATTAGATAGATTATAACTGTTGCTTCATTGCTCAAAGTAGTTCATTCATCAACTGTAATGGATATTTTCCCTTCATTCTCCTGATCTGCGCAAATGCCTTTCAGCACATTTCAGATGAGATATGATCTATAATGTTTGTGGCACTGAAATGTGAATGTAGATCTATATCAATAAGTACACAATTTGGTATCTGTAGTTCAATCAAATAAGGACAGTTGGAGTAGATCTGTCATTCTTAGCAATTTTTGTTATTTTCACAGTAGCTTCAACCTCTGATTTTCTCATATTGTCATTTTTTTCCTTTAAAATTGAGTTTTTTGTTTCTTCTGAAATTTGTACTGCAGTATTTCATGCATTTGAATCCTTGTGGTATTCTTTTTTTCCACTTTTGTGGAGAAGTTTAATTTAGACTTTTGAGTACATCCACAAAGAGAAACAGAAAACTGATACCTCTCTAGTATTATGGAAAGGTCCTAATGCTTGGATACAGATAGAAATAAATGTTTGCTATAAGTAACACATCAACACTTACCACCAATGGCAGGAGAGCTAAGGATAATCCTTCTTCTTCACAGTCCTCAAATCTGCTGACCAAACATCAAGCCAGTTAGTCTTTGATTGTTGATCAGAAACAGACATCTTCCCCTGAAGAATTATCTTCATGTTTCACAGTTACTATGGTAAAACAAAAGGAAAAACTATGTAGCACTTTAAAGACTAACAAAGATACTAACAAGGTGATGAGCTTTCGTGGGCCAGACCCACTTCCTCAGATCATATTCTGGAAGAGAATTGGCATGACCATATATACCAAAGGAGTCAGACTAACATGGATACCTCTCTATTACTATTCAACATGTTACTATGATAGGCACTTCACTGTGTATCATTCTGGGTAGAGCTTCATTTTCCAGATCTTATTTTGAGTTACAGTGCAGCGTAGATGTACCCTGAGTAGCACAGAATCACTGTCAGTGTAATTAGGTCACTACAGTGACAGTGTAAACACTTCATTTTTACTTCCTAGCAACAGCCAATCTTATCAAGGCCAACTACAGCAGAAAAAATTGGAAACTGATAAATTGTATCACTTTCTTAGGGGAAAAGTAGATTCTTTCTAATTCATTTTGAATATTGAATTATCTGAATTCTTGTACCATTTATTTTCAAGTAGTATTTAGCATAGTTTTGAAAGGAATTTTCACTTCTATTTCAGTTACTGTAGATATTAGGGTTACATTATAAATGTCACAGCAGTTCTCAATGTGTTTCTAATGTCAGTGTTCACATTTTAAACTGAAATAATATTACTGCATCTGCCAGCAACCCCTCTCGTAGCCTCAGGAACCCGAACACCCTCTTTATGACTCACTCCTTTGGCAGTGTCACCATCTGTGTTCCCCACTTTCAGGGTTCATATCTCAGGATAACAACTATGCCAGTTCCCCAGTGGTGAGTAGGGGAGGGTGGGATCCAGGCCTGCCCACTTCTCTGGATCCAGCCTCTCTAATTGTACCTCTAATTTCTCTCACTATGGCTACAATCACTTGCACCTGTTCCCCACAACCTCAGTATCTTCTTCACCCCTGTCTCAGAGCAGTCATCTGCTCCATCTCTGCAGCCAGCCAGGAGCGCTCTCTTGCTCCCCCAGTCTCTGCTGGCAACTGACCTGTCTGCAGTGCTAGCTTTTTCTCAGGGTATGTCTACGCTTGCCCCCTGGTTCGAACTAGGGAGGCAAATGAAGCATACCGAAGTTTCTAATGAAGCATGGGATTTAAATATCCCACGCTTGATTAGCATATTCACTGTCGGTCGCCATTTTAAAAAGCCAGTAGCCCAAATTAACTCGCTACGTGTAGACATGGTAGTCCGATCCAAAACCCTTCCCTCAAATTAACTGTTACTCCTCATTGCACTCATACCCTCAGCATACAAGGGACACCCCTGAGCTCCCAGCAGTGACTGACCTCTATTGTGATCTGCACGGATCTGATTGGATGTTTCTTGCAGCTTCTCTATAATTGTACCTCTCGCAGCTTCTCTGGGCCATTTGGAGCACTCATCTCCACTACTCCCGGTGTGTATTAACCCTTTTACACCTGTGTGTGACCAACCAAATTCTGTAGTATGATCACATACTTACCCTATGGGTTTTCAAGTGGAAATGCATTCATACATTATTGCCACTTGAAGCAGCATTAAGACACATTGAGAAGTAGCAGGGCTGGAGGAAAATCATCAGAAATGTGAGGATCCACTGTTTTTCTGTGGACTGACTTTTGCATCTGGGAAGGTATTGGGCATTCTTTCACACTTAATTTCAGGTTCCATGGGATCAAGAGACTATGAATCCTCCTCTTTTCCCCAACACCCCCAAGACCACCCTCAATTAGCAAGGAAGGGCGCTGAGAGATGACAGTGTGGAATCACAGCCAGATCAAAATTGTGAGTTCCTGGACTCTCAGCTGTTCCCTCCTGCAGATTCTCCACCGTGGAAGCCAACCTATTCCACATTTCTTTACATAAAGATCCTCAAGGGCTGCATAAAGCGTTCATCAAACAAAATAGAGCAATCAGCTAAAAGCCTGATCAAACAGGTAGGTCTTCTGCAAACATTTCAAAGGGCCATGGGATGGATTTTTAACTTTTTTTTTTCAGTATACTTCCTTTCTACAGCATACAATCAATCCTTGGAGAAACTGAATCAAATCTCAAATGCAAAAAACAGAGACACCTCAATGGGGCTGGGAAGAAAGAGTCTGAAATGCAAAATTACATTGTTAATAGTGCATGGAGTACAACTTTGCCATGGCCTCTCTAGCACATAAACACACACATATATACATTGTAGCTTAGAAAAATCTGGTTTGTTCAAGGAAAATGTGAAAATATGCCCAAGTGAGTAATACATGTAGTTCTGTTCAGTAATAAGTTTTGGTGTTTTGCAAATGGCACAGAATTGTATGTTTTTAATTCTTTGGAGGTTCATTTTGAAAAAAAAAGGAAAATAGTAAGAGGAGAAATAATAAAAGACTGGATTCTTTACTACTTCCATAATAGCTAAGCTTCTGTGTGTAACCAATCCCAAGTGGATGCCTGTGCAATATTAGTCTGGGGCATAGAATGTGAAATTTTGATTTAATAATGTTCTCTTCATTAGTTCAGAGCCAAAAAAAATCCCTAGATTTTTCCCCTTTAGGGATATGTCACTTGACTTATTTATATGCATTATATTCAAGCTCTTTAGAGGATGGAAAATGCAGACTCTGAAAAAAATTAAAAAAGAATGGCACCTTTTAAAAAAACTTTGTACCTAAACAGGTATATTGAATAGAAATGAATTTCTTATTGTTAATTGATGCTAGTAACCATTTAATTATTGATATACCAGATTATTTAATGGAAATTCAGAGAATATGAAAGGCTACCTACATCCAGGAACAACTAGGAGTCCTAGGTGAGACTAGCCACAACCCAACCCCTTTTGCCTGAGGTCCTGCCACTTCTAGGGTGTTTAATGGGATCACTTTCACTGCCTTACTCAGGGAGCTGGTAAGACTGTTGACACCATTGCTGATGGGCAAGCTATTAGATAGCTAAAAGTGACATGGTGGAATCAGTGAAGTTGCACTGCTGTAAACTCTCTAGAGTAGCTGTGCCCTCATAGCTAAATTCCTAGCTGAATTCAAGGTTTAACAGATTGTTTTCCATAAGCAGTTTACCCCCATTGTAGAGGATCATACAAGGTGAATGGGTTACAGTGTGTTGCAATTGACCATAAAAGCCTAGTCCGAACTACCTAGACCGTGCCGCGTGTAGCCGCGCGGCACGGAGTCCGCACTAGCGGACATTTAAAAATGGTGGCGCCCGGCTTTATGCAAATGAAGCCCAGGAAATTCAAATCCCGGGCTTCATTTGCAACTCTGGTTGCCTACATTACCACCCTAGTTCGAACTAGCGTGGTAGTGTAGACATACCCTAAGGGAGTATGTGAAACTAGATATATTTGTGGGAGTTCAGATTCCCCTCTGTTTACTTTCAATTACAAATCAAATAAAAACTAAGAAAGGCAAACAAACACAGAAAGAAAGGATGTTTGTTTTAAGGGCTGGACTAGAACTCAGGAGATCTGTGTTCATTTCTTGGCTATTCCATTTCTTTATGATTCTAGTCCTGGGATCTAATTGGTAAAACCCCAGGGCTATGTCTAGACTGGCATGATTTTCCGAAAATGCTTTTAACGGAAAAGATTTCCGTTAAAAGCATTTTCGGAACAGAGTGTCTAGATTGGCATGGACGCTTTTGAACAAAAGCACTTTTTGCGGAAAAGCATCCATGCCAATCTAGACGCGCTTTTGCCCATTTTCGGGATCGGAGCTTTTTTGCGCAAAACAAATCTCAGCTGTCTACACTGGCCCTTTTGCACAAAAGTTTTGCGCAAAAGGGACTTTTGCCCGAACGGGAGCAGCATAGTATTTCTGCAAGAAGCACTGATTTCTTACAGTAGGAAGTCAGTGCTTTTGCGGAAATTCAAGCGGCCTGTGTAGACAGCCGGCAAGTTTTTCTGGAAAAGCGGCTGATTTTCCGGAAAAACTGGCCAGTCTAGACATAGCCTAGGGGTGTTGACTGGTCTCCAGCCTCAAGCACAGGAATGTCCATGTAGCTTTGGTCTCCCAGCTCAGGGCACTTCCTTTGTAAGACCTGTCCCAACAGTTTGATGTTCATTTCCAGGTAACCAGACTCTGCTTGGCTCCTGAACCCTGACTCTTGGTTTGCCCCAGCATGTGACCCAGCCTGACTTGCAACTTTTACTCTAAGTATTATATCAGATCATCCATATTCCAGCTGTGACCGACATGGACTTTCTCTTGCTATTTTGTACAGTACCTATGAAAACTATGTTCTGAGGTATCTAGGTCCTATCACAACAGAAATAATAAGAACATTGAAAGAGAAATCAGTCTTTGGATGTGATATGGTAACTCTCAGTTATGGTGCACACCTACCACTGGTGCACCCTTTGTCACCAGAGCATGATATTACAGGAATCTGCATCTCGAGAACCACCAGCAAGTCATCAGCCTTTCTGCACAATCACATGGCACTGTTATAGGTGCCATTGAAAATAGTTACATGCCAGGTACACTAAAGCAGGGGTGGTCAACCCATTTCGGGCAAAGAGCCATGATATCATTCGATCCAGCACAAAGAACCAGAGTGAAGTTGTTGAGCAGAAAAAAAGGACTGCCCCTTTAAGAAAACACTTTTAGAGGCTCCTGCCAGCCAATCCACAGGGAGCAAAGAGGAGAAGGCTGGTTTCAGAGGCTGTCCTGATCATGAAGGTTAGCCAGCAGCCTGGGCACTAAGGGGTTAACCCTACCTAAGTCAGGTAGATTCAGCCAATAGGAAGGAAGGTAGGAATTTCAAACTAGGGCAAAGGAATTTTGGGGTTTCCCTCCTTTGTCTCTGGGGCAGTTCTCTCTCCAGCTACTGAGGGACACAGACAGAATGTCTCCCTCCAAGAATAGACTCTTCATTCTTCTGTAAGTAGGGTAAAGTTTAGATAAACCCGTTAGGTTTTATTGTTTTATGGGTTGGGAAATGGAATCTGATGTCTGTGCACTTTTTAAAAATGTTTTTGCTTTCCTTTGTAACTAAGTTCTGGCCCATAGTGGAGTTTCCCCATGAGTATTACTTATGACTTTTCCATCTAGTCATTATGCTTGCAACAAGAATATTGTGGGGATAATAAAAGTTCTTCCTCCTTTCTTTTTATTAACTTGGTATTGGTTAATTTTTGTGTCCTGGTTTGTACTTTAGGGGTGAGATTTCCCAAGTAGTCTCTCTCTGGTTTCTTTAGCATTATTTGGGTGGTTGCAGCAGATTTTATCCCCAAAATCTAGGTTAGGATTTTGGGGGGAAGCTTTATACCAAATCCCAGTAGATAAGGCTTTGGGGTACTTTTGCTGGCCCCCACTTCTGCATTTATCATGCCAGAGTGGGAAAGATCCATGACATGGGTGCAGGGGTGGCTTTACAAGCCATGGGGGGGGCTTCGCGAGCTGCACCCGGGGGTGGGGGGAAAGAGCCGCATGCGGCTCACGAGCCACAGGTTGGCCATGGCTGCACGAAAGATTCATGTATTCCTTCATACTTCCACTACAATTCCATAAAAGATACATCTATGCTGATCATCAGTTCTTAATTACCTTAAAGATCATTGGTTCTTAAAGATCCAATACAGGGCAGAATGATGAATATTCATTTTCATCATCTTAGTCAGATGCCACCAGTAGAAAGTTGATTTTCCTTTTTGGTGGTTCAGGTTCTGAAGGTCTCCAGATCAGAGTGCTGCTCCTTTAAGACTTCTGAAATATGTGCCACACCTTGTCCTTAGATTTTGGAAGGCACTGCAGATTCCTTAAGCCTTGGTTGGGTGTTGTAGCTAACTTTGGAAATCTCACACTGGTACCTTCTTTATGTTTTGTCAAATCTGCCATGAAAGCATTCTTAAAATGAACATGGGTCATTGTCCAAGACTGCTATAACATGAAATATATGACAGAATGCAGGTAAAATAGAACAGGAGACATACAAGTCTCCTTTAAGAGGTTCAGTCACAAATTTAATTAACACATTTTTAATGAGCATCAACAACATGCATGCATGTATTCTGGAAAGTGGCCAAAGCATGGAGGGGCAAACAAATGTTTAGCATATCTGGCACATAAATACCTGGCAATGCTGGCTTCAAAAGTGCCATGCAATCACCTGGTCTCACTTTCTGGTGACATTGTAAATAAGATGCAGGCAGCAGCATCTTCTGATAATGTCTTGTATTTGTGATTGGCAGAACAAGAAGTAGGGCTGAGTAGACTTTTGAGTGCTAAAATTTTACATGGTTTTGTTTTTGCGTGCAGTTATGTAACCAAAAATAAATAAATCTACATTTGTAAGTTATACTTTCATGGTAAAGACATTGAACTTCAGTACTAGTTTGAGGTGAATCAAAAATATTATTACTTTTGTTTATTATTTTACAGTATTTTATAATTTGTAATAAAAATAATAAAGTGAGCTCTGTACATTTTGCATTCTGTGTTGTAATTGAAATAATTATTGAAAATGTAGAAAAACATCCACAAATATTTTAGAGTTCAGTTGATATATTGTTTAACAGTGAGATTAATCACAATTCAGTTTTAAGTTAATTAAAGGAGTTAGCTGTAATTAATTGACAGTCTTATTTATTGGTGTTCTTGAATTACAGCCCTAAATTATAAAATCATGTGCCATAGTATTACGGTTACAGATATGCATTTCAAATATGTACATGAGAAATTAGAGTTTACTGTGAGCTTCATCATGTTTGTAAACCACATTATCTTAAAAAAAACACTTTGTATTCACTGAATTGGAATTTTTAACTATTTGTAAATTGTTTACTGATCTCAAAATGGAAGAAAGCAGCTGAAAAAAAGGTTGAGAAGATTCAAAAGATGAAATAAAGGGGAGAAATTGAGGTCAAAGAAACTGTAATAAGGGAATCTAAAGCCCAGATCATTTTTTTAAATCCCTGACTTGTTATCCATTTTAAAGCTTTCCATTCTTTCAGTGTTTGTTGCCACTGATTGTTCCAAATAGAATCCAGTTTATTTTTCCCATGAACATTAGATGTGATAGGTTTCATTAAAATGGCATAACGTGTAAAATTCCTTGGGAAATCTTTTAGGTACCTGAATGACTATGAAATCTATTAAATTATAGATATATAGCCTTGATGATAAGTTCACTTTCAGAAACTCTAACCATTTTTGTCCCATGATACGAAAACTCTGCTTAAGGCACTTGGCGTTAACACAATGGAAAAATAATGGAATTCATTTAATGTAGCAATAGATTACTGTTGGCTGGGTGGGGGTGGGGAGCAGGGAATGTTCCACAGGGATACATAAGCATGCTCCATTTCACAGACTAACAAAGAAATAAGGCAAGTATTTGGGGGAAGCAGAAAAGGAAGGAACTGGGAGGTGGAGAACCCATGAAACAAAATTATACAATAACAGTATAATAGACAAGATCAGAATATTATCAAATATTACTAGCATTACCTCTGTTGTGTTATTCCAGCAAATGTATGCTTTCAGATGGAAAATCCCCTTCTATTTGTGAAGAAATGCTTTAGTATGCACTCATCCGGCAACTATTGATGAAGGTGTAATGAAAAACAAGATAACTTGCAGAGTTCTTGATGTCTTGCAGAAAGAGAGGTCAGGTTCAAACAACAAGCTAGCTAGGTGTAAAATGCAGAGCTCTTATGTTTACTTCTCTTTGATTTTTTTTTCTCTGTGACACAGTCAGAAAAAAAAAGCCAATTATTCTAGCTGGGATTCTTCAAAGGAACCTAAGGAAGGTTGTACCTAACGTACCCGCCTCCCCCCCTACACACACACTCCCCCTGAAATTCAAAAGGAGGGGACTCTTTCTCAAGCTCCTCTGAGAATTCAAGCTTCCAGTCATTACATTGCTGCTCTGAAATTTAAAGCGCCACCTACTGTTAGGGTTTTGGAAGGTGAACCAATTTGGAAGGTGATAATCAATCAGTGATCTCAGGACAGTTTCTAGGACAGGAGTCTGTATAAAGAAATATATCACTGTCCTATCTGACCAGACATCTTTGTTGACAGTCTTAGAAGAGACATCAAAGACCAAATGGGAAGATCATACTACCTTGTCAATTCTTTAGGTGGTCTCTCCAGGTCAGGGTTCAGGCTCTCTAGAGGGGTCATGTATGGAAACTCACACTACAGCTGCCTACATTGTACCTCTGCTGTGAATAAATACAACACTTCATTCCCCAAGGCTGCCATGGTTCCATTATTAAAGCCATTTTTAAAACAACAAAGATTTTGCTGATTACCTGAGCCATACAGCAAGCGATGATATAGTCCTTTTAAAAGGCATTCATTTAGAAGCAGTGCTGTTTTTCATGAGAGCTTTTTCATTAAAAAATTAATCAAAAATCAATTTTTGAAAATATTGATCAGATCTGACAACCATATGGTGGTTTCCATAAACAGCAGAGATGAATGATTATTCATTTGCAGGCTTTACAATGATACCCATCAACATAATGTCTGATCACCTGACTTAATTAATTTATCCTCCTACTGCCTTTTGTGTTAGGGAAGAATGAACATCCTCTTGTTCTGTAAGATGTTGCAGCTAATTATATATGTATACAATTATGTAATGTATGCAAAATAGATTGTATTTGAGTTGTGGCAAAGTATAAATGCGATTACAACATAGGTGTATAGGACTAATAAGTATGTGTCACTGATGAATGTGTAGATGTAAACTAAGAGAATACTGTAATGCAAGACCTGCAGACTTTAGTTCTGTAAAACATATAGCTTGGCTATAGAAGGCCTCAGGCCTGAAAAAGGTTAGCATAGCTAGTTGATTGATAGATAATTATATACCAGAAAAGTGTAAGATCACAGTAAACGATACGTTAAGTTCTGATGGAAACTAGGAAGCAATAGACTGGAAATATGCCACAATGTACCATTTTATACTATAAAATACTGGAGAATATCATTTTGGGGAATTTTGTAATAGCTTCATTGACATTGATGAGACAAAGGAAAACAAAGAAGGGCAGACTATTTGAAATAGGCAGCCTAAAATCTATGAGGTGTGGCAGTGCAGAGAGAGAAAAAGGCGTTAATACCATTATGTATATGTATGAGATTTTGTTGGCATAAACATAACTCCCCCTCCTCTCCTGCCCAAACATGTGTTAGTCAGCCACTGTACTTGGAGGTTGATGCCAGGAGGGCAATCACAGGTGATGATGATGAAGAGAAAGAGGCAAATGAGTGACACCATCTCCAACAAGATATATGAAATGTGCAGTGTACATGTCAGTCATAAGACTCAATATTTTACTTTCCCTGTGTCTTCTACCATTATGTTTTAGTGTTTGTGGGATTGTTTACCTGACTAGTGAATTTAATAAAAGGACTTTTAATAAACTGAAATTGCTTCTCATGTACATCGAGGGTGTCCCGTTTTATATTCCTGCTGTTGTAGCCTGCAGAAGACCAAATCTTTGTTGACTACTGTGATCTTAAAGATTATCAAAAGCAATACACCAGTCCATCAGATGCAGACTGTGACATGTCACAGAATTCATAGCATAATTGCACCCTCCACCCCATCCACATATTCTGAGTAGGATTGAACAAATAACCAATTATTTAGTTCTGAAAAATTTTTTATTAACATTGACCCAAATACGGAATATATGACAAACAAAATATTGGAAACGTTTCATTTTGGATTGAACAACCAGGGTTTAAATTCCTATATCAAGCCTGAGTCTCACAAATGCTCTGGGGGACAGTAAAAATATGCTCTGGTTTTGTGAATGAGGCTGAAATTTCCTGCTGAATCTATTTTAAAACATTGAAACATTCAATATTGATAACAGAGAGACAAGGTGGGTGAGGTCATATATTCTATTGAAGCAACTTCTGGCAATTAAATGAGATTACTAATTAGCTTACTCAGGCTACGTCTACACAGCAGCATTATTTCGGAACAACTGATGTTATTTTGAAATAACAAAAAGCATGTCTACACTGCAAGCCATTATTTTGAAATAATGGTGAGCTGGAGGATTATTACTCTGACTCCTGGCAACCTTCATTTCACAAAAATAATGGAAGTCGAAGGGAGAGTGTTCTTCCCTCAACTTCCTGCTTGTGCAGACAGCGCCAAAAGCTGAACTAAGCTATTTTGACTTAAGCTACGCAATAGCTCAAGGTGTGTAGCTTAATTTGACTTTAGCCCTACCGTGTAGATGTACTCTGAGAGATCTACCTCAGATATGGGAATAGAACTCAGAGCTCACAGCTAAATACAGGATGGAAGAGATAAGGAGTTAATTCATTGCAAGAGACTATCTAAAGTAAAGTGAACAGTTAACACCACTGGAGTTGCATGGCAAATGAAGGTTAGTGGGTTACAGCTTTTGTAATGAGCCATAAAACCAGTGTCTCTGTTGAATCTATCATTTTTGCTGATTAGCAGAGTTCTGGACTTAATTTCCCACGGTCATGTTTTGCGGGTATTGTGCAGGCATGTTTGGAGGCCAAACACAGCAAAGTCAATATGGAGTAAACCTTTTGTGAAAAGTGTGTTCTCATAGGTGATATGGTGTTTCTGTGTTTTATCACTTTTCTGCATAAATTGTTTTGGGGAATTTAGTGCACTGGATGAGGTACACTAGTGTCATAGGCATGTGTAGGATCCATGGATCTCGAAATGCATATTGTGGAGTTATTGGTCATTGTAGAAGTGAAGATATGGTCTGTAGGTTTTGCATCTGTTGTCCTAGCAGGGTCTGGTGTTGCTTTGAGTTGATGCGTTCTGGTCTGTGAGGATCTTGCTTCTGCAGATGAACATGGGGGTGAGGGGCTGTATTTGAAGTCCAGAAGATAGACCTCAGGAAAGCCTCAGTTTTAAATGTACTGTCTAAAAAGTATGGGTTCCAGTGTGGACTGGTAGGTGAAAATAAGGGGTGTGTGATCAAATGGTTTTCACGCTATATTGAAACAAGTTATCTCAGGGTACTCGTGTGATCCATTTCATGATGCAATCTACTTCTCTGGTGGAGTGTTAGTAAAGGTGGCTTTAAGTATATTGAAACATGTAACACAGACTTTCTTCTTGAACTATACTCTGTAGATATGAGACTTAATGGCATGTTTGGGGTGGTTACTGGATCCGTGAAGGTAAGTGTGGTGATCTATAGATTTCTTATATATAGCAGTTTGTAGGGTGCCATGGTTGATCATGAAGTCTAGGAAGTTGAGGCTAGTGTGGGATTGTTCAAAAGGGATTTTGATGGGGTGGATGGTGGTTGTTGAAGTTGTAGAGGAAATCTATGAGGGAATTCAGATCATCAGTCCAGGGGATGAAATTATCATTGTTATGATCTTAGGTATAACATTGGTTTCAGATATCAGAGGGGTAGCCGTGTTAGTCTGAATCTGCAAAAGCGACGAAGAGTCCTGTGGCACCTTATAGACTAACTGAAGTGTAGGAGCATAAGCTTTCGTGGGCAAAGACCCACTTCGTCAGATGCATGTAGTGGAAATTTCCAGAGGCAGGAATAAATATGCAGGCCAGGATCAGGCTGGAGATGACCAGGTGGATCCAATCAAGGAGGATGAGGCCCACTTCTAGCAGCTGATCTGGAGGTGTCATTCAGAGTTCATTTGCCCAGAAGCTCTTCCTTGAAATGGCTTACAAAGAATTTTGTCTAGTTTGCAAGTCATAAGACCGCTATCTCAACCCTGAGAAACTGAAAATTTTATTAATATGAAATTTTAAAAAGTATCCTAAAATTACTGGGCAAGCTCCCCTTCTGGTGTAAATTGACACAGAGACATTGGAATAAACAAAGCTATGTTGGTTTAATCCAGACAAAGATCTGCTTAGCTAGCTTTTAAGATGAACAGTTTATTTATGTATTCAAACCCTGTATGAATGAGAAGGGGGGAAGGAGGAGACTACACAAACCAAATTGGATCATCAATCTTCTGAAAGGTAAATTACTTATTGGAAAGTTTTAAAACTTGTCTGATACTTTCTTCCCTCATTATTTTATCTCCATTCCAAGACTTCCTTCTCCTGTCAATGTTACATACTTTCTATGATTTGTCCCTTTCCTCCCTGCAGAACAAGTGATATATTTAATTTCTGAGTTACGGATGAGACAAGGTTTTCTCAACATAAATGATATAAACACAAATGTGACAGATAGTGTTGGTACAGTTGCCTCACAAGTCTATAGAGAGAGAGAAGGACAAGAGAGATAAACTAATCTAGATTGTAATGCAGCCCATGGCAAAATGTCCACTGACTTCAATGGCTCAGAACTGAACTGGAATGAGGTGAATCAATGAATTAATGCTCTTAAATGTTGAAGGTGGGAAGAACACAACAATCTCATCAATTTGACAGGCTTTTTTTGGAAAAGGAAATGTTTTTCCTTCACTTTCATGCAACATTATAGGTTATTACTTCATTATGTATTTATGTATTTATTTTGTTTTAGCTATGGGGTAGTAAAGACTAAAACAACATCTGTGGCTGACAAACAGGTTGAAAATTCTGAGAGACATTCACAGCATAGGGATTATATTGGCAAATCACAGCAGAGAAAATTGCATAGTCACATCACAGGTATTGATTAGCCATCACTTCTCATCCAGGCTAATAATGTCTGCCACCCAGTCATAATGTTAGAATACATCTATGGTCTAGCTCAGAACTATCAAAATGCAAGAACTGTGTAATTGAGAGAAACTGTAAAGGAGTTCTACACTGAGTCTCAGGTACTTTCATATAAGTTTAATTTGGTATCATATTTTTGTGGATAAGTCCCCACTTGCTTTTTTAACGGGTATTCTTTTAACAATACAGCATCTATCATACATGGGAATGACTGACTGCCATTAAAGGCAGCATTTACATCAGCTGCCAGACACTCATATGAGATACCATATTTTTCGTTCAAAAATACATAAAAAAACCCCTGGTATCCCAATATTGGTGAGGTAATGTGATTTTTTGCTTTTTAATAAAGATACTATATATATATTTAATTGCAAATATACATGGCCTCGCATTTTTGCTTTATAGGATCCTTGAATGAGTGTAGTAGTAAGTTGACAGGATATTATAAATGGGATTTAATAACGAGAAATATTATAATCCAGATTTTTAACAAGAAGTCATCTGCAAAACTGCATAAATGGATTCTAAAACATTAATGAATTCCACAGTGTCTTTAGAAGGAGTGAGTGGGAAGGTAATGTAATTAGATATGATGCAAAGTTATATGTAAAAGATTAATATTTAGATAAATCAAGTAACATAACGTGGAGGAATTGATTACATAATTAAACCTGACTATGACACACCTACTACTGATCAAAAGTTAAAAAGAATATTTAATTAAAATAAAAATATAGGAAAAGAAAATATAAAAAATCCTCGTTTGAATTGTGTCTCAGATTTACTGCAGCAAAAATACTGGTGCTCCCTCTGTTTTGACTCCATTTACCAGCAATAAAATGGAATGCAGCTTTCTTCCAAATTCTCAGAATGGAAATGTTTATACTTATTTTTGTTAAACTCATGAAAAGAGCTGTCTCACAATATACAAATCCAGGTTGTCAGCTGGAAGCACACAACTAACTATGAGTAGCTGCTATATAGACAACAGCTTTTCTGGAAAGTGATGTAAAACTTTCCAATCTTCAATTTCACTAGGTAGAATTTCTCCCAGAGAATCAGGAACAGTGTTGTGTGAAGGGCTAACTATCATAGGAGATCATAATCTGAGGCCACTATGGGTGTGTCTAGACTACATGCCTCCGTCGACGGAGGCATGTAGATTAGCCAGATCGGCAGAGGGAAATGAAGCCGCGATTAAAATAATCGCGGCTTCATTTAAATTTAAATGGCTGCCCTGCTCTGACGATCAGCTGTTTGTCGGCAGATCAGGGCAGTCTGGACGCGACGCGCCGACAAAGAACCCTTTCTTGATCGGCACAGGTATGCCTCGTGAAACCAGGTTTACCTGTGCCGATCAAGAAATGCTTCTTTGTCGGCGCGTCGCGTCCAGACTGCCCCGATCTGCTGACAAACAGCTGATCGGCAGAGCGGGGCAGCCATTTAAATTTAAATGAAGCCGCGATTATTTTAATCGCGGCTTCATTTCCCTCTGCCGATCTGGCTAATCTACATGCCTCCGTCGACGGAGGCATGTAGTTTAGACGTACCCTATATGTTCAAAATGAGAACACCGCTGCTGTGGGCAAAATATCTTTTGTGAATTAAAATTACATAATACTAAATTCCACATTCTCAGATACATCCATGACTTCAATGAAAGCTGTACCAGCATAACTATGGGCAGATTTTGGGACACTTGCTGGTCATTGCCACTGATCTGAGCTGAACATCTGATGTCATGGGGGGCCATAAGAATGATTCAGAATATTTCACTTTTCATTGATTTAATGTCCATAGACTTTAAAAAGCATATCTATTTGCAGAAATTTGATCAGTAGGTCTAGCTCACTTCTACCCAGTTATTCAGTCATTTCTCTTGAAGCACTGGTTAAATTATATTAATCTATCAAATACATTAAACAAGCTCCAGTCCTGCAATTTCTGACTACCCCTAACTTCCACTGTAAGGTTTATGGTTTTGCTTTTGTTTCTCAAATAATAATAAATAAATAAACAAACAAACCAACAGCCTCTCTGATAATTTAATATTCAGTAGAAGGTGACAGAGATAAACAAATAAGAGAAATTCAATTCTGCTTCTGATAGTCAAAATAGTCTCAGTGATACCATTCAGTCTTTGACTAGTCCTTATAAAAGTTAAAGTAGCTGCCCAATACATGATGGAAAGTTTGCTTGTCTCCTACCGTGCTGTGAATAATGTCTTAAAGAATTTACAGTGTTTGGACAAAAATATTTTGAATGTGAAATTATATTCTTGAGTCCTTTGACTATTGAATTTATTTTAGATCTGAGGGAAACCAGGATGCTCGAAAGAGACAACCACTTTTTTTATTTATTGCAAGCTTTAAGCAGTTAAAATAGTTGTTTAAGTTTTACAAGCCTTAAAAACAATTACTACACAATTTAAACCTTAAATACTATATATTTCAAAAACAATTAGTACAACACAAAACAATACAAAAGCAATTAATAAAAGATTTATTATAAAACAATAATTAAACCTAGTTCATTTACACTTCATCCATATGCCACCTACAGTAGCAGGCAGGAAGTTCGTGGTCCCTTTGACTCCCAAGCTTCGGGATGCTGTGCACTGCCATAGCCAGTGTGAAGGATCTTTTACTTCTAGTTACAACAAGCAGGACGTGTGTGTGAATCCTGATCACTACCTCCCATAGATTCTTCTTACTAAGCCCATTTTATAGCAAAGCGAGACTTGGTTGTTCTTATAATATCTACCAATTAATTACATAGTGTAAGATACCTATTATACCCTTATTTGAGGATAAATCCTGCTACTCGGGATGTTGAAAAACTATATGCTTAGTTAACAGTTCTATGGCTGTCTCTGCTTTTTTGCTTATCATATATAAAATGTACCAGTTTACTTCCAGTTTTCTTGGTATTATCATGCTATACTATGCTGTATACGCAAAAATTGTGCAAAAATATTTCTGCCATTCAAAGCCCCAGACTTGCCTGCATGCTAGGTGCATCAGACTTGAGACAGGCCTGAGTTTGGCTTTATTAGAGATCAGTACTTTGGATAAAGCAGACATAGTGGAGTTTAGTCAAGACAGGGTCATCTAGTCGCCCCTAGCTCTTTGCATTTCCAAGGATAACTTCACTTCTATCTTATCCTTATTCGCTGGTTATTTCTATGTTGCATTTGAAAACAACTCTGAAGCAGAAACATCAGCTTAGCAAAATACAATACTGCACTAGTACAAGGTTGGGTAGGAGAGATTATTCAATAATCTTTTCACAATATTTAAAATTATGTTCTTGGTAGTTTCCTAGCAACTGTGCTAAGGTTTATGGGGTTTCACTAAATCACTGCTCAACATGGCTTGCTGAGATGGGGAGCAAAGGAGTGCTTTCCACTCCTGCAGCATTGTTGCAAAGAGAGATTCATTCATTACTCCCAGAAAACTTTTCGGCTACATCTACACTGGCCCCTTTTCCGAAAGGGGCATGTTAATTTCACAGGTCGTAATAGGGAAATCCACTAAAGACTTCAAAGTAGGAATAAGAGATCCTCCGGAAAAGGGCTTTTTTCCGGAGGATCGGGGCCAGTGTAGACGCTCTTTTCCGGCTTTTCTAAAAGCCGGAAAAAAGCGGCGGACATTTTTATTTAAATGCCACGGGGGATATTTAAATCCCCCGCGGATTTCCCTATTACGACCTGTGAAATTAACATGCCCCTTTCGGAAAAGGGGCCAGTGTAGACGAGCCCTTCATGTTTGGGATAATGTGTATGAGATGTTATTTTTTTCCTCTACATTTTTTGGTAATATAAGAGGAATTTTGTTTGCAATGTTCTGAGAATTATTGTAGATATATTGCTGGGAATATTCCAACTCTAGAGCTGGATAAAATGTTTTGAATACTGAAATATAAATGTAATTTACGTTTTCTAGAGTGAAACTTTGGGATGGCACTACAAGAGTATTACAAGTTCTCTTTCACTGACTGTATCAATAGTTATATCTTAACAATATTTATTGTTAGCAGTGGAACAATTCTATTTGTAAGTTGAATGTATCAATCTGTTAAATATTTTCTCTCTGACTGGAATTATTCCTAGGGATCGTTATTAAGTGTTGAGCTACTGGTTGCAGGATATACTTATGCAAGTGAATTAAAACACTGAATAGCTCCAGAATATTATTTAGCCCTTTTTGTCTCTCTTCATTGTTTATGCCTCACCTCCTGTTCTTATTGTAACTTCATCTTCTCTTTTTAGTTTACTCATGTCTCTTTCTAGTTCATTAAGATTTCAATTCCCAATCTTTTCCAGTTCAACCACCATGGAAAATATCTGAGTAACTCCTTGTATGTCCTCAACTTCATCCACTGCCATTCTCCAGTCTCTTGCCCATCATCTAATTTCGTTCAATTTTTGTTACTTTTCACTGATAAATTCTGCTCAGTTGCTTGTCTTCTGATTCCAGTTCAGTGCAGTTAATTTCTCTCTTTTTCTAGGTCAACCCCAAATACCTGAGAGTAAACTAAAATTGGTGATATCTCAGATGACAAAGAAGTGCATTTTTCATTATGAATAAACCTGGGTGGGAATGAAAATGAGAATTTTGGGTTGAACTATTAAACAGAAATGGTTGAATGGGTAGAGAAGAGTATGAAGTGCATGAGCTGAGACTAGAAGTAAGATGACACTAAACTACAAAAGGGAAATAAGAGATTATGTTAGGAAAAGGGAAAGTGATATACTGGGCACAGAGAAATAAGATAATAAGGAAGGGTATGTCTACACTACCACCCTAGTTCGAACTAGGGTGGTTAATGTAATCAATCGAAGTTGCAAATGAAGCCCGGGATTTAAATATCCCGGGCTTCATTTGCATCTTGCTGGGCGCCGCCATTTTTAAATCCCCAGTAGTTCGGACTCTGTGCCCGTGGCTACACGCGGCTTGGAGTAGGTAGTTCGAATTAGGTAGTGGAATGAGGTGTAACGGTAGTTCGAATTAGAAAGCCTAATTCGAACCACCTACTCCGTGCCGCGTGTAGCTGCTGGCACGGAGTCCAAACTACCGGGGATTTAAAAATGGCAGCACCCGGCAAGATGCAAATGAAGCCCGGGATATTTAAATCCCGGGCTTCATTTGCAACTTCGATTGACTACATTAACCACCCTAGTTCGAACTACCCGAAGAAACTTGCAGGCAACAGAAAGCAAGATGGGAGGGGACTAAACTAAGATTTATGACAAAGGAATTACAAATAAACAGTAATAGGAAACTGAACAAACTAAAATTAAATAGAAATCCAAATGGAAAGAAACAGAAGGTTTAACAACAGTAAGTAGAAGATGCACATGATGAAGGCAGTTTTAGGATTATATTATGATGAAAAAAGATGAAAAGGATACTGCTTTCATGGAAGAATGTTACTTTGATTTCTTCATATGTCATTGCAGTGCTTAGTGATGTAGGATTATTTTTAAAGTTCATAACTTGGAAGATATATTGGGTCTCCTGCTGCCAGATACTCAGATAGCAGCAGTTGTTAAAGGGGCTTCTTATCACCTGCACTTAGAAAGGAAATTGTGATTTTAACCTCTGAATAAGAACTCAGTATGGCTACGTCTACACTGGCCCCTTTTCCGAAAGAGGCATGCTATTTTTCCAGGTCGTAATAGGGAAATCCGCGGGGGATTTAAATATCCCCCGCGGCATTTAAATAAAGATGTCCGCCGCTTTTTTCCGGCTTTGAAGTAGGAATAAGATCCTCCGGAAAAGGGCTTTTTTTTCCGGAGGATCGGGGCCAGTGTAGACGCTCTTTTCCGGCTTTTCTAAAAGCCGGAAAAAAGCGGCGGACATCTTTATTTAAATGCCGCGGGGGATATTTAAATCCCCCGCGGATTTCCCTATTACGACCTGTGAAATTAACATGCCCCTTTCGGAAAAGGGGCCAGTGTAGACGAGCCCCGGGGACTGTATCTTCAAACTACATAGAAACTGTAGATAGCATAGAACATCCCGGCCCACTTGTTAAGTGGTGTTTCATGTGGAAAGCAGTTTGTTTTGACCTTTTAAACCACTTTTAAAATGTTATGGGGCCCAGCTAGTCAAGAGACTGCCTCTTCACACACACACCCTTCCCATGTCTGTGGTTCCTTGACAACTGAAATCTTGTGATATGCCTGTGCTAAAAGCCCCTTCATGGTACAAATAAATAGGAGGAGACTGGTGGCAGAGTGTTCCCTGCATGAGGTCTTTGACTTTGGATCAAGCTTTCTTCCTTGGCCCCTCAGAGATTAGATCTGATTACCTCAGGAAATGCTAAAAGATTAATCTGTTTTCTTAGACCTGTCCAGGAGAATTAGAGAGATACTTGAGAGTTTGGCATTGGTGTTGAATGGGAAGATGATGTATGTGTAGATCTGGACTTTGGCCAGAGGTGTTTTGGTTTGTATAGAAGTGTCTGAAATTATAATGAAAAATAGGATGTGGTGGTGGGGGGAAGATATTCATCTGTGAAGTGCTTGACTTTGCAGCATTTCAGTGTTCAACATCCAAAGCATCCAATGACTGATATGTATAAATCAAATATAAATAAATACATCATTTCTAGGATAGTTCTAGTATGATGTGGACATGGTAACCTATATAAAAAGCTTATGCAAGGCTAATCCGTTGCTTACCATGTAACTATATTTTTTATTATAACAGTTACAGAAGGAGTAGAATGTCTGCCCATCATTCAATTATATTTTTCAACTCTTGTGGTGGAAGGATTGTTTGGAAGTTTTTATTCTTTAGTTAACTCTTTAGACATCAAAAGAACAAGATTCTGCATGCATGATGATAATGTGTCAACCAGAGTCTGTAAGTGCAAGAAAGTAGCAAAAGCAAGCCAAACTTAGGTCACCTCTCTGACAAAAGAACACATGGAGAGGAACGGGATATCTTACTTAGGTCCCTGTGGAATGAAAGAAGAGAAATGTTCTTGACAATGGAGGCCATGGGATTTTTCTTTGTCAATGAAAATAAAATGCAACCAACAGCAGCTGAGAGTAAGTGGCATGAATGAAAATTGTATTGTAGGGTAAATAAGCCATAGGAAAGAATACATTGCACATATTAGTAGGGTAACTGTAAAGGAGTTTAATTTCATAATAATTAGATAGATCATTTGATGAGTACCTGTTCAGTTCATTCCCCCGGAAGCACCTGACATTGGCCACTATTGGAAGACTGGATACTGGGCTAAATGGAACTTTGGTCTGTCCCAGTATGGCCATTCTTATGTAAATGGAATAATCATCTTTAACATCACTTCTTAAGGAGCTAAGTCCTACTATTTTGCATGCTGGAAAAAGGAAGATAGAGATGCCACACAATTTTATTTCCAGAATATGAAATACAATTCTTTTTATTGCCTTAGGTTGTATCTGATTATCTATGTGATTTTTGTTGCTTGAAAATTATGCTGGGATTCAATGTAAAACCAAAAATGTATGTGTTTGTGAATTTATTTATGCAGACTAACTATTAGCCTCAGCTTTCATAATTAATAATTTTCATAAGAAGAATATTAGCTGCACTTTTCTATGACCATCATGCTACTGCCAAAGCAGAACTCGGGTATTAGCCTGTGAACAAATTCACAGTACTACATAAAAGGGAATTCTGTTTCAAAAGGTAAAAAATCCACTTTATTTATTAGCAACAGGAATTATAAAGTTGTCAGGTAAAATAAATATTTATTCTGAAAATTTTAACATAATGGTCTAGACGGTGTTTGGTCCTGCCATGAAGGCAGGGGACTGAACTTGATGACCTCTTGAGGTCCCTTTCACTTTTAGTCTTCTATGATTCTAAAACATTTTGATTCCTTGGAAACCTATGGCTTTATAAAGAGAACTGGATCAAAATAGATGGTAATTCCCTACTATTTTTACTAGCCCTGACAACTAAGGGGGAAGGGTTGGTTTTGAGATGAAACCATTGGCCTGGGACTCTGGAGATCTGTGTTCCATTCCCTGTACTGTCTCAGACTCCCCCAGGCACTGAATTTAATTTGTCTGTGGCTCATCAGCCATCTACAAGAGCAGAATGGCAATACTTCTCTACCTCACAAGCTGTTATGAGAATATGTTAAATAATAATTGTGAGTTCCTGAGATTCTATAGGTTATATAATTGCCTACATAGCTAATTATGGTCGAAAGATGTAATGACTGTATTAACATTCCATTATTTTAATGGATTTTATGAGCTTTTTATTAACAGTTGAACATGTCAATATGCACGTAAATTTACACACAAATAAAGGTTGCAGAGTGGTGAGCTAGCAAGGATTGTCTGGTCAATTATTCAGTTTCAGCTTGACCTCAAAATATTGTAAATTTAACACTAATAGTTTTGGTCAAAAGCAATCTGGTGGAGCTAGAGTCACAAGGGCTGTGACAGGGTGTTTGGAGGATCAGACAGCCTAGTATCTAGCATGCCTGTCCTGCTTTTGACTTTTTCCTCATCAAGCAGTAGGGATTTAGACCTGGTTCTCCCCAATCCAAGTGGGGTGTTAGCTACAGGACTTTAGATTATGGGAGGGACAACAGATTCTCCATGAAGGGTGCCTAGGCTTCCATGAAGGGTGCCTAGAATCTAGCCTGAATTTGTATGTCTGTGTGTGTGTTACAGAAATTGTTCTGTAAATTAGTGTTAATTCCAAAATATTTTTTCTATGGATCATTTAGGGAACCAAAAAATCAATTATTCATGCAGCTGTTGAAAAAAATAAGCACTCGAAAGTGAAGAAACACTAGAATGAAAGATGCTTGAACAAACTTTACTTGGCTCTTTTATGCATATTCATTATGATACAGCCTTTAATTATATTTCATAAATTTTAGTTACATTAAATGTATTTGTGTCAGCAGAGTCAGATGAAATTTATCCTCCAATATTTAAGAAACTACCTGAAGCAGTGATGGAACTGTTAATATTTCTCTTCACAAATCACTGAGGATGAGTTAGGTTCCAGAGGGACAGAGAAACAAAATATAGAAAGGGGAACAAAAAGAACCCAAGGAATTACACATCTGTGGGCCTAACCTGGATACCTGGAAAGATACTACAGCAAATGATTAAGCAATCAAGTTGTAAGCACCCAGATGATAACAGAGTTATAAGCAATAACTAACACAGAATAATGCCAAACTAATCTAATTTACTTCTTTGACAGGGTTACTGGCCTAGTGGATGGAGGAAAAGTGTAGAAAATGATATATCTTGATTTTAGTAGGGCTTTTGACACAGTCCTACATAACTCACAATTCATAAGCAAACCAGGAAAATGTGCTTTAGATTAAATTATTGTAAAGTGCGTTTAAAACTGGTTGAGAAAAAACACTCAAAGTGTAGTTATCAATAGGTGGCATGTAGCGAGTGGGGTCCAACGGGGGGCTGTCCTGGCTCTGGTACTATTCAACATTTTCATCAATAGCTTGGATAATGGAATGGAGTGTATTTTTGTAAAATGAGCAGATTATTCTAATCCAAGAAGGTTTACAAGCATTTTGGAGACAGGATTACAATTCAAAACAATCTGACAAATTGGGTGAATGGTCTGAAAATAACAAGATATAATTCAATAAAGTCACATATAAAATACTACTTTTAGGAAGGAAATGTCAAATGCACAAATACAAAGACAAACTAATGGGCTAGGCTGTAGTACTGTTGAACAAAATCTGGGGATTATAGTGGATCACAAACGGAACAGAAGTCAACAATGTGACACAATTGTAAAAAAGGCTAATATCATTGTGGAGTGTATTAACAGGAGTATATATTATATGGGATGTAAATACTCCAATCTAGCTGGCACTGGTGGGGCCTCAGCTGGAGTACTATGTCCAGTTCTGAGTATTATACAGAAAGAAAGAAAGAAAGAAAGAAAGAAAGAAAGAAAGAAAGAAAGAAAGAAAGAAAGAAAGAAAGAAAGAAAGAAAGAAAGAAAGAAAGAAAGAAAGAAAGAAAGAAAGAAAGAAAGAAATTGGAGAGTCCGTCCAGATGAGAGCAACAAAAATGATAAAAGAATTAGGAAACATGCTCTGTGAGGAAGTTTAAAAATGGGTGTGTTGGTGATCTTTCTGAAAAAAAAAAACAAAAACCTGACTTACTGCGGATGTAGAAGCTCACTACACCAACTTTCCATACAAGAATGGACTACAGGCCATCAGGAACTTATTCCCAATGATGTCACAGCACAGCTGTTTACTGAATTGTGTGACTTTTTTCTGATCCACATCCAATTCAGATTTAGGAATGATTTATTTCTTGAGGTCAGAGGCACTGCCACGGGTACCCGCATGATCCCACGTGATGCCAACATTTTTATGGCTGATTTAGAACAACTCATCCTCGGCTCCCATCCCCAATTGTCCCTCCTCTACTTATGCTACTTTGATGACATCATCATCTTCTGGATCCATGGAAAGGAGGCCCTTAAAGAATTCCACTGGGATTTTTTCAACAATTTCCACCCCATTATCAATCTCAGCCTGGACCAGTCCACACACGAGAGCCAGACAGGAGTGCTCACCCTATGAACAGCTATTCAATCAGTTATTTTCTTTGCATTGTTCATTGTGTGGCCTTTTTTTACTGCACTTTATTCAAACACTGCACTGAATTATTAATTCCCTCATGGGTTTTTCTATGGAACCCATCACTAGGGTGTCTGAGGGCTTCACAAATGTGAATGAATATATTTTCACAATAGCCCTGTGAGACAGGAAACAGATGCACCAAAAGATAAAGGTTAAAATATCTACTAACTAACAAATGTACCTAGTATTGCTTGAGTCCATAACTGGTTTATTTAGGGGATTGTGAGATGTGTGGCGGGAGGGCTCAAGGCAGGTGTGGGGGATTCAGGACAGAGTGTTGGGAAGCATGGGGGGCTGAGTAGAGCCCCAAGGTCAGCAGAGGGATGTGTTGTCCTACCAGCAGTGCTCCCTGGGACACTGGCTTCTCCTCGGGTCTGCCTTGCAGAAAGGGGTTGTATCCCAACTGCTGGCTTTGCCTCAGGCTTATTCTGGGCTTGGGGGCCTGCACAGTAACCAGCAGCTACTCCCTGGGGCACACCAAGATGGCAGGTGTTGCCAGCCTGTGGTTCTTGCAGGGGCACTTGCTGCCTCTCTGTTTTCATTGCTGCCCCCTGTGATTTTGAGTGAGTGTAACTGTCCCTACCATCACACTCTTCCCTTTCCTTTTGATATGAAACAATTGCATTTCACATATATCCCATTATCCTGGCACAAACAAACCTTAATTTCTCTTTAAGTTGTGACAAAAGGAAGTTGCATACCAAATTTAGTGGTCCTAGCTCTTGCCGTTTAGGAGGAGTTCATTGAAGAAACAGACTCACAGACGGATGGACAAACATACAGGTAGATGCACATTTCTAAAATATATAGATAGATCTTGGGTATACAGTCTGAGGAAGCCCAGGGCCTTATATTTGGGAGTTTTGAGCATTATATATGTTCTTATATAGGTTCATAGAACTCCTGTTGATTTCAGTGGCAGCTAATAGCATTCTGTTAAACCTGGACCAGGATCTCAAATTGTGGCTACTTGTGAAAATTTGATTTAAGCAACTTGCCTCTTGAAGGAACTCTCCAATTCTCCAGTGCAGTGTTCTGTTGTCTTAAACATAAAATTACCGTTTTTTGCTTCCTGTAATCCCCTGACTCATTCATGACATACCTTCCAATTTCATATGTGTAGACGTTACGTGCCTGTTGTGAAAAGTTTATACTGGGGTCCCACATATTAAATTCTAGCCAACATATAGGAGAGCTCTAAGATGATCGTTTCATTTTCGTCTAGATTTTACCTTAGATACATGAACTGACTGTTAATCTTTTGCAAATAGTGAAATTCAAAGCATCAGAGGGTAGTCACATAGCTATCATAACACATAATAGATACAGTGAGAACTATAAGGCACAATGCCCATGAAATCATTTTTTACTTAAGTATAGCTATGAGCAGTAAATATAAAATTTTCCACATAACTCTTGATTGTTACGGAATTACGTGCCAATAAATTAACACATATATATACTGAGATGCAGTTTAAACACAGGGTTATGGGTGAGTCAAACTGCAATTTAGCTAGAGTAGTGCTGAGTCAATGTAAATTAGCAGCAACTTTGGCAGTGTTTATTTTTCCATTCCAATATTAATATTTCTGAAACGTAAAACATTGGGCTAGATCACAACATAAGTTTCAAAGTAGAATCCTCCATTACTGATGGTGTGAGTTGACCCATGATTCCCTTTTTGCCTGGAGGTGTGCATTAAAGGCACCATATTCATCAGCAGAAGTCTTTAGAGCAGGGTATAAGCACCACTGATGGGCCTCTTTGGTTTCATTTATTCTACATGAATAGGCTTATAGTAGGAAAATCTAATTTTCTACCCGTTTTCAGAGGGTGTGTCTGAGCACTTTGCTGGCAAAAAGTGGCAGTCTAGACGGGGATCGGTTGACAAAGAAAGCTTCTTCCGACCGATCCTTTATGCCTTATGCAACGACGTTTACAGGATCAGTTGGAAAAGGCTTTCCTTGTCGACCGATCCCCGTCTAGACTGTCACTTTTTGCCAGCAAAATGCCACGGTGGCAAAAAGTGGCTGCCATGTCTATTCAAATGAAGCGTGGGATATTTAAATCCCCGCTTCATTTGCAATAGCGATGTGCCTAATCTACATCCCTCTGTCGGCAGAGGGGTGTAGTTTAGACACACCCAGATGGACAGAATTGTAAGCTCCTCTTCTTTCCGCTAACTGAAAGAGAGTAAAACCCTGCAGTGTGGTCCCTCCTTCTCAGCATTCACTCATCAGATGAACTGAGTTACCTGAATAAAGGTGGATTTAAGTCTGAAATATACTACAGGCTCTACCTCTTTAAACCAGAACTCTCTGGTCCATCAACTTTTGTGATCTGCTAGGAGCATGGATGTTCCTGGACCAGAGAGCCTTGGGTCAAGCATCAGTAGCAAGCCCAGACAGAGTCTGGCCTGGTCAGCTGCTCAGCTGGGACAGAGGCAGGGGTGCCTGGCCTGAAGCAGAACAGGCAGTGGAGAGGGGCGGTGGCCTGAGGGTCTGATGGCAAGGAACCTCTCATGGTCTGTCAAATTCCCTCATTAGGGACTGGTCAGGTCCCAACGGTGCTGCACCAGGGAGGTTCAATCTCTAACACCGCACAATATATCACACATATCAGGTATTAATGTAATGCGTAAATAAATAAAGATACAAGAAGAAAAGTGATCCAACTCCTATCAATCTTTACTCGTGGAACGTTGTGTACCGGTAGTTCGGAATAGGAAGCCTAATCCGAACTACCTAGTTCGTGCCGCATGTAGCCGCAGGCACGGAGTCCGAACTAGCGGACATTTAAAAATGGCAGCGCCCGGAAACATGCAAATGAAGCCCGGGAAATTCAAATCCCGGGCTTCATTTGCAACTCTGGTTGCCTACATTAACCACCCTAGTTCGAACTAGGGTGGTAGTGTAGATATACCCATACTGTGTAAGAACTGCAGGAATGAACACTTACATTTTGAAGTCAGAATTGGGTCGTATTCTACCATTTTTTTTAATAAGGAAACAAAAGCCCAAAAGCCAAACATACCTGAAATTTTCTTTTAAAAGAATATTATTTAAAGCACTTATTTTTCTTTGCAACAAAATCTCTGTTCAATCTATGATGTCATTGGACCTCCAACTACACAGCATTCAGCCAGGTTAATATTTTGACAAAAGACTGCTAAGGAAAACCAAAGATGCGACAGGAATTTATTCTTGAACCTGCTGCATTTCAGTCACAACTGCTAGTGCTTCTGGAAGGTAATCAAAATTCCTATATTCACCATTTTCTATGAGATTTAGATGCCCAATTTTAATTGAGAATTGGGTGTCCAAATCCATTGTGTCTTTGAAAATATCACTACATTTAAAGAAGCAAAGCCTTGGATGAATTGCCCTATAATTAGCACCAATAATTATACCTTTTTTCCATTTTTTGCCTTTTCATCTGATAAAGCACCTCATTTGATACATAATTTAATGGTGGCAAGAATATATCTGCATTGAAATGCATACAGGAGACATTTTATTTGCTACTCAAAACTTCAGTAGAATGCATGTGCGCGCGTGAGAGAGAGAGAGAGAGAGAGAGAGAGAGAGAGAGAATATACTCAATTACTAGCTGATGTTTTTCTTGCAAAAATTTTATGAATGAATACTTTTCTGTTTATCCATTTTATTTTATACTTCCATTGAAAATGAACCCAAAGCACTTTACAAAGAAAATTGCATTCTGTCCTGATGCAGATAAAGTGGCTAGCATGATAGACAGTGTTATTTCCATGGCATGGTTGCCGAGCAGTCTTTTGCACTGACACTACTTTCAGCACATCTATTTCTGGAAAGGAAGTGGTATATCCCATACAAAGCTCAGGGGCGGCCCGTCCATATAGGTGAACTAGGTGGTCGCCTAGGGCGCCAAGTTAAATGGGGCGCCATGAGGCACCAAATGGTGGCGCAATATCATTGAGGGGTTTGGAGGTGGGGGCGCCGATTGCATGGTTCGCCTAGGGCGCCAGTTGCTGGCAGCTAGTCTAGGGCTGCTCCTGACAAAGCTAGAAAAGTCTAGGACTGGTATAGTCAATCTTCATTTAACTAGCCAATTAGCCCATCATAACACGGGATTTTCAGGTCTCTCCTCCACGTCGGTCTTCTCTCCTGAGCCTCCGGTCTCTCTCTCCCTCTCTCTCTCACTATTTCTCTCTCTCCTCCTGCTGCCTCTCCCCCCTCTCTCTCAGCTCTCCTCCACCTCCTGCCTCTCTCCCTGTCTGTCTCTTTCTCTTCTCCTCTCTCTCCTGCCTCTCATTTGGGGGACCGCGAAGCTCAAATGGCCGTTTGGGCACCACACTCCCCGTGCTGCATGAGGGGTGTGGAGCCCAAACAGTCGCTTGCACCACTTGCTCCCATGCGGTGGCTGTGCAGAAGTCAGCCAAGCGCCACAGCGGGAGGCGAAGGGGGGTGGAGCAGTGATGTTCATGGCCAGGGGGCAGGGCCTGGAGCCGCTGTCATGCTGCACGTCACTGCCCTGCCCCCCTTCGCCTCCCGCCGTGGCACTCAGCTAACTTCCGCGCTGCTTAGCTGGGCTGCCGCAGGAGAGCAAGTGGCACAAGCAGCCATTTGGGCCCCGCACTCCCCATGCAGCATGGGCCACCCAGAGGGAACAGCCAGCATTTCAGGCAACAGCGCCCACCAGAGGGAACAGCCAGCATTTCAGGCAACAGCGACCCCCAGAGGGAACAGCTAGCATTTCGGCGTTACAGACTCTCAGACATTGGGCTACTATATATATGATATGCTGATCTACAACTTTTGATGTGTTAATTGTGACCACTGCAATGCTGAATGGAGCAAAATGAAAATAAGTACAAACTCTGGCAAGTCAAAAAGTACAATTAGGTAGGCCAAAAAAGAATTTGAAGTACATCAGCAGAAGACTCAAAAAATTGCTGTTAGTTTTTAAGTACATGAGAAGTCAGAAGCCTGTCAAATAATCTGTGGGTCCACTGAAAGTCTGGGTTACTAGAGAAGCACTCAAGGCAGATATGGCCTTTGCAGAAAAGCTAATGAATTCTTTGCATCAGTCTTCACTACAAAGAATGTGTGGGAGTTGGCCACAACTGAGCCACTCTTTTTAACTGATGACTCTGAGGAGCTGTCCCAGTGGAGGTGTTTATACAGGAAGATTTGAACCAAATTGATAGATTAAATAGTAATAAATCACCAGGACCAGATGGCATTTACCCACGTCTTAGGTGATTTGTGGTAGCTCTTAGGAGTTGAACTGCCCTCCTGTGCCTCCACCAAAACTTTAATTGCCCCCTCATGTCCTCTTCCTATTCCTCTGGGTGGCCCTCCTTACACCCTCCACAGGCATCAGTTGCCTGTGCCGAGAGATCTAAAGGAAATCAAATATGAAATTGCAACTACTAACTGTGGTTTTAACATTTCATGTACCACCTTCTGTACTAGATGACTGTAGGTTAGGTAATGTGACACCAACTGGTGGGCAATTCTAGGACAGTAAGCTAAAGTCAATGCCACACAAATACTGGATATGATTTTTTTTCCAGAAGTGTCAACATGACTTTTGTAAAGGGAAAACATGCTTCACTGATCTTAGAATGCTTAGTGGGCATCAGTGAACATGTGAAACAAGGGTCATTCAGTAAATATAGTGTACTTGGACTTTCAGAAAGCCTTTGACAAAGTCCCTCACCAAAGCCTCTTAAAGTAAGCTGTCAGGGCTCAGAGGGAAGATCAGCGACTGGTTAAGAAACAGGAAACAAAAGGCAGCAATAAATGGTCAGTTTTTAGGATGAAGAAAGGTAAATTGTGGCATTCCCCAGGGATGTGTGCTGGGACCAGAGCTCTTCAACATATTCATAAATATTATGGAAAAAGGGGTTAAACAGTGATGTGGCAAAATTTGTAGACAATACAAAATAATTCAAGATAGCAGACAGCGAAGTGTAGTGTAAATTGTGTAGTGTAGCTTATTTTGAGCTCAGGGTACAGAGTGGACATAGCCTAAGTGTGTGTAGGTAAGTAGGTGGGAAGGCTAAGGCCCCTCCCTGAGAGTCATACCAGGGCTGCTTGCTCTTCCCCTTTGCCTATTTAAAAGCATCCCTTTTCCACAATGCATATAAGCACAAGGCAATCAAGCTAACTGATGTGCTTAAAGAAACTCATGGACTTAAAGTGTTTTCCTGAACAGAGTTTGTATTTGAGCACAGGCAGTTAAAGTGCTCCTGAATCAGAATCTTAGTACATTTTCCAGGGTACGATTTGAAGGAGGAAATGCTAGGGCTATACACAGTAGTCGCAGAGAGACATTCTATGAATAGGGGCAGCCCAGAAGAGAGAACAAATATGGCTACAGGAAAACAGGAAGGTTGAACCTAGTGTTGTTGACAGAGTTGATGGTTAAGACAATGTGAAAGAACAAGAGTGCAACTTGTGAACATCACATTGTGAACATCATAAACACAGGTGGCAGTGAATCAGCACATTACCTTCTATCCCATCAAGAAAAGCTCTTAGCTCTATGACTGTTACATTTTCATGAGCATTCGTCTACCCTCAGGAGGGAATCAGAAGGATATTATAATGCCTGCATGGAACCACTCAAAATTTTTAATGCAAACATTAGATACCAAATCTGTTTTCCTCCCACCTTTCCCAAAAACATGTTAATAGGACTTAGTCCTCAAATCTTCTGGGTCCCCAGAAATTGCACATGACACAGGAGATCATAGAAATATATTTAATGTGAAAGCAAACCAACAAACTCCCACTTTTCCTTCCTCTCTTTCTATTCTCAGTCCCCACATAAATTAAAAGGAGACTCACACAAGGAGATTCTCTCCTCCAGGTTTTGGTATGGGAGGAGGTGACCCCACCCACTATTGTGTAGTAAACTCCATACATAAAGCTTAAAAGCCTGAGGGGAAGAGATATGCTAATTCCAACCATTCTGCATAAAAGGATACTAAAATAAATGAATGCTAATGCCCCAGCCAAAGCTGGGTAATGAACATTCCTGTAAGTAGCGTGAGAACCAACATAAATCCATGTTTTCAGTCTAAAATAATCTATCTTTATTGATCTTTTAACTTAATTTTCTCTGACTAAGATTCAATTTTCCAAACCTAGTACAGCACAACTTTCTTTGATGTTATTAGGTTGTTCAGCTGTTCACAGACTCAAGGCATTTAATTTACCTCCAATGTATTTTTTTAAACTTTTTATACTTTTCAGCACAGACTGCAATCTGGACAGAAGATAAATTGAGTGTGATTTGTACTGTTCTATGCAGTATAGAGATCAGACTTGAAGATGACAAAGAGAATTAAATACAAGTCTTCCCTCTGATACAAAACCCTACCCTAGTGTCCTTTATAGACCTTTTTTGTGCCAGTTAGTGTTGCTACAAGTTTACTTCAAAGTATGATAGCTGCTGTCTCAGTCATAGATGGAAAGCACGTGGTTTAGAATTGAGTGCTCACTTTTCAATGCAACAGATAACACACCTAAATTGACAAATGCAGCAAACTTCAACTTCCTAGGATATTTTTCTTCAGCAAGGATTGGTTCATAGGGTTATTTCAAAGATTCCAGAAATTCAGGTGACCATTTGTCTGCAAAAGTAGAATTACTATGCAGAAATAAAGATTTTCGTATTTTTTCTGAGACGCTTTGTGTTGTTGTTATTCATGTAATTTTTTCATTCATCTATTTTTCCAATATCAGAATCTTTTTTGAATGCCCCCCCCCCCCAAAAGAAAAAGTAAGAATCCTAGCAAAATATGCCCTAATTTCTAAGTGACTTTACAGAATCTATAAGGAAACAAAGGACATTTCCTCTGCTGGCTGTTGGTTTGATTCAGGCCAGTTGTGGCCAAAGGCATCATTGTTTGATCACTGTTCAACCAACGCAAAATAAATCAGTAATCTCAAAGTGGAGACAAGTAACACTGAAAAAATCTATGGCACTAATTGGCATCCTTGCTGACAGATCTAGACAAGATGCCAAAGACTGAATGAGCAAAGAAAATGAATAACACTCCCCAGTAGAAGTGTCCCTCCAGTGCAAGCCTGAGAGCAATATGACAGCACCACTTGAGGAAGCTCACATTACTGCTGTGCTTCTTCTGAGCATTGAACAAGGAGAATGAGCTCCAGTACACTCAGTCCTAAATCTGTGAGAAAATCAGTTGCTTTTCTTGTCAAAAACACCACCAGAGCTTGTCTCTTGTTCACAGTGATTGACTCAGCCCTAGTCCCAGCCTTCACATGATTTCATTAAATGTATAGAACATGATTAAAAACATCTCTCTCTCAATGTTTGGAACCATTAAGTAGGTGTTAATACAAGTATCCCCTTTTCTATGCAAATATTTAACCATAGTCACAATAAGGTTCAGGTAAATAACATATATAGAACTACATTTAGCCCTGTGCCAATAAGAAGTATGTCTACACTGTAGCAAGGAGCAAGCCTCCCAGCCTGGGCAGAGACTCATGCTAATGGTCCTTGAGCTAACTTGCTAAAAAGAGCCACATGGATGTCACAGAGACTTGGGCTATAGTTCAGACACTGGAGACCAGGTAGATTTAAGAACCTGAGTTACCACCTACACCACAATGACCACACTGCTATTTTTAACTTGCTAGCTTGAACCCTGCTAGTGTGAGTCTGCCTGCATTGTAATACTTCGGTCTCACTTCTGCTGTTGGGTTTAGTGTGTGGATTCTGGGTGCAATGGTGACCTGTGACATACAGAAGGCCAGATTAAATTATCTGTGTTCTCTTCTGGCCTTAAACTCCTTGACTGCATTGAGGTTTGCTTCCAGCTGCAGTGTAGGCAAACCCTCTGAGGCCTATAGACCAAGTGAGTGAGGTAAAGTCTGATTTCATCTCTAGTGAGAAATGACCAAACACACAACTGTTCATTCTTCAGAGCTTTGAACCAAACATCATTTACGAGTTTTGTAGTATAGTAGGTCAGTTGCACTTGAATGTATGGCTTAAACACCAAATACCCATTATACTGCATGTAAGTTATCTCTTCACACATGGGCAAGAACAATGCTAAAAAGGTAAACCTAGTTATTTTAAATGTATTTATTCTTCCCTCACCAAACATATTCAAAATGACATATAAAAAAGGGCTCATCAGTCCTTCTTCTTTTAAAATCACCTTCACAGGGTCCACTAATTCTGCAATACACATTGAAGGCTTGATCCAAATTGCTCTGAAGTCAGTGGAAGTCTTCTGATTGACTTCAATGGATTCTGGAGCAGCCTCAAAGACTATAGTGTGTCTATAAGCTCCGCTGAGCTCATACTCATCTTCCATTTACAGTACTAATGCTTTTATTTGCTGGTACTTTTCAGAACTTCACTTATTTTCCTGAATGCTGTACAAAATCATATTTGCTCTTTAATTACTGCTTTTGAGCTCACCTGCATAGATACTCTGTAATGGGATGTATGAAAATAATTATTATTTCAGGAATAAGATCTAAAAGCAGGAAGTAATTGACTAAATCCAGTATTTGGACACACATCAGATAGCACCTTATTAACTGATGAGAATGATTAAGCTTGGGCTAATCACTAAACCTATTAATTTCAATGATTATGACAATGATTTAACCTACATAGTGATAACTAACCCAATTGATGCCTCTGGTTTGGATATGGGACCCTAACATAAAATGGAATAAACACAACAGAGGCCTGTTTTGTTCCCATCTTGTATACTTAGTTTGTAAGCTCTTTGGGATAGAAGATCATTGTACAGTACTAAACACAATGAATGTCTATCTTCTGTGGGTCCTGAAGAACTGTTGCAATTAAAATAATGAGTAAGTATAGTCCTGATCCCAATGAAATCAAAGTCAAAACTTCCATTGATTTCAACTGGAAAAGAATTAGGTGCTAAAGAGTACTCATTAAGGGAAACAGTGCATTTTTCATACTTAGTATAAACTTATACTTCTCTATCATGATAGGCTGGTCCCTTTCAGTAGTGTCTGTGCTTGCCAGAAAGTTGTTGGAAGTTAATATTCTCTGTCTTCCAAGCAAAGCAATAGGGCAGCATAGAGAGGGTAAAGAAAAATGACCAATGGAAACTGATTTGATCATCTGACTTTAACAATGTTCTTTGAAAGATAATTAAATCATAGCAAAACCACAATTTTTAAAACAATTAATTTCCAGATTAAGTACAGATAGCATAGCCTTCCTGAAAAGCATTTCCGTGTAAAACAAACACAGTAGCACAATGCACAGAAAACCTTTTGTATTTAAAACTCTCCTTAGAGGTATATACTATTAGGATACAGATATATGCCGGTCGAACCTCTCTACTCCAGCACTCTCTGGTCCAGCAACATCCATTGTCCAGCTAGATTTTAGTTAGCCGGATGTCCACTTTTCATGGGTGTGGTCAAGTTTCCCATGGTCCCATAAATTTGTTTACAACCACCAGTCCTAGCTATCAGAGTTCTGTGCTGTTATCTAGTTCTAATTTATCCCTACATGTCTTCCAAGATCCCAGTAAGCAATGGAAGTGTTGGTAATGCTGCTACACGATACAGCCAGTCCCAAGTTGCGATCGGTCAACTTACGATCATTCGCATTTACGACTGAAGCTGTCGTAAATGGCAGACCCCGAGTTAAGAATGCGATCTGCGCTTACGAACAGCGTGGTTGCGTGTAATTCAATGGGGTCCGACTTACGAACAAACCGAGTTCCGGACCAATTGCTTGGTCTGTAACCAGTTTGTAAGTCGGGGAGAGGCTGTTTTGACCTCCCATGGTTTGGTAAACTCTCTGGTTTGGCATTGGTTAGAACTAGAGAAGTTCAACCTGTAGTTTACTCTTTCAAATTGCTAAAATGTAAACAATCTTTTACCATTATTTTAGTTGCTGTGAATTTTGAGAATACTCTAGGAAAACCTCTTTGTGATTAAAATAGCTCAGTACATCATCTCTGTGTGATAACACGTATGTTGTACATCTTTGAAATACAAATCAATTATTTTCGACCTAACACTAGCCAGAAGCTGTACTACTAATTAACAAGTTGAACTGGAGGATCCCTCTGCTACTGCTCATTAAAGAGTTCATTGCAACTGTTAAAAATCTCAAGATAACAGAACACTGCAATATACAGAAAAAAGGCAGATGTCCATATGGTAATGATTATTCAGACTTTTGAATGAACAATATGAAATAGAGGTTTTTCTGGTTCCAGACTGCATTACTGACATAGAAGCCCATTATTATTTTTATAGGAGGTTAGTGTCTCACTGTGTTAATGAAAAAATGGTTAATTTATTAATTCCCTTCTCACAGATCTCCTGATACTCAGTCATGGTACAAACAATTAGTGTAAGAGATAGAAGAGTGGGAGCAGGCAGTATATCAGTCAATCAATAATGAAAGGCAAGATAAAGGTTGCAGATACTAGGAACAGTTTTCAATGTGAGATGGAGAAAGCAAGATGTTTGTATAGCAATCAGTCAGCTGTTACAAACAGTGGCTTTCAGAAAATGTTTTCTTTTCCTGTAGGGAAAATTTTTTCTAAAAAATGAAAAAGAAAATCAGCTTCATCGAAAAAAAAAAAAGAAAAAGAAAATCTTAAAACTGTTTGAGTTTACAATTTTGGATGAAAAAAAATTCTAGAAAGCAGAGTCTTTCCATAAAAATGTTGTTGAATGGCCAGTCTTCTGTCAAAATAGTAAACAGTCAAACATTTTCTAGCCCTAGTTTCAAGGTATGAAAGAAGACAGAGTCAGGGGAAAGAAGCTGGTAGAGAAGATGCAAAAGAGAAAATGCTGGAAGTCTTTACCAAAGAGAAAAAGACTAAAAAAAAACCTGAAACTGTCATCAGAAACTGTGGTTTCATCTACATTAGGAGTTTCCCAGCTCGCATAGGCATACTGCCACTTGCTGTCACGGGAAAAAGTAGTAACAGAGACTGGAAAGGGGTTCCTGGTAAGCAAAAGGTTGAGAATCACTGTACTAAATAAAGGAAACCCCCATCCCACTCACAACCAGCACAAACAGTATCCCTGCACTCAAGTAGCTCTAGTTAGGTGCACCTGCAGAAAATGTGCTGCCCGAAGAGAAGTTAAAAGGGTGAAGCTAGCCACAGAGCAGGGAGAGAGTTTGCCCAAGAAGGCTGCCAGAGACTGTGAGGGAGACAACTGACCAGGGAAGCCCAGCCCAACGCAGTGCGTAGTCTTCCCAGTCCCTTTTCTTAGGACAGACAGAAACTGTAGGTGAGAGAAGGGCTCTGGACATTTGCTCTCCATCAGCGTTCTGAAGGACAGTATGGGTTTGTTATTTTGAAATAACATAGTCCACATCTACGCAGCAGGCAGTTATTTAGAAATAATGTCGAAATACTGTCAAGCTGGAGGACTACTTACTCTGATTCCTGTAGCCCTCTTTGTATGAGGAGTCAGGGAAGTTGAAGGAAGAGTGCTCTGTTTTGAAATAAGTGCTCTGTAGACACTTCCTGTTTCAAAATAAGCTACGCAATGGGCGAAGCTCAATTTGCATAGTTTATTTCAAGTTAAACCCATCAGCATAGCTGCAGCCTGTCTGAGGAGCAACACCAGGGACAAGAGATCATTAGATTCAGAAAGAACCCTGAGAGTTGAGCCCCACTCCTGACGTGAACAGTGAGCGTGCTTAACAGTGGGGACTCCAAAAGGATCCCCAGGGCAAGGGAAAGAGAGCAGACTGGGACCCTGCTGACTAGATACAATTCATGTCCAAAGTAAATGGTCTGTACTTCCTCTAGTAGCTCAGACTCTACAGTAACGCCACTTGACTTCACACAGCAACAACTTTCTGCATCCTTAGAATCAACAAGCTAGTTTTGTTCGGGTCATTTTTTTCAGTGTTTTGATGATCCCTGATATCCTATTTGTGTTTACTGAAATATGAGAGGTAATCTAGCCACCACAGCAATGATGAGACATCTCCCGTGAAAGCATCCAAATTAAATGATGGTTTCTGCTCCTTTAGATGATCTATCTCTTGCTCCCACTGCTGACTGGCAGCATTGTGCTAGTTATTACAATCATGTTAATTGATTTTCCAACAGAACAGCAGCACAAATGCCATTGGTCATATGAAAGAGCAAATTACTTGGCAGCACTGGTTTTGGTGAAATACAGACACTAAATTTACACACACTCTTTCAGTCCAGGAACTTCAGCATTTACAAATAGGTCTGAATTATGCCAGTTCCAATAAATCACTACTGCTGACAACTAGCTGCATTAATCAGTGAAACGTAAATTAATCTAATGGAGTTCATTGTTGATTTCTACTCATTTAAAATAAGAGTATGTACCAGAATGAATGATATACTCAATGTTATTTCAGGTGGAGAAACCCAAGACCATACTGCTCTTGTTTCCAAATGGTCATTAGCTGTATTTTGATTGCAATGATCCCATTTACATGTTTCTGTACTTAGTCTATGATAATTATACATTAGAAAATTGTAAATAAGGCTCACCAGGTAAGGCCAAAAAGTCACAATCAAGAAACTTGACACTCACATCCACACACAAAGTTATACTCCCTTACATCCCTATACTGTCATGTAATGAGCAGTCCTGTAGCATCTTAAGGTACGTCTACACGGCAACATTATTTTGAAATAACTAGCATTAGTTTGAAATAACTTAGTCCATGTCTACACAGCAGGCAGTTATTCCAAAATAATGTAAAAATACTGTCAAACTGAAGGACTTTTTACTCTGACTCCAGTAACCCTCATTATACGAGGAGTAAGGAAAGTCAGAGGAAGAGAGCTCTATTTCGAAATAAGTGCTGTGTAGATGCTTCCAATTTTGAAATAAGCTATATAATTGACATAGCTCAATTTGGGTAGTTTATTTTGAGTTAAGCCCTGCTGTGTAGCTGCACCCTTAGGGAATGTCTACACTTTCCCCCTAGATCGGACTAGGGAGGCAAATGAAACATACCGAAGTTGCTATTGAAGCATATTCGCGGCCAGTTGCCATTTTAAAAAGCTAATAGCCCGAATTAACTCACTGCGTGTAGATGCGGCAGTCCGATCCACAACTCTTCCCTCAAATTAACTGTTACTGTCATTGTACGAGGAGTAACAGTTAATTCGAGGGAAGGGTTTTGGATCAGACTACCACGTCTACATGCGGTGAGTTAATTCGGGCTACCAGCTTTTTAAAATGGCGACCGGCCACAAATATGCTAATCAAGCGCGGGATATTTAAATCCTGCACTTCGTTAGCAACTTTAGTATACTTCATTTGCCTCCCTGGCCCGAACTAGGGGGCAAGTGTAGACATACCCTTAGACACTAACAAATATATATAGCAGATGAGGAAGTGGATTTTGCCCACGAAATCTCATGATATTATAAATATATATTTGTTAGTGTCTAAGGTGCTACAGAGCTACTCTTTTTTTTTAAATTACAGATTAACACGGCTATGGCTCTGAGACTTTTAAACATTCTGTTGTATTATGTAGCTGCATCTCTCCTACTACCCAATCCCTTCTCGTCTCAGTCTTCTGTCTTCCACTCAGGCAGCTTTCTCCTCATGTGACTCGGCATTGAGAACATTGATAGCACAGAAAATAGTTGCACTAACTGGCATTTCAGATGTACAAGGAATACAGGATTGCTTTCCCCAATGAGATGACATTCAGATAAGTACGTCAAACAAACTACATGCATCAGAGTTTAAAGGTTAATAATCAAATCATTTTTTTAACTTACAGCATGCATGCACACACAGAGAGAGCTAAAACATGCCAGGGATTCATTCTTGTATAAGTTACAAATGGACGAACAGAATGTTCCTCACCTTTAAAAAATGAGCTGGAAATAAAAATTATTTCAGAAAGTTATAAGTGCCTAAAATCATGAGCTTGGAACAAAAATGACTTTTCAAGCCTAATGCTAGCATCAGTATCTAGTTATTGTAAAATATATGTTATTTGCAGTTTGACAATAACATCCCATCTTTAAAGCTAACCCTGCTGTTTCTTGCAGTGCTTCATGAACATCAGAGCTGTGAATGAGTTATCAATTGCATTCTAAGTGAAGCAAAACATTACAGCAATTTGGCCATCGTGTATTAAATATAGTGTCAAATATGAATGTTTCTAATAAACTGTATTTAATGTAAATGATTATAGAATGGTTAAACATTCATGCCTATATAAAATTTCGTTTATGTCATATCAAATGTTACTGTCTTAAATAAATAAATACATTGGCAGAGGCATTTAAGATGGTGGCCAATGGAGATCCTGGCTTTGGCAGTGTTTGTGGATGATTTGTGAGTATCAATCAAAGGGTGGAAATTAAGCTGCCAGAAAAGGGAGGTATAGAGGCAATACACAGCAATCTCTCTCCTCCTGATTAATTGCTGGAGATCAGGATATCCTTTTAATTTCAAGACACTTTGAAGTCCTCAAAGTAGTTGCTTATATGGTTTACTGAAACAATTACAGGCCCAGCTGTACCCCGGGACCCTTCTGGGGTCTGAGAGTACCCCATCAGGGTAGAATCTTGCGGTTTTGCCACTCTTGAAACTTGTGTACATGGGACATAGTTGCTCAGCAACTAAAGGTATGTCTACACTTGCCCCCAGTTTGAACTAGGGAGGCAAATGAAGGCGACTGAAATTGCTAATGAAGCGCGCGATTTAAATATCCCACGCTTGATTAGCATAGTCACAGCCGGTCGCCATTTTGGAAATTGACTATCCCGATTTAACTTGCCTTGTATAGACGTGGTACTCCGAGAAAAACCCCTTAACTCAAATTAACTGGTACTCCTCACTGGTACCCTGTGCTTCATTAGCAACTTCGGTCACCTTCATTTGCCTCCCTTGTTCGAACTAGGGGGCAAGTGTAAACGTACCCTAATATATGAATCTACAGCACATGAGTTTACAGTACAGTAACATCCTATGTGGACACTGCTACTGTGCAGTGAAACACCCAGACTGTGATTTGGCTTACTGGGGGCTTTACAAGTAATAGCCAAAATGCATTCTGGGGCTTTTAGTTCACTGTAGTAGTATCCACATGGGACCTTCTACAATGCAATCATTTGCAAAATATTGCTTCAGCATAATAAAAGTCACTAAGTCTCTTAAAGCAAGATTTTAATTTGTTGTAGCAGTGCCTACACAGGACGTTATTGACAGCAAGCTGGTGTACTGGAGAGTTGCACACTGACTTGCCATGTAGTAATGTCCCATCTAGACAAGTCCTTAGACTGAGTACTCTACTGGTGCATATCAACTGCTTATTATCATGCAGATGATATGGCCTCTCAGTTTGAGTTTAATCTTTCTTTAGGGAACCTGGGGCCAGTTATATTGACCAGCAGCCTTCCTAAAATGAAGTTTAGTCTTTAAGTTGATCTGCTAAGTAAAGTAAAACTGCAAACTGCTTTAGCTTCAGATGGATTTTACTTTGACTTAGTTTACTCAAGTCAGCTACCTTGAGTAATGGGCATAGCTTTTTTTCATAATGAAGTCACAGCCACTGAAGCCCAGCATAAACTCTCCTCATGGATTGGTTAGATAGGAAATTAAACAGTTGTATTCCTGTACTAATACAAAGGGCTAAATTCTATATGAGAATAAAAGTTGGCCTCTAATATTTTCCTTTAGCATTTCTAAAGTACTTATCAGATCTGTAAATATTGGTCACATGAAGAGTAATACATTGTCTTGATTGTAATTAGCCGAGTTCACAGCGTGGGGGAAAAATTCCAAGCCAAGAACAGAGTTACTTATGGTCCAAGTTTAGAATGCTTATCAAGCAAATCATATTAATAGTTTGCTCTTGACTATTTTATCAATTCTCTTAGTGAATATAATACAAGCTTTAAATTTTAATGTATCAGAAATACCCTTTTTTGACAGAAGGGCTAGTTCCTGGCTCCTGCTAAGGGCATTTTCGACCATTCCTTCAATACAAAGGAGCCCTATTTTAAAGATCTGGTGGAAAATTATCTCAGTATAATTTATGGGATGTGGCTAGTTGAAAAAGCAGCCAATATTAATCCAAAACACCAGTCAGCACCCTCATGAGATACAGCCAGTGTTAACACAACCCAAGCAAACATGGATTTTAGAGCACTTTGAATAGTCCCCAACTGTACAGAAAGTGATGCTCAACCTTAGCTGTAACAGAGATGGTGCTCAGTTTGAGTTACACTGGGAGACTTGCTCGGTGACTAGTAGCCCCAGGATTGTAGAAACTCAAGAGTGGCATAAAGCCATTGTTGTATATCACCAGCACCAGGCTACTATTTCATTCTTGATTCAAAAAAACACAACTTCATTATCTGTCCCACAGTCTTTAAATGCGATCCACCCTCATTTAATATTCTAAGTGCTTTATAAATGATGGTTATGTCTGTATTATGTCATAAAGGTACAGCCCTGTGTTTGAAAGGATGAGATTCCCTGAAGGAACTCCTCTGGATTCATTAAGCATTCCTATTGGGTGAGCACACACTACAGCAGGAATATACCTTTCCCTCCCCATGAAGTGTTGGAGAATACACCCTTCTCTACCCCACATGCGCTGCATTCTGGCACAGAAGTACTAAGCCAGAGGCTGCTATCGCGTTGCCATTTTCCAACCCCTTTAGAAAGGTTACACCTGCTAATTTATGTGATTGCCTGAAGTTTCTGATCTTTCATACTAAAATCTGGTAAGAAGGATTCACCAAGGTTAATCCTCATTTAACCTGGCTCTTAGCTTGGAACTGGAGCTGGGGACCTGAATCACACACATTCAAATGTCTTTACTGAAATTCAGTGTGGTGAGGTTTCAGTTTGAACTTCTGGTTCTGAATCACCTCTAGTGATAATCAAACATATGTGCAGTAAAAAAACCAGGGGCTACAAAAACTTTCAGCAACATGGCTAGTATCAATTGCATTTTACACACTTATGCAAAAAACAGAAAAAAATCAAAACCAGACTAAAAAACTTCTATTTTCAGCTTATCATTTAGGTGCTTGTTCTATCACTACATTACTCAGATTTACATTTGCATAATTCCGCTGATTTCAGTAAGGTCACAATGGTGTAAAAAAGCAGTAGTATAGAGGTGAATCAGGTCCTTCTAGTGTATATATTAGTGAAGCAGGTTTCAGGAAGGACATGAGATGAAAAAAATCAAATTTTGCTGCCAAAGAAAGATGGGCCCTTTCTTAACCTCCACAAATTAAGAGAAAAAAATGCCACTTATGTAGAGTACAGAATGAACTATGACTGCAAAGTGGGTATTATTATGCTGAACATTTAAGAGTTCACTAGAAAGCATCAGGCACAAGTTCAATAAGCATCCAAACAAGAAAATATCTGAGTCACTAGTTATAAAATAAACAGAGATGTAGCAGAAACTGTCAGCTGTAGCAAGAAATCTTCAGAACAAAACAAAAGAACCTATTCCTCCAAAATCCTGCTTTAAATGTAGAGTCCCATTCAAAGTAATACTGAAGAACTGATGCCTGAAATTGTGTCTCTGTGCTTTCCAATGGGTTCAAACTCTAGAGATAAAAGTTCTGAAGAAATAAGAGCATTGAGCCTCCACATACAAACCAAATCAATTAAAATGTCTAATCTTTATTTCTAATCCTTGAGGGAGTCATTTAGGAATTTGGGGCAAAATCTGTCAGGGATGGTACTTGGCCCTGCTATGAGGGTAGGGGACTGGATTCGATGACCTAAGGTCTCTTCCAGTTCTATGAGATAGGTATCTCTCTCTCTCGCTATAGATATAGATATAGATATAGATATAGATATAGATATAGATATAGATATAGATAAAATAATAAGTAATTTTCAAGGGCAAACATGCATATTATTCCCACTTCACAGCTGGGGTATCTGAGGCACAGATCTTCAAAGATATTTAAGTGCAATGGAAGTTAGAAGACTACATATCTTTGAGGATCTGGGTCAGCATAATTAGAATGTAAGACCATAAGAACGGCCATACTGGGTCAGAGCAAAGGTCAATCTAGCCCAGTATCTCATTTCCCACAGTGGCCAATGCCAGAGGCCCCAGAGGGAGGGATCACAATAGGTAATCCTCAAGAGATCCCTCCCTGTCACCCACCTCCAGAGAAACAGAGGCTAGGGATACCATTCCTACCCATACTGGCTAATAGCCATTGATGGACCTAACCTTCATGAATCAATCTAGCTCTAGATGACTTGCCCATGGTTACAAAGCAAGTTAGTGGCAGTTCAACAAGACTGATTAGTAGCAGATTCCTAGTCAATAGGTGCCTTATAAATGCTAATTTGCTTTACTATTCCGTGTAAGCACTTCTGTCATTGCACTCCATGAGAAAAGGCTCCATGACAAAAACTATTAGACGTATGTGTCTTAATAAAAAAAGAAGCATTTCTTATGCTGGGAAGTAATTGGTCTTATTTTCTAAAAAAAATGAATTCAACATTTATAATAAAGTGATTTTAATTATTGCAGGAATGACCCATTTTGATTAGAAGTTGCAGATCAGCTGTTTTTTATAAAAAGTCTGAGCTCTGGAAGATGTATATTTTTCTAGAATATTTAAGCAATTCCTCAAATGAGTTTGAGTCTTCAATTAGAAAAGAGGCACTTACACGGGCTGGGGGAGGGGGCTGCTCTTACTCAGTGATTTCAATTTTACTTTGCAAGACAGTGATATAAACCGCAACACATTACAGACGATAATGAGCTTCTAGCTTTTACCAAATCCTCATGAGCTTAAATCAGGTCTTAGTGTCTCTACCCACATCTTCAATTTCCACTGGAAGTCAACAAAGTGGCTTAAAGACAAAGATACATGGGCAAAGAGCCTTTAAAATCATCACAATACAGACACGCATCATGCAGGCTTTGACAAGCCTTTCAGAATCCTCAATTATTGCCAAGCCCATTGTAGGCAGCTATCTGAAAAAAGTTGCTATTATCAATGCATTTTGTCGGGGATGATATTATTCTGATATTTGAATGGATATTTACTGTGTTTCTTTACCTGTTATTACAAATAAAGTAGTGTAAAATGTTTTATAAGAAATACAAACAAAAAAAATCCTCAGATTTCATTTGGTCTCCAGAAAAAAAAAACCTTTTTTTAATATTTTTAGTTTCACTCTCCCCCCACCTTTTGCCCTTTCCACCACAGGTTCTGCACTTGTTTGTGCACTGAGTAGAAACAAATAACCCAGTGCTAAAGTTTGTCCCATATAAAGTGAACACAGCTTCATACCAGCACAGGGTTCCCCTCTCATAGCTCCAAAATAAGGCAGAGGTCAAAAGATGTGTATCATCACCCTGTGTCCACATGTCTGCATCCTCCTGGGCAACTGCTTTGAATGAGTATTCTAACAATAAAGGACCCAATTTGACATTTTTTGGTCAAGCAAAACCCCCAAAGAAAGGTGAAAGCACTAGCCCAGGATACAGAAAATATAGGTGTTCTACTATTAACGTCCTGTGTGGCTTTCAGCAAACTACCTAGGGTAAAATTTTGAAAACTGGCTCAATCTCATTTTAAAAACTTATCGAGAAACTTCTGAGGCACCAAATTCCCACTGACTTTGAATGAGACAGGCACTTTAGAAAACGGGACATGAGCACTTTTGAAAATGTTATCCTAAATGTCACTAAGAAGAAAGAGTCAGTCTGCTTGTGCCTATGCCATTTATGGACACATCCTCAAATGTATTTTATGTGCCTTTTGGTAGCTGGGCTTTCATACTTTTGAAGTATCATTAATCTCTTTGAGCTTCTGTTCCCCATCCATAAAATGGGGATAGCAGCACCTTCCTATCTCCCTGGGGAGATGTGAGGTGCTCAGATACTATAGCACTGGGGACTCTAGAGATACATTAGATAAAATGACTTGAAGGGAATTTTGTTTAAGGAGTACAAAATAGAACAACAGGTTTCACAAGAAACTTGGCCATATAACCGATTTTTACAGGCATGTAGAAGCAAGCTATCAATACTAACCTACAGGTGCTTTACTCATTGGTTCTATTGAATCTGGAATATCAGTTCATGCCACTCCAGAACACAGACAAAAAGGGAGGCAGAGAAGAATTGTCAAAAAACCTTCATTCTTCAGGATAGAAATATTTTTACTGAATTAACAGAAAAAAGTAAGGTGCCTTGATTTTTGCATTTCCTGTAGAACACCACCACACATGGAAAACTGTGCATTTCACTCCAATTACACATGAAACAAGGTATTTTGTGTTATGCATTTCTGGCTCAGGACTATGGAGTGAAAGTGATAGTGAGCTTCTGAGCATATGCAATTTGAATATGTTAGTGTTCATTCCATTTGCTCCACACACATCAATTAGATAAGAAAATGGTTGGGTACAGATATGGAAAAGAGGATCAGACCTTAGTCATTAAAAACTGAGTACAGATGTTTCCTCTTAGTGTATCCTTATTTGAGTGCAGATGATATCTTTAAACCACTTGCTGAGATAATTCAGGTGTATAAAACAAGTTGTCATGAAACAAACTTACCCCTACTTGGAAAACACTGTATTTAATGAGTGCCCTCCAGACATAGCAAAAGGAAAACATTCTCTCTGCCCCCAAGGACCTTACAATCTAAGTCAAACAAAGTGATATAGAGTATGAAGAAGACCCAGCCTTCAATCTTGTGAGCCTCTGCAATTAGAAATGAAATGAATTAACACTAGTGGTGACATTATCTCAATCTTATTCAATCCACATTGCAAGAGGGAAATTGTCTCTGGATTCGAACATTGTTTATTTTTTCTTTAATTAGTGTTTGTTTAAGCTTCACTTCCTTTCGTTTGTGCAAATACAATGGATCTTCTAGAATACAAATGGCTTTTACACGAGAGTAAAAAGGAAAGGATTAAGATAGAGAACAACTGAAATAGCAGTAGTAACAGCATATGTAATTATAAATAAAGTTCATGAAATCCCTGCTAATTTAAATTGGCAAAAGGGTAATAAGTTAATGTAGACCTATAAAGAGTTTCATCATGCCATCTCTCTAGATATAGTCATTGAAGCTAGGAAGATGAACAATCAAATGATCTGAAGCAAGGGAGATTTAGATTAGATGTTAGAAGAATATTTCTCACTATAAGGATTGTTAACTACTAGTTGAACCTCCCTGGTCTGGCATAATTGGGATCTGACTAGTCCTGAATGAGGGAATTTGCTGGACCAGAGGAGGTCTCCTGCCTCTGGCACCCAAACCCCCTGCCTGCTGTGAGCCCTGCCCCCAACCTCACTGAGCTACTGGCCCAGATGCTGCCAGCTCCCTGGGTAGCACTAGCTCTGGCTCCCGTCACAGGGCTTGGGCCCACACATCTGGGGGCAAGTCACAGGGCTCTGGCCCCAGCCCGGCACTCTAGGAGGCTCCAGCTTGGCCCCACACTCCAAGATACTGCCGCGGTACTCTGGGCCTGCACTGCCACACTGCTCCAACTCCAGCCCCATGATCCCAGGGGCTGCCGAGGTACTCCAATCCCACATGCCATGAGGCTGCCGGGAGACTCCAGCGCTGGCCCCAGCCCCCTGCTCCTAGAGATTGTCAGGATACTACAGTCCTGTGCTGCCATGGAGCTCTAGCCTCAGTCCTGCATTCCCAGGAGCTACCTCAGGGCACTAGCCCCATGCTGTCCCGGGCTGCCAAGACACTATGGACCTGGCCCCACACTGCCATGGTCTGCTGGAGGTGCTGTGGGATTCCAGCCACGGTCCTGCCCTCCTCTGAGCCAGGCCGCTGATCCTGTTGTGCTGGCTCTAGCTGACCTTGTGCCCTTAGGCTTCTGGGCACTCTGGTCCAGTGCTGGGTTTTCTGAAGTACAACCTCTACTAAAATAGCTAATTGTGAAATTGCAGAATTCCCATCACACTGGAGGTTTCTGAGAAAAGGTCAGACAAATTACTGTCAGAGATGGTCTAGGTCAGTGTTTCTCAACCAGCGGTACGAGTACCCTTAGAGGTACTCAAAAGAAGTCTGGGGGCGGGGGGTACGTCAATACAACTGAAATTTGGAGAAAACTAAATTTTTGTTTTAAGTTGTTTTACGTTTTACAGCATTTTATTATTTTTATACTTTTTACACCCCAAAACTGTAGGTACTAGGGGTATTTATAATTTTTTTAAAGAGGTACTTTACATAAAAAGGTTAAGAAAAACACTGGTCTTGGTTTACTTGATTGTGCCTCAGCAAGGGGAATGGACTAGATGACCTCTCAAGGCCCTTTCTAGCCTACATTTCTGTAGTTTTATATTATACTGTATTTGGCTCGATTTTGCCCTCACACTTCACTGAATAGCTCAGCTTTTACAGAGGGTCTTTCATTATCTTATGTAATATAGGTTACCACCCAACATTTCACTCTATTTGTACACAGGAGTCATAATGCAGACAGTGATCAGAATACAATGAACTGAGCTTATGCAGAGTACGATTGATGTATCCAAAAACCAGGAGAAGTTGATGTAGTTCTATTGCTTAAAGATCTCCCATAATTTATTTTAACACCAATTACTTTTCATTAGTTTTACATGTTATTGGGCATGAGAGACAAAACAAAAGAAAAAAAATGTGATTGGTAACCCTGAGTTGAGCTCACTGATTGATGGTTAAAAAGGCAAAAGACTCAGAATAACATCTGTTGCAAAAAGGCCCAAGGGTGGAAGTATAATGGTGATTTAATAGCTGAAAAGTCTCAGCCATGTGGCATCCTTTCCTCATGAGTTCACATGGGTAAGCGTGGTCTGAATATTTTCTCTGAAGAACTTTGGTGTTTCAAGATAAATCAGATGAGGTAGCAAACCAAGCACAAACAATCACATTGTTGCAGTTTGGTGAAAATGATCAGGTTATATAGATGGTATCATATGGTGTGTCTAGACTACATGGCTCCATCGATGGAGCCATGTAGATTAGACAGATCGGCAAAGGGAAATAAAGCTGCGATTTAAATAATCGCAGCTTCATTTAAATTTACATGGCTGCCGCGCTGAGCCAACAAACAGCTGATCAGCTGTTTGTCAGCTCAGCGCGCTAGTCTAGACGCTCCGTGCCGACCTGAAAGCCTTTTATCAACATCCCCGTGATGCCTCGTAGGATGAGGTTTACCTGAGATGTCGATAAAAGGCTTTCATTTCGACAGGGGAGCGTCCAGTCCAGTTGATCAGCTGTTTGTCGGCTCAGCGCGGCAGCCATATAAATTTAAATGAAGCTGCAATTATTTAAATCGCGGCTTCATTTCCCTTTGCCAAACAAACAAATCTACATGGCTCCGTCGATGGAGCCATGTAGTTTAGACGTACCCATAATGGCATAACATTGGTATTAAGATCAGCTAACCTATGATGTTATAAAGGAAACAAACCACAAATACTTGTAGTGTATTAAGACTTTAGCAGAATGTGGATGGTAATGTTCCGTGATCCTTTGGTGAAACTGATAAAAATGGATGACAGGCAAATGGTGGAGGTGAAGAAGACCTGGCCAAATTCTGCTCCAATTCAGACTAGAGGTGATCCAGTGCAATTCTCTGAAGTCTATGGAGTTCCACTAGATTACCCCATTGTATCAGAAAATAAAATTTTACCTACTTTCTATTATATAACTTGTCAGATGTGCTCTTCCCCACAGCATATTTTTAGTATGAGATTATCTGACAAATCAGTTCTCAACACAAGGGCTTATTCCAGTATTAGAAACAATAAATTGGGTTGGGTGGTTTGTTTTTAAGGCAGTGCTACTAAAACAGCAAGCCTAGAACAATGGTACATGGCGGTAACTGCTTCCAAATACAAGTAATTCAGCATTATTGGCAAACCCAGAAGCAATACAGGAGTTGTGAATTCCTGCTCTAGCTGTTTCAGAGAAGCGCATCAATGAATTATATCAATTTGACAATATACAAATATTGTACCTTATGTGCAGATTATTATTGTTAAAGGATTAAGGCTGCAGCAAGGCACTTTAAATAACAATGAAGAACAGAAAGTAGAGTTTGAAGGAAAAACATTGTGAAAGCCTATAGACACAGCTAATGAACAACTGGCAGATTGACTGAACAGAGCCAATAGACAGTGAACTAATTTTACCAGGGTAAAACCAAATTTCAGTCATACACAACATCTTCCTCCCCTTACAACCATCCATGAGGCAAAAATAATTAATTTTGTCAGCTATTAGATTTCAGGTCTACCTGCAAAGATTTGCCAGTGTAGGAACTTTGTAACACTGGCCTGAGTTAGTTAAAGTTACAGTGAATACACCACAGCACTGTGGAATAATGTCTTATAGAAGAACAGAAGGCCACCTCCCAAGCAAGTAACTGTCATAGTACAAGTGCAAAGAAAATTAAAGTCACAAGAGGTTCTCTCTGTTCTATTAAAAAGGCCTTTGGTGCGCCACAAAGGCCTATCAATTTACCCATCCATTGAGCCCCATCATGCATGGGATGATTGGCTTCAGTCACCATTGAAATCAGCTTTCTACAAGTTCTCAACATTTTCCATGAGCAAGTTCTGCCTTCTTTTAAATGAAAAAGCAACCAAAGGCCATTTTGCAACATAGGAAACTGGTGCCTGCAGGGTGGAAAGAGATATAGGGAGGGCTGTAATATACCGGGTCAGTCTGGGCACTTCTGAGTGTGTCAGATCTGGGCAAATTGCTTAGAACCTGGGCTACTTACAGCCCAAGACTGGGTTCCTTCCCTATAAGACACCAAACTAATCACACAGATCACTTCAACTGCCACTCTGACCTGCAAGACTCACAAGCAAAATGCGTTATGCTTCTGGCACAATTCACAGTTTCTGCAATACTCTCTCAGGGTATGTCTACACTACCACCCTAGTTCGAACTAGGGTGGTAATGTAGGCAACCAGAGTTGCAAATGAAGCCCAGGATTTGAATTTCCCGGGCTTCATTTGCATGTTTCCGGGCGCCGCCATTTTTAAATGTCCGCTAGTGTGGACTCTGTGCCCCGCGGCTACACGCGGCACGGACTAGGTAGTTCGGATTATGCTTCCTATTCCGAACTACCATTACTCCTCATTCCTAATCTGAACTACCTAGTCCGTGCCGCGTGTAGCCGTGGGGCACGGAGTCCGTACTAATGGACATTTAAAAATGGCGGCGCCCGGCAATATGCAAATGAAGCCCGGGAAATTCAAATCCCGGGCTTCATTTGCAACTCCGGTTGCCTACATTACCACCCTAGTTCGAACTAGAGTGGTAGTGTAGACATACCCTCACTGACCTGAATATGTGGGGCCAGTAGAAGTTCTGCTTTAGCCTGCCACAAGTTTTGCATTCACCCAGATGTCCTGCAAATGGACCATCATGAGCCAATTTCAACAATTCATTGCAATAAGCTTCAGGTATCACTAGCTGTCTGTGAATTTTTGATTGTGAGTGCATCCTCCTTTGCAGGCGGGGGGGGGGGGCAAGGGAGGAGGCTTCCTTTATATAAGCCTCAGACCCATATTCCTTTTGTGATCTGGTTATCACATTAACCTGGCCAGGCACATCCACTTTGTAAACCTCCACCAAGATATCAGTAAGAATCAAATCCTGTATAGCCACTAACGCCTGGTTCCTAAATCTGTCTCCCTTGAGTTGGACGTTAGCCACTGGTCAGAGTACTCAGACAGAGCCACCACTCTCACATACTCTCCTGGAAAATGTCACATAAAAAACTCATATGTGCGGCATGTAGATTAGCAGGCCCAGGATGGAAGTTTCCATCCTAGCAGCACACATCATTGGAGTCTGCAAATGCAAACAGCAGCTGGGCTTTATCACTAACCGGTAAACAAGTTTGACCTCAGTCTCAGCTCATAAGAGTGATAAGAATGAGTAGTTGTAGCTAACTTAGTCCCTGTCATATTTTACGTATAGTTGGGATTATTTTCTCCGAAGTGCATTACTTTACATTTACCAACATTAAATTTCATTTGTTTTGTTGTGCAATCTCTTAATTTGGTGAGATCTTTTTGAAGCTCTTCACAGTCTGCTTTGGTCTTAACTATCTTGAACAGTTGATATCATCTGCAAATTTGCCAGCTCACTGTTTACCCCTTTCTCTATTTTCCCTGATAAACTTATCACTGAAAGATATGTAACGATATGCACAATCAGCTGCGGAGAGTTGGGTCAAACTACCAACCTCTGAAATTGATTCTTCAATTCTTACTCCTTCATGTACTCTCCAAAGACAGATGTCCCAATGTTACAATAAAATGGATTCTCTCTGAATATCACTGATATTTCAGCATCTGCTTTTTGTTCCTAATCCTGGGAAAGTTTGACATTTTTCCGCTGCACAAAGGCCAAATGCAAGCGCTTATGTGGCATCTGCAAAATCTGTCTATTCACGTGATGCATGCAAACAAACTGCATTTGTAGCAAATCGTGTAATTACAAATGCAAATAGTACTTGTGCATGCAATTACCAGATTTTCATGAAGGCTCTGCAGGTGTAAATCATCTGTATTTTGACGGTTTAATATTATGTATTTGTTTTAAATGGTCAAGAACAGTCATACTGAAAAAATCATCAAGGTAAGAAATTATAGCTTATGTTCAGGCTTTATTCAAAACTGTGGGCAAACTTATATATCATTCTAGAGGCACTAATAGCCCAACACAATGAGATGAGATAAAGTGAGATAAAAGTACAGTACTCGAGTCCTTCCCAGATTTTGCGTGTTTAAGACAGTCCCTCATTATTTGTAATATTTTTTTGCTCCAATAGGAGATTGTTGCTTATCACAACTAGGTATTTTTATGAATAATTATATGACTAAAAGGCAACATTTATGTTGTATTTATTATTCATTAGCTAGAAGTGTACTATAGTTGTTCTTTAGCAGTCAGAAAGAACTAAGCAGTAAATGGACACTACTCAATGGCTGGAATTCTAGCTAAAGTAGTAACTTTATCCAGAGGATAACGGGCTTATGGTCTAACAATCATAGATTATCTGAAAATACTGAATGTTCACCTGTGAGCTTTTCATTTCAATAAAAGGGTTCTTGAACTATGTAATTATATCTTTAATCACACACTTCCTCCCCTCCCCTCCTCTCCCTCGCCCCCCCTCCCCCACTTCAGAATATCCCTTAGACCTAGCCAACTCCCTTTCTCTGTAGGGAGTAATTGTAAAGGCCTTCCCTATAGTCAGTGCCAGACCGAGCCATATTTATGTCCCGGGCAGCAGGCACGCGGTGGATGCGCGGCCCCTCCCCCAGGCATGTGGTGCCTGATTGACATGGTAAGGGGCGCCGCGCTTCCAGGCGAGTGGCACATGCATGGCTGTGGCCCTGCCCTCGGGTGCCAACCTATGGGGGGCACCTGATTGAAGTGGTAAGGGGGGCCATGCACCTGTGACGATGCGTTGGGGTTCCCTCGCCTCCTGCACCCCCGAAATGGCACGAACTCTCTCCACCAGCCAGTAGACCAGAGGGAGTTTATTGCTTCTCCAGGATACAGCACAGCATAGATGTAATCTGGTTCCAAGGCAGGCCTAGGATGCCTCAGCCCCCCTTGAGATGGGGGATACTGGGCCCCTAAATTCCAGCCCCCTTCCCTAGGCTGTCTCCTCCATGATCCCAGACAGAAACTAACCAACCCTCTTCCAGCCCTGCCCCCAGCCAAGGCATTCCCCCTTTCTTTGTTTCTCTCCCTGGGGGGTGGCTGGTCAGCTCCCTTTGCATAATGACTCACCCCCTGCCCTGCTGGGTCATGGTTCAGACAGCAGAGGTCGCCCCCTGCCCAGCATAGCAATGAACAAGGCACCCCCACTACGTCACAGTGCCAACCTATGGGGGGCACCTGATTTAACTGGTAAGGGGGGCCATGCACCCGGGAGCATGGCGTATGCATGGTTACCACTTCAATCAGGTGCCCCCCATAGGTTTTGCCCCAGGCAGCTGCCCATCTAGTCCCCCCCCTCTTAATCCGGCCCTGCCTATAGTCCCTCCTTTTAATATCTCTTAATCTCCTCTCTTTATAAACCTATCTCCAGTTCCTCTACCACCTGGGCTCCATCTACCAGTGGCCCTTATCAGTCCCTACTTTTCTACAAGTACAGCCCATAAGGATGTTCCACTGTAGTGCAGACATTCAAGCACAGGCCTGCATCGGGAGGTGGAAAGATCCCAAAAGTCTATACTGCCCGTAAGCAGCACCATAGCACAAGCCCAGGAAGCACATGTCAGGCCAGCTCTAAATGTTTAATTTCTGTGCCAATGTCCAGGTCATTTTTTTTTCAAAATGAGACTTATGTGTTTTTTAATTAAAATACTGTAAGTGATTTGCCCAAGATCAAAAGGACAAATTACTGGCAAAGCTAGAAATAGAACCCAGGGGTCCTGAATTCTTGCTTTTCTATTTTGGATTATTAATGATGCCTCTGGATTTGCAAGGTTCCTTTCAGGCATGTTCCTTCTCCTGAAAATTCTTAAATGAGTGTGTAACTTTACTCATGTAAGTAGAGCCAAAGTATATATGTGTATAAGATTTGCCTATTTCAATTTTAAAGGTATTTAGAGAAGTGTTTCCCAATTTTATTTGGCCATGGAACCCTTTTAAATTCAAAGGAATTTTGCGGAACCTCTGATAAGAGTCTTATATATGATATATAACAGGTGATCAGACCATTGACTGACTGCGTGCGCAGCGCTGAGTAGTGACATCATTGTTCCCACTTTCTGGCTAAGCTGGCATTACACAGGGACACTTATTGTGGCAAACCCAAATGAAAATTGTTTTCAATAAAATTCAGAAATTCTTAAATATTATTATTTTTTGAAATCATAAAATGTTATTGTCATGGAATTTTCTCACAGAACCCTTATTTTCACTTCGCCGAACCCCATGGTTTCGCGGAACCCCATTTGGGAAACACTGATTTAGAGAATGGGCTTGCACCATTGTTTTTCAAAGAAAGGCTACAACAAATGGGCAAATGGTAACTTTTTCCTACCTTAAGTTTTCAATCAGGATACCTGCCACATGCTTATAATCAGGGCTCGACAAATCACTGAATCTACTCGCCCATGGCGAGTAGATTTCAGCCGGTCGCACCATTCACCGGCGGTGCATGCATGCGCAATGTGGGTCTTTTGCATGCACAGTGTGGGGCTGACGAGTAGGTTTTGCCGCCGTTTGTCAAGCCCTGCTTATAATGGATCTCTTCTGCTTCCCCCTCCATCTCAGTTCCCTCTCCTTTATTAGGAAATTCCTTCTCTGGCATGAATGAAGGCACTTGGGCATGGGAGAAACACATTATGTTTTTATTGCATTCATTATAAATATGCAGCAAATCTTCTCTGACATATGACACTTGTGCAATAAATATAAATACAAATGAAGATGACTACTTAATCTGAAAAGATAAATACGGACACTGAATTCTACTTGTGGTTCTGTTTGATACTATGCCAGTGATGTGCAAATTTTTCACTGTGCCAGAAAAAAAAATGAAGACAGTAGATAAAGTCCTGATGATAGAATGTACTTAAGGTATGGAAGGTTTCCATCAAACAATCAAAATGAAAAAAAATCAAGGTACCAGTTCACAAACATTCCAATATATAATCCATGATAATTTGATCATGTAGGTAAAAGATAAGTAGAAACTGGGTTCTAGGATGCACGATGAATTTGTTAAATCATTTTGTGGGAAAGTTACCATTTATTTTATACATACCTATTTCCAGATGTTTCTCCAAAATGCAGTAGGCTAATTCTCTAATTTCACTAATTTCACTAAGGCCACTTTAAAGTGCTCTGACAGTGTAGAGAACTTAAAGTGGGGGGAAAAAATTAAATGCATCAATGAGAATTAGTTCCAGTGTCTCCCATGTTCCAGGTTCTCACTATCAGGTCAAGCTATATTTGTAACAAGTCAAAAAAAAAAAAAGAAAAAAAAAAAGCTCTGAAGTACAAGTTGAATGTCTCTAATCTGGCACACTCTGGTCCGGCCACACCCATTATCTGGCATGATTTTAATTAGCTAGGTGTCCACTTATCATGGGTGTAGCCAAGGTTCCCATGGTCCCATACTGTTTGTTTGCTGCTACCAGTCCTGGCTTTCAGTGTTCTGTGCTGTTATTTAGCTCTAATTTTCCACTACATGTCTTCTAAGAGCCCAGTAAGCTGTGGAAGTGTTGGTGATGCTGTTGGACAATATTGATCTCCCATTCTCTGGCAAATTCTCTTGTTCAGCACCAGTTATGTCCTGAGTGTACCGAACTACAAAGGTTCAGCCTGTATATGCAGTTACGGTAGAAGAAACAAGGAATTTAAGCAGGAAAACATAATGTATTGAATATAAACAACTTGGTATGTGTTAAATGATTTTATGCTTTGCCCATGAAAATTGCTTAATTGTGCTGGCATTGGCATTTTAATTCTAACACACTCTGGTAATGACTTGACTCTCACTGGGAAGCCTTGCAGGTGTTTCCTGTAAGACACTGAGATTTAAGACAGTGCATCTGTTATAAGCAGTAGTTGTTCTGGAAAAAGGGCACAGAATATGGGGGGAGTTGAGAGGGAGCCTTTTTATTTGCACATATTTCTATCCTTATTTAATTCTTGTCTTGGCAAGAGATACCTCAAAGCCTACAGTAGTGGCAACAGGATTTTTCTTATCTGTAGTCACTGAAGGTTTTCTTGTCAACATGTGTGGGTAGCGCATTGTACAGAAAAATGCAGAAAGAGAAATATCTTTTAAAGAAGACAGCAGAACTTAAAAGAATTGTTGCTGCATGATGTGTTTGTCAATGCAATGCTATTTACAGCTGGAATGTCAGCATAGATTACATACTAGCCTTCCTTCACAAACACTTGTTTCTTCATAGACAAGACAAGAGTGTTCACTGTAGCAAGGAATAATAGGATGAAAAAAGCAAAGAGAAATTTAAACTGAATATCAGGGACAAATACTAATAAGATACATTACACTGTGATGTAGTGTGTCCTTGGAGACAAATGGTAGAAGTTCATTCTCTAAAGATGTTTAAAATTGAAAAAGAAGTCTCAGGTTCTTTGGACTAGAGCCTTTGTATCTCTTGCTCCCATTCATGAATGGTTAGTGGATGTCCCTGGGAGTACTGGAGCCATTGCACCAAGGTTGCAGCAAGATCACATAGGCAGAGCAAGTTCCATGGGGACAATATCATCAGTGTAACCTAGAGCAGGCTTGCAGAGACCTCAATGGGATTACTCATCGCTTTAAACTTAATCATGTTCTTAAGTGCTCAGGGTCTGAATTATATCAAGGAACTCCTACTTCCAGATAGAATGAAAATACTACAACTGCCTTTCTTGAAAAATCACATCACTTTCCATTCCAAAGCTGTAGAATCCAGAAATGCAAAAAAAAGAGAATGATAATGAAAGAAAGAAAAAAAAAACAGACATTTCAGAGCCTGCTTACTTCCTAGAAAAGGGCAAAACCTTGAGGTATTCCTGAAATAGTTCTGCTGGCCCTATTTAAAGCAGACTAGAGAATACATAAAAAAGAACAGTTTTTCATAGATAGGGACAGCAGCCTTCTGTTAGAATAAGCTACACAACATGCACTACACAAATTGCATAGCTTATTCCAAGTCTAAATTGAAAGACCTTATTTTGAAATTTGGTGCTGTGTACATGTGGAATGAGAGTTGCAGGGATGCCAGAATAGCGCGCCCGCAATTTTGGGAAATAGTGGGCGTTTTTAAAAACACAGGGTTGCTATTTCAGGATACTTCTGGTATACTGAAATAGCACTCCAGTCTAGGGCTATGTCTAGATTATATCCCTCCGTTGACAATGAAGCATTTCGAAAGTGCAAATGAAGCGGGATTTAAATATCTCATGCTTTATTTGCATAATCGCGTCATGACGCTCTTTCAAACAAGCTCCATTTCAAAAGTAAAACCACGGTCTAGATGCAGTTCTTTCAAAAATGGCAGACTTTTTCGAAAGATCCTGTAAACCTCATTTTTTAATCATGATGAGATTATGCAAATGAAGCCTACATATACCCTTACAAGTAAATAGCCTACATGTACCCTTACAAGTAAATACTCTAACCTTTAATTTTCTAATTTTTTAAATACTTGTGTTCTGCAGGTTTTCCCATCCCCACATCGAGCAAGTGTAAATATGTCTAAATATGTCTAGACAGTTTAAATATGGCTTCTTATATTCTCTAGAGTACTTGCAAAATTTCACAGTAGATGTATTGCTGATTAAACAATTGACAAAGCCCAGATATTAGACCATTTGCAAACTTCTCCAGGGTGGTTAGACATTAGGGGTACGTCTAAACTACATGGCTCCGTCAGCGGAGCCATGTAGACTTGCTGTTTTGGCAAAGTCAAATGAAGCCGCGATTTAAATGATCAGCTGTTTGTCGGCTCAGTGCGGCAGCCATGTAAATTTAAATGAAGCTGCGATCATTTAAATCGCGGCTTCATTTGACTTTGCCTATGTGTCTAATCTACATGCCTCTGACGACAGAGACATGTAGTCTAGACACAGCCTAGAAGTCCATAGCATACAAATGAGGTGCCTGACTCCTAATGACACAGTGAATATCTTCAAAAATGTATAAAACTGTCTCTGGAAGGCAATAGGTCAAGTTAACGTGTACAACATTTGAAGGTTCTAGATTAAAGGGTTTCTGAGATGTGATGCAACCAAAAATAGGACTCTCTCTAATATCTCAGAAATGGTACAGCCAATTCACTGAAGGAAAGAAGTCATGGCCTGAAGCTAGTTTTATCTGTAATATACCATTGTGGCATTCTTCAGCCTGCCCTCTTAAGGATGTTTTACAGTTGTTATGCACTGTCTGAGCAGCACAAAACAGCCATGAGTGGGATAACCTACACCACTGACTGTATTTATTCTAACCAAGCGTCCATTAAAGCATGCTGTTGTCTATGCAGCTGCTGCATTAGTGTGAAGTGACTGCTTCAGCTGACTGTCTCTTATTTCAAAGTCTCCTGCCTTCATTTCCCCCCTTCTTTTGATGCTGGTCACCTTCACCTGTCCTAGGTTCTAAAGATTTAAGTGATCATAGTGTCTGCACATTCTGACAGCGCTCCATAGTTCGCCTATCTCTTGAGCTCAGCAGGAATAAATCTGTTCCAGAGGAGATGAATTATTAGACAGTGTGGGTATGAAGAACTTGTAAATTAGCATGGGGAGCATCAGAAAGGAAATGGGGCATGATTGTGAAAAAAGATGGCACATCTCATGGAATAGAAAAAAATCACAGAAACAGGACAGGAGGTCCACTGAGGCAGCAAAGGATATAGAGAATACAACAGAAAGAAAGAAAGAAAGAAAGAAAGAAAGAAAGAAAGAAAGAAAGAAAGAAAGAAAGAAAGAAAGAAAGAAAGAAAGAAAGAAAGAAAGAAAGAAAGAAAGAACAACCACTATACAAACATTTTTGTATCTGTTTAATACATACCTGTGCTACTGTAGCAAGAATATCAATCATGTAAAATGAAAGTTTGATAATTATCCCTAATTCTCAATCTAAAAATGTTGATGTTAATTTCTTTCCTGTGTATTGATTTTTTATTAAAATTTCAAACTGTCAAATAATATTTTACTCAAATGCAAAATTTAGCAGATGAATAATGTTTACATCCAGCATGCAAAACATAGGGGCGTCAGGATCATTAGCAAGTGAAAAGGGATACTGCTAATTTATACTGAGGATCTGCATCTATTATTTCAGTACCTAATACTGAAACTTACAGATCGCTGGGGAAAAATTAACATAAGTTGATCACATTGAAAAAGGTACATGTCACTGAGCAAATGTTTACATAACAGATGGCTTTATGTGTAGCCTATCAATGAATAAACAATAATATAATTAATAGTAGAAATTATTAGAGTTGTTATACCGTAGTTTTTCAGAATGTTTGTATCTATGCAAAGTACCTAAAAAATAATCATATGTTGTTGCCAACATTTCAAATAAAGATTTTTTTAAATGTAAATATTTTAAAGTTTTAGAGGTAGAACACTGTGGAAGACTTTATAGACCAAGTTAATTTATTTATTGGACATAGACTGTAACTCCTTCTATGAGGTATTATTATTATCCAATTATTGAAACTCAGAAGGACCCAGGGGAGTAGTGCCACATTTTGTACAATACCATCAATCACAAGATGTCATGTTCCAACCCTGATGACCATACATTCTGTCAAGACCAAAAATGGATATAAGAACTGATGGAAAGGAAAGGGAAGGAAGTATGAAGGAAACAGTCTTAGGAAAACTACCAAGCATCTCTATAATATTTGGATTCATTATCTTTCAGTGATGACCTTATCTTTAGTAGCATAAATTCCTGTGATTCTCTGACAATAATCTCTTGTCTTTAAAAGCTAGCATCTCATTCTACCATATGAAAACTTTTATCATCATTTTACCTGTGGTGGCATTTGAGAAACTGCCATGTAAAAAAGAAAAAAAACATGTCATCTGATTGCCAGTCTGAACTAGATTTAAATAACAAGAAGGAATTTGACAGAACAAACCAGTTACTTTTTTTACTGTTAGCCGTACAGAAACTAGGAACTCAGTTGGGCTGACACTGCAGAAATGGCAAAGATACTTGATGGATCTCTTGTGGTTGCTGAAAATGTGCTGTAGGAGGCAAATGCTACAAAATTTTCTGTAGCTCTCAGAAAGGAAAGAAATAAAGGTGGGGGGAGGGGGGATTTTTGCCCAGTTAGCTTCAAAATGAGACTCTTTCAATAATGACAGCTGTAGAAATTGTATTATCAAGCTACACATCCATTCCAATAACCCTGCCTACTGCTACATAAGTGTATTTCATAAATGTAGCTAACATGTAGGAGAAGTATATCATTTTTTTATAGTACTTATTGTGAATTGTCAAAGTCTATTCAACCATACAAATGGCAAAACATGATCATCAGTAACAGCACTGCAACAAACAGTTTTATTTTTCAAACCTATTTGAACAGCAGCAGACAATGGTGGAAATAGATTGTTACCCAGAATCTAAGGAATGAGTAAGAGAATGTTTCTTAATATTTCTGGATCCATAGAATCTGTACATTCTCTCCCTGGTGGATGTTCAGATTTTCCATGAATTAGTTTTGCTTTTGCATACAGATTTATACTAGTAAAAACCACTCTCATTTACAGCCAAGTATCAGAGTGGTTTCTACCATTATGGCCATTTCACATTTAAATAAAGCTGCATTCTGTCTACAGTTGAACTACATTGATTATTGGCAATGTTAACTCTAAAGATATTGGACTCATCCAACTATAAATCCAGAATAATTCCATCAAATTATTTACTTCACTGGAGTTGTTCTGGATTTTGACAGATGTAACAAATATCAGCATTTGTTACAATAGCTTAACCTTTTCAGTGAAGGAATTCTATCATCAATAAGAAAAGGGCAAATGATTCAAGCCCCACAAAATGAATTTCAGACCAGTTTCTATGTGTTAGCAAGCACCAGGCCTAGACCTGAAGGCTCAGTGCAGCAAGGAGCTGTCTGCCAGTCCCCAGCTGGTAGTCTCTAAATATAGCAAGTGAAAGACTGTAGCCTTAAGAAAGCCCTATTCAGCTAAGATTAATATCCATGACCAAAGATGACACAAACACTTCATTTTGATTCGGTTGCTTGCATTAGATCATAAAAACATATGGACCTATACAGCTCTAAAGCTGTTGGAGAGGTCACTTGTGACATTCCTTTGAAATTAGCAACTGCCTAAGTCTCCCTGCACTACAAAAGAAGAGAGAATATATTTAAGGAAAATCCTCCAGTACATTTTAACCCTCCAGCTATTGACAATGTCTGTGATGTTCTTCCTTCCACATGTTTGTGACAAGAAAAATCTGAAGGCTATAACTACTCATTGTGGTTTGTAACCTATCACACTTAAATCAGCTTCTGGAACAAATGACTGGAGGATAGCTAATGTGACACCAGTTTTTAAAAAGGGCTTCAGAAGTGATCCCAGAAACTCAGGCTGGTATACCTGACTTTGGTACTAGGTAAATGGGTTGAAAATATAATAAAGAACAAAACTGTCAGACATATAGATAGGTAAAAGTCAATATTTTTTTGTAAAGGGAAATCATAGCTCATTATTATACTAGGATTTTTTGAGGGGGTAAAAAGGCATGCAGATAAGGGGGATCCAGTGGATGATATAGTGTACTTAGATTGTCAGAAAGTCTTTGACAAGGTCCAGCACCAAAAGTTCTTTTTAAGTAAAATAAACTGTCATGAGATAAAAAAGGAAGTTCCTCTCATGAATCAATAACTAGTTAAAACATAGGAAACAAAGCGTAGGAATAAACGGCCAGTTTTCAGAATGGAGAGAGGTAACTAGTGGTGTCCATCAGATGTTGGGGGAGGGGCACCATTTTTTAAGTCATCCATTTTGTTTTCCTCTTTAAGATGGAGTCCAGGCTTCTGGTCACCATCTCCAGTCAGAAAAGAGTAGGAAAAAGAGGAAAGGCGAGAAAGAGAAAAGGTGGGTCACATGACTAATTTGCCCAGTAACCAGAGGGTTTTTAAGGGGAGTTCATCCTCCTCTCAGGGCTCTCTGCGTGCATGTCATCAGCACAACCCAGCAGTACTAGGGCGTTAGCTAGCAGGCTATTTGGCTTTGTAGGCCGTCTGGGAAGAAGCCAGTCTGGTTGCTGACAGCCCTTTGTGGTGCAGCAATCCAGTTTCATAGCTGAAACAACTGCTAGTGCAGGGTTTATTTTGTTTAGTTAGGAGTCTGCAGCAGGGCCAGTTATCCACACACTCATATGTACCATCTTGTCCTCCAGCTCACACACAGCACTCAGGACATTGTGGGTGTGTCTAGACTACCTAGTTTTGTCGACAAAAGTGGACTTTTGTCGACAAAACTATACCAGCGTCTACACTACCGCTGAGTTCTGTCGACATAACGTCAACAGAACTCAGCAGTTTTGTCGACGCTGGTATACCTCATTTTACGAGGCATAACACCTTCTGTCGACAGAACTCTGTTGACAGAAGTTGTTATTGCCTGTAACACTGCATCCAGACTACGGAGTTCTGTCGACAAAGCAGCTTGCTTTGTCGACAGAACTCAATGTGTCTGGACGCTCTTTGTCGACGGAAGTTTTGTCGACAGTATCTGTCAACAAAACTTCCATCGACAAAACGCGGTAGTCTAGACATACCCTGTGTCAAGTATAGAAGAAAGGAAGAAAGAAGACCATAAGCAGGAAGACTGTCTACTTACCTGGGTCACTGCAACTCTGTCCTGTCTCTGCTTGCTCCTTTTTCTCAGCCTGAAGACGTTCACCTATCTCTTTTCTCCAGACATCAAGACAGACTGTTTAAACCATTCCTATTTTGGGTTCTGGCCTCATGCCAGGCTTCATTTGTGACAACCAGATTTTATGTTTGCTTTCTAAATTTAGTATGTTGTTAAATAAAACAGTTGCTGTTTCAGCCATTTCTGTTTGGCTTGATTAATGCATGATGATGCAGATATGGTGCAGGTGTAGAACTTGTGTCCCAATAAGCAGGATTCAGTCCTGGTCTAACACAGGGATCCACACTGGGACCAATTCTATTCAATATATTCATAAATGATCTGGAGAAAGGCATACAGTGAGTTGGCAAAATTTACAGATGATACTAAACTGCTCAAGATAATTAAGTCCAAAGCAGACTGTGAAGGGCTTCAAAAGGATCTTACAAAACTAGGTGACTGGGCAACAAAATAGCAGATGAATTTTGATGTTGATAAATGCAAACTAATGCATACTGGAAAATATAATCCCAATTATGTATATAAAATGATGATGTCTAAATTAGCTGTTATCCCTCAATAAAGAGATCTTGGAGTTATTATGTATAGTCTTCTGAAAACATCCACAGCATGCTCAGTAGCAGTCAAAAAAGTGAACAGATTGTTGGGAATCATTAAGAAATGGATAGATAATATCATATTGCTGCTATATAAATCCTTATTATGCCCTCATCTTGAATACTGTGTGCAGATGTAGTCACTCTATCTAAAAAAAGATATATTGGCATTAGAAAAGATTCAGAAAAGGGGAACAAAAATTATTAGGGGTATGATATAGCGTCCATATGACAAGAGATTAATAGGATTGGGACTATTTAGCTCAGAAATGAAATGACTAAAAAGGGACATGCTAGAGTTCTACAAAGTCATGACTACTGGAGAGAAACTTAATATGGAAGTATTATTTCCTCCTTTTGATAGCACAAGAGCTGGGGGTCACCAAATGATATCAATAGGCAGCAGATGTAAAACAAACAAAAGGAAGCTTTTATTCACACAATGCATAGTCAACCTATGGAACTGCTTGCCAGAGGATGTTGTGAAGGCCAAGACTATAAGATGGTTTTTTAAAAAAAAGAACCAGAGAAGTTCAAGGAGGATGGGTCCTTCAATGGCTATTAACCAGGATGAGCAGGAATGGTGTCCCTAGTCTCTGTTTGTCAGGGTTGGGAATGGACAACAGAGAATGGATCACTTGATAATTGCCTCTTCTGCTCATTCCCTCTGGGGCATTGGCTACTGTCAGAATCAGGATATCAGACTAGATGGACCTTTGGTTTAACCCAACATGGCCATTCTTATGTTCTTACGATACAGCTGTTTACTAAAGAAAGATTATTTTGTGAAAACTAATTTGTTGCCTATTTTAAATGGCATTAACTATAATCATAGCAGCTCTGTTACAATCTGTAACTACTAGCAATACCACTCTTATGTCATGAATAAAACATAATTATCAAATAAATAGGTATCAAGGAGACAAATTAACTTTGACCAGTAATATGTTTTCTCAGCCACAATTTATATTTAATGGGCTGCATCCAACTGTCTGAGACTAGATCTCTCTCTCTCTCAAAACCAGGAGGGTTTGTATTTTAAATACAATGTATTTTTTTGCACCTATGTTCTTTCCTTCCATTCAATCCAAGGAAAATAACCCAGAGTGTACTCCAGAGACAGGTTATTATAAATCAGATAATTATCTTCTAAACTTGGTAACTATGCTATTGTGTTTATTTACAAGCATTTCTTAGGATAAGGGGAAAAACACTAATCATTATGAAGGTTACTAAGAAAGAGTAGCAAGCGGTTAAAACATTGATATTACATTAGTTCCTTTGTAAGTAAATAAAATATCCAACCTGCGGCTTTGAAGCTACAAAATGATCTGAATTATATTTTTTATGATGAGTGCATTCTGTATCACTGATGCTTCATACAGTGGGTTGGTGGTGGTCTCTCCCATTCTGGCTCAATGGGAGGCCACTCCACCTCATTAAATCAGTGGACATCACCCACAGTGAACAGAGCACTGAACAATCTATGGCTCTGTCCTGCAGTCATGGCCAAGCTGCTAAAGAATCTCTGAGCACAGGCCCTCAGGCAGGACAGGGCATCAAAGAGTCTATATCTTTGGCCAACAGTGAGGGCAGAGAAGCAAACAGCTGGGTGTTTTGGGTGTGCAATCAGGGCATGGCAGTAAACGTCCTGTGAGTCTAGACCCACAGTCAGAGCAGAGCAATAAAAGGATCTGTCATCCTAGCTCTGGCAGTTGTATAAACACAGGTTTATAGAGTGGAAGCTGACAACCAGAGGTGGGGTAGCAGGAGGTAGGGGGACTTCCCAGCACTGTGTCAACAGGGAATCCAGCCACAAGAAGCTAACTGCTTTTTAGGCAGTGATGTAGCCATACTGAATTCAGATACTCTGATCCACTTTCTAATACTCCCCTCAGGGTGTACCTTTATCTTTGGGGTATCCTCCTGTTCCTCAGGCTAGGTAACTAGTGGTAGCCCGAGCAACTCCTCAGTGTCTTGGTTTGCTGGAGACCTCAGCTTCTCTGACCAGTCCTCAGCTCAGTGGAGCTCCCCTTTAGTCTCCTGTCTCAGGAGTGGCCTGAAGGCATTTGTCTCCTCTGACAGCTGCAGACCAATTAAGCTCCTGCACCTGCCTTTTATCCTTCCTGTCCAGCATCCTTTCTTCTAGTGGGAGGGGTGAACATGACCAAGCTCTGCCCACCTTGGTTCAGAGAGTGGTCCCTCCTCATCTGACTCAGTTGAATGCAACTCTGCCACACTACACTTGATTATAAAAGTAGAGGAAAGTTACTAATCAGACCACGAGATAGAATCTGGCCCACAGCATTGTACCTTATCTAGCCTTCAATTTATATTTTATCAACAGGCCAATGACATTTAATCTGTGTATTTTCAGTGACATGTACTAATGGGTTAATTCAATGATGATATAAGGCTTGTACATACATTCCTATCTGCTTCTACAGTATTAGTATTCATTGATAGGGACTACATAGCTTGCTCACCAGGGAGTAAAGTCAGTGACCAGGCAGATCTCTCTAAATATATATAACTTCCCTTGAAGTCTTATAGGAGTTTTATCCTCACACTGAGATGCAAATCTATCCCTTAATTTTTAAAATTGTAAAATGCAATACAGTGAGACTGAAGGTTGAGTTGAAATATTGGCGGTATTATAGCTTATTTTCTAATTTGCTCTCACCAGGTAACAATATATTCTAAAGAGAAAACATTGCAAAACAAAACTCTGACTCAATACTGTATTGATAAGTGGGTGTCAGGCTGGCTTTTCAGCCTGAACAGCCTTCAATGAAATGTTTTAACAGCAAAAAAGAGAGCAGCTGTCTTTGACTAAATGTGTCTGTACTTCTCAGCTACACTCAGAATGTTTCATTCTGGACATCTGAGAGACGTCTAGCAGAAAGAAATCCACGACATATTTTCACTGCTGTATTCTGAAGACTTCATATCTTTCAATCCCTCTGTGTTTGCCATACCTGAGTTGAAAGGATGGCTCTATTCCAACATGTACTCGAAGCTATGACAAGTTTTTCATTTTGGATGTCAAAAATAGCAAATGAAAAAAAAATGAAGAACGAAAAAAAAAGTAGTGAACTGGATGGGTGGGAAAGAGACAAACATAACCAGGCTGACTCCTGAATTAGATGCATACAGGTTTGTTTATTAACTTATTTGTGTGTTTTAATGAGCTATGAAAAAAATCTTAATGAGAACTAAGAACTAATAATTCCAGACCTGCAGCTCTTTAGTGACAAAAGACCTTCTCTCCCCCAGGACATTAATGTAGTTCCTATGCAACTGCTTCCTCTGCCACCACCACCCAAGAGAGTGAAGACCATGACCCTTCCATTGTGATTGCTATATATGGCATCAGAGATGCTAGCAGATGACATGTGTGAGTGGGAGTAGGTGTCTTCTCAGAGAATGACAACTGGGGAGGTTGAACGGGTCAGCATGGCCCAAAGCCAGCAGTCCCAAGCGAGAATTCCTGAATGCCATCTGTCAGGCAGAAGGGAAAGGATAATTTATTGTTTGCCAATACTTTATAGGGAATCTACCAAGTTGCTTCTCTCCTTCTCCGTCTGTTCCAGGCTTATTAATGGTACTTTGTCTGAGAATGGGCTGTGTTAAAAACTGAATGAGGACCTCTAGACCCCATATTTGCGGCATGCTTGCATTTGATAACTAAGAGTGCAAGAGCAAATGGGTGAATGCTATTCTATTGCTATGACAGACGGTCGATGAATCCTTCCATTTTCATTCTCAGCGAGTATCTTAGTATTGATACATTTAGCTATAGGAGCCTACATGGGGAATGTCCTTCATATTTATTGTAGCCCTAATCTAAATGTTGAGCCAGCTGTTCGGTGCAAAGCCCTCTGCTACATTGAGCACAGAGCTTTGTTGTACTGAGTGCTCCTGAGCCAATTAAAACGTGACATTTTGCACCCTCTAATTAAAATGTAAATGAAGAGATAAATTATGTAAAAACAGATTATGTAGGTTAATTAAGATGAAAACACACCTAGACCCTGAGTTAAGTGGAATTTAAACACACAAGGAACAAACCAAGTATACTTTTGTAGTGGAAAGACCTTTTATCTGTAGCAAATGAAGTGAGGTTCCTAAAGAGAACAAATGCATCATTACTCAATTGTTTTTAGAAAACAGAACAATTAGCAAAGGTGTGAATGTTTCTGTTCTGAATTGACAGTACTACCTTATCCTCCTGATTATAGCACAGACCACAGTCCTACCTTACCCTCCTGATTACAGAACATACACTATGACCAACTGCCTGTCTACCAATCTGGTCTACAATGACAGTGCCATCACAAATGCAGCCACAAGTTTGTATTCTTCAGTGAGTCTTCTCTGTTAATAATTCCCAGTTTTACTAATTACAGCTGAGCTTCTGGGTGCACAAGATACTGAGGGAAGAGGAACAAAGCCAAAAGGAAGCAAAATGACCTTTCGGCTTGGTATATGCTGGCAGTAAGAAGGAGGTACTATGAAGGGTAGAGTTGGAAAGGAATGAAAGGAAATCTAATATATATGAAATGAAGTGCTGTGCTGTGCATAGAATTACAACCCAACTCTCAATCCTCCTGATCACTTTCACTAAAGGTCTGCAGGCTGGGACTCAGAACCCCAGTTGGCAATGAACTCATGCCAGAATTTCATAAAGCAAAATTTGCAATTAACAAGCAGGCCCTTCTGGGAGAGGCGAGCAAGTCTAAAAAATCCATATGGGTCTTCTGACAAGTGAGCCTGGTATGAAAATGCCCTTCTAACCCCAAATGGCAATTCAACCAAACATCACAGCAATTCATGTGATCCTTCAGCAAACACCATATGCAAACTGTGCAAAACAACAATGGTGAGAGTAGAGCGAGAGCAGCCATTTACATGAGACCAAAAAAAAGAGCACCATTTCCCAGTTCATTTCAGGGGAAAAACAATAGCCAATTAAATAAACCACTCCTCTTGACACTGGACAGTTGGTGACCAATGAGGATGAGAAAGTCATACGTGGGACTTCACTTGCCACAGATCATGAACCTCCACTACACTACCTCCCTCTTTAAAGGAACAGGGATATCTCTTTCAAAATCGCAGGAGACCAGTCTGTCAATCAAAGTGGGCATGTTGAGTAGACTTTCAGCTGATGTGTAAAGTAGGGAGCTTTACCAAGCACCATAGAGTAAATCATGGTCAAATTCAAAGTAGAAACCACATATCCAGACATCTAGCTGCCTGGTCTTCTCATTGGATCACCATCCTCTGCAACCAAGGGTTGATTTTTTTTCTACAGCAATCTGAAAGCAATAAAGGAATAAAGTGAACATTTGCAAATTCTTTCCAAACAAACTCACAACATGGTATCCTGCGTGCACACACTGACACTCATCTGCAATATGTTCATGCCAGTGAGACAGAAAATGACATTAATTCTGTCAATATAAAACAACAGTGATTCTGGAAAGCATTTCATACTATTGATCCCTTATAGCCTCACACAACCTAAAACCACTGTTGATTAGCCATTATCACACTTGCCTGGAAAAAACAAACATTTATCACTCTCAGGTTACAGAACATTATCATCTGGCTACAGGGCTGCTGCTGTTGTTGCTAATATAGAATCAGCTACCTAGATTTTACTGTGAGGAGAAAGAATTCTTCAGAAATTCTATTTTGTTTTGTAAATTTAAGATGAAAATGGTGAAAGGGAGAGAAGGAGAAATTTTTACACTGAGGTAACAGCCCTGCTGGGTTTCTTCAATGGGTCATCTTACCACTGTTGAAATGCTTTAGTACAGTATTTCTCAAAGCGGGCCAAAGGCCCACTTTGGGAAAGCTACTACCAGGCCCATGCCACTTTCTTTACCTTAGGAGTCCATAGCCACATAGCCTTGTGTCTCCCATTCGCTCCGGTTTGCCCTTTCCAGACAAGGGGAGCTGCTGGAAGTGGCGGCCTGGGCCCACACTGTTTCCCATGACTCCCCCGGCTGAAAATGGTGTACCCGAGTGAATGGGAGCTTTGAAGCTTCATGACTACAGACCCTTTAGCTAAACAAAGTGGCATGGGCCTACTAGCAGCTTTCCCAAAGTGGGTCTGCTTTAGTATAAACAACATCTATCAAATAAATCCTAATTTGACTGTCATGGAATGTTATCTCTCCCTCCTGCCCTCCCCATAACCTGCTCTGTAGTGTGTCTGAATCTACAAGGTAAACAAGCAGACTCTTCCCTTTCCTGCCACTAGCATTTCCTATGTGTGTGTGTGTGGGGGGGGGGGGGGGGGAGAAAGGGCTTCTTTTCCAGAAGTTCTAGTCCCTCATTTCTGAATGCTCATGGCCTTTTTATTAACCCGTGTTGCTCAATTCTTTGATGAACAGCATCCCTGACTGGCATCTGCTTCTAATCAGTTACTGTATGTAAGGGGACTGTTACCCCTTACTAAAACTCTGTGGGAGTTTTTTGGTTTGCCAGCTCCCACTTTCAGAGGGGGAAGGGTTCAGGAGGCTGACAGACCCCAGAGACAATGGAAAGCAGCCAACACTCCAGCTCAGCCTGATTGACAGGTTGGACAGGCCAGTGAGGAAGGGGAGAGGCCAGGCCCGGTCCTCCCTGTGAGCTGGGATTGTTCTGGCTCTCTCTCTGAACAAACAAGCTGTGTGCAGAAGAGGTCCTGGAAAGACAGAGAGCTGAAATAGGAGGACAAGCTGTGTGAAGAAGTCCTGCAAAAACAGGGAGCTGAGAGACAGCCCAAGCAAAGCAAGCGGTGTGCTGAGGGGCAGTTTTTGCAGCAGCTGAGCCAGGCACACACAGCTCAAAGAGCGCAGACCCTGTGTTGAGCAGCAGACTGGCAGTGCTCAGAGAGCCAAAAGGAACAGAGAAGCAATGCAAGAAGCTAGAGACTGGCCACACAGCACAGCCTGCAGCTGGATGTGGTGAGCAGCTGGGAACTGCAAAGTGTGGGGAGAGGCTCTGGACTGGGAGAGGGGTCTGGCCACTTAGAGCTTGAGGGTGTGTGGGCACTGCCAGAGCAAGCGTGTCCAGCCTGCAGCCCCCGCTGCAGCACATCCAAGGCCTCTAAGGGGCCCCTAAGGAAAAGACTGTGAACTGTCCTTACACTCTGCAGGCTGCTGTTTTGATGTCCCTGTGCTACAGAGCAGGGCTGTGTGTTCTCATTTAACCATTCTCATTTTTTTCTTATTCTTTTCTCTTTAATCAGTTGATGTTTAATAAATTGTATTTGCTTTGAACCTTATGAAGTGATCACTGGGCCAAGAAGGCCTGCAGTGTAAAGAGAGCACCTCGGAGTGGGGACACCCTAACTCCTGCCCCTAGTGACTACAAGGTCAGGGATTAAGCCCCAGGAAACCTGGGCCCAGCCTTGTTGGGGTTTCGAGGGCTCTGCTACTCAGGAGAGTGGAGGGGGAGCCCTCAGGATCAGGGAGCCGTGGGATAAAGGAAGTGGGAGTGGGGACTCAGATCCTTTTGCTGGTTCATTTCACCGGGGTGTATAGAAGCCAGGAAAGTTCCCCACAATAGCGGGATCATTCCCCCGCTTACATGTATAAGCAGTGCTGTCATACCCACACAGTGAGTACAGCCTGCCTCACGTAGCACAGTAGCATACTGAAAATAAACTCAGAATAGCCATCTTAAATAGTCTTGAAACGCCATTAGGCTCATATTGTGACTCTCTCATCATTTGACATCAGTGGGGGGTTTGGTGCTAAAATGAGACACATTAAATCTGTCTCAGAAGCATTCAAGAGCTGGATAAGAGAGTTATTGCTGAAAGCCAATTCTGTAATGCACAGGGGGAGACCACAAGAGAGATGTTTGCCTTACAATGTATTTATCAGAAACATTAAATGAGAAAATAATCACCATCGCCTTTAAATGGGCAGTTCCTTCTTGCTTGGAGTACTTTGGCTTTCAGTAAACAAGTTCCTTCTCAGAACATCTAAACAGTTTGCTTTTGTAGAGAAGAATAGTTGTTATGCCCTGAGTGCTTATTGCACTAACACATTAGTCTTATAATTTCTAATGACAGGTTAGACGTACTGGGAATCCAGCATTTTTATACAAAAAGAAGAATGTGATGTGACTTTATTAATACCCTGGATCACCCGGAATCACTGTGGTTTATGGCTTAGAGAACCACAAGAAAAAATGACTGTCTGTTAGTGAATCCATTCTGAGCCTAACTGAGGCCTGAAGCTTTACTATAGTACTGCGAAGTAATTACAGAACATAAATGAACTCAGTATTCGGTAGTTTCTCTTCTCTCTCTCAAAGTCTTCTTTAAATATAACCAAATAGCACACTCACTTCATCAAGAATATAAGAAAGATGATCTGACAGGGGAGAAGAGGCTACATTATATTAACTGGGATACAACAGAAGGAAAAAGTCTTTGAATTTCATAGCAGGCCTTTTTGCAACAGCAATTGTAGAGAGATTTAAGACCTTTTGTGAACAAAATAATCTTTTAGGTAGGAATTTTAACAAGTGCTTGGAAACTTAAGCTCTCAAATCCCAATGAAACACATGGGAAGCTTGGTGTCTAATACTCATAGGCACTTTTGAAAATCTCAGCCATGATTTTTTTTTTTTTAAATAGAAGCCAGTAAGATTGTAAGGTTCAGAAGTCTATTTGTTTCACTTACCCACTAGCTATATAATTCTTAACTTCCTACACTCTAGCAGCTGAATATCTATACCACAAAAACAACATTAAAATAACATTATTAAGATGGCAAAAGAGAAGCACTCAAAAATTAGGAAACAATTGAATATGCCTGTGCAACCTTATTTCCACTTCCTCATGCTTTGTTGGCATGGCTGGGCATAAGTTACTTGACATAAGTAAGACCTCATTTTTTAGTGGGCATGACAGGGAAGGTGAATGCAAGGTTATGCTGTAACAAGCAGTATTCTGGCATCAATACGTCTGTGCTAGCTAAGATAAATAACAACCTGATTCTAAAGACAAGTGGACAAGATAACCCTGAAATGTGAAAGTCAGGTTAGACATGAACAGCACATGGATGGAGGATGTGTACAGGAGGGTTTGGGGTGGCCATCCCAGGCTTCGTGCTTTGGGGTGCCCCACAGAGGCCTCTTCACCTGTCTTATAGGTGGGGTCTAGGGCAGTCTGGGAAATTACTGGGATGCCTAGCATGGGGTGGCAGCAGGATTGACCGACCACACACACACTCAGCGCAATGGCAGGAGCTGGAGCTACCTGGCAGCCTGCTCTGCTCCACCCTCTGCTCCCATTCCACCCCACTTCCCACCTCCCAGCTTGCTGTGCTACGCTTCAATATGGCAGCAGGAAACAGAGCACCCCTGGGCATTCCGCTTCCTGCCACTGTGGTGAAGAGAGAAGGCAGGACCCCTGCTCCCACCCTGCACCAAGTCATGCAGTAATATCCCAGCTCATGTTGCTGGAGGAGGGGGCTTCAGGTAAGGCAGTAAGCGGTGGAAGGATCAGAGCAAGTACACTGGGGGAAGGGGTGCAGTAGGGGTGGAGCAGAGCCAGGGTGGGGTCTGCAGTGGGGGAGTTACCACATTCCCAAAGCCTGCGGCAATGGGGGGGGGGGGGGGGCGAGGGGAGAAGAGATTGCTCCAGACCCTGGATCTTCATAGGGATCACCCTGGGTACAGGGATTGATTCCTGAAAAATAAACAAACCAGTCATGAAGTATATGATGCAATATATAATTAAGAATGTATGTTTTATTAGTGTTAGTAAAAATATATTTAAGGTAAACTTTTGATACGTAACTTTGGCTATGTCTACACTACACTGTAAACTCAAAATAAGATACGCAATATGCACTATGCAAATTACGTAGCTTATTTTGAGTTTATTTTTAAATAGGCTATTTCGAAATTTGGTGCTGTCTATACCCCACCAAATTTCAAAATAAAGTGCTATTTTGAGACATCCCTTAACCCTCGTGGAATGAGGATTACAGGGATGCCAAAATAGCACGTTTGTTATATTTTGGAATAGCGGACGCATTCAAAAGACATGGGTTAGCTATTTCAGGATACCTCTGGTGTAATGTGCAGGACCAGATTATGACATACTGAGGTCTTTAGCTATTTCAAGGGTAAGAGGCCCCATACCATAAAAATGTACTATTTTTACATTTTAACTATTTTTACTATTTTAACAGAAAGGCATTGAATTTATAAACACAAAAGCTGCATGGCTTCACAGAAAAATAGAGATGATATATAATTTTTATACCCTGAATAAGTAAAATTATTATTTTATATGAATAAATGAAAAAAGCGATTAATTTTGTTAGGGAAGTACAAAGTTTATCAAGACTATATGTAAAATATGTTTACAAATGTTTTTTCAGATTTAATTTTCCCTACAAAACTATGTTGGGATTTTTCTTTTGCTATCAGAAAACAGTGAAGACTCCTGAAACTGATGAAGGGAAGCCTCTTGATCAAGTTCCATCAGACGATCACTTGCAAACTCAATCATATGAAGCACGGCTCGAATCCCACAGGCAGAGACAAACAACTACTGGATCTATATCAAACATTTTAAAAAATGAAATACCCACCCAGGGAAGTGAAAAAACTTATTAGCAGAGCCAGACAAGTACCCAGGCATCAGTTTCTTCAAGATAGGCCCAACAAAGAAAACAACACCTACAGTCCCCAACTTAAACCTCTCAGCTGTGTCTACACTGCACCCCTTTTCTGGAAAAGGGATGCAGATTAGACCAGTCAGAATTGCAAATCTGCGGGGGATTTAAATATCCCCCGCGGCATTTGCATTTACATGGCTGCCGCTTTTATCCGGCTTGGGGATAAGCCGGAGAAAAGCGCCAGTCTAGACGCGATTCTCCAGAAAATAAGCCCTTTTCCGGAGGATTTCTTATTCCTACTTTCAAGAATAAGAAATCCTCCGGAAAAGGGCTTATTTTCCGGAGAATCGCGTCTAGACTGGCGCTTTTCTCCGGCTTATCCCCAAGCCGGAAAAAAGCGGCAGCCATGTAAATGCAAATGCCACGGGGGATATTTAAATCCTCCACGGATTTGCAATTCCGACTGGTCTAGTCTGCATCCCTTTTCCGGAAAGGGGGTGTAGTGTAGACACAGCCCTCCTGTGCATTATCAACAATTTACAACCTATCCTGGAAAATGACCCCTCACTCTCACAGGCCTTGGCAGACAGGCCAATCCTCATCTACAGACAATCCCCTAACCTCAAAAAAATTATTTCCAGCAACCACACAGGACATCTCCATCATACTCATCCAGGAACCTAGCCCTGCTATCAATTTTGTTGCCAACTCTGTCCACACATCTATACTAGTGACATTATCACAGGACCTAACCACATAAACCATCACATTAGAGGCTCATACACCTGCACATCCACCAATGTGATCTATGCCATCAAGTGCCAGCAATGCCCCTCTGCCGTGTATATTGGCCAAACAGGATAGTCTCTACAAGAAAGGATAATTGGACACAAATCACATATTTGAAAAGATAACACACACAAACCTGTTGGGGAACATTTTAACTTTCCCAGGCACTCATTAATGAATCTCAAAGTTACCATATTATTACAAGTCAATTTCAAAAAACAGCTTGAAAGTGGAGCTGAAGAACTGAATTTCATTTATAAATAGAGGTTTAAACAAATAGGTTTAATCTTTAACTGGATTGCCCACTACATTCCACATTTTAATAACATAAAAAAGCCAAGCACCAGGTACTTAAGAGAACTTAGAACCCACTTGGTTAGCTTCATTTAGCATGGACACTCTGACAATTTTTTCCCTTTTTTTTCTCCCTTCTCTTTCTCTTCCCATCCCTTCTCTGCTATTTATTTTGCAACCTGCACCAACTCCACTCACCTGAAGTAGTGGGTTGTGCCTATGGAAGCTCATGATACCATCTACATGTTTTGTTAGTCTATAAAGTGCTGCAGGACCATTAATTGTTTTTTAAGTTTTTTCAGTTACAGAACTAACTTGACTACCCCTCTGAAACTGTGCATGCTGTTATACTTGAAATAATTTTACCAGTTGCTGCTGGTCAACAAAATGCTGCCTTAGGAGACGGGTAGCAGACTTACTTATAAAAATACTAATTTTATAAATGCAATTTTTGTCACCTATCGGTAAGGAACAATCAGTACTTCAGCTTAGACTTCACCAATGCAGAGTATAGACATTAATTATGTCTTTTCTCTAATGAACAATGCTGCTAACACACCAGAATATTAGCTTTAGTCTATAAGTGCATCAGACTGCTAACTCATATCCCCCAGATCCTTTTCAGCAATACTACTTCCTATCCAGTTATTCCCTCTTTCTACCTGTGCATTTGATGTTTTTTAAGTGCAATACTTCTTACTTATCTTTACTGAGCTTCTTCTTCATGATTTGAAATCAATTCTCCAATTTGTCCAGCTTATTTAGAATTCTAATCCTGTCCTCCAAAATGCTGGAAACCCTCCCAGTTTGGTGTCATCTGCAAATTTTGTAAACAGATCCAATTCATTATACAAGCCATTAATGAAAATATTGACTTGTACTAGGTCCTCTGAGGGACCCCACGAGACACAAACAAATAGTTATCAGTGGTGGGAATGTGTCATCTTTCAAGCACCCATCTTACAGTAATTTCAATTAGACCATATTTCCCTGGTTTGCTTATGAAAATGTCCTGTGAGACTGTCAAAAGCCTTACTAAAACAAAATCAAGATATATTACAGCTACAACTTCCCTAGACAGTACAGCAATAATACAGTTAAAGAAGAAAATTATGTTGGCATGACATGATTTATTCCTGACATGATATTCCTCATAGCCCTGCTACCCTTCACTTGCTTACATATGGATTGTCTAATATTTGTTTTGGTATCTTTCCAGGTAACCAAGATATGCGGATTGTTCCACCACTTCCCATGATTTTTGTCCTCTCTTTTAAAGATAGGTGCTATGTTTTCTTTATTCCAGTACTGAGATTTTCCCATCCTCTAGGAGTTCTCAAAAATTGTTAACAGTCCTGGGATTGTTTTTACTAGTTCCGTAAGTACTCTAGGGTGAATTTCATAAAGACTTGAATACATCTAATGTAACAATATTTTAAAACCTTTCCTTTTCTCCTATTTTTTCTTGCATTCATTCTCCCTTGTTTTTAATGTTAATTGTGTTGTGTATCTGGACACCCTTAATTTTTTGTTGAAGACTGAAGCAAAATAAGCATTGAACATCTTACCTTCTTGATGTTCCATGGAGTACAGGACCTACACTTTTCCTTCTTCCTTCTCTTTCTCCTACTGTATAGCAAGAAGGTAATTTATTGCCTTTTATGTCCCTTCCTAGATATAATGCATTTTGTATCTTAGCCTTAATGATTTTCTTTCTACTTGTTTGTACTTCTCCTTTGTTGTCCTCCTTAGTAATTTTTTCATGTTTCCCCTCTTTGTAGGATTCTTTTTTGATTTTCAGGTCATTAATGAGCTCCTAAAGGAGCTATATTTTCTTCTTCCTCTCTTTCATTTACATTATGATAGTTGGCTGTTGTGCTTTTAATATTCTCTTTTCTGGAGAAACTGACAGGACTCTTGAACTCCCATTTCCTTTAGATTTTCTTCCCATGGATCACTGTCTACTTGATCTCTAAGTTTGTTAAAGTCTGATTTTTAAAATATTTTTCTTTGTTCTTCTGCTTACCCCTTCCTTTCCTTAAAATCAGGAACTCTATCATTTCATGATCACTTTCATCCAAATTACTTTCCACCTTCAGATTTACTACCAGTTCCTCCCTGTTGGTCAGAATCAACTTTAAAATGGCTGTCCATCTGGTTACTTCATTCACCTTCTGAAACAAAAAGCTATCCCTAGCACAGTCCAAGAACTTATTTCATAGTTTGTGTTCTTCAATATTACTTTTCTAATTATGTCTGGTACTTAGTGTTCGCCATTACTGCTAGGTCTTGTGTTCTGGGTGTTTCTGTCATTTATTCTAGAAATGCCCACATTCACCTCCTCTTCCTGTTTTGGTCATCTCTAATCGACCTCTACTATGATGTTGGTCCAGATTTTTCCTCTTATCTTTAAAGATTCCACCTCCCTTTGGACTGCAGAATAAGTACACAGCAGCACCTCCTCCCTTTTCCTCCTTCCTGTGCTTCCTGAACAAGCTATATTTCTCTATACCAATAGTCCAAACATTAGATTTATTGCAATAAGTTGCCAAGTCAGTAATAATTATGACTACAAGATAAATATTTCCAGTTCTTCCTGATTATTTTCTATACTTCTTGCCTTTGTGCATTGTCATCTGGGATGTTGAGCAAATTCCCTCACTCTTTTTCCTGTGCTGCATTTCATAGGACATGAGGTCAAGTTTCCAGATGTATGTCTCTGTCCCCAAAAAAGGTAGACCTCAATCACTACCACCCTATATCCCTCTTCTTGGGTATCAGTCTCGGTGGGTGGGGGCAGGTGGCTTCTCTTTCTTAGCCACTAAACTCTGCTCCACTTCTCCAGCAGAGCATACGGGCATATGTTCCATTTACCTTCTTTGTAAATAAACAGCCTTTGTAAATAAACAACATTGCATCAAAAAATACCTCACTCCCTCATTGGTTTCTCATCCTAGTTAAATCAACTCACATTACTGAGGTCGAAAGGACAACAATATATATTTATCTTGTCCCATTTTGTCTACTTTCTAAGGTAAACAAATCTTTTCAATCTCTCTTCATGTGATAGGTTTTCCTTGCCCTTCATCATTCTTGTTGGCCTTCTCTGAACCCTCTCGTCTTCTGCTTTAACCTTTGGGAGAAGGGGTGACCCAGTACTAGTGAACATAAACCTATTACTGTACATAACTAAAAGGTGTGTATATTGATAGTCGAACCTCAACTATGATGATTCTAATCTTACAGCTCTTATTCTGGAAGATGAAATTTGAACTAAAGTAGTTTGAAAAACAATGAAAACAAAATAGTCTTTATTTTGAACTTTGGGCTGCTGAAGGATTAATGTAGGTGGAGTAAATAACCTGATATCCTATAGCTATCTTGTCTGAAGTCATCAGCAGACAGGCTACTGGGCTAGATGGACCTTTGGTCTGACCCAGTATGGCTGTTCTTATGTTATCATTAACTCTGCTCAGTTTTTATAATCATTTTAAGCACAGATGTCATATGTTACAAGTTCAAGTTCGGTTTAGATTAGGCTCCAAAAGATCAAATGCTTTCCCAATGCTTCTCCAAACTCTCCTGCTTTCCTAAGTCTGCAAAAGTGATCCTGAAAGCCCCATAAAAAAAAAAGACTTGTAGCATTCCTGTTGCTCCCTGTTTCCAATAAAGCCAGACATGACATTAAAAAGCTTCTCACAGCATTTCAACATTTCATTTCATCAGATTTTTACAGCCAACATGTATCTTTCTGAAACCTCTGTTATGCCCTACTCCAGCTACAGATTAATTCAATAGCAAACTCTCTTTGAGGTCAGTGGGAGTAGGAATAAATTCAAAAAAGCAAATTCTGTCCAGACACCTTGCAAGTTCCTTGACAATGGAACCAGTCCGGTGAAGAATTTGGGTGGCTATGCAGCTGATGCACACTATCAACATTTCATGTATCCCGCACTAAAAAGATTATCTACAAGCAGCACAGAGGAACGGCTAGAGACATGCAAGACCTAAAATTGTGTATATTCTCTAGTCCTCCACCTAGATGTGAGTGCGTGTTTGTTTTGGAAGGTGTCCATAAGTAACTCCCATGCATCTGTTTTTCACTTTATCTAGGACCTTATATTGTCCCATTATTGAGGTATCTGATATATTGTGATCTTAATACTATCCTCATAACATTCCTATGAAGAACAATAATGCTGTTAATATTATGCCCTTTTTTCAGATGACGAACTGAGGCAAGTAGGATTTTCAAAAGCATCTTATAGAAGTTAGGCACACAAGTGATTTTTTAAATGCCACCTCCTAAGTGTTAAGCTCTCTAGCCTTTCCAAGGGTTACACAAGAAGTCAGCAGCAACACAGAGAATAGAACCTAGGTCCCAAGCTAATGTCTTAATTTCTGGATTAGTCAGTCACTTTCCCAGTGCTCTGCTATCTTTCACGCACATTTTTCCCAGCACTCAGCCTAGCTTTTCCCAGAACTGAGATTGTGGAGAATATTACACAAATAGATTTTATACACATTTAAAATAGACTTATCCAACAACTCTGCATGCATATGCATGAATATGAAAAATGAATTAATTTTTTTAAAACAACAACTGACACAATGTCAACCAAGGGACCCTCACCAAAACTTAATTAGAAAACTTAGCTCCCCATCCTGTGCAAACTGTCCTGCAGTGTGATTTATACAGAGAGAAAACCCAACCTCGACTATGAGATACAGTTGAAGAACCAACTCTGCACAAGCACATCTGTTCATTAAGTGTCTTGGGAAGAACATCAGCTATCATATTCACAAATGCAAAAAATACAACACACACACAGTCCACATTTTCTGAAGTACTGAACACATATTCCTGATTTACTAAGTGAATAAAACAATGTGAATATTTCCACATATGTGTAGGCATGAACATAAACACATGCTTGTAAACCTCCACAAGCCTCAACATTTTTCTTCTTGTTTGCCATACATGCTTAACGCCTGCCTTGCCTAATCGAAATGTAAGATTTCATAAATGCTGCAGCTGAACAGAACAAAATTACAGCACTCCCTAATATCGCAAACATAATTAACTTTGAATTATGTGAATTAACCGTGCCTGACAAATTATCATTCAGCTCTGAAATTAAATTCTTTCGTACCATTAGATTTGTTTGTTAAGCTCAAGTAGGCAAAAGTAGTATTTAATAAAGTAATAATGATGCTTTGCTGAGAGTGTCTTTGAGAGATATATGGATTTATCCAAAATAAATCATAGAAGTGCTATTATTAGCTCATTTGAAAATTCTATATACCATTGGATCTGCATAATAAAATTATGAAAAAAGGTTTGAGGCATCTATAGGTTTCTCTATGTCTATTTAAACAAAATTTTTCTAATCACTACTTTAACTTTATCTGTTTATATGCCTATTTAACAATCTACGCAGTACACATAATAAAAATATATTTAACACTTGGTACATGCCAATTGTAGCTAAAGTCATGTCAGAAAAAAACACCACAACCCTACTTGTAGAGATGTCAAACACAGCTGAATTTTAGTCTACTAAGCCTTTCTTAGGGAAAAAATGTTTGGACTTTTCCTACAACAGAAATGCACAGCAATGTGAACAGAAAAAAAAATCATGGACATTAGAAAGAGATAAGATCTGTTAGGATACTTCATCCATCACATTCAGAATTGTTTCTTACAGTATATTCTCCAATGCTTTATGCAATTTAGTTTTTAGCGCAAGCCACACAGATTCTCGCATATCACTAGGAGGTATTCCACATGGCCAGTCATTACTGGCAAACCCTTTCCCACCATAGAAGTGGTTGTCGATTATCAGAGAATTCTAATAACATTAGATTGGCCATACTGGATCAGTCTAATGGTCCATCAAACCCAGTTTCAAGTCTTCCAACAGTGGCCAATGCCATGTGTGTCCGAATGAATGAACAGAAGAATTGATCATCAAATGATTCACTCCCTTTTGTCCTTTCCCAGCTTCTGGCAAACAAAGGATAGGGACACAGTCCATTCCCATCCTGGCTAATAGCCACTGATGGATCTACTTTCCTTTAATTTATTCTTTATTCTTTTCTTATTAGAATAATGTTATCGTTTTGGGCCTTTCCATCATCCCCTGGCAAAGAGTTTTGTTGGTTGACTACAAAGAAATAATTTTTTTGTATTAAATCTGTTGCCTATAAATTTCATTGTGTGACCTTCTTGTGTTATGTTATTGAAGGAGTAAATAACATTTCCTTATTCCACACCATTAATGATTTTCTAAACCTCTAACATATCCCCTCACCTTTTGCCATTTCTTTTCCAAGCTGAAAAGTCCAGTCTTTTTAATCTCTCCTCATATGGAAGCTGTCCCTCACCCCTACCATTTCTGCTCCTCTTCCCTGTACTTTTTCCAAATCCAATATATCTTTTTTAGATGAGGTGACCAGGTCTGCATGCAGTATTCAAGATGTTTGCATGCCATGACTTTATATAGAAGTAACATGGTATTTTCTGTCTTATCTATTACTTTGCTAAAGATTCCCATATTCTGTTACCTTTTTAAGATCACTACTGAAGATTGAGCAGATGTTTTAAGGGAATTATCCACAATGATTTCAAGATTCTTTTCTTGAGTGGTAATAGCTAATTTAGACCCCATCATTTTCTATGTATAGTTGGATTATATTTTTCTATGTGCATTAGTTTTAATTTATCAACACTGAATTCTTCCTGCCATTTTGTTGTCCAGTCACCCAGTGTTGTGAGATCCCTTTGTAACTCTTTGCAGTCAGCTTTGAACTTAACTATTCAAGTAATTGTATATCATCTGCAAATTTTGCCACTTCACTGTTTACCTCCTTTTCAATGAAGACTACTCCCCTGCCCCATCTTATAAATTAAGAACCTGGCAATGATTCCATGTCATCACTTGAATGACAAGAACAAAAAGGAGTCTGCTATTTTAATGTTCTGCCCCCTCTGTTTATAAACAAAATCCCTGCCCCAAGGACAAAGGTGGGAGCAGTACAAGCTCTGTTGCAATTAAGAGCTGCCTTTGGTGGCTCTACAAAATACAGAGGTTCAAACTTTAGGGGAGGGCTCCCCACCCATCTTATCCCCCATTGTGCCCATGCTCAGGCACAAGATAAATTACTATGCTGAACTGAGCTGTAATATTGGTGAGCCAGATTCAAATCTTTGTATAGTCCTCTTTATCCTTCAAATACTATAGATAGGTACCATGTCCCTCCCAAATTGTTGCTTAGCTAAGATTTGTATATATAAAAGGTGAATTATTAAGAGTCTGCAGGGACTGATTTACAATACAATCTGAAGGGTTTTACACATCAGCCAGAGAAAAGTGGGTTTTTTTTGTGAAGTGATCTGAGAACCACTGATATTATTCCCCGCCCCCTCCTCCCAAAAAACAATTTATTTGGTTATCTAGTGTATTTCCTTGACAATTGGGCTTTAGTTTTCCAAATAATGGATAACAAACTCTGGTTAGTCACATGTCAGTTATGTCTTCTGGGGATGAATGGGCTGAAGCAACACTCAAGAAGATTTTAGGGATTCTGCAGGTGCTTTCCAGGACTGATACTAAGCTCTCACAGAGCTGCTAAGATTAACAGGAGTGGAACTTCTTTGCAGCTCCTCAGAATTTTATCTTCAGCCCTGAACAACAGAAGATGCTGACAAGCTAAAAGCTCCCAAATATCTGATGCCTTGGTTTTATGAACATTTGTAAATTTCCAATGATCTGAATTTCACATATATCCACACTCTTACAGAAATCAACATATATCAACCAACATTACAAAATGAGAAAAATGTTTTAAACATTAAAAGCAGACATATATGAATTAATTGAATCCTAATATATACGGTCCTAAATATTGAAAACTGAACAGTGAGAGATGAGAAGAATAAGCTGACTAATGGAAATACATAAAAATTATACACAAAAACTATAGTTTTACCAATCTGAGTTGGGATCCACAAACTCAACCATGTGTATTCCAAGGAAAGATATGATTGTCTGTCAGGCTGTAATCACTACAACAGATAACAAAATATTTACAAAATTAACTGTAAAACAAGATTGGCATTTTCACAAATATTCATCATTGGCTTAGCTCTACTCTTGAGAAGTCAATAGTAACAACTCATTAGGACATCTCAGTAAAACTAAAAAGAAACTCTTTTCTTTAACCTTGATGTGCAGCAGGGCCCAGCCCTCATACACAAATCAATGCTGACAGCCTTTGAAAATCCTATCCAATTCTGTGTTTATTTTAACAGACAAGAAGAAGAAAAGGAGAACAGGGAGGGATGGGAAGTGATACATATAAATTCTCTAATTACAATCCTAAAAAAATATCTATGGGACCGAAGTCAATGTGATTCCTCACAGTGCATACATCTGAGCACATGCAAAAGTCTTTGCATGATTGGAGCCTGTTAGAGGTGGACAAGAATGGTGATTATTTTTCCACATTTTTAAAAAATTTTCATCCTCCAAATTTGCAGATTTTTGCTAAAGAAGTTCAGGTGTTTGAGTTAAGTTCTTTGGGCTCAATTGTGCCTTTAACAGAGAGTCCCATGAAGGAGACAATGTGGAGCCAACCAGTGAAGCTCTGTGAGGAATTTCGATTCAGGGAGGGCTGAGTGCCTTCTGGACTTCTGCTGAAGTGCAAGGAAGAAGTCTTACTGTGGTCCTCCATCTGGGAGGCAGGGTATTTACTCCTGAACAATTGATCACTTGGTACTTACAGAAGGAGTAAAGTTCACCTCTACTCATTTGTTGAGATACCTAGCAAATCAGGAATGTACGAAGTGACTGCAGTTGTGTACCACTGTGTCTCACGGTTGCAAGTATTTGTGTGAGAAGACTCTTTGCATCTTCATAACAGTATTAATTATGTTAATTAATACTATTATGAAGTACTCAAAGTGTATGTTTGTCATGCAGGGCAATATATGGAGAGAGTGCTTTTCATTATAGTATATTGCGCAGAACTGGAAAGTTGGTGTAGTTTTGACACTATTTGATCTTTCCTGGTGTTATGAAGGACCTTTTTGAAGAAGCAATAATAAAGTACTAGCTATGCCTTTCATTTGAGAGTTTGGACCCTATCATTTTTTACTTGGTGCAATAATGAGCAGGGAAAGCTACTGTGCAATTTAATAGTGAAATCACGGTAGTTTTCATTATATATATTTTCCCTATCAGATAACCCTGAACACTGTTCCAGATTTACCTTCTGTTCTTAGCTTGTAGTAGATAATGACTCAAATCATACTGAGGAAGCTGCCTTAATCAAGATGACAGATGTAAGAATGAGTGAAAACCATGCAGAAGATTATAAAAAAAAATTTCAGCTAACAGTTGCAATTTTTAAGACTGACATCAACACAGACCTTTAAGAGGATTATGTTTTATAAAAGCCATTATACAAACCACTCATGTTGTGCCTGCATTTCACTAAGAGGGCCTATCAATATGGAAAACAATTTGCTCTATTTCATGTTTGTTTGTAGTCACAAACTGGAAATAGTGTCAGTGCACTCTATTATCATTTTCATTGCACAAGAACAAGTATTCTCACCTTCTTGGATTTTCATTTGCAGAATACAGTAAATTGGTGGAGGCTATGGAATGCACAACAGTGTCAACTAATGTTTTTTGTCCAGTAAAGATAGCAATTATATTAGAGTATAGAAGCAACAGCCACGATGACCCATATCAGCAAGGTGGGTACAGATATATAGCAGAATTTCAACCAAACAACAGTTAATACACCCCTTTCAGTAAGAGGATATGTTCTTATCAATGTTAAAGTTTAACACTGCTTTTTTGTGGAAGGCCACCTTTTTGGAGCTATGTGCCTGGCTTGCCCCCGCCCTCCAGAAATGTGACACCCACCTGCAGCCCACCATCCCCTAAGAGAAGTGAGTTGCAATTGCCATCTGGTAGCTCGCTACCCCCAACAGCTACCAGTCGGTGGGCAACCAGTTTGGTGTGGGGAAGTCCACTGTCAGGGCTAGCCTCACAGAAGTAAGGCACTCTCGGGCTGCAGTCCCTGCACCGAGAAAGGAGGGGAGGAGTCCTGGAAAAGGGAGACCATAGGGAAAGGGAGGTTGGGGGCTGTGGGGGGTGGAGTTCAGGTGGAGGGGGAAGCCCCATCCCAGGGGGGTTGTGCCATCCTGCCCTCACACAGCCCTGCTGCTGGCAGGTGGCCTCATAGGGCATGGCTCCTGGGGTGTTTGGGGGAGGGGAAAGGAGGAGAGAGGGGCGGGCACCTCCCAAGGGCTCAGGCACTCCTTCTCTCATTCTCATCCTGCTGTGGAGGGTCATCCATCTAGGAGACCTGGACTTGATTGTGGCTGGATTTGCTGCCCTGGGGTCCCTGAACTGTGTTGGAGCATAGATGGGACCCACATACCGATCTGCACACCTGACCATCGAGCAGCCCAGTAAATGAATAGGAAAAGCTGCTTCTCCAAGGTGCCGCAGGCCCTGGTCGAACACCATGGACAGTTCATGGACATTTTTGTCAGGTGGTCGGGCAGGGCACATGATGCCCATGTCTTTCAGAATTCCAACCTGTACACCAAACCTGCGACTTTGTGGCCTACCCCCTGATGCCATGGCTCATGAAGCCATATACTGGACACCTGGACCCCAGCAGCGACCAATTTAATGCCCGCCTGAACCTGGCCAAGATCCAGATCAAGTGCACCTTTGGCTACCTCAAGGCACGGTTCAGCTGCTTGCTAACCCGCCTGGATGTGGGAGAGCTCAACATCCCCAAAGTGGTTGCAGCATACTGTGTCCTCCACAAAATTGTGTAGAGGAAGGGGGAGGCCTTCCTCCTGGGGTAGGGGGCAGACACCAGCCATGAGGGGCGAGCCTTTGAACGGCCAAAGACAGCTACCATCCACCAAGCCCATCAGGCCAGGGTGTGCATCCGGGAGGCCCTGAGGGAGAGGTTCTCTCAAGGACCCTAGTAACTCTTCCATGGCCACCCCAACAGGGAACTCTGGCATGCTGCCCTATCCCTTCCCTACCACAACCCCTCCTTTGCTCCTTCCCTGACCTCTCAATGAAGACATCTGTTTGGTTTTCAACAAAACAAACTCTGCATTTATCTTTCATTAAAAAAGGTGGGCGGGGGGGGTATCATAATTGGGGGGGGGCCTCATAGCCTAGAGGGGGAGGGAAGCTTGGAATGGTGTGGGTGGTGGCTGGATGTGCCACCTCCGGTGTGGAGACCTTGTTGGACTTGGGGATGGGTGGATCCAGGAACCACAGGGGGGTGGGCAGGCGGGAGCTTAGAGGGGGGTCAGGGATGGCAGAGGGCAGGAGAGAGGGCATAGGCATCACTCGGGTAGGGGACATAGGCATTGCATGGGAGTCAGGGGGAGAGGGAATGAGCATAGCAGGGGGTGCAAGAGGGTGGTAGGCAGGAGGAGCAACAGCAGGCAGGTGTACCATCATTTCTCTCATGATGTCACTCATGCTATCGCACCACTGCATGAGTTGGTCCCATGTGCTGTTCCACCACTCTGCATCCTCCTGGATCATGTCACGCAGGACACTGACATGCTGGCACATGAGGTCTTCCTGAACCCTGGCACACTTTCGTGTCCCCCAGGCTCTGGCTCTGGTGATGTGACTCGCCCCTTAGTCCCAACTGTGGAGAACACAAAGAGGGAGAGGTGGTCAGTCATCCTTGCAGACACTGTCCCTGAGGCCGTGCCCACCTCTGTGAACAGCGACCAAAAGTCCTTGGGCCAGAGGAGGGGGATATCCCAGGAGCAAGGCCATGTGTGGCCTGCACAACAGCCCCTACCTCACAGGGGCCCCAAGAAACCATGCTGCCCACTTCCTCCCCTTCATGGCCTACGGACAAGCAGACCAGGAAAGTGTCTAGTCACAACGGGATCCCATGGGTGGCACAGGAGCTGGAAGCAGCCTGGTCCTCCCTAGGGTCCACACACACACCTGCGGCTCACAGCGCTGCTCACAGGAGTGAGTGGTGCCTTGCACGTGCAGGCATGCCCACTTGCTGTGTGCAGCACTTCTCGGGGTATCTGGGGTCGTACCTGAGCCCTTGTGACTAGCCTGCTTCCAGCCATAGCAGGTACTGGGAAAGCCCACCCGCCCCGGGGCCGTACGTGTGTGGCCTCTCCGAAGCCTGGCAGCAGGATTTCATCCAGGCTGCTTGCTGAGTCTGTGTACTACACACTAACGCTGCACATGATTCCACATACATGGACTGTAGCACAATATCCAGCGTGAGCAGCCCAAGTGATGCTTGAACCTCGCCCCCTGTGTGCCTGCCTCCTCCACCCTGTGTGTGTGACAAACTGAGCACACTCACCTGAAGATCCCTCACAGGCATCAGATGAGTCCTGGGAGACATCCTGGCTGACCGGCTCCAGCTCCAGTGACAGGGTGTCTGTCTCTTCCTCCTCCTGCTGCTGGCCCTGATCCTCCTCCTCCTCTGCCGTGACCTCTGGCCAGGTGATGATGGGGGTCTTGAGGCCAGAGTCCACAATGATGGGTGGGGAAGATATTTCCCTGCCCCCCCAGGATCTGTTGCAGCTCCTGGTAGTAGGGGCAGGCTGTGCTCTCTGGCCCTGATGTATCCCTGGCAGAGCTCTTTGATCTTATTCTGGACCAGTTCCCAGGTCCGAGGTGGGTGACCGCGCTCCGCCAGGGACTTGGCCATGTGCTCGAAGAGGTCTGCATTGCGGCACTTGGAGCAGAGATCCTGCAATATCTCCTCCTCGCCCCACAGCTCAAGGAGGGACAGGATCTCTTCTCTGGATCTGAAGGGTGCTCACTCCTTGATCCCCTTGGGTGAGTATTAGGATCCCTAGGGCTGCTTCCTGTGAAGGCCAGGAGGGCTTCTCGGGAGGCTTGTGGCTCTTCTGTGTGTGGCAAGGCTTGTGGCAGCTTTCAGGCCAGCTTCCTGCCACAAGGCTTCTCCAGGGTGCCTGCAGCATTAAGAGGGGCCAAGAGACAGGAACTATAGAGTTCTGACTAATTTGGATGGAGTGTCCACCAGGGCACGTGTGTTATTTCCTAGTGGCCTCTTCTTTCGAAAGAAAACCCTCCTCCCCATCCGAAGAAGCCTTTTTCCAAAAGAGCTCTTTCAGAAAAAGGCTTCTTCCTCATAGAAAGAGGATTACCAATGCAGGAAAAAACCCTCTGTTCTTTCAATTTTCTTTTGAAAGAATGTGATTGCAGCATGGACATAATTGAAGTTTTATCGGAAAAACGTCCCTTTTTCCAACAAAACTCTGTAGTGTAGACATACCCCCAGGTAGGTATTGGGCCAGGGTAGCTAGATCACACACTTCCTTCTGACACAATGTTTTAGCATTGAGTAAGCAGCATTTAGCTACCTCGCAGTGGCAAACGCATCCTCTGCAAGAGGCAAAATAAGTGTCCAAGCTATTGGAACATGGGTCACAGCTGAGACATTTTATCAGAAGCCATAATCAGCTCTTTGACAGACCACCCCCACTGCACAGTGTAGCAGAAACTGACAGCATCAGAGAATCTGACTTAAGGCATGGATTCAACATATTCTTATGTGTCTACACTGGTTTGTGTAGGTCCGTGGTCCCCAACACGGTGCCCGCGGGCGCCATGGCACCCGCGGGGGCATTTCCATGCGCCCGCCAGGTGCTCGGGGCTGGCCTGGCACCGGGCGCATGGCGGGGGGAGCGCCGGCCCCGGGCGCGCAGCGCATGGCGGGGGGAGCGCCAGCCCCGGGTGCGCGGCGCTGGCGGGGGGGGTGCTGACCCCGGGCGCGCGGCGCTTGGCAGGGGGAGCGCCGGCCCCGGGCGCGTGGTGCTTGGCAGGGGGAGCGCCGCCCCGGGCATGCAGCTATGGGGGGGGCCACCCCCGGGCATGCGGCTATGGGGGGGCCGCCCCCGGGGCGCAAGTGTCCCCGCCCCCTGGCGCCCGGCGGGCAAACGGCCACACCCCCTGGCACCCGACAACCTTGAAAGGTTAGGGACCACTGGTGTAGGTTAACACAAAAATCATTGTTTTGCAAGAAACTGAAGCAGCCTGAGTGGTCACATCCGAAAACAGTAGAAATGGTAGAAAAACACAATTTCTCTCTCAATGTAATGATATTTTGAAATTTGTTTTCATCCCAACTTGGGACAATATTCTAAAATACTGACATTTTTATTCACTGGAATTTTTTAAAAAAAATTAATTTTGAAAATATTAGAATGACTACATGGTTACATTTTGTTTTAACAATGTCAGCACATAATATAAAATACTTCACTCTATGTAAAAATTATTACATATAACATTAAAATAAGGTATAATACAGAAGTCAAAATGCGAAAGAATGAAATAAAATGAAATGTGAAATTTGGAGCAATGGTCAATAATAAAACCAAATCCTCCATTTTGATGGTGAATCATTAAAAAAAAAATCAAATGATTATTTCATGGAAATGACACATTCCTGTGAAAATGCAGTGTTGCCACAATAGCATTTTCTGACACAAAACTGTTTCATCAAAAAGTTTTCAACCAGCTGTTGAAGATACCATGTAATTTGCCCCTTGTGATTATTCCCAAGAGTACACACTTAAAACCCAAATTCACTGGTGAACAAGGGTTTTGGAATACACACAGAGCAAATGTCTTCATTGACACAAATGAAGCTCTAATGAATTATAACTGGTGCATGGACAGCAGCCAAACTCCACCCAGGGTTAATTTTGAATACTTTCTTGGTTTGAATAGAACATGTCACACATTTCTAGGTTTTGTCCAATTGTAGTTTATTTTTAAATGATCCCTCAAATGGAAGTAAGTAGTGTATATGTCAGTTCACAAAACAGAACAAAATACCATGTGCATGTGTGTGTTAATGAACTATAATTACATAATTATTGGTATTGTGAAAAACAGAAAGGCAGATGTCTCCATCCCTCCTCCACCCTTCCCATAAGCAAATGGTTGGAAAAGCAATGTAATCTAATCTGATGAGACACACAGCTCAATACATTTCTCACACAGCTAAAAACAAGCCCAGCAAGAGTAGCAGTATTTCCCCTCTTAAGGCAATTGAAAAAGAAGTGAGTGGCTAAAGGAGATTGGTCTAAAGTTTTACCTACAGAGGGCCAGAGAGAATCAAAGACCATGCTTCAGGCTATACATTTGTCAGAGACATAATTTGCATGATGAAGAGTACAATGTTTAAAAGACTTTTATGAAACCAATTGGGGTATTTTGACCAATATGACGTAGATGTGTTCTGCCACTAACCAGAATCCAATTAAATGTGGCTCTTAATTCCTAAAGTAAAGACAGTGAAAGGAGAATCTGGCTGTCATCTGTTCACTACTGAGCAAGATTCATCCACGAGTTAAAGAACATCTAGCTCACTGTGGGGGCAAGTATGTGTTTCTTTATTTCATGTTTTTAACTGCTAAGGCCAGAATCACTGGGGCTACTTGAGGAGTAAGATACTATTCAATTGGGGTAAACATGGCAGAAAACTCAGGTTATTATTAAATGTCTTAAACAGTTTACTGTAAAAATAAAAGATTTGAATAGTCTTAAAGATCCCCAAGATAAACTTAATTTAATTTTAATGCTGTGCACCATGACTTTTCCTTTTTTAAAGTCTACAATGAGCAATATAAGGGTTTGCAATCATACTGCCATGACTTCTCCAGTTTTTGTCATGTCAGCTTTAATTGTAACTCCCTAATTTATATTCTAACAAAAGGCTGTTCAAAAGTTCCATGTTCTCCCACCGAGGAGTTTAAAATGTACATATTATACTTCAGCAGCGTGAAAGTGCTCCTGTCCAACTTGTGGGAGAGTAAACTGGATTGAAAGAGTTTAGGACTGGCAGGATAAGGAGGCTGGGCCTGAAAAACAGTCCCACTGCCCTCAACCCCACTTCTTCGTCAAGTGTGGAGCTGCCCTGGGCCCCATGCTGGCTAGTGGCTTTGCTTGGTGCAGAGGGTCTGGCTAGGAGGGAAGGTAAAGGGAGAGGAGACAGATCTGATGAGGAGCCATCATGCAAGCAAGAACTATGGCTGGGCAAAAAGACTGTGACAAGAAATGGGGGGAGAGAACACAGACTGGAGACAGAACCAGGTGAGGGAAATTAGAACTGAAAGCCACTGAGAATGGGGAACTTGGGTGGGAAAAGCAACTGGAGGACCAGAAAGAAGAGCATGGGGAAAGAGAGGTCAGTTGAGTAGCTAACAAGGAATTGGGATTGGCTGGGGAAGGAGAATGGAACCTGAACATGGGTGGGAGACTGTGACAGAAAATTTGGAGGAGTGTCGCTTCTTGGTAAAAAGACTGGAACTGGGGTCAGATGCCTGAAGAGTAGACTCTGGGACTGGTTAGATAAAGAGAATGAGACTAGGACAAGGAGCAAGGATGCAAGGAAGAGACAGGATTCTGACAATGGCAGGTTGGCATGGACAGAAGAATTTGTGCTCACTGAAGAAGCATGCTCCCCTTCTGATTCTGAAATGGAAACTCAAGGTCTCCAAGTCTCATCATTCCTCTGCTGTGAGCAAATATCAGTGAAACCCCTTGGCAAACTGAGTCACATCCTCTTATAATTCTAATCCACCTAGAAGATGACAGCCTACTACAGCTATCAATTATTTTGTTAGCTCAAGTGGCAGAACTCTGTGCATTAGAACTAAAGGTTTTATGCAAATGAAGCAGATGAGTGTCACTATGATGCGGCATGATGGATTTTTTTGATTGTTGTTTAAAAATAGGGACATTATATATACACACATAGCTAAATTAAAAAAAGACAAAATGCAAAGTCAAGCTGCCAAAAGTTAGGAATAGAAAGTAATAAGGTTACTGGGGACTATGTAAATTGAGTATTATGCATTTAATTTCCAAATTTTGTATAGACCTAAATACTGAAATCTTAAACCTATACATTTTCAAGATTCAATTTCAATATTCTGTTTATATCTAAAACTGAAATTTCCTAGTGGGTTTATTTGCAGAGTATTTTAACTGTAAATAAGCAGAGGTTTCCCAGAGGGTTTACTTCCACAGCATTTCAAATGTGAAATGTGTTAATTGACCTATCAATAATGTATTCTTGCTCTTCTAATGAAGATGTAATTCCAGTATTAATCAATTGACTCATTTAGTAATCTCTCACTGCCTTTAAAATGCCTAACAGCTTATGCATATTCATTTTGCTTCAAAAATACATTTTCAGTCTAAGTGGGATGCCAACATGCCTTTTATACATCTTTTGTGAAAAGACAGGAAATACCAGCAAAAGGATGATTCTCCCAAATGAAAATTACCCTGTTAAATATTACCAATGTACAAATTTAAATATTTCAAGGCATCATAAACTCTTTTAAATCCCACTCTTTTCTTATTTAGAAAAGAAGCATCAAAGGCAGGCTCTCTGATTTCAAATGGAATTTTGTCATTAAAAAGTCAATGGGTCCATCACTTCACCCCAAATGCATAGGCTATATCTACACAGCAGCATTATTTCAGAATAACTGACGGTATTCCAAAATAACATAGTGCACGTCTACACTACAAGTCTTTATTTCAAAATAATGGCATGTTGGGGGACTTTTTACTCCTGTAACCCCCATTTTATGAGGTATAAGGGAAGTTGAAGGAAGAATGTTCTCCCTTAGACTTCCTGTGGCATAGACAGTGTTAAATGCCAAATTAAGCTATTTCAACTTAAGATATGCAACTGACATAGCTGAAGTTCCATAGCTTAATTAGAGTTTTTTCTCCTATGTAGGCGTGCCCTGCGATCTAAGCGCATATGCCTAGAAACAAAAATTCAGATTAGGACCTTAAAGGCCACTCTTTGCTTTTGGATTTGAAACAGTAAACCTGGGGAACTCTTTCCTTGCCAAACAAAATCTTTGACCATTTCACTAGTTTTATTTTCTATAAAGATGATGAATTGAAATCATTCAAAGCAGTGAAAAAAGTAATCTAATAATCAAGAGAGGACTATCATTTTCACATTTATTCTCCCTAACCAATTTATTAAAAGATGCTTCCACTTATGGCCATTTGAGATTTGATTCAGTAACAGGATATCATTAGTTTCATAAAAAGATTCAACCGTGGGAGTCAATGTGATCCCTAAATACTTTATTCTGTTATTTAAAACTTTAAAAAAGGACATTCTTTAATCAAGCATTCCTTAATTACATTATATTTTGTCAATATTGTGCAGAGGATTATTTCCATTAATCTTGAGCCCAGAGTTCATGCCATACTCTTCAAGAACACCTAAGATTAAAAGGGACAGGATTTATTTAAAACAGAAGAAAAATATAAATCTGTCATCTAGCAATACAGGGTGATCATTCTTTTAATTCAAACCAGTGTCATTTTTACAATTATTGTTAATATACTTGTGTATGGCTCAAGTCAGAAACCAAACAGAAATGGAGAATGTGGGCAATCCTGTTTTGCTTCTTAAAATAAAAATAAAGTCTTAGAATTCTCTCTATTAATTAGGATAATATTTTAAGGTACTTTTACTAGTTGGGAAAGCTGATATCTTAATTTGTTTCCATGACTGTAATATGAAGCCAGATCAGGGGTGAGCAATAAATAGCCTGGGCTAGATGCGGTTTGCCAGGGATAGTCACTGGCAAGCTGTCAAACATTAATTCACCTGCACATCAATAAGAATGGCTCATAGCTCCCATTGGCCATTGTTTACCATTCCCAGCCAATGGGAGCTGTGAGAAGCTGTGGCTCTCTAGACCCTCTCCAATTTCTCCACATCTTTCTTGAAATGCGGTGTCCAGAAATGGACACAATACTCCAACTGAGGCCTAACCAGCGCAGAGTAGAGCAGAAGAATGACTTCTTGTGACTTGCTCACAACACACCTGTTAATGCATCCCAGAATCAGGTTTGCTTTTTTTTGCAACAGCACCACACTGCTGACTCATATTCAGCTTGTAGTACACTATGACCCCTAGATCCCTTTCTGCCGTACTCCTTCCTCGACAGTCGCTTCCCATTCTGTATGTGTGAAACTGATTGTTCCTTCCTAAGTGGAGCACTTTGCATTTGTCTTTATTAAACTTCATCCTGTTTACCTCAGACTATTTCTTCAATTTGTCCAGATCATTTTGAATTATGACCCTATCCTCCAGTGCAGTTGCTCCCTCCCATTTCCGACCCATCTCTCAGGTCTCCATGTTCTCCACTTACCTGTGGGCTTTGCTTACCTGTCCCTGTCGAACCTAGTTTAAAGCCCTCCTCACTAGGTTAGCCGGTAATCTGAAGAAGTAGGCTGTGCCCACGAAAGATCATGATACCACTTACATATTTTGTTAGTCTGTAAAGTGCTACCAGACCATTTGCTTGCTCTTTTTATCTGTAACAGACTAACTCAGCTACCCCATGAAAATCAGAAAAAGATACGCAATTTGCAGTACACAAATTGAGTATCTTTTTCTAATTTACTTTTAAAAGAGGTATTTCTGAAATTCAGTGTGTATACACGGTGCCAAATTTCAGAAAAAAAGAGCTCTTTCCACACATCCCTTATTTCTCGTAGAATGAGGTTTACAGGGATGGTAAAAGAGCACATCCACTTTTTTGAAAAAAATTCAAAGGGTATCCCGGAAAAGCAATGCATTCTAGACGTAGCCTAAGATAAATAGATAAATATTTTTAGAATATATTGTGGGACACAGAGAAAAAAGTGCAAACACTTTAGTTGAGAATTTTTGTGCTTCCAGTAATCTATTAATCTTAAATCTGGAAAGTGTTTCAATAATGCCTTTGAACTCAGGAGTAAATAAGAACAGATTTTTCCTTATGAAAACAACACACTGTTAATACTACACTCAATTCTTATACTATTTTAGCATGAAGCTAATTCCAAAAAGTATTTATTTTAAAAAAGGGAGGAGGGACGAGAGAGAGAGGGACACAAGAACCCCACACCATACGTAGGATTGCCAATTCTGACAAACTATTCCTGGAGATTTTTTTTTCCTCCAGCATGACGTCATGTAATTTTCTTAAAATAGTCTATTGAAATCTCCAGGGTTGCTTTCAATAGTCACCAGGAGATTCATGCTGTTTCTGGGAGACTCCAGGCTAATGTCAGTGAATTAACAATCCTACCCATACCTCAACCCACCCATCAGGAGAGATATGAATCTATAAGTGGGGCTCTGATAGATTAACAATTAAATATATTACTAAGGAGCAATCTCTGACTCTCGGTAGCTAAAAATATTAGATTTAAATATGACATAACATGTAATGACTCTATGTAACATTAACAGACACAAAGGCAAATATGCTGAAGAGAGTATTTAGGGGAAAATGAGGAATTTCATTTATATTTGTGTTTCCTGGTTATTTAGTAATATTGTATGTCATGAAGTTGATGTTTCTTTTTTAATTTACTGTATTTTTAAAACATTATTTTAGAGGCAATTAGATGGAAAAAAATAAGCATATGGTAGATTTTTTGTTGTAAGAATACATTTGCCCAGTATTCCTAGAAATAAAACCTACCATATGTTTCATTTTGCTGCCTTTCAATGTCATTGACTGTCTCCTGGTTCTTTATTGTGGGAAAAAGCTGTACAGAAATTCCTTCTCTATTGTGTACACTTTGAACATGTTCCCCTTCCCTTATCTCTCTCAGGGTACATCTACATTGCAGTTTTTCCTCTGTAGTCACTTCCCACATAAAGGAAAGGGTTTTTTCCCCCCCTATCACTGTACTCAATCTCTCTCTCTCTCCTGCCAAGCCTAGTCTTCAGTGAGGTTAGGTTGACCTAACTACTTCACACAGGGCACAAACATTTTCACAGCTCCAGCTATGTAATTAGGTTGATCTAATTTTAAAGGTACAGACCAGGCCAAACCTGAACAAATCCAGTCTTCTTTTTCATGTCTCTAAATCATTCTTTTCACTGATCATCTATTTCTGTTACTCTTTTTTGAGTCATGCTGATCAAAACTCATCACATTATTCCAGCAAAGAATCATACCATTTTTATATAGATAAAATTTGCATATTCTATTTATAAGTATGTTCTTTGTTTTCTGTCTAATGAGAAATTTTTATTTGGCTGTTCACAGTGAAACTTGGGTTTTCTTGAGTCATGAAGGCCTCGGCAAGATCCGGCCCACGAAGCCACCAGATCCAGCCCCCAGACACAAAGGGGAACCCCCAGGCAGGCTCCTGCTTGCTTCCCACCACCTGCACACTACTCAGAAAAGTGGCTGCCAGGCCCTTTGTGTTTCTCAGTTCTGCACCTGAGGCTGGGAGAGGATTCATGAGCACAATCCCATTGGCTGGTTAATGGGAGCTGCTTGTTTGAATAACAGGCAGCACACGAAGCACCACTTCCCACCCCTCCCTTCCAACCCTCTGCCCCCTCACTCCTGCCGCCTTACTCCACATAACCAAAATCCTCTGCCCCCTCCTGCACCCACACTCCCTCCCAGAACCTGCACCCCAAAACTATCCCTAGGTCCCAACCCCCTTCTGCCTTAGGTCACGACCCAAACCCCTGCACCCCAGTCCAGTGCTCCAGGTCACAACTGCCTCCTTCACCCAAACTCTCTCCACACTCCCTCTTGTACACTAATCCCTTACCTGGAGCTCCCTTCTGCATCTAACCTCCATCCTAGTCCCTGTACCTCCTCCATACATATCATGAAAGAATGCAGCCCTCAACCATTTTCCAAAATCTTAGAGTGCCCCCCCCCATCAAAAATTATTGCCCACCCCTGATTTAGAGCCTTCAAAATTATTGCTTCCAATGCTCCCTGGAGCCTCACAGGCAAGTGGGTGTTGGGCTAGACTGGCAGGGAGAAAAGAATGTCTTCCCTCATTCCCCACTGACTATTTCTTCCTGTACTCTATTTTAGCCAGTTACTCAGCATCTCACTCCATAACTGTTTGGTTTCTTTAATAACTTCAGTGATGGCAGAATTCAGATCTCCGTATTCAGCTAAATAATATTTTAGTGACACTGATTTTACATGGGATTAGCTGCTAAGAAAGTATTACTGAGAATGAGTAAGGTTAACAGAATCTGGATCCAAACATTCAACAGTGATCACATGAGAATTTCTCTCATGTATATTAGTATTGGCTCAATCAATGAATTGAACACTTATGAATTTATGGCTCTCCCTTTTTTTCCCCTCTCTGACCTCTTGTACATGAGAAAGGAAGGGTTTTATTGGGCATCCATCCTCAGCTCCCTTATGTAATGAGAATGCTTTATAAGAGCAATGTCTGTATATATGCAAATAGTTACCAGAAAGAATGCTGTCTACTGGCATAAATTAGGAGGCTGAATAAAGTAATTGTTGTTAAACACTTTAAATGGATTACTGGGTGCAGCTTTGAACAGCTAAGATACAATGGCTGGACATTAGCAAAGTAGGGGCCCTATATCCCCATGTAACTGGAGTACATAACTGAGCCTAAAATTTTTCTCTACGTGAATTTGGGAAGTGAAGAAATTGCTTTGCAAACAAAATGTCATAGCAATCTTTGGCCACTGCTAGCATTCCAGTCCTTAATTAGAACAAGGCAGCCTAAGGTTAGTTCAAAACTTTTTTTCTTCCTACAGCTCACATATCTTCCAAATACTGATAAGAGGTGACTATTTTGGGGGTGGTCCTGATATGAAGAAATTGGAAAGGGAAACTATACAGAAGTGCAGTGTCTGATCTTTAAGCCAGTAGTAGAAATCAAACACAAAACTATGCTCAGAGCTAAGCCACCATGCTGGCAGCTAATTGAAGAGCAGGGTGGCTGCTATAACACACAGAGTACATGAACAGAGTTGACTAAATGTTACACATTTTAAATGTCATCTTACTGACAATGTTAATGTACTCTTCTTGTCTTCTCTGATATGGGCCATGTCTTCATGTGGCTTAAGTAACATGAGGATTTGTCAAAATAATACACTGCTAACTAATTTGTGATTTTTCAAATTACTTAGCAAATGTTATTTCCTTCTATCTTAAGTGAAGGACCAATTCTTATTGCATGCCAATCTAAACAAATGCTATTTGCTATCTGGGTGTAAAGAGTTAACTTACTGAAAAAACATGCAAGATATGCAATGTGACATTGACACATGATTATATAATGATCCCTATTTGCAACTTCCCTATAATGAAATAGGGAAACTTGTAAATTAAACAGCAACAAAATATGGTTTTTAGAAGTGTGAATTTGATCTATCACACAAACAGAGAAAATAATGAAGATTAGTCATTTTATTGTATATGGGAACCCCAGACACAAATTCAAGTTAGCCTCCCTTGCAGCAAACAACTCTGACTCAGGGTACGTCTAGACCGCAGACTTCTTTCAAAAGAAGCTTTTCCAGAAGAGATCATCTGAAAAAACTTCTTCCGAAAAAGAGTGTCCACTCTTCCAAAGCACATCAAAAAAGTGGTCTGCTTTTTCAAAAGATAGTGTCCACACTGAATGGATGCTATCTTGCATTTAAGATGTGATTACTATGGCTGGAGTGGCCAATAGGGCACCTGTGATTTTTCCTGGAGGCCTCTTCTTTCTACAAAATTCCCTCTTTCCCGTCCAAACATTCCTTTTTTCTGAAAGAGCTCTTTCGGAAAAGGCATTCTTCCTCATAGACTGAGCTTTACCAATGTTGGAAAAAACCCTGAGTTCTTTCGATTTTCTTTCAAAAGAACGCAATAGCAGTAAATGAAGTTTTCAGAAAAATCATGGTTTTTCCAAAAAACCCTGCAGTCTAGATGCACCCTCAGTGATACATTGGTATCCACTGGCAAATGGCACAAGGAGCGCATATAGTTTTGTTAAATCCCTTGTCAGATATATGCCTAATATTTCACCAAAGGGGGCCATATGAGTTCTCTACTGAGAACCATTAGCTCATTGGTTGTCATAATCATTCTGAAATGTATGCATGGATATTATTTGAGGAGTTAGATATTTATATTAATAATTATGATAAGGTCTTAAAATTCAGGCAAGTCACCAGGAGGAATGTTCCTTTCATAGAAGAGGTAGAACACTCACGCATTTCCCTGTCTGGCAATTTCTGTATTGTATACCTTCTTGCATACTCAGCCAGGAGTTGACTGAGCAATTGACAAATCAATAAGAAGTCAGCAGGAGGCAGGGGTGGAGAAAGGGACAGCTAATCTACTATACATTTCACAGAGTGAAATCATCTAATAAACCATCTTGTTAGTCTTTAAAGTGCTACATTGTCCTGCATTTTGCATAACTAGTCCAGTACTACTGGTCCATAAATGTATTTAAGCCCAGGTCAGTGAACCTAAAATATACCAGTCTGCACCTACAAGTAATCACTGCATTTTTATTGTTTTATCATTAACAAAAAATTAGATGAAATCTTAATTTTTTTTCTACCTCAGTCTCTAGAAGAAGATTATTCATGCTTCCTCCTACATGCAGTAGACAAGCTAATAGAAAAGCACCCTCTACATTTGTCAGAGTAGCAGTTTAACTGGGTCATTTTTCTGTCTCTTGCCTTGAGCCTTCAAAGTTGAATGCATTTCCTGTGAGGTTCCCAGGCTTCCCAGGAAAAGAATTTTCAGCAATCACTGCAGATTGTTATCCTGATCCATGTTCTTCTTCCATTTGAAGAACTGTTGTATTGCAATGGAGGCAGCTTTTTTTCCTGGCCAAGTGCCACAAATGATATTCCATGATTCCCAGATTACTGAAGGCCTGTGTCAGACAGCATGTTTGAGTACTCTATTATGGCTAGTCATTAGTGTTCCCTCTAAACTGCATGGCAGCACAGTTTCACTGGTGATTAATCAGCCTCTCCCAATCAAAGGCTTAGGGCTCCTTGCAGTGACTGGGCTGGGCTGATTAATCACCTGTGAAGCTGTGCTGCCCTGAAGCTTAGAGGGAATACAACTTAGTCATCATGGGAAAAGTCTTGATTGGGTCTTGGAGGGTGCAGGGGAAGGTTAGAGGGAAGTCACAATTTTAGTTTTCAAATAGGTAAAGCGAATAGCACAATACTGGATTTAAGCCACCAAAAACAATAGACACCAATACATTGTTAGATGTGTATACAGCCAAACTGTGCGAATTCCTGGATGATATTTGGTTGGGAGAAGGTCAGCTATTTTTACAAGGCTTTGAAAATTAAAAAAAAAAAAACACACCTTGAATATCACTTTGTCATGGAAGTCAGAAGCACGAGTAAGTTAGTATTATTGATAAAGCAACTTCCAGTAAAGGTAAGAAGGGGTACCTGTAATATACTGGTTATGCAAATATTCTCAAAAAAATTAGAGATAGTTACACTTCCAGTAGGGTACTTGAAACATTTAAGAGATCAAATTACTTATTCAATAGTTCTGTGTCAACATTGTGCATTCCATGAATTACTTTACTGCAAGGATTTTACCAGCACTTGTGACATTTTTAGGTCTTCTGCATAAATATGTTTGAGAGATTGAACCAGATGTAGTGTGTGTTTCTAGTTTGAATAGAGACTATGACAGATTCTAAGAAATTCTTATCTAATCCATTGGTTCACTGCTTTTTCATGGAATGGAACACATTTTTAAAAACAGTTATACAAGGACGTCCTTCCTATAGATGGGGAAGAAAACTGCTTTGCTTATAAAAATTAGTCACCATTCCTAACTGGATTGAGTTTCACACTATTTCTTGTTTATTCTTATAAATAAAAAAAAAATACAAGTAACTAATACACAATAGCTATTTTTAACAATCATTGCATTTATTCAACTGATCGGTAAATAGACTACATATACTGGGCATTTCATTTTAATTTCTATATTGTTTAATGATTTCTTTAAAAAACTTTGTTCCATTTTTAAGTTGGCATCAGGACAGATTAATATTTGCATGGCTGAATTTGATTGACAAGTTTGATTAGATGTAGGGGGTTGATTTTTTTTTTTATTAATTCAGAGTTATGCTAACTGTTAAACACGGAATCCAGAATTAACAACATTAGAGGCATCTGGCTGTATTTTTGCATGAAACATCTTTGTAATGAAACTGCTCTTTCAATAAATAAAAAAAAATAGATTTATTGCTGGGTTTGTTTTATTTTCAGAACTGCGGCCTCTCCCTGAACTCTTAAACAAAAACACTCTTCAGGGGAAAGATGATGTCATTTTAGCTGAAGCATTATTTTCGTGTTGTACCTCCAAAATGTATAAAAATAAAATTGACTGTTGCTCTTATTTATAAGGTCATATTTTACCAAGCTTTTTTTAAACTTGTCACAATATGTCCTTATCCTCTGGCTGGCACATTATGCTCTAATTAAAATGAATATGTCATGCTGAAATACAAGTGATTCAACACTTCACTAGACTAAAACTTGAATTTTAAATATAGTTAAAAGGAAAGTCAATGCTATGTGGTAAAAACTGGGATCAGCCACAGCAATTTAATTTTGCATATGGGATAGCGAGGGGTCAACATGAGGAGGTCCAGATAGAAAATGCAGAATAAAAATTTCCTAAAATGAGTGCATGGGAAAACAACTAAATATATTATATACCACTTAATCAAAATGCACTTAACAGGGAAATCCGCTTAAGTGAAATTGGTACCCTGGGAAACATTTAAGCCTAATAGTACATCATGACCACACTGCTGTTTAATGGGGGTGATAATTCTGTTTAATGGGGATACCATCTAGTGATTAAGTGATGCTTAAGTCTTTGTGTGTGTCTCATTTTCATCCCTGTTCTGTTTCCTCCTCTTACAACACCTTATATTACCTCCCTTAGCTGGATACATACAGAAAATATGCAACATAGGTATGAGTTCAACCATCAAAGTTTAGCATATTGCAAAATTTGAGGGCATACAAAGTTAGGCTTTAAACCATTTTGTAGTACGAAGTGATTTATTTGTGGTCCTAAATTCCAGTTTTTTCTCTCTCTCTCTCTCTCTCTCTCACTCTCTCACTCTCTCACTCACTCTCTCTCACACACACACACACACACACACACACACACACACACACACACACACACACACACAAGATGCTAAGTTGTGCACTTCATGCCTGTCACTGGAGCTGGACAAAGGAAGGACAGACTCTTTCCCCAGCACAGAAAGTGGCTTCTCCTGCTTTCCAGGCCTGTCCAGTCACACAGCTTCCTGGAAAGCAGCCTTACTAGCGAGGGGAATTTCCTTTCTAATCAAGAATTCTGTATGTTTGGGATACTGTGGTAAATGGCCTGTATCTCAAACAGGTTCTTCTGCACTTTAACTTAGATAACACATACTCATGTCCAAAAAATGGTATGGATAGGAGTGAGGCAATATAGGTGAATGTCATGGGCCAACTCACCAGTACAGCACCTCCAGCTGGCTGCTCTATGAATTAGCTTGTTGTTTTATGGACACCTCCCTCAAGCTAGTATCTCCCTAGCTGTGTCTACATTAGCAAAAACTTGCCACCTGTCTACACTGGCCATGAGTTCTTGCACAAGAACACTGACATTCTAATGTGTGAAATCAGTGCTTCTTGTGCAAGAACTATGATGCTCCCGCTCAGGAATAAGCCCACTTGCACAAGTGTTCTTGCGCAAGAGGGCCAGTGTAAAATGGCCATCGACACTTTCTTGCGCAAGAGAACGTCTACACTGGCACAGATGCTTTTGCGCAAAAGCACATCTCTTGTGCAGAAGCACATACCAGTGTAGACACTCTCTTGCACAAATACTTTAACGCAAAAACTCTTGCGTTAATAGTATTTGCGCAAAATCTTGCTAATGTAGGTGTAGCCCCTATGTTCCTTTTTTTACCCCAGCAGTACCCAGTCCAGTCTCTCTGTGCCCCCTTCTGGGGGTGGAGGAAGCGTGTTGTTTACTTCACGCACTCCAGGATCCTCCCCTTCCAGGGGCTCCCAGGGATCACCCAGTGTCCCTGTATCCACCTTGCCTCAGTGACACACTGCCAGCCTTCATCTAGCCCCTACCTCAGGGACAAACTGCAGTCTGCAATGGCCACTCATCACTGGCAAAGGGGTGTGGAGCTGCTGCCCCTGACTACCCTCGCTTCCTGTCTACAGCCCTAGTAGCCATGGGCCTTGCTTCAGGCCCTGCAGCCTGGGAGCTTGCTTGGCCAGAGCTTCCCCAGCACTGCCTTCCTTCCTTCCCTAGCACTGCTCTACCTCCAGGAAGCCTCTTGTTTCCCTATCAGTCAGGTCCCTACTGCACTCACTTCTCCTTCCAGGAGTCCTTTTTCATATGGTCCCCAGTTGGGCCCTCATTAACAGAGCTGCTTCAGCTGGGGCTTCTCTTAGCCCTCACTTAGGGCTGGGAGTTTTGCCCTTAAAGGGCCAGTACAGGGCAAACGCCCTGTCATAGTGAGGTAATATATTTTATTGGGCTAACTTCTGTTGGTGAAAGGCTCAAGCTTTTGAGCCTTAGTGATTTCATTAGATCTGGGAAGGTAACCAAAGAGGTACGTGAGCTATATGAAAGCTGGAGTTTCTCTTTCCTTCATAGCCTTGCTTAATCAATAGTACAACTTGAATATTTCCCCTTTCTTTGTGCTCTTACTTTTTCTAATGAGTGTCAGTTCACCTAGCATTACTGATGAACAAGAGGGCTGTGTCTACACTGGCACGATCTTGCGCAAAAGCGACCACTCTTGTGCAAAAACTTGCTGCCTGTCTATACTGGCTGCGTGTTCTTGCGCAAGTAAACTGACATTCTAATATATGAAATCAGGGATTCTTGTGCCAGAACTCTGATGCTCCCACTCAGGAATAAGCCCTTATGCACAACTGTTCTTGCGCAAGAGGCCAGTGTAGACAGGCAACATGAATTGCTTGCTCAAGAAAGCCCTATGGCCATGAGAGCTTTCCTGCGCAAGAGAGCATCTACACTGGCATGGATGCTCTTGTGCAAAAGCACATCCCTTGCACAGAAGCACATGCCAGTGTAGACGCTCTCTTCTGGAAGACTTTTTGCAGAAGAACTCTTCTGCAAAAGAGTTTTTGCACGAGAACGTGCCAATGTAGACACAGCCAAGCTGAAGAAATGGGAAGGGGAAGCTATGTGCCTAGCAATCAGACAATAGACTTTATGCTAATAAACTCCTAAAATATAGCAGAAAGAAAAACTTAATAGAAAAGCAGCAACAAGGAAAACTCCCCTCCTCACCACTTAGTGCCATTGTTGGGAGTCTAAGCTTAACAGCTGTTTGCTCCTTATTTGAGCTCACTAAAGGTCATCTGAAACTTCTGGAGATATTTCTCATAATGACAATATCCATAGCGATGTGACATAATCTATGTCAGAGAGGGGGAGAAAAAGTGGAAGGTGAAACTGAGAGTCCAAAGAAATTTACAATGTTAGCAAGCTATAATTCTGTAGAGAAGAATGTGGGAAGATAATTCATTGATTCACACTATAAGAAATTGTAAGGAACAAAGGGGACCTGCTAGACAGCATGCAACTTAAGAAAATCAAGAATGAAAAATTTCTGGCCTACCTTTTATAGCACTCTGGACAGAAAATGAATTAACAATATTTTAAATTGTATATATCTACTGAGAAACAAATACAGCCAAATACAAAATAAGGAGGCTTCTAAACAGAGATGGGTAAACAGCTGACAGAAAACAATTTATTCGACAAATTAGCTCTTTGTTTTGCTCGAGCTATCCACAAAGAGGTTTTCTGATTTATGCCAGACATTTCAGGAACAGATCAGATGAACATATTCCATCCTATGGATTGCTTGCAAATTGCTCATTGCAAATATTTCAACTCTGATATTGAACTATTGTATCTGGTCCTTGACTGAATGATTCTTAGCAGTTCGGGTCTCCTGCCGCACGTCTTACATATGGGCTCTGCTATCCCTGATCTACACTAGAGAGTTATTTAAAAAATAACTCCTCTTTAATTCAAAATAATAAGTGGAATGTCCACACTACCTAGCCTGTTATTTTGAAATAGCAGGCTGGTTATTTTGAAATCTGTACTCCTGCTTTCCTTGGGGAATAAACTATTCCAAAACAGTCATTTCTGGAGTTATTACTTCAAATTTAGTTATTTCAAAATAATTTCCTAGTGTAGACATATCCCTAGGCTTCTTGGGCTTGGCTCCTTCCTGATTGGGGGTTGAGGAGCGTGCGGGAAAGAAGGAGTATTTCTCAAAAGCCAACTATTTGTTCTACCAAAAAGAGAAGTTATTCACAGTAAATCGGTAGATCTATTACTATCCCTCTCCCTCCTTACATGAGGAATGAAATATAATAATGCTGCATAGTGATTGTGATGTGCCATGACAGTATATTTACTGCTTACTTGCATAGGACGGAAAAATAACCTCTGTGGAAACTGTTCTCCCTCCAGAATCCCAAATACTGGAACCTGCCAGATGCATAGCCCTTCTGCCTCCCGGTATCAGTGTGGATTTTGTACCTTTTATCCTTCTGAATGGGCTAAAACGGCAAGAGAAAATATTGTGCTAGGTTACCAAAGGGATTACCAAGAGGATTAAGCAGTTTTCAGTAGTATAAGGGTAAACAAGAAATTAGGTTCCATGATAAATGAGGAAGCAGATGTGATAGGACATCATCATCAAATGGAGACTAATCAGAGGAAGGAAACAAAAATGAACAGTGGGCTGGAAGACATGACTTACCATGCTCTATGTAAAAACAATGAGAAGTCCTGTGGCACCTTTGGGTACGTCTACACTACAGCGCTAATTCGAACTAACTTAGTTCGAATTAGTTAATTCGAACTAAGCTAATTTGAACTAATGCATCTAGAACTAAAAACTAGTTCGAATTAGCGTTTTGCTAATTCGAACTAGCGCGTCCACACTGATTGGATGCAGGGGCGCATTTAAGGGTGGCTGAAACTGGTTCTGGCAGGGCATCAGGTTAGTAATTGCGTTGTGTGGCTGCTGTCTGAGGCTATCTGAGGTTCGTGCTTAAAGGGACTCCCCTGGACAGCGGGTTCTCAGCTTTTCCTGCTTGCTTGCCAACCTCGTCGAGGGACAGCAAAGCGTTGGTCTCTGTGCCCGTCTGTGTCGGTGCTTCCCTTCGGGGACGCCGCCGCAGGTGGCAACATGGAGCCAGAGCTCGCCCTGCACCTTCTGGTGCACTTTCTGGACTTGCTACTGCAAGCCTGCCACCAATGGCTCGAGGCTGCCTGGCACCACCTGGTGCACATCAGCCCCCTGCCTCTCCACCTGGCCGCCCTGGGGGCCGTGGAGGAGCCGCGGCGGCGCGCCAGCACCGGCGTGCCCCACCGCATCTGGCGTCTGGACACCAGCAGCGACTGGTGGGACCGCATCGTCCTGGAGTGCTGGGAGGACCAACAGTGGACCCAGAACTTCAAGATGAGGAGGGACACCTTCTTGGAGCTCTGTGAGTGGCTCGCCCCTGCTCTGCGCAGAAGGGACACTCGCATGAGGCCCGCCATCCCCCTCCAGAAGCGGGTGGCCATCGCCCTCTGGAAGCTCTCCATGCCGGACAGCTCCCGATCCATCAGGAACCAGTTCGGCGTGGGGAGATCCACCTTCGGAGCAGTGCTCATGCAGGTACGGTCCCTCTGCCCCGGGGTCTATCACGTCCCGGGGGGCAGGGACGGCATGAGCCCCCAGGAGGCGGTCCAGAGCCAGAAAGTGGGGGTACACCTCCGGGTCGGCCCCTGGCAGGCAGGCCCGGGAGTAGGACTGCTGCAGGCCCTTGATCTTGCAGCGCACCTGCTCCTGGCTGCGCTGGTGGCCCCTGGCAGCCAGGCTGGCAGCCATGCGGCCGTAGACAGCCGCGTTCCTGTGGCTAGTGCGGAGATCGTGGACATTGGAGGCTTCCCCCCAAACCTTGATGAGGTCCACTATCTCTGCACTAGACCACGCGGGCGCCCGCCTCTTGCGGCCCCAGGCAGGGTCCTGGGAGCTGCCAGGCTGGTTCCGGGAAGAGGGGGAGGGTTGGGTGTCATTGGGTGGCTGGCTCATGGGTGTCAGCTGCTGGGTGTGCTGGCACGGGTGCTGGAAGCCTTGCAACTGGCACAAACTGTGTAGCCGGCCCGTGGCCCTTTACTGCCCCCCTCCCGGCCCCGGAGCCCTTAGAGTTTGCCTGCTGTTGGCCAGAGTGGCCACCAGGGCAAGCTGGGAAGGGCTAGCCTCCCACTAGTTCGAATTAAGGGTCTACACAGCCCTTAATTCGAACTAGGAAATTCGAACTAGGCTTAATCCTCGTGGAATGAGGATTACCTAGTTCGAACTAAGTGCTCCGTTAGTTCTAGTTAAATTCGAACTAACGGAGTGCTAGTGTAGCACCTATGAAAGTTAGTTCGAACTAACATCCGTTAGTTTGAACTAACTTTGTAGTGTAGATATACCCTTTGAGACTAAAACTATGTATAGCTCATGAGCTTTCAAGAGTAAAACCCACTTCATCAGATAAGAGGTAAATTCATAGAGCAGTCAATCTTTACTCATAAGAGACAACTAAGAAGAGGGCCACATCAGTGTTCCCTACAAGCTCAATGCTACCCAACTGATTAGCAGAGCATCCACAGTGCTCACATCAAGCAGGCAGTACTGGTGGTGTACCGGTGGTACACATCCCCACAAGCCTTGGCACATATAAATTTTATTCCATATGTCGATGGAAAACATTACAGGGAAAACATTGGGCTACAGGTAGCTGAGCAAAAATGGGGAGGGAGGGTTTCGGGAACAATGGAAAAACAACAATGAGGTAAATGGAGGGATTCAGAAAAATTATCCTTAGACGTCTGAATAGCCATCTGCAACTTCTAAATACATTTTGTTTTGATATGCCTTAAAATGTGGCATATACAACTAGGAATTCTACCAGGTATTTATCCAGAATACTGTATATGAATAGTTTCCCAAAACCAAATTATGTTTGTTAAACTACTGGCAAATGCTTCACCCCAAAATCAAATAGTCCCAAAGACCCTTTTGTATTTGCCTACAGATGTACACCATACCAAATATAAGTATATTGCAAAAATGTAAGCACAAAATCATAAGAATATAGGGCTGAAAGGAACCTTAATAGGGCAACAACTCCATCCCTCCTCCCGCCTCCCTCCCCCGGCCCTTTGCTCAGGTTCAATCTAGCAAATGTACATAATCCATGATTGGTGTTTGTCCAATATGATATACAAATCTCCAGGGTCAGGGATTCTACATACTTCCTTGAAAGTCTCTTCCAGAAGCTTACCTACTCTTACCTACCCTTATAGTTAGAAAGTTCTTCTTAATATCTAACCTAAATGTCCATTGCTTCAGATTAAATCCATTACTTCTTGTCCTACCTTCAATAGAAATGGAGAACAATTGATCACAATCCTCTTTATATCAGCCCTTAACATGTCTCAAGATTGATATGAGAGCCCTCCTCAGTATTCATTTCTCAAAGATATGCATGCCCAATTTGGAGTTCTCTCTTCAAACTTTCCATATAAGTAAGGTTTTCTAAATGTTATTTGTTCCTTACTTCTGACATTTCTTCAGTTTGTTCTTATCTTTCCTAAATGGTGTCACTCAGAATTGGAGGCAGTATTCCAGTGATGTCTCACCATTGCCAAGCAGCAGGACATGAGCACACTATTACCTCCCACGTCTTGCATACAACACTCACGTTCATACATCCCAGAATAATTTGTGATCCATTGACTCTGCTGCCACTTATTGCCTCTTTTGTCATTCTGCATTTGATTTTTCCTAAGTGTGTGTCTACACTACACAATAGTTCAAAATAAGATAAGCATCTTGAGCTATGCAAAGTGCATATCTTATTGTGATCTTATTTCAAAATAGCTTATTTTGTACTTTGGTGCTGTCTACACCACATCAAATTTCAAAATAACCCACTATTCCAAAACGTCCCTTACTGGAATGAAGTTTACAGGGATGTCACAAGAGCGAACCCATTATATTTAGAAACAACAGGCTTGCTATGAAGATGCGGGATAGCTATTTTGTAATACTTCAGTGTCCCGAAATAGCACTGCAATATAGACATAGCCTAAGTAGCTTGCACGTGTCTTTACTGAATTAGATCTTGTTGACTACAGACCAGTTCTCCAGTCTGTCAAGACTGTGTTGAATTTTAACATTGTCTCTAAATCACTAATGAAAATATTGATTAGTACTGGACCCAGGACTGATTTCTGTGGGAATCGACTAGATGCGCCCTCCCACTTTGATAGCATTTGTAAGCCAACTTTGCAGCTGTTTATCAAAGGCCTCACTGAAAATCATGATATATCCTACCTAATGCTTCTCCCCTATACACTAAAGCTGTCAAAGAAGCAAATTAGGTTGATTTGCAATTATTTATTCTTGACAAATCCCTGTTAGATGTTAATTCTAATTCTATTATCCTTCAGTGCTTACATATTGATTGTTTAATGCAGGGGTGGGAAACCTAAGGCCCGGGGCTGGATGCATCCCCTAGCTTGCCTGGAACTAGCTCCTGAGGTTTGGGGCTCCCTCCCAGCATTGGGAAGCCCAGACTGGTGCTTCCCCTCCCCTGGCATCCCTACTAGCTTGTACCTTGCCAGGCTCTAGTGCGTGAAGGTAATGAGGGGCGTGTCTTTCACCTTCTCTGTCGGGGAGGCGGGGCATGTTACTGAGAGGTATGTAGATTTTGGTTTGGGGTTTGTTTGTTTTTAGCTTCTTCCTTGTGCATGGATCCCGACTGATTTTTCTGTGGGTCAGTGGTCCTTGACCCAAAAAAAGGTACCCTAGACCTCATTTAATGATTTGTTCCATTATCTCTCCAGGTATAAAAGTTAGACTGACTGGTCTATCATTTTTCGGATTTTTTCTGTTCTCCTTTGTAAAAATGTCCTGTGTTTGCCCTTCTCTAGTACACTGGAACCTCACCATTTAACTCTCCCTGACCTAGGAAATGGAATATTTTCCTTTGTCTTTTTCTTGCTCCTAATGTATATAAAGGATATTGGGACTTTTATGAACCTTGCTTAATGTAACTCATTCTGTGCCTTAACATTTCTGATTTTGTGACTGCATGTTTGTGCTATTCTTTTGTCTTTCTCTTTAGTGATTTGTTCATGTTTCCAATTTTGTAGGATTGATATTTGATTTTCAGGTCATCAAAGAGATGGAGCCACATCGACCTCTTCCTTTATTTCCTCCTAGCATAGTTGGCAGTTTTGCTTTTAATATTGTCTCCTTGAAAAACTGTCCACTCTCTTGAACTCCCAAGTCCTTCAGATTTTCTTCCCAAAAACCTTATCTACATTTCCTCTGAGTTTATTAAAACCTGTTGTTTGTCCAAGATCTGTTTTGAAACAGATGTTGTCCTTATTCTCCTGACTTCAGACCTTTCTTTACTTAGAATCATTGACATTTTGCTACCAAATCCTCCCTGTTCATCAGAATCAAGCCTAAAATATCTTCTTCCTTGTCACTTCCTCCAGTTTCAGAAACAAGAAATTGTCATAAGAACTTATGAATGGCCATACAGGGTCAGACCAAAGGTCCATCTACCCCATATCCTGTCTGCCCAAAGTGGCCAGTACCAGATACCCCAGAGGGAGGGAGCACAACAGGCAATCCTCACATCATCCCTCCCTAGTCACCCATTTCCAGACAAACAGAGGTTAGGAACACCATTCCTACCCATCCTGACTAACAGCCACTGATGGACCTAATTCATGATACATTTCAAGAATTTATTGGAAATTTTGTATTTTGCTGTGTTATTTTTTCAACACATCTCCTTAGTTAATCACTAATTCTTAAAAACAAACGTATGACAGTTCTAAGGGCCTCATTGACCATATAAGTACAGTTAATGATAAAAAATGTAACCATATCTTGCCCCAGTCCACTCTATGTGGAAGGATCACTACGTGAACTTTTGCCTCAGGAAGACAGAATGTGTCTTGCATTTCCCAGTGTGCATGTACAATGGGCACACTGTTACAGCTCATAGCTAGCTGCAAGTTAGTTTCCTGCCACATAGTTGGCAAAATCTGGTGGATGTATAAGGAGGGAGGGCCAGGGTGTGGCTCCTTTCTATCCCTTTACAATATTTTGCTCCTGAAGGAGGTTGCACAGGTTCTTACACATTTATTCTCCTGATCTCAGAGATTGCAGTTCTGTCTAACCCTTATGGTGGGCTCTATACAAGTAGAATTGGGGAAAGGCTCTTTCCTCCATCCCCTTTTCACTCTATAGCCATGAAAGGGCCAAGCAGAATCTATCCCATATCCTGTATGCTTGCCTCATTGCTGAACATGAAAGGACCTAAAGTAGATATGTGCTAGATATACTCCCAAATACAGTAATTTCCTGACCCTATGGAATTAATATTCCCTGTTGTTGTGGCAATGAGCAGAGTATAAATACCTGGACAGTTAGAAAGGAACTGAGGAAATGAGAGAAGTAACAAGGTGTAGGAGAATGGGGAGAGGAATGAGGAAACTAGGAGGCTAGGAGTCAAGGCAAACTGATAGTATTAGCGAACAAATGGAGCCAGTGAGGGGAGAAGGAAACAAAGAAAGGGTGGGAAGGAGCAGTGTGAGAGAACCTAGTAAGGTGGGGGAGGGGAACGGAGGGGAGGGAAGGAAGCAACATTGGGTGAATGGGTATGAGGGCTCAGGGAACCAACAACTAGGGTGAAAGGGAGAAGAGTGGCAGCAAGTGGTGGGCTGTGGAGGAAGGATAGGAAGGAAACAGAAATGGGTAGCGGGACCAAAGCATCAACTGGTGTGCTTGAGGGAAAAATGTCTCAGGTACACAGAAAAAGGAAGATCTGGTGGAGCTGTGGAGAGTGACCAGTAACTAGGAAGAGCAGAGGGATATATTTTATGCTGATTTGGGAGGAGTGTACCTGGAAACTTGGATAGGTAGTTGCAGAAGGGGAGGTTTTCAGGGTGCAAGATAAGCACTTCAGCAAATCACACAGCAGCTACAGCACTCAGTAGGAATTGGTTCAGCTAACTGAATGAAGCCTCTCCCCGCTCCTCTCTGTGCAGATAGACCTGACCAATTCAGCCATGATAACAGTCTAAAATACTTGAGACATGTAAACAACAAAAAGGGAGAGGGGTTTTTTAGCCTAGTAAAAGGAACTAGTTTAATTTTGTAATTAAACAAAATTAAGAAAAGCAAAATATAGGATGGACATTAGAAAGCTTTTACTTCCTGAGAGTGTGACTGATTAAGCTGTTGAATAGCCTCCAAGGAGATAGGGGGTATAAAAAGGTCTTTAAAATTACACTGGACAAAACACTATTCCTCAGATTCTGCCATAGTGGGAAAGTGGACATAACACAGGGTAACAGTAAATAGTGAATTCCCCCTACACAGGGAAATGGCTGGCAAAGACAGCACTGCTATCTCCTGCACCACTCGTACCCAGCACATGGGGATTGTGTGGGCATTCCACAAGAGAACAGGGGAGAGACAAAGCAGAATTTTGCTACACCTGATCCTCCTTTGATATAAAGTTACTGTTAAACCTTATATCTGTTATATAACTTAGAGCTGCTCCTTGCAACTCTAACTTGTACTGGCGCCAAACACCTTGGAAAGAGAGAGAAGCATAATGGATTCCATGATGGCTTTCCCTATAAAGTGTAATACAGGATGTATTCCTACTTTGGAAGGGGTTGGACAGGATGAACTTAGACATCTTTTCCATCTCTCTGGAAATGCTATAATTGAATCGGAGACATCTGCAAACCAATCAGACTGTCTTATACCTAAATCCTTACAAAAGTAATAGAACTCTAAAATTCATTACACTATTTGCCCTAACTTTAAATTGCAACACACATCTATGATGCTGACAAGTCATTTATTAATTACTTAAGAATAAAAAAACCCAAACCTAGTATTTCACTTGACATGGGTTTTAAATCCAGGGAAAATGAGTAAAAAGACTCTTAACTGTTTTACAATGGTGGATTTAGCAACTGAACCATCAGAAAAGAAAATTATTTTTCAAAGGCTAAAAAGAATCAATCAACATAAATTTGTCATATCAGAATTAAGTTGTGGGAAATCTATGGACATATAACACATCACGTATTACAGAAATAGGTATAATGTTGCTTCAGTGCATGCCAATATATTATTAAGTATAATTTGCAAAATGCAGAAAATCCCAGCAGTCATCAGTTCTCATCTGTGTGTAATTACCTGTAAAAATTCCAGATAAGTTTGAATCATTCAAGTCACTGGTGTTCTCCATGATCAGCAGCTTCTAACAAACATACATGATTACTATGAGTTCTGCTTTCTTAACACTGAGCCTTTAAAAATATCTGCAGAGACAAAAGCTGTAACAGAGAGAAAATAAAGTATACCCCATGGAGCATTACAAGGCAGTACATTCATTAGGCAGTTCTTATGATACCATAAATGCTTTAGTCATAAGAACGCAACATACAATTATAGCCTAATACTCCAATAGGGACTACTTTGCTTTTTATAATATATGGTGTTTCCTTGCACAAAAAAATAAAAAGTATCAAGTAATTTTTGTCTTTATAAGTTGAGAGTGTTTTCCCCTTTTAAATGAGATTCAGGATGTTTCATATTGGGACTATGTAACATTTAAAATGTAATTCATCACTGAGGTCATGTTTAAAAATCTATCCTATGGAGACACAAGTGAATGATGTATAGAAACACATTAACTATAAGCACTAACCAATATTACAATTGCCTGTACAATGTTTGGTGTGAAAACACAATGTAGCAATAGCTTGCAGTTAGCAATTAAACAGGAGCATCCAGCCAATTAGCAAGCTTTGGTTCTAGCAAGAAAGTGTTAAATGGTTTCTGCTGACACACTGAGGAAGGTGGCTTATTACCCCAGGCTCTGGAGATAGTGGCTCTGGGATGTAAACCCAGTAATGCATAAGGAAGGGGGATGTATTTGGACTTTACATAGTGGGTAAATGCACACTAGGCATTTACACAGCTAATTTATTTATAGAATCAAAGAGCCCTAGAACTGGAAGGGACCTTGAGAGGACATCAGATCCAGTCCTCTGCCCTCATGGCAGGACCAAGCACCATCTAGACCATCCCTGATAGATGTTTATCTAATCCACTCTTTAAAAAGTCAAATCCTTACACTGGCTGGGAATCAAATCCAGGTCAACTGCTTGGAAGGCAGCAATGCTCACTACTACATTGCCAATGCCTTCTTTGCCATATTCATGTCTACCACTAACTTAAGATATGTAATGCTTTTACAGAAACTAGTGTGGACACTTGAAACTTTTTTCTGTGTAGGGATGAAGGAGTGGGTAACTACTGCCAAGGGATGTACCTGCCCTCAGGAGCCACTTGCTGTTCTGTGCCCATGAAGCCAGGCCAGGCCTGAGTTCTCAGGCTGAGTACTGAGTTTTCTAGGTGGTAGGATTTGGGGCACTGATTTCACTGATCATTTTTGCCTCAGTGAGGTCTAAGGGATCAGGCCCCAAATGTTATTTCTTTACCTGAACTCAAAGTTCTGTACTGCAGCTGTGGCCACGTTAGTTTTTTGTTCAGGGAGACATAAATGATTGTTATTGTGATTTGTATTGCAAATTCTTCAGAGGTGCTCAGTTATTACCAACAAAAGCCCTACATACACCTGTATAGATTAAACAGAAAAGCGTCTGGTCCTAGTAACCATCTAGGAAAATGCTGGAAGCCTGGATTAAACTTCAAGGTTAAGCTAAATTAGGATTCCAAACTTAAACAGAAGTCAGAAAAATAGCTAATTCTGAGAGAACACGTGCAAAATTTTGGTTCAAACAAACAAACAAACAAACAAAAAGGAACTGTGGGAAAGTTAAGATGCTACTAGAAAACAGAGCAAGTTGTTCTTGATTTTACCAGAACATGAAATAAGCAGCAAGATAGAAGTAAATAAATACAGAGGCAGTCTATTAGTGAAGCCTAAATACTCAGTCAAGACTATTAAAAAGTTGTCAGTCCATAGATTTGGACATTTGTTTTAAACCAGAAGTGACTGCAGTGATGAATTTTGTTGTAGCATTTGGCAATTCACAAATGCACCTTGATGGCACAGCATGAAGTAAGGCTGGCTGAGGAAACATTACAGCAGTCACCGAACATGGCTTTTTTTTGATGGTTAAGAAATTGTAAGGACAAGATGATAGTGCTGAATGAATTGTATTGATTATTAACGAGGACATGGGAGGGAATGATATAATTTATCACTCTATCAGGGAAATAATCAAAAAGGAAAAAAATGCAGATGTCACAAACCTAAATAAATAAACTAAAAAACAATGGGAAAAAAATTAGAATGAAATCAGAACACCAAGAAAAAAAGAGGAAAAAGTAACATTTCCTGAGTTTGGTTAGGTTAGGTTTTAGGAAGCCATTTGTTCAACACGAAAAGATAAGGAAAGTGAGTTTTGTCAGAGATTGCCAGCCAAGTACACATAATTAGTGATGGTTTCTAAATTAAGTGTTATCACCCAAGAAAAAAAAATTTGGAATCATTGTGGATAGGCCTCTGAAAACTTCAGCTCAATGCACAACAATATTTTTTTAAAAGCTCATAGAAGGGAAATCTATTAGCCAAGATGATCAGGAATGTAATCCCATGCCAGAAGCCAGCAGGTGAAGATGGGGATGGATTGTGCCACAATTCCCCTTTTCTGTACACTCTCCCTGGAGCTCTGGTAATGGCTATTGTTGGGCTAGATGGACCATTGGTCTGACCAAGTATGGCAGTTGCTGTGTCTTAATTCTCTGAAGAATCCATCTGTACTGACTATGTTCCATCCCAGAGCTACAGAAGCCAAGCAGGAGTTTCCTTTTAATTGCTGCTACCAGCTGACATGGGTCACTGAGCAAACAAGCACAAAAACAAAGAAAATCTGTTCGTCCTGAGCTCTCAAGGCTTGCTCTACTGGTGCTCAGGAGGCAAGGAGAAGCAACAATCTGACTTGAATGCAGAGGAAACAAAGCACAGACTGGGGGAGGCATACTTGGATCAGGAAGAGGGACTTGGACTGAGATTTGGAGCTGATGAGTGTTGGGGCTGAGACCCAAGAAGAGATGGGGGTGTGAGGAAATGGGACCCAAAGGATAGTGGGAAAGACTAAAATGGCTTAAGAAGCCAGGGGAAGGGAGATTGTACCTGGCAGAGAAAAGAAAAAAGGAGTCACATACTGACAGGAAGAAAACAGGTGCGAAATGGCTGTGGAGTCCTGGACTGGATGGGCAAGGCAGCTGGGTGAAGAAGCTATGTGACAAGAGACTAAGAGGATTTGGACAGGACAGGCTGAAGGTAATGGATCAGAAAAGTTCAGGATGAAAAGGAAAGGGCAGAAAGGTCTGTGACCATTAGCATACACACCTTACCAGAACCTGGAATGAAATCCAAGATTCCTGTGCTTTACCATTACTTTGCTGTCAGCAGGTATCTGTGAAATCCACTGGCAAAGAGTCTCATTCCCTTCTAGTGCTAAACCTCTGAGAGGATGACAACACACTGCTGTTATCAGTTATTCCATTTGTTCAAGCGGCTGAGGTCTGTGTGGTTGATCTATGTACTCCTGCTATAGCTAGGTTGACTGTGTCATTTGTTGTGGAAGTCAGAAGATATGTAGGGAATAAGGCAAGGGACTGTAGACAGAGAAAGGATGGTCTCTGTGCTTCAATTCACCATCTGTAAAATAGGAATAAAAATACCACCTATTCTCATGGGGTGTTGGGAAAATTAATTAGTTAATGTTTGTGAAGCACTAAGATACTACAGTGATAAATACCACAGAAAAACTCCCCATTATCAGGAAATTAGTAATTCTGTCTTAATAGGAGGACTTGAATAGTGTGCAGTAAATAAAGCCTGGGGCCACACATTGAACAACAAGGAGAAAACAATGCATGGAACAGCTGCTCATTAAGGGAGTACTGTTTATGCTCTGAATGAGGCAAGGGTCTTGCGGAAAAATAATATGTGATCATGTAATTAAAGAATGTATCGTAATACAGATGCACAAGGGGAGCAAATTAAAATTGCCTGGCCGCATTCATTCTGACATTTCTTAACTTGGAGCTTGACTTCGCCACCAATGTTCTTTTAATGTTGTTTTTTATGTAGTTATTTCAACATATTATACCTACGGATAAGATTTTCTCCTGATTATTTTTAGGAAAAGTCACAGACAGATCGCAGGCAATAAACAAAACTTCATGAAAGCTGTGAATTGTTTGTGACTTTTATTAAACATAAGAGGGGGGGGACTGTTGAGGAGCGATGACTAAAGGCCAAGCCAGGAGGTGGGGAGGATAAAAGCCTGAGGCCCACCATGGAGGAAAGGGGAGCACCTGCTAACTGTGCCTCAGGGCTGCAGGGCCCTCCCCACAGTAGGCCTTGGGGTTCGAGGGCTCGCCTCGCACTTGTAGCAGCTAGGAGCAGCAGGGCCAGCACAGTATTCATGACCTCCATGATATAATCTCATCCTAATTAAGCCATTCCTGTAAACAGTGCTTTACAGAAGTCAATTAAACCAACTCCAAACTCAAGTCAGTTAGGTTATGGCTCCAGAAAAAATAATTTTTAAATCCCAGTCCTGCAGCCAGCACTTTTATTAATGCTTCAGTCAGTGATCACCTCCAGTATGGCAACCTTTGCCCTCTTTGTTCCCAAGCTTTCAGCACAGTCTGCATTATTTCCACATATTTATTGTGGGTATGATATGACAAACAGCTGCTCTCTGACTTAACCTACCCCAGACCACCAGTCCCCAGGCTACAACTTCAGGAACCATACTCACCCTGGTTGGTGCTGTGACTGGTTCCATGCATAAGCAACCCCAAGCAGAAGTGAGAATGTAGTGTCTGTATCTTAGAGGAGTGACTTTAGCAGGTACTATCACAGCGTATTCTCAGCAGAAAGAGAAATAAGATGCCAGTGACAAAGAACGTAGTAAGTATCTTTGATTAAGTAATTCCATTTAATCTTGTTATTCAGCTGTCTTGGGTCATCCTTAATTTAGACACACCACTGTCACAAATGACAATGGACCTCTGTGTTTTATCTTCAGCTGCTGGCACTGAAATCTGAGTGTCTCCCCCTCACAACCATGGAACACCCGAGCCAGGTAAAGAGGCGAAAGAAGAGGAGTTGAGATGGCTTGTTTTATGAGAGCCTGGAAGGCAGTGTGGCATCTGACTGAGAGCACAGACCCTGGGGGATGAACACGGCAGACAGCTAGGAGAAGGAAAAAGAGTAGTGAGGGAAAAGTCAGGAGGCCCTGCAGGAAAAGGAGAGGGAGATGCACCAAGACATAATGGGGCTTCTCAAGTTTCAAAGAGATGCTTCAGACGCTGGTGGACCTGCAGATTCCACTGAGAATTAAGTATCAGGACCTCCCTATACTGCCCTCTACCATCACTGTGGCATCAGGAGTCACTGCCCTATCCCTAGCACTATACTATAAAGGATATTAAAAACAACCACAGCTTCATATTCACTGACCAGTGAAAGCCACTCTTGGTGTATGTATAACTGGAATGGACAAGAATAGTCTTTCCCCTCCATAAAGTCTATTTGATTTATTAAAGCTTTTTATGTATTTGTTTTTAAAATGCCTCCTTTTTGTACTGATTTTTGTTACAGAGTAAAATTCTATTATTTGGGATATAATCAATCTTTCTTAGTTCACAACATATGGTGCTGAGTGTGCAGCAGCTCTGAAAGCAACCAATTACCTGTTACTGCTATGTCACAATTCTCATAGGATACTTCACAACCAAAATAAATAGGTCCATTGCCATCATTATGTTCCTAGGCATATAGCAATCACCACACTATTCCTACCCAGCCCCAAAAGAGTAAGCCTCAGTGGAGCACACTATAACACTAGACTAGCTCACTGTTAAAATGCTCTTTCAAAGCCTCACTGAGTCATACACTCCAAGCTGATTTCTCCTAATAGTCCTTGTGTCTGGCTGTTCAAATTCAGTAAACTGCCACTCTGCCTTCCATTCCAGCAAGAATTATTCATCCTTTGTGTCACATATATTATGGAGGACACAACAGGCAGCTATAATGTTTGGGATTTTTTTCTCATAAGAGGTCCAATCTTGTGAATAAAGAACTCCAACAACCCTTCAAATGATCAAAATCACATTCTACTGTTATTCTGTACCTGCTAAGACTGTAGCTGAATCATTTATTGCTGCTGTCGAGGGGGCCAGTGAACAAGGAGAGCAAAGGTTAGACTAGATTGCCCAGGATCACTATTGGCATTTCAACATAGCCAATGGTAATTTACCAGCTGGAAAAAAGTCTTTGCTTGGACTCTCTGAATAGTCCTGTGTTCTTAAAAATGTGCGTATTATGCACTCTTCTTGACCAGCCCACATAATGTCAGTGAAGAAACCCCACTGATCCATGGATAACCATAGCAAAGTAGCCCTTTCTGTTCATGTAGTCTGTGACAAGGTGGTCTGGTGCCAAAACATTACCACATGCTACCACATTTCAGGATAGCTGCACCACATAGCTGCAAAGTGTCCTGCAAATTGCCAAGAGCATTGGTCCTTTACAGGAGGAGGCTATTAATGACCCCACACACTGACATGGCAATGGCTCCTACAGTCAGTTTCTTGACTACACTTTGATTCCTGACTGACTGATAGCAATCTGACATGTCAAGGTTGCACAGTGCAATTCCTATTCACTTCTCCATTATCAGTAAAGCTTTTATTTCAGTGTTTCTGTACTGGGACCCTGAAGCAGGCTCAGTACATAGATCCAAGCCTGTGGCCTTGTGTGCCTGAAAGTTCTGCAGCCGCCACTCTTCATCTCAAACCAGCATTTTGCTGCAATCCTACCAAACACTGCTTGTTTCTTGGGCCTATAGGTAGCAGTTTACCATCTGCAGCTGCTCCATGATGGCCAACAACAACCTTGAACTGATTATTGCTATGTCTTGCAGCAATGTGGTTTTCCAAGGAATCGTCATGTTCCCAGGTAATTCTATTTGTTCTTGCATTTCTGCAAATACTGTAGGAATTCATACCCCATTCTTGCATGATAAAAGTGCAGAGTTCTGCAAGCTCCATCATTCTTTCAGTGATGGTGAGCAGAAAGGACAGGCAGTTTGTGGAGTTTTGAACAAAGGTGCAAAAGGTATGGGATACAGATACCATTATGGGATGGAGGCAGTTAGAAACTAGGAAGTTGATTCCATGCTGCCAGTCACTCCTGCACAACTCATTTCTGCACCATCACACTTTGCCAAAGTTTCCCCAAAATGTGCCAGATGGTGGCAAGTTACACATTGGGATGTCTATACGTGGTGCATCACACTTTGCAGTGACACAAGCATTCCTGCTGAGCCAATGTGCTACCAACACAAGCAGCCAAGTGGGTATCTGTACAAGCAATGTTCTAACCGTGGTGGTTAAATGTTGACATTACTTGAGTTGATATAAAGCCATGCATATACTACAAACTTAAGTAAAAATCTGAGGGGCTGTCTGTGCCCCCCACTGAGCTAGTTCTTTGGGGCACACTACCCCCATAGAAATTCAAGACTGATCCTGGGATCCTAGTTGCATGTGGCACTACTCAGAGGGAAAGAGACTGATTAAAAAAATCAAACAAAAAAGCATCTGCACTCTGAAGGCAACTCTTTTCCTCACACTCTGGCTGCATCTACACTGGTATGATTTTGCGCAAATACTTTTAACGGAAGAGTTTTTCCGTTAAAAGTATTTGCGCAAGAGAACATCTATACTGGCATGTGCCTTTGCGCAAAAGATTTGCTTTTGTGCAAAAGCATCCATGCCATTGTAGACTCACTCTTGCTCAAGAAAGCTCAGATGGCCATTTTAGCCATCGGGCTTTCTTCCTCAAGAAATTGATGTTACCTGTCTACACTGGCCTCTTGCACAAGAACACTTGCGCAAGAGGATTTATCCCTGAGCGGGAGCATCAGAGTATTTGCACAAGAAGCACTGATTTTGTACATTACAACGTCAGTGTTCTTGCGCAAATACTCGCGGCCAATGTAGACAGGCGGCAAGATTTTGCGCAAAAGTGGCCACTTTTGTGCAAAATCTTGCCAATGTAGACACAGCCTCTGTGTTTAACCAATGTCCATGAGTCTGGGCAGAGGTGCAAGCATAACAGAAGAAGAACTTAAAAAACATGAGTGGGGAGAAAAGTGGGGTAGAAATTGCCATAGTCCCAACCTACTGTAAACGTGCTACCTATGGAAGGCTGAAACAAGGGAGCAGAAAGAGATTAGTGGTTCCTTTTAGTCACCCTTCCCATTTTCTCTGTATATTTTATTTACATGGTTCTGTACAGAGAGAATTCCTTTTCTCTACTGCCGCAGGGGCATACAATAGTACAGACGTACTAGCAGATACTTCTCTATTGCATAGTACAGATCCTGTCATAGATGCTGGAACTAGGTTTGCGGTTGCATCCCCGGGCTTGAAGTGCTTTCCATTAAACAGTTTTACAGTTTAGTTCAATGCTTTTCAGCACCTCCACTATGTACATTGTTCCTGGATCCTATAGCTCATTGGGACAAGGGGAGGGGCAGGGAAGGGAAGCCAAAGCATGAAGAGAAAGAGAGAACTAGGGAGAGAGAGAAAATGAAGAAAACAGTGGGAGGAAGGAACTGAAAGAGCAAGGGAGTGAGAGAAAGGAGGGGAACCAAGAGAAGAAATGGAAGAGACAGAAATGTAAGAAATGAGGGTAGAGAGAAACACTTATTGATAATTCATTTTTTGGCATTATTTTCATATTTAAGTATCGGGGGAAGAAACAGTATATGAGCAACATCTCATCAAGAATAGCAAATATTAGAACTGAAGATTTGCCAACTCAGAGCAAAAATTTCCCCCAACTTCAGTAAATGCAAATAATGGCTACATTCACAGAAATCAAGAAAGGTCTGCGAATAATTCATAATCCAAATGGAAGACTAAGGTTTATATTAATCTTTTTGTTTTAATGAATCCTATTTAACTAGCATGAAGGAAGAAAGAGACTTTTTGAGTTCAGGCTGTTTGTAGAGTACTTGATTGGCAAATATTGGAGAGTAGGGGATTTTTTAAATTACTTGTAGAGTGAGCCAATTTGAACCCCAAATACCTGAGACAATAAATCATAGACTCATAGAGCTGGAAGAGACCTCAGGAGGTCATCAACTCCAGCCCCCTGCCCAAGGCAGGACCAATCCCAACTAAATCAAACCAGCCAGGGCTTTGTCAAGCCGAGACTTAAACACCTCTAAGGATGGAGATTCCACCACCTCCCTAGGTAACCCATTCCAGTGCTTCACCACCCTCCTAATGGAATAGTTTTTCCTAATATCCAAACTAGACCTCTCCCACTGTAATTTGAGAGCATTGCTCCTTGTTCTGCCATCCGTCACTACTGTGAACAGCCTTTCTCCATCCTCTTTGGAACCTCCCTTCAGGAAGTTGAAGGCAGCCATCAACTCCCCCCTCATTCTTCTCTTCTGCAGACTAAACAAACCCAGATCCCTCAGTCTCTCCTCATAGGTCATGTGCTCCAGCCCTCTAATCATTTTGGTCTCCCTCCGCTGGACCCTCTCCAATGCATCCACATCCTTTCTATAGTGTGTGTGTGGGGGGGGGGGGCAGAACTGGACACAATACTCCAGATTTGGCCTCACCAAAGCTGAATAAAGGGGAATAATCACTTCTTTGGATCTGCTGGCACTGTTTCTCCTAATGCACCCTAATATGCCATTCGCCTTCTTGGCTACAAGGGCACGCTGCTGATTCATATTCAGCTTCTCATCCACTGTAATCCTCAGGTCCTTTTCTGATGTACCGCTACTTAGCCATTTGGTCCCCCAAACAATGCTTGTGATTCTTCTTGTCCTCATTGAACCTCATCAGATTTCTTGTGGTCCAATCTTCTAATCTGTCCAGGTCACTCTGGACCCTATCTCTGCCCTCCAGCATATCTACCTCTCCCCCTACCTTAGTGTCATCTGCGAATTTGCTGAGGGTATAATCCATCCCCTCCGCCAGGTCATTAATAAAGATGTTGAACAACACCAGTCCTAGAACAGAGCCTTGGGGCACTCTGCTAGAAACCGACTGTCAACCTGACATTGAGCTGTTGATCACTACCTGTTGGGCCCGATAGTCTAGCCAGCTTTCTATCCATCTTACAGTCCATTTATCCAATCCATATTCCCTTAACTTGATGGCAAGAATATTGTGGGAGACTGTATCAAATGCTTTGCTAAAGTCAAGGTATATCACATCCACTGACTTTCCCATAGCCACAGAGCCAGTTACCTCATCATAGAAGCTAATCAGATTGGTCAGGCACGACTTGCTCTTCGTGAATCCATGTTGGCTATTCCTGATCACTTTCCCCTCTTCCAAGTGCTTCAAAATGGATCCTCTCCATGATTTTTCCGGGGACTGAGTTAAGGCTGACTGGTCTGTAGTTCCCTGGATTGTCCTTCTTCCCTTTTTTAAAGATGGGCACTATATTTGCCTTTTCTCAATCATCCGGGATCTCTTCCAATCTCCAAGAGTTTTCAAAGATAATGACCAAAAGCTCCATAATGACATTTGCCAACTCCCTCAGTACACTTGGATGCATTAAATCTGGGCCTATGGATTTGTGTATGTTTAGCTTTTCTACATAGTTCCTAACTTGTTCTTCCCCACCAAAGTCTGTCCACCTCCTTCCCATACTGCATTGCCTAGTGCATTTGTCTGTAGGATCCCATGTTGCCATTTTTTATAAAAATCACTTTTGAGACCTGCACTTCAAGGAAGCTGCAATCCTTACAGAAAACTCACAGTAACAATGTTTCAATAGGAACATTAAAAACAAATGGTACCATGATGAATAACAACACTGATGGTTCACACGTAAAGCACTGTGCCTGAGGGAGCAGACAAGAGAAGAATCCCACCTAGGCATGTCTGCTCAAAAAGTAGCAAGCTGGTGCTTCAAATATACAGCAACCACTTTTTTTCTTAAGCCATGTGCAAGAAGGAGGCCTGAATTTCACAGGAGGGGAGCCCAATTCCATTACTGTTGCTAGCTCCTCTAACTTACATTGCAACAGGCCAGTTGCACTCTGGCATTTCCCTTCCTCTCCCTGCACATCTCTGCTGTTTATTGGCAGGGATGCTTATGTGGAAGGAGCCCAATTTCCATTCATAGAGAAGGCCATGTAAAATTAAATAGCTCACCACTGGCCATAACCTGCCATCCGAGATTTGATTTCCAAAGCACACACCCTAACATACTTGGTTTATTTATTTATTTTAATATTATTAGAGGCTAATATTTCTGGAGGGACAAGTGACAGCAGGCACTGAAGCTGAAAGTGATGTGACAAACACAGCAGCACACAATGGTGAAAACAACTCAACCTTGTAATTAATTTCTGTCTTTAAATTCCCATCAATAAAGTTTAGCTGGATGCATCTAGGAGGGAGAGGCTTTCTAGCGGCACATTTCCTGTTGTAAAGGTTATGATATTGTTTGCATATTTACTTTGGAGGACATGAGAAAATGATGCAGAACGATGAGCAATGAAAACTTTAATAGATCTGGGTGTATAAAGAAATCTTGACAACATTAGTATGCATTATAAATGGTATAATATATTACTAAGGTAGAAATAACCTTTGTATTTCAATTGAAAGGAAAGAAGAAACTTCAACCTATAGCAGCCTATAGATGAGTTTAGCCAAAATCCGTTAACAGGGCAGCATGAAAGTCTTGGGGGGGATTTCTGCTGAGATTCTTACTTGTGAATAAATGAGAATAATGAAGCCTAACAATGACCAACCTTCATATAATTCATTAAAAATGTTCTTTGGCTAACATTTCTTACCTGTTCAATCAGTAAAATTCACCAAACTGAAGTTAGATTCAGCCCCATGTAATTGCCCCTTTCTCAAAAAAGTTTTAGGTTACTTTCACCTATCTTACTACCTCTTGTTTTAAGAGAGATTTCATTTGGCTGACCCAGTGTAGTACTGTCATAGGTATACTGCAGGCCACTAATGGGGTTTCTAATTAGTGCTGGACCAATGTTTCAGAAGTTCTTCTATAAAATATCCACATTTATATAAAAAAATTGAATCTGATCTTCAGCTATGGCTGAGGAGTTCATGGCAGAAATGGGAAAGAGAAATAGAGAGGCATTCCAGGTCAATCTCTAAGCTGCTATGATACTGAGATCACCCCCAAAACAAACTGGAGAACTAAAAAGGTTGTTTTAAATAGTGCTGGCTGCTTGTCAAGCAAAAGGACTGTTAATTGAAACCATAAATTGCTGGGGATGTAGGAATGGCAGAGCCATACCTCTGTGCTGGTCACAAGCAGGAGAATTGCCAAATAGCCATTACTGTGACTCTAAACCCCTGAAGAATTCCCTCGGCTGAGAGTTTCCTAGTAAGAACTGGTGAAAACAGTCGCACAAAGGAAGCCATCTGCAGTTCACAACAAATTATATTGATCCAATAAAACTCAGAATTTATACTTTATATTCTTGAGCACCATCTATGGCATTGGATCTGGACAATGAGTCTCATGGTACTGACCTCCTCTGAGACCCACTGAAGGAAAGAATGAAATAATATAGCAGTGTCTAGCTCTTGAAAAACTATTTACATATTCAGAGTTGTAAAACATCCTTGTGATCTCTCCGACTATATCTGTCTAATCTGACTCTGGGGTACCTTTATGCCAAGGGAGTGGTGGAAGGTAGCCTAACAGAGTAGAGAATCTGGCCCAAATATTGAGGGAATGGCTATGCTGACAAGAATGTATATCTTCTTTAATCCATAACTATTAAGAGAGAAGCAGAAAATTAGTTTTTCTGTGCCCTGTTCTTATAGGCTATGGTAGAATTCATCATTTATTTTATACTATCTGTGTAGCTGAAAGGCAGTGTAGCCGACTAGTTCATTTTATCATTTAATTGTGTAATCCATTGTTGTGGCTAACTGATATGTAATTTCACAAGTAATCAGTGTGTGATGAATAGACTTAAGTTGGAGGTAGATATATAAATAGGATAGGATTATAAGAGTATAAGATTGACAAGTATTTATGATTCATGAGTGTAGTAAAGCAAAGCTGTAATGCGAGGCCTTCAGGTTAAGGGTTCTCAGATTTCAGTTTACCCACACTAGGCCTCGGGCTTAAGGAGGTTTGGCATAAGTAGGTGACCTAGGAATAATGCTGCACCAGTAAACTTACATTACTGTAAAAAAAAATGTTCCTGTAGGTCAGGAGTGGGCAAAAGGGCCTCTGCAGGCCAGATGCAGCCTGTCAAGTGAGTTGATCTGGCCCATAGAGGCCCTGCCGCTCCTCCCCACTTCCCCGGGGCATGAGGAGCACATGAAGTGTCCTCCTGTCCTGCAAGAGGCTTAGCATCTAAAGTCAACTGCCAGCTGTTTGCTGTTGCTCAGCTGGCAGTTGACTGTAATCACAACATTTTCTTGTAGGGTAGGGGCAAGGAGAGAGATTCCATGTGCTCTCCCTTCACATGCCCTGATTGACCTGGGGGCAGCAGTGGGGAGCACACAAAGTCTCCTCTCACTGCCAGGAGCATGGGTATCTAGAGGGAATTGCCAACTGTTCAGAACAGCTGGTGGGGGAGGACAAAGACTTTGTGCACTCTCCCACCCCAGACCAATCAAGATCTGTGGGTGGGGAAGCATGGAAGTGTTCTGGCCCTGCCCCTTCTGCCTGAAGCCCTACCCCTATCTGGAGTGGCTTGGGGCCACTTGAAAAAATTTCTGAAGTGACCCCCGGTCAAAAATTATTGCCCACCCCTTCTGTAGGTGGATATTGGCCACAATATACCCATCTGTCACGGGGTATGCCCCTGGTGTGGGCTGTGCCCCCTCCCTTACGGGCCCGTTGCCCGCTCTATCAGGGCAAATACCACCCTAGTAGTCCCTACACAAAAGTCCAGGTCCCTCTATCAGGGTAAATACGACCATACCAGTCTCACTGTAAAGTTCATGCCCCCTATCAGGGTACATATGGTATTCACGGCCCAGCCACTCCAAGAAGCTTCTCCTGGCTCGGGGTTGATTGTCCAGAGTGGGGAAAAGGTGGTAGGCTCCTGCCTGCTCAGTGGGGAATCCAATACAGGCCAAGCCGTGCTATTGGTCCTTTGCCCTGGGCTGCTTCCTACCGCGCCCCGGTTCCCCTGGGGCCCATTCGCCACTGGGTTGGTACCTGCCAGGGTTGCGGGCGAGCTCCTGCCTCCCTGGGGTTGGCGGCTGCTTGCTCTGTCTCCAGGTCAGGTACGGGCAGCAATTCCCGTCTCAGCTGCTGCAGAAACACTGGTCTGCTTCCTCCTCCTTCCATCTGCTGCAGGGCTCCCTCTGCTTTTATACCCAGTCTCTGCTGGGAGCATGCCCAGCAGGGCCACAGGGGCGGGGCTTTCTCCACCAGCTGGGCCTGGGCTACCCCCTGTCCATCAGTGTGGGGCCTGTCTGCCCCGTCACACCATCTAAACTGCAAGACACTTGATAGTTACTTGGAAAGTTTTGCTCTCACTACAGGTTAATATGTTTACATGAGATGCTAATGAGAATGAATAGAACTAAGAGAACAACCTATGAGAAGTGGGGCACACCTAAAGTTAATGGGGTGTGAAAGTACAATGAGAACAAGGGAGCTGGAAACCTCCACACATACATAAGATGGCAGAAATGATCATAATAAGATAAAAAGGGTTCCTGGGTTGATTAACAAGGGAAGACCCCACCAGGGAGGACTCGGATAGAAGACCCATGGAAGAGACTCATTAGGGAAAGAACCAAGTCAGGATGACCCCATGGAAAAAACCTCTGTATTGATGACAACAGTTGAGAGATCCACAAGACTCTATTGATATCTTTGGGTATGTGCTATGAATACAGAATGGGTTCTCTTTCACGTTGCACATGTCTGTTTGTGACTGTAACCTTCAAGATTAGCTTAGTGAAAATTATAACACAAACAAGATACTTTATTTGTAGCAGTGTTTATGGTAACTATATTTGTTCTTCCTGTATTCCTATAGTTTCCCAACTTAAGAGACTCACCAACGATGATCTTCATCTTGTCAGTCTTAAAATGGTAGCAATACAGAAGCCAGTCTCACTCCCTAGAGACACTGTGATTTCACACAAAACTATAAATTCAATTTTAGAAAAGGCTACAGCAGCTTCATTTTAAAGGGCAACCTTTAAAGGTTTCTTTTCAGAGAAGTATCATTTATTTCAGAGAAACAAATATTAAATACTTTACCAACTGTGAATGAAATTATTCTAGCTTTATTGAAAGAGCTACATGCATGCCAAAATTGCTCATCTCAAACTGTTGACAAGGCTAGTTAAAATTCATTCACAATAGTAATAATAATACTAGTTGATGCTGCCCTAAGCAAACCATTTCACAATCTATATGTTACAGGAAGGCTCTGTCAAGAGAAGAATCCTATATTTTTAAATACTCCTAATCAGAAGGCCGAACACCACCTTTGATTTATGAAAATTGAAGTAAACATAAGTACTTAATTTGCTCCTCATTAATTTTTGCTGTTTCTTTCATTTCACGCTGCCATGAGAATGAATCTAAACTGGCCAATTTTTAGTCCATTCTACATCTCAGGTCTTATGCATTAGACCATGAAACTGCACAGTGTGAGCTGCAAAACTATTTTGATGATTTTTTAATAATCATTACCTTTCTGTTAATATTTGGTTTGGTAAAACCATCTCATTATTAGAGAGAGGCTAACAGTAAGCCTTCAGAGCAGGGATTGTCTCTTCTCTGTGTTTGTGTAGCCTCAACACAATGAGGCCCTAGACCTGACTGGAAATTGAGTGTTATAGTAGTATACATATTTTCTATTATGTTCCATCTATCATGGAACTTCAGTATGCTGATGACAATGCAGTTTTTGCTCACTCTGAGAAAGATCTTCAGGCTATCTTGAATGTATTTGCTGATGCTTATGCATGCCTTGGTCTCAACCTCAACATCAAGAAAACAAAAGTGTTCCATCAGCCGTCTCCAAATGAGGTACTATAGGCCCCATCTATTAAAATCAACAGAGAGGCACTGGAGAATGTTGATCATTTTCTCTATCTTGGAAGTTATCTTTCATCCAAGGCAGATATTGATATAGAAATCCAATGTCATCTGAGCTGTGCCAGGGAAGTCTTTGCTTGTTTACAACACAGGGTTTTTGAAGATTATAACATTTGAACAGACACCAAACTTCTTGTCTATCAAGCTGTCATTCTCTCAATGCTATTGTATGGGTGTGAAACCTGGACAACCTACAGACATCACTTGAAAGTCCTTCAGTAGTATCACCAATGCTGCCTCCACAAGATCTTGAAGATCAAATGGGAAGACAGGAGCACTAACTAAATGGAAAAGGCAAACACCAAGGCTACATCTAGATTGCATCCCTTTTTCGTAAAAGGGATGCAAATTAGACGTATCTCAATTGCTAATGAAGCAGGGATTTAAATCTCCCCCGCTTCATTAGCATAAAAATGGCTGCCGCTTTTTTTCGGCTCAGAGCTTTGCCGGAAAAAAGCGCCAGTCTAGACGTGGATCTTTCGGAAAATAAAGCCTTTTCCAAAAGATCCCTTATCCCTTAGAGATAACTAAAGGAGTATCCTTAGAGGGATAAGGGATCTTTCGGAAAAGGCTTTATTTTCCGAAAGATCCGCGTCTAGACTGGCGCTTTTTTCCGGCAAACCTCCGAGCCGAAAAAAAGCAGCAGCCATTTTTATGCTAATGAAGCGGGAGAGATTTAAATCCTCACTTCATTAGCAATTGAGATATGTCTAATTTGCATTCCTTTTACGAAAAAGGGATGCAATCTAGACGTAGCCCAACAGTATTGAGACAATGATCATCTGTCAGCAACTTCAAATGCCAGACCTTTACCTCCCAAAACAGGTCCTGTTTTCTCAGCTGAAAGAAGGATACCGTAACGTGGGAAGACAACGGAAACATTATAAGGACTTACTTATAGATAACTTAAAGAAGTGCAACTTTGACATTGACACTTGGGAGACACTTGTCCGGGATCGCTCAATATGGAGAGAAACCCTATGCAATGGATCCCTGCATTTTGAATTTGCCTGCTGGCATGCTGAAGGGGAGAAGAGGCACAGGAGGAAGAGGAAACTGGCTTCTAGTCAGGGTCAACAGCCTCCTGCTGTAACAGAAAACATCTGTCCTCATTGCAGTAGGACTTGTAAGCCACCTGAGGGTCCACAACAACCATGGAAGATAATCATACTCAGCAACGAGTGAGCACCCATCATCATCATTTACTATTGCTGACATAGTAGTATGTCAAATCCATAACACACCCCACAGCTCAGATACAAAACTCCAAACACATGTATCCCAGTTCAAAGAGTGAAGAAATACTTGTTCATCTTGACTCCATTTTTGTTCACCCACATTCACTGTTCGCTTTTATCTGTATTTTGGCTACAGTAGAACTGATTTCCTTCCGTAAGCTCCTGTCTGTATTTTAGCAGAGTTGTCATCCTTCTGTTTGTATTTATCTGGGCAGTGCTGCAAATGGGGGAGTATATGCATATTTTTATTTCTCTTATAGTTCTGTTATATAAGAACAGTCACACAGGGTCAGATCAAAGGTTCATCTAGCCCAGTATCCTGTCTTCTAACAGTGGCCAATGACAGATGCCCCAGAGGGAATGAACAGAAAATCATCAAGTGATCCTTCCCCATTGCCCAATCCTAGCTTCTGGTAAACTGAGGCTAAGGACACCATCCTTGCCCATCCTAACTAACAGTCATCAATGGACCTATCCTTTATGTTCCTTATCTAATGCTTTTCAAATCCTATGATTATATATATATAGTGATTATTTTAGCTGGAATTTCTCAAACTAAAGCAAAGAAAACTTGAATGGAGCATTCTATTTTTTATTTCTATAGGATGCCAAACCAATGCCAAAAAAACAACCATAATCTTGATGTGACATTTGTTTGTTAAGTTGAGGTCACAGAAATTGAGTTACTGCCAGAGATGAATTTGGCCCAAGACTTTGCTTTTATGTAAATTATCTTAAAACACACAAAGGTCAGAGGAACAAACTCAGTTATACACAGGAAGAACGTTTTAAATTGAGAAATCAAGATATATATGTCCCTTCTTCTCTCCCCTCACTTCAAGTAATGCATTCTCTAAATGTACACTTAACTATTCAATTGTACCAGCCATTGATTGCCACTTGATTTAAGCCTAATTTATCCTTATTCAGGCATCTTGCTGCTTATGAGGCCTTTGATGATTGTGAGCCACACACAGCGCAGAGAGAGTTGTAGATGGTTTGATTAATTTAGTGCTGCTGAGTATTTTTTTGAACTTGTAATTGTATTTTGTGTATGTTTAACTAATTTGTAATTCTGATTTATAGCCATGCTGGCAGGATCACCTAAACATGGAATGATGCATCACAGTGGAATTTTAACCTGTACATAAAACCAACGGCAATTAATGAACTAGATTTGTGTGCTGTCCTAAGAGAATGAGTAAGGTATATCGTAGTCCATACAAATTCCCTATTTGAATGCAAATGTGGCATAGATTAATTTATTTAATCCCAAAATGATTTTTTTTGCCTATATTTTTTTTTGTTTGAAGGCAGACTCCATAAATGAAAAGGTAAGAGAAGAGGTATAAAGATGTACAATGACTGAGGTGCACAGTCATCAGGTTTGCCTGTCCTGGAGCATGGCCTGCTGAGTTAGATTGGTGCTTCATGCACTCTCTGCCTCACTTTCCTTTCTTAGGCAGCCAGGAAGTCCACTCTGACACTCTTGACTCAATAATACCCTCCTGAGAGTTTGTTTATTACAACCACATCATACAAAAGGGCACATAAAAACCCCCGCATAAACAAAAGATGCTTCAGGCCTTCTCTATTGACTAGGTTCTTCTTTTTCAATCAGGGTAACTCACCAGTCTCTGTTATCTCTTTGTGATAGGACCACTCAGCTCTCCTCCTAGAGCTAAGTAATACAAGCAATGATTATTCCTCTCCTCATCAGGAATCCCAGCTCCCCTCGTAGAACAGAGATGTGCTTCAGCTATCTCAGCTGGTCCCACTTAGTCCACAGGCTCAGAGAACTAAGTAACCTTCTCCTGCTGATATCTGCTCCTTTCTAACTCAGGGCTTTGATGGAATCTCCTTACTGACTTCACTGTTGTAGGCATCTGCCTTCTGGTGAGATAGGAGATGAACTTCTTTCAGATCAGTCCCAATTGGTTTGGCGAGAGGGGAGATTTGCCCTGTCCTCTCTGCAAGGCTCTTGGACCCAGACTCTTCAAGAAACAGCACTGAGTTTTCTATCAGGTCCTTGCATCTGTAATTAGACCTTACAACTCTTAATAAGCCATACCAGGTGGTGGTAGAGACTGACCAGTAAAGAGTGCTGCCCTTATAGGCAAACCACAGCAACATATGCACCTATAAAACTTATATCTGTTTACAGTCATGTGGAATATTTGTTGCAAATAATTTTGCCTATGAAGTTTTAATAAGGTTTGAGTTTGCAGAACTTTCCTAGAATTGTAGAAATGTTACATGTCTTGTTTTTGAAACATCTTGTAAGAAATGTCAGCTAGAGGACTCCATTGTGGATTTTTGTCATTCTTACAGTGGGTCCCTCAAAGCCATCCAGCTAGAAAAACTACTATGTGTCTGAGTTTCCTTGTTGGTGATATGAAGAAAATATATCTAACTACATGCAGCTAAGAGTGCCTTAAATCCTGAGGTGGATCCCTCGAAGCCATACAGCTAAAGAAACTATGAGGTGTCTCAGTTTCCTTGTTGGTGATAAAAAGAAAATTTATCTACCTACCTTCAGCTGTGCGCCTTAAATCCTGCAGATGGGGTTTTTTTCCTATTTCATTTAAGGTAAATTTTACACAGTGTAACATTATTTGAGCAGTAATATACTGCTATAATGAGTGCCCTCAGAAATATTCAGCTGCTGATATATATGACTGTTCTTAACTCAAATAAATCTTTCCTCTTTTTCTTCACTCTTCACCCTCCCAAAAGAATACACCAGTACTTAAACTCTTCACAGCAAAATAAATAAATACATGCATACCCCAGCTCCATACTATATGACAAAAATCCATTAGCCCTCTCCTGCTTCTCCTCCGCACTTTATGGTATCTTACAGGTGGCTTCCCTACCTATCAGCTATTTTTCACAGTAGTAGTGAGAGTAGCAGGCACATATTCTGTGGCCTGTGGTGGTTGTCTGATAGGTTATTTGCAAAGGCTTCCCTGTTGTTCCTGAGATAGTAAGATCTTCATTGATAGCTGATTATTGCCACCGTCTGGTAGTAGAAACATGGGGGGTGAGGTTAAGAGGGTGCATGAAAGTTTATAAGGGGATACTCTATCCTACTATAACTCATTAAGCTCTATGGAGAGCAAGCTGGCATAGTAAGAGGGAAAAGAGGACTACAGCAGTTGCAAGATTATTACTCAGAGCTTGACTCCTCCTAGTCTTCATTATGCAGTACGGCAGCAGCCAATGGGGTGCTGAGTCTAGCTAGTACTCCACATACTCTTCGGCTACGTCTACACTGGTGAGTTCTTGTGCAAGAATGGCCGTTCTTCCGCAGACCATCCACACTGCCTGCCTGCTCTTGTGCAAGAAGTTTTACAGTAGGACATGGGAAGAGAGGGCTTCTTGCACTTTTTCTAACAAGTGTAAGATCTCTTGCGCAAGAGGGCAGTATGGATGTGCAACAGGGGTTTCTTGCACAAGAAAACCCTATGGCTAAAATGGCCATCAGAGCTTTCTTGCTCAAGAGAGCATCCAGACTGCCATGGATGCTCTTGCGCAAAAGCACATTGCAGTGTGGACGTGTTCTTGTTCAAGATCCCGCTAGTGTAGACATAGCCTTCTTGTAGTATTGGTTGGAAATACAGGAGAGGATTCCCCTTGTGACAGCTGCCAAGCCAAAGCAGGTGCACCTGTGGAGAAACACCTTCCTGACTAAGTAGCAGTTGGCTTAGTCCCAGCCTGAGAGAAGGCTAGAAATTTTAACAAAGCTCAGCATTTTGGAGCAAGCCTGTAAAATAACTTTACACACCATCACCATGATGTAACTAGTTCCCATTTGCCATTGTAACTACACTACCCACAAGATCAACCTAAGGCCTAGTAAAATGACTCTTAGGAGTACAAACCAAGCCTAACAGACTCATTTTATATCAAGAAAAGTACATGGCAGAGGAAGGAATTCGGGGTGGCAGGGAATCTTTAAGTTCCTCTTAGCTTCTTTCAATTTTAGCAATTGCCTCTGAAAGGACAAGCACTTTTTATTTAAAAAAATATCTTTGTTTCAAACACCTCCATTAATAAAGGGCTCACATGAGCCCTTATCTCTTCATCAGTGGTCTGGTGAGGTCACCTCTCTCTCTCAGGTTGTTCAAAATTCTTATAACCTGGGGTGGGGGGGTACAAGAATTCACACTGGAATAGCTCCAACAGAGAGATTATATTCTACTGCCTTTATTAATATGGATAGAATAATATCATTCAAAACAACAGCCAGTATGAGTAGGACACCATACTATGATGCTTACAAGAAACTTTGTCTCCCTTAGTCACAATCTCACCAGTCCCTGAGTAAAGCACCTCCTTCTGCCTGGGCAGGACTGATTTTTATGCATGGTGCATGCTCATCAAGACTCAACACTCATGCTGCTCCCTTAGCTCTCCTCTGAGTTTTACAATCAGACCTCAGTTTCCTATGTCCCTGCAATGGCAGTACATGCCCTCTCCTGCTACCTATGCAGTTCCTTTTATCATAAACTCCTCATCTTCCAATTAAAGAAGAGTTAGCAGGGAGATGTAGGGTGAAAGTTTCCTTCCAGAACTCCAGCCAATCAGACCTTGGTGATAATGGGCAGGAGTGGAAATGCCAGCTTCCCATTCAGAGCCAATCAGGGACATGCAGGCAAGGCCAGCCTTCAAAGGACTGCTGCTGAGCTCTGGAGTGGTGGCTCTAAAGGTGATATTGCTCACGGAAGTGGAAAATGTGGGGAAGGACCCACTTTTTTAAATTGGAGCTGCCATTGCTGCTCTTAGTACATACCCCTACTGCTTTTTCTCCTTTGTTCAAGCATAACTTATCAAAAAAAAGCTATGAAGTGGGTCTTTGGGCAGGGAAGAGGAGATAAGGAGGATGAATTACAAGTATCCTGTCAGATGGGAGTTGAGCTTCTTTCTCCAATAAGTGGTGAGGATATTGGAGCACAGCATTCAGCAGCGGAGGAAGAAGTGCTAATGTTTCTTTCTTTCTACTTTCCTTGTTTAAAGAAGATAAAGATTTATATCACCTGCAATCCACAGAGAATATACAAGGGTAGCCCCTGATGCCTAGATGAGGAGCAAGGACATGCAAGGATGGCTTTATACCAGTTTGATCTTCTATAAGCTCTTACAGATGGTAGACATCACGAGGAGTACAAAAACACTTGTCATTCTCCTTTACCCCATGCATGTCTCAATACCAGACAGAGAGAGGTGTAAAGCTGTCATGCCAGATACCCTAGCCCACACAATAATCGCGACACATGGGAGGGGGTGTGTTTTATCCTGCTGTGGCTATTAAAGCTGTAGTTAGGACAGCTGTGTGCCAGTGATGCCCTACAATATACCAGGCAATATGGTCCATGTTGTAAAATTGGCCTGTAGGAAAGGGAACCAGACTGCCTAATTCTCCCTGGTGCAACAGCAGAAAACATTCAGCTCCCAAACTGTGTAAAGCACATTTTGTAGGGTTCTCCAAAACAGGAGCCAAAGACTGAATTGAAAACACTAGAAGATGCTATCCAATATTGAAGAGCACTTTCTAATATGACAATCACCATCTGTAATAGTCTCTGTTAAATATTGGAATAAAATGCAACATCATATATCTTTTATTCTTCTCTCTACTCCTTGACTTCCAATGTGGTCAAACACCATCTTCACATATTTAAAGGATACACGTACATGTACATAGAGGTACCTACTTTTAATTTATTAGTCACTGCGGCTGTGTCTAGACTGGCCAGTTTTTCTGGAAAATCAGCCGCTTTTCCGGAAAAACTTCCCAGCTGTCTACACTGGCCGCTTGAATTTCTGCAAAAGCACTGACTTCCTACTATAAGAAATCAGTGCTTTTTGCAGAAATACTATGCTGCTCCAGTTCGGGCAAAAAGTGCTTTTGCGGAAAAGCGTCCGTGCCAATCTAGACGCTTTTTTCCGAAAATGCTTTTAACGGAAAACTTTTCTGTTAAAAGCATTTCCGGAAAATCATGCCAGTCTAGACGTAGCCTGTGATTTTATTTTGATTGGGTATGCAGCTTGGAGAGAGGGGCTTTGCATATAAAGCCACTGTTAAAGATAACATGGTTTGTTTGGTTTTGGGAGAAATATCTCATTCGCTTTTTTTTACTTCCTTCTCTCCCATTTGCCTAGTGAGGGTTAAAAGTGAGATTATGGTGAGGGTGGAGCAAGAGAGGGACTCCCTCTGAAACCAAATAATGCTCTCAAAATTCATAATATGAAAAAAACGACATAGTTTAAACAAAAGAAAAATGCCATTTCTTTCTTTGTTTCAGGCTAAAGTATGGTCTATACAGAAAGATACACCAGTTTAACCAAATGTGTGTTTAAAATGGCTTAGTTAAATCAATGAAACCTGTGTAGAGATTTAAATTTGTCAGTATCTGCACTCCAGGAGGGGGAAGGGTTGCATTGATTTAACTAACATGGTTTCTAAACCAATGTACTTGAATCAGTGCACCAATTTTGTAGGAAGGCTCTCGCACAGGCATCAGAGACACTGGGTCACATATTCAAGCTTTACTATGCAACTATGAAGGCTAGAAACACTTAAATAACTGGAGATTCTGATCTCATCCTGTAATGGCAGGACCTAAAGTTCTAGGCATGAGTCTATAGTTTGGCACTCATTTAAGTGTTCCACAACCTGACCCTGAGAACTAGTGTAGAAAAACACTCTTTCCATTTTACTTCTCTAGAGTATCTAAGAATTTGTTCAAATATCACCTGCTTAAAAATACTGAATGTGACATCTTACTTATAATTCACTAGCCTTTAAAAATCAGAAATACATATTACTTTTACATGAATTTGTGTTTGAAAACCTCAGAGTGGCAGAAAATTATTTTAGGCCATGTGTATAGCATATAAACAGAATTCTTGAGATAATGCTGTGCATGGCATCTTTTGTCTCTATTAGATTTACTATCTAACTGCAGTGCACTCGCTTTCTAGTTTTCTGCCATGTTGTAGCTAACAAAATATCTTCATGGCCTACCCTGCTTCTATAACTGAAATACATGCTCATATTAAGGGGGGAATCAAATTGATTAAAATTATAATAAAAACAGAAGTGATTTTTTTTCATATCGGCTTTTCCCCAAATGTATTATTTGTTCCCCTAAGAAAGCACCTTGTAAGAACACATTTGAGAAGTTGTATTTTTATGCCAGCTCTTCAAGCCACTCTGGTGTTTGAATGACTCAATATTATCTCTTAGGCTATGTGATCTTGTTCTGCAATCAAAGCCTTTATGTAACAAGCTAGTGAAATTAGAAATGTGATTAGAAAATGTGACTATATTATCTAAAACTTACACACACTTTTGTATTGCTTCAGCTTTTCAAGTCTTGAGGGAGCTGACAATGATTAGGATCTATTTCTAGTGAAGTTACAATTGGGAATAAGGGTCTTCTGAGTACGTGAATCTACCTTATTATGACAGAATCTCCAATAAAGATATGCATTAGAGTATATTAGAATTTGCTTTTGAAACCACATGAAATTTTTGCATAAGAATTTGCACTGCAGCATACATTAACCAAACGTAATATTAAAAGATATCCCTCCCTCCCCACACACAACCATACTACATAAAAGTGATGGCAAGCACACAGAAAGAGGGAAATTAAAAGCTGAGCTTGATACATAGCAGTACATTTGCAGAAGGGTAGTTTTCTGTTTGCACATGTAAATCAGGCTGACACAGTATGGGTGTCCCATTGATGTGAGCAACCAACACCCAAAAGCTAACAAACAAGCCAACTCTGAGAGCTATCTTATGTGGGGCAAAATAAGATATTCAGCAACTGTAATCATTTCCCAGGCTGCAAGAAATCAAATAAAGGTTGTCCTTTCTTTAGGGTTTATCCAAAGTCTTATTAAAATAAAATGAACCCCATGGCTATGTCTACACTGTAGGCTTTTTGTGCAAGAACAGGTGGCGGCTTTGCTCGGGTGACCCTGGTCTGCTGGGGGGGTCCAGCGGCTTTGCTGGACCCCCCCCCAGCAGACCAGGGAGACCGGGAGAAGCTTTTCTCGCCCCGGAGGACACAGGTGATGACCCGCCGCCCGTGAGCTCCGGGGCGAGAAAAGCCCCGTTCGTAAGTGCGGATCCGACATAAGTCGGATCCGCATAAGTCGGGGACTGCCTGTATATGGTTGTGCCAAGTTTCTTCCACATATTGATCTGAGGAAGTGAGTCTGGCCCACGAAAGCTCATCACCTAATAAACCATCTTGTTAGTCTTTAAAGTGCTGCATACTCCCGTCTTTTGTTTTAAAATATTAGGGTGTGTCTACACAGCAAAGTTATTTCAGAATAACTACCATTATTCCGAAATAACTATGTGAGTGTCTACACAGCAATTTTGAAATAACAGATGGCTTATTCCAACTTCTGTAAACCTCATTCTACAAAGAATAAAGCCTATTCTGAAATAGCTATTTTGAAATCAGGCATGTGTAGACACTCCACTTCTGCTATTTCGAAATAGCCCCTCACCAGGACCATTCTAAGTTATTCCTGTCTCTAGTTGGCCCTGTGGCCCTGCTCCAGTGATGCTTTATTGCTTGTCTGAGTGCTGAGGATGCCTGTGCACAGGCTTAGAAAGGTATACTAATCCCACAGAGTATCTTTCACAGCTATCCCCTATAACAATTCTACCAGGAAGGCAGTGTCATGCTGAAATGCCTTGTGTGCCGTGCACCCCATGGACAATTGTATGCTAGGCTTGAATATCTTCATAACAGGAAGATTACTGTCCCAGCAATGTTGATTGGCACCTACACTGCAGGCTTCTTGTGCAAGAACTGTTTTGCGCAAGAGTTCTTGTGTAAAAGGTCTTCCACAAGAGCACGTCCACACTGCCATGTGCTTTTGCGCAAGAGCATCCATGGCAGTGTGGACACTCTCTTGCACAAGAAAGCTCAGATGGCCATTTTAGCCATAGAAGTTTCTTGCACAAGAAAATCATGCCAGAAAATCTACACTGTCTTCTTGTGGAAGAGCTCTTGCACAAGAGGGCTTATTCCTCATGGGGAGAGGAATAACTCTTCCGGGAGAAGCCCTTTTTTCCAACACTGTACTGTAAATTTACTTGCACAAGAACACATGTGCAGTGTAGATACCCAGCAAGTTTTTGTGCAAGAACACCTGTTCTCACACAAAAAGCCTGCAGTAGTCTATCTGACTGTGGCTACATCTACATTGCATATGCTTGCGCAAGATATGCAAATGAGGCAAAGCATGGACTATTGCCACACCTTATTTGCATACCTAATGAGCCACTATGTTGGACAAGAAGCAGTCTACACTGCTCCTTCTTGCACAAATACCCCTTCTTGCACAAGAGCTGTTCTGCCACTTAAAATAAGTGGCAGAATGGTTCTTGCACACAAGGGGGGTTTTGCACAAGAAGGAGCAGTATAGACTACTTCTTGCGCAAATGCTCCTTGTGCAAAAATGGCAGCTCATTTTGTATACAACGAGGCACAGCAATATTCATCACCACACCTCATTTGCATATCTTCTTGCACAAGAATGCACAATGTAGACATAGCTTTTGTGTGTGGCCAAGTTCCAACTCAGGTCCCTCGGTCAGGCACACCTTCTGGTCCATGAATCAGCCAGAGACACTTCTGGTGCAGTCACCTGTGCTTTTATTGTTAGTTCCCACCACCTTCTATGCACAAAGCTTACAATCAAGTCAGCCAACTCCTCCATCTGCCTAGGCACACACTCAACCACACCCTAGCTCCTCATGGCTTCCTTCCTCTGCCTTTTATAGCCCTCGCACAGTGAGGCCCACAGCTCCTTGTAATAGCTCTTCAGGCTTAGGCTTGCTCAGCTGTTTCCCCTCAGCCTCTTTAGCCAGGCTACAGCGGCAGAGCTGTCTTAGCCAGCAGTCTGTCACAGTGCATAATAATGTGTAGGGTGGGACTTATTAATCCTGAGTAGGTCACACACCTCTTGGGGCAATAGTGACACAATGTGCAAGGAGTGAAGTGTGTTGCACAAGCAGAAAAACTGTTCAACAAATACTTTAGCAACTATCTGTGCCTTTTGGTCAGGCACCAGATGAGACTCCACCCAGGAGGATACACCAGCTGTCTTTCTCAGTCACTGATGGGGGTCCCAGAATACACATAGCTACCTTCTCTAAAGGTCAGCTCATCTAGGTGGTAACCATAGATGCTCTGGGTGAAGTATGGGCTTTATTCAGTCCTTAACAGACTATGGCAGGCCAGAAATATGATTTTGACCCTTTTGGTAAGCTTCTCTGTGCCCAAATATCCTCCAGTCCTGCTGCCATGTAACACCTTCAAAATCTCAGGGACGGATCCCCTTGAGAGCCCTAGTTGAGTGTAATAGTACATTTTGTTGACTATCTTTGGGTATGTCTACACTACCCCGCTAGTTCGAACTAGCGGGGGTAATGTAGTCATCCGCAGTTGCAAATGAAGCCCGGTATTTGAATTTCCCGGGCTTCATTTGCATGAAGCTGGCCGGCTACCATTTTTAAATGCCGGCTAGTTCGGACCCCGTGCTGCACGGCTACACGCGGCACGGAGTAGCTAGTTCAGATTAGGCTTCCTAATCCGAACTAGCTACTTCGTGCCGCATGTAGCCGCGCGGCACGGGGTTCGAACTAGCCGGCATTTAAAAATGGCGCCGGCCGGCTTCATGCAAATGAAGCCTGGGAAATTCAAATCCCAGGCTTCATTTGCAACTGCAGATGACTACATTACCCCCGCTAGTTCGAACTAGCGGGGTAGTGTAGACATACCCTTTGAGAGTTAAACGCTCCTGGTGTAAGTCAGGCTAGGTTCTCTGTATTAGCATGTACTTTGGTTTACCTGTGCCTCTTTCTTTCTTCCAGTACATTATCTGGGAAACTATTGGGTCATTGGCTTGGGGTTCCTTAAAAGTGCTGACTCCTTCATTTGGCATCACAGGCCCTGCCCTATTGCCACTGATCCTTTTGGGAGCAGAGCTCCTACTAGGCTGGCAGATATTTGTTCCCCAGTCCTAGCTTTCTTGCTGGCACTGCCCAGACTCAGTGTCCTAGACAGGGCATCAGCATTGGTATGGGTGGTATCTTATCTATTATAAGATTTGAGCCAGTAGTGCAAGCCACTGAGCTAATTGTCCATGGGGATCCTGGAAATTATGAAGCCATCTGAGTGAATGGTGATCTGACCTTACCAGGAATTCTTTCCTCAGAATGAAGTGCCAAGCATGTTTGGTGAAAGAAACCACTGCCAGCAACTCTGTCAGAGCCATGGTGTATCTCAGCTCTACTGTGTTGAGGGTCCTACTGGAAAATTCCACTACTCTGTCTGCATGCAGCTGAGGCTGAACATCACCATTGCCAACTTCACTGGCACCTGTAGCTAGGATGAACAGTAGCTGCAGATCTGAATAGGCCAACATTTGTGAAGACACAAACTTTCATTTTAGTTCTAGAAAGGCTTCTTAGAATGGGATAGTTCACTCAAATTTCCAACCGTTCTCTGCCAGCTTGTGCAATGCCTGTGTAACCATGGCAAAATCAGCAATGAAATTCCAGTAGAATGAAGAAGACAAGCAAATGAAACTCTGTACCTCAGTGATGCAACATGACACTGGCCAGGATCAGATGGCCTCTGTCTTTTTAAAGTATATCCCAATATCCTCAGTTGAGATTATACAGCCTATGTAATTTATTTTGCTGCAGGAAAAAATGTATTTTGATTGTTTCACCTTTAAGTTAAACTTTCTAGCATAATTCCCATCTTTTGAAAGTATTCCTCAAGTGATCTCCCAATGATGATGATGTCATCAAGATATACCAGGCAGAACGTAACCTGAAGATCTGCCATCATGACATCCATCAACTTTTGCTATTAACTTTGCAGAGGCCCTATATAAAGGCAAATACTGTCATTGGAGTGCACTTTCACTGTCCACTAGCCATGGGCCAGCCCAGGATGGCGAACCAACAGGCCTTTTCTAGCAACTCTAGAATGTCATCAGTCCTAGGGAGGGGATGTGCATCATTCAGGGTTCAATAACACATCCGTTAATAGTCAGTCTATCTCTGTGTTCCCCCCTCCCTCCTGAAAATAGATATTTTAGAATAGCAGTATAGCCGCTCCCCGAGTTACGACCACCTCCACTTACGACCATCCGCACTTACGACCAAAGCGGTCATAAATGCGGATCCAAGTTACGAGCGGCGATCCGTGCTTACGAACAGCGCGGTCGCCATGTAACTCTATGGGAGCTGAGTTATGAACACTTCGAGTTACAGACCAAATGTTGGTCCGTAACTTGTTCGTAACTCAGGGAGTGGCTGTACTGTGGATGCTCCACTGCTTCTGTTTTGAAATAGCTTCTCCCCTGTTATTATTGGAGTTACTACATTGCCCCCTCTAGTGCAAAAAAATATGCAAATAAGGTGAAGCGTGGAATATTGGCATGCTAAATTTGCATAATTAATGAGGCTCTGTTTTTGTGCAAGAGGCTTTTGTGCAAAAACCCGCTCTTGCGCAAGAGCCATTCTTCCTGAAAAAAATGTGGAAGAACGGCTCTTGAGCAAAAGCCTCTTGCACAAAAATGGAGCCTTATTAATTATGCAAATTAGGCATTGCAATGTTCCATGCTTCGCCTCATTTGCATTTTTTATGTGTGCAAGAGGGAGCAGTCTAGACATAGCCCTAGGGTACTAGTAGCATGTCTTATGTAGTATGTCTTGAAGGCAAGCACTATTGGTTCTTCAGCAGCTAGGGCTTGTAGTTACTTGCCCTAGTGGATCCCAATAACGATACAGATATATGGAAAATGTTTTACAAGGGCTGGTGGGAAAAGTTGGTAGAAAATAATTAGCTTCTGTTTTCTTCAGACTGGAGAATAACATTTCCTTGCCTAAAAAATAATACTGAGACAGTGGCACTAATCAGCATGGCATGGCATGGCACGGCACTTCCAGAACAGGTCTGAGGTAGCTGGTGGGATAAAGCAGAGAAGATTTTGTTATCACTGCACTGTCCTGAGGAGAGAGAATTACATTCTTTAGTACTGTCCATTGGTACCTTTCATGTGCACTAAATCCAATTTCAAAATACATTGGTCCAATAGAGTTACTATTTCAAATTGTCTTTTAAGTACAAGAGTTTTCTGCAGGAGCAGAAGCTTCAGATGATACTAGTAATGTTCTTGTGCACATTGAGCCTTAGCAATTATTTTTATGAAGTAATAAACTGAAAAATAGACCCTTAAGTACTGTATTGCTTTATTAATTCTATACATGACATGCAGCAACAGCCATTCTGAATCATAATTCTCACTGCTCTGAGAATATCTGAAATACAAAATCCCTGAAAACCTTAGTAAGATTTGACCCACACATATTATAGTCAGAAAAAATAGACATCATTGTAGGCTACATGTTCAGACTTAGGCAACTAAATCTGAGTTTATTTTTTTTTTAATAAAACATTCAGAGGTCCTGTGAACTCTCAGATGCCATTGATTTCATTAGGATTTCTGGGTTCTTAGCAACTGTAAATATTGGGTTGTTTTAATTTGTCTGGCTTATCTGTAGTATATGGTATTACAAAAGATATTGGAGTTTATTCCAATAGACACATTTTCCTACATGGGGAAAGGAGTGTAAATTTCAGTATTAACGTGCACTTTATCTTTCACATTATTTTAACACCTTTGCTTTTTTTAATGCTAAAACAGTCATAAATATTGAGTATTTCTATAAACATTCCAGGCAGAACTCATTCATGATGTCGTTTTCTTATCATCTTTTCCAGCAACATCCATCTCCACGTGCCACACATAAGGGGCTTTTTGTCAGTTCCCCTAAATATTATAAGGCTGTTCTAAAAGTTACAGAAATACAGGAAATGAAAATGAAAAATTTCCACCTGAAGCATACAGCTCAAAACTCACAACACATCAGATCTTTTTCTGTTCACTCTGTCTCTGAAACCCACTTTCATGTAGTTTCCATTGTGAAATGGAGCTTCTGCAGAGATAAGGGCAGGAGCATATGAAACTAGATGACAATGATCTCCAAATGCACAAGTTTCTCTGGCTGCCTATGGTAATTGCATTACTTGTGAACCTTTATGTTATTTTTCTTTCTTACTAGCAGTCTACACTTTCCATCTGCTAGATGGTTTATTACCTTATTTTTATTTCAGCCTTCATTTTTATTTTCAGTCTTCTTCCTCATCCACACATCTTTAAAAAAACAAACTACTGCTCCCCACAATGGCTGGCTTTCTCTTAAGCATTCCTGACACCACTCTCAAAAGCTGTGTTAACTTTAATCTGAAAGGAAATACTGTAATAGCTAAGGAACATTTGAACATAATATAAAAAAAATCAGGTGATTTACAATGTCTTTTAAATGCAGCCCTATTAGCATAAACAAAAAGTATTTCAATCATGGAGAGAAAGTGGACCAAATTAAAAAGACAATTAGAAATGTTGAACTTCCACCATGTCAAGGAGATTCCCTGGTAGATAATATGTATCTATTAAGTACAAGTTCATATGCATTTTCTTAGAACAATATAATGTGCCATTCTTCTAGCACTGTCTTTAATGTATCTTGTGCTCTTCCCAATGATCTGCATAATCTCAGCAAATGCAGGTTCCAGAATAAGACAGTTTTGGCAGAAGGACAAAAGACACTAGTAACCAATTGCTTTCATGAATCATATTTTTTCTCCTTCATAGTCTTCACAAGATATCAAGCCCGCATGGTAACCCAGAGTTCTCCATGAACAATAAGATAAAGTCTAGGATTAGTCAAGTATATTTACTTTAAATGGATTATTGATGGCTCACTGATAAAGTTAGCCTTTGTATGGAGACACATACATTCTCCAGTCTATAAATAACCTAATGGATAACACTGCAACCTTTACAGTCACTGTATTGCAGTTGTATCAAGGCCAATAAGTATAATACATAACAGAAGGAGAACTGTTATTTGCTAAGGTTCAGTCCTATTTAGCATAATCTCATTCTTTAAATAATGCATTTTGAGATGTTATAAAGATGCTGTACTATAGCCTTGGACTATGGTGAATAGTCTGTCAGCATTCCCAGTAAATCCTAAATTTTCAGGAACTGATAATATACCTCAACATTTTAAGACCGTCTTAAAGTGACTAAAACTCAGCTGATACGCAAACTCAATTTCTGTCTTATAAAATATAGTATACATCATTATATAATTAAGAAACTTTTTTGTAGTTTCTAACTTCCTTATCTCCATTTTTAAGATCTAGATGACGCTGATTAATTTTAACAAAGAGACAATTCTGTCATTGTAAAATTGGTGGTTTTGTGATGTTTTCATTTAGAAATAGTTCAGATATAGTGGTTAATATTTGAAAAATAGCTCCTGATCATTTCCACTAGCTACTATTTATAACATTATTCTATTATTTATATTATCACACTGCATCTTCACTATGCATTTATAAATATCAATTTTGAGAGTTCAGTATCTCAGCTGTATAACATCCCTTCAGGTTTCTATCCTAGATGCAAATGGTATCTGACAAATAAGATGAAAATTGGTTAAGTTATGGCATTTTTAAAATCTTATTGACTATAATTCCCCATATATCTCTAAACAAGTCCTGGAGAAAGAGGGGATTATCAGTAACACTGAGGGGCACTGGGGAGAAAGAACTTAGACTGGCAAATTCAGCAACATCAAAAGCTATAAATTCACATTCTGCCAACACTTGATCTCTAGAAAAAAAATTAGAAAAGAGTTGGCATGGAATATAGCAGTGTTTGCTGTTCATGCTTTCAATCCTGGCTTAGTTGATTTACATCACATTACTAAGGTTAAGCCTCTGTTTTTTAAGTGAGTTTCATTCTTATACTTACTGTTTCCCACATTCACGCATAATACTATATTTCATACACTGCGTTATTAATGAACCAAGCAAAAACAAAAACAATCAGTCATTTTGTCAGGATAGAGGGAAACAAAGTAATATATCCATGAGTGGAAAGGGAAAAAATAAAGCAGTCATCCAGCTACTGGTATTAAATCTTGAGTCTGCAGATTAGAGATAGGAGTGGATTTTTTTTTTATAGACGTGACATTTAACCCTTTATTGAAAAGGCAAAGGTGAAAATATCAAAGACAACTAGGAGTCTGGTAGCAACTTAAAGACTAACAAATTTATTAAGGCATAAGCTTTTGTGAGTTGTAGCTTAGATGCACAAAGTAAAAGAAATATATAGTCAGGGATATGCACATACATATATAGATGGGAGTGTTACACAGTGTTAATGAGGCTAATTCAATCAGAGTAGATGTTGTTATGCTTGTATGCTTATAAGATACACACAGGATCATTTTAGAGAAAAAGGCAATATGCAAAGTAAAACACACACAAACACACACACACACACACATCAGTCCTGCTATACCATTACTGCCCAAGTAATAAGTCATTATTGTCTAATAATAACACATTTACTATATAAAATACTTTCAGTAAAAACTTAAAACAGTCTTAATTTACATAAGCAAAATACTCGCCTTCTTTTATCACCACAAAAATGAAATGTTTAGTACATAAAGTTATATCAGTTAATACAAAATAAAAACATTAACAAGAGTCCAGTACTATTAAGTTTATTTAAAAAAAAACCCTTTGCAATGAAAATAAAACAAATGCTAATGTTAAGAAAAAATATAGCAGTGTAATGTATTTATGACTTCACATGAGCAATGAGGCCTCATGTGTGGGAGATAGGATTAGAAATTTAAATGTATCAGCAGGCTAGAAACAGAATATATGTGCTAACTAGAATAGATAAATGACAGGTAAGCTAAAAGACAGAATGCCTTTACTAGTTAAGATAATCGAGAACACCCGAAGGATCATTTACAAAGGACAGGATAAGCCTAGAATGTAAGATGAGATATAGAGTAAGTTTTACGTAGACAGAGCTTGCGCTACAGGATTTGGTTCCTAAAAAGTAAAAAAGCCAAATACCAAAAACATAAGATGCAATACATAGTAAAGGCAATTTAATATGATATATATAAAGGAATGCTGGAGGTGTACATGATGCTCACAACTATTTGGCTTATTTTATGTGTGACTTTACAGGTGTTGTACACTCTGGACCAGCGTTTCTCAAAGTGGTCTGTGAACCCACTTCGAGAAACCCACTAGCTGGCCGCTCCAGTGTGTTTATTTACCGGTTCCATGTCCTTGTGGCTGCCATTGGCTCTGGTTCTCCATTTGCAGCCAAGGAAAGCTATGGGAAATGGCATGGGCTGAGCCACTGCTTTCCTTGGTTTCCCTTGCCTGCAAATGGTGAACTGGCACCAAGTGGAGCTGGAGGCTCTGTGGCAGTGAAGCCTGTAAATAAACACACCAAACTGATCAGTTAGCAAGTTTCTCAAAGTGGTTTCACGGATCGCTTTGAGGAAAACTGCTGTATACCCACCCTGTGCACTTGAGTCTAATCAACTCAGCATAGCTTTGGTGTGTGCCTGAGGAAGGTACCTGAGTGACAAAATCTGAAGTCGAACTAAATTCTTAGGAAGCCAAGTAGAAAGAGTTCTTGGAAGGAATACCAACAGCAAGCTATTTACTTGTCAATGTGAACCTGTGCCGAGATTAAATATTTCCTTTTTTTTTTAGTTTGAATTTCTGCGAGGATATACTACACTAGTGAGGAGGGTATGTTAAAAATAATCACCTGTGGCCATGTCTACACTATAGATAAGATCAAAGCAGCCACAGTCAATCTTCCAGGGTTTGAATTAGCGGGTCTAGTAAAGACAGCTAATTCAAACTGAGAGGGCACTCTGGTTGATGCCGGTAGTCCTTTTTCTATGAGGAGTAAGGGAAGTTGAAGGGAGACTGTTCTCCCTTCAACTTCCTACAGTGTGGATGACGCCAAAATTTGAGTTAAGATCATTCAATTTCAGCTACACAATTAATGTAGCTGAAGTTGCATCTCTTAATTTGAATTTATCCCCTAGTGTAGACCAAGGATGTAAATTTAACGGTTTGTAAGTGAACACCTTTTTCTTATTCTTAACTGTAAAGAAAAATTACTACAATTGGAAAAATGGTAGAGAATGATGAAAAAAAGGAAGACTGGATTTAGTACAGAGAGAGCCTTCGCAGTACTTCATTGAAAATGACATAGACAATAACAACAAACACACCACTTTACTGAGAGTGGAAGGAGCAAATTAAATTTGGGGGCACCAGAAAAGCCAATGCCAAGTCCTTTGATGCGCTTGTTAAAATTGTCACACATCACTATATCCCCAACCCATCAGAGGTTGTGCTATGTTTATATGTAAAGTTACTGCCAGTCTGGAAAGTCCATAGCAGTTTTTGTAACTCAACTGCATTGTTTATCAGAGCATGGTTTTAAATGCCATGTTGTAGGACAGACTTGTCTGTGGTATCAGTGATGAAATAATTCAGAGACATCTGTAGGCAGATCGAAAACCTTTAGATTAAACACACACACATACACCCCTCTAGGAAAGCACAAGAAATGGAAGTAGCCACACAGCGTGTTTTGGATTTATGGGGAAGCACTAAGCACCACATAAATAGCCAGAGTAGGGGCTTCTTGTAAATGTCCAGCATTCCACATAAAATAAATGTATATTTAATTAAACCGTGATGTCTCCCGCGACATTCCTTTTGAAGTGGGGAGAAACCAGGACCATATCTCCTATCCATAAAACTTAACACTTACTGAGTGTTGGTGAAAAAATTGGCTGACACAGGCCTTAACAGGGAGAAGTGATTTTTTCAGGCTTCTGAAGTAATTTATATAGGACACAAAATTGATGTAACTGGCTTACATCCAGTAGAAAAAAAGGTACGGTCCATTAAAGAGACACCATCACCAAAGTCAGCGTTCAAATTGAAATCTTTTCTAGGCCTGCTAAATTATTATAGTAATTTTTTATCCAACCTGACATCAGTATTGGTACCATCACACTGACTATTTCAGAAAAGGAAAACATTCCAGTCAGGTCAAAACAAGACTGTTGTGATACAATGTGCTGTTTGCTAATCTAATCCATGTAATGTTCTTTGCCGACACTAGAGTGGCCTCCACAACCCTGAGTAAGGCTTCATGTAGACTATGTTAGCCCTTTTATAGGGAGAGTTTTTTTCTCTCATCTGTCTGTCTTCTGGACAATGTGTCTAGCCATATTCTACATTAGTGGAAGATGATCAGCCTTCAAGGACAATATTAAAGCAACCTTGCTGGAAATAATCTTTATATAATAACGATTCATACTTTTTATTATTATACTGCATGCTAACTTTGAGAAAAAGGACATATTTTCTTGAGAGACAACAAAAACAAATCTATCTAACAAGTTTATGCCATTATATTTATGTTTCTGCTTTTATGTGTTTCTGAGTGGAGAAGTGAATGTAGGACATGATTCAACTTTGCTGGGGCCCACAAGTGAGAGCTCGAATGTCCAGTTATCAATTATAACTCTGCCAAAAGGACAAAAAATAGAACTGCCCCTGTAAGATTCCTGCAGGTAAGATGATTATTTGATGATCTGCAGTATTGAAGATTACTGATAGATGTCCTATCAGTTCATTCAGCTTCAGGTGACCATATACCAGCAAGAACAACTCTTTCTTCATGTCATACCCAAATCTGAAACCTGACTGGAAGAAATTCAGAAAATGAAGAGATCACATGCTCTTGGCACTAACACTTTCTTGGTAAACTCAAAACAGGAAGTATAGAGACAGAAGTAATTGAATGGATGTGTGCTATCGAGTTTTTGTTGTTGTTTTCAGCAACAGATGGACCACTATGTTAAAGAATCAGCAGAACACACATTTGCAAATATTTACATGAGTTTATGCCATTATGTTTATTTTTCTATATAGAAACAGTAATTCATATCAATGGGCTCAACAACTCTAAGCTCTTCACAGGGGTCAGCTTGGGAATAAAAGTTATTGGTACTTTTCCAAGCTCTGCCCATGAGTGAAACATCACTCATACTCTCTTCTGAAAATGTGGAAAATAGAACAACACATGCTGTCTGGATTCTTGGATTTCCTTCCGCCTTCCCCCCCATTCCTCCCATGAAGGGCCTTTCTTTTTTCACTTTGGCATCCCAAAGTTGTCTCATTGAATTTGAACCACTTAGTTCTTGTGCATCACTTTGCAGATACTGGACCCCAAATTGGGACTGAGCAGGTTAACACCATGCTATGGACTGAGGAAGCCAAACCCCTCCTCTCCTCTGCTAGGCGTGCTTCAACCGGAACCACATCATAAGATGGAGCAACTCAATTCAGTCTAGACTGACTGAGGAGGATAGCAGATTGGCAGGTTCCTGCCATGAAGCTGTCGGTGCTCCAGGTGGTACTAAGGCCCCTGTGGATTCCAGTTGACTGCTGAGGGCAACAGTTTGCTGATGCTAGGAGAATGCTAATGCTGAAAGTAAGGGTAGGAATCAACCCAAGGAATGAAGGGTTCCAGAGAGAGACTGAGTCTAAATACAAGCAAATCAAGGCCTTGGGTCGGGACTTGGTGGAGTAGAGTAGACCAGGGTCCTCCTACCCTACACTTCAGGGTAGGATGTGTGATGGGATGAGGTCATAGAAGACCCCTTGGGGTTGCTTCCTGGACTGTTGACAAAGCCACTTACACTAGCCTCTTTGCTCTCTGGGGCTTCTAACCACCCTGGCCTGCTGGGCCAGCTCACGTGGTCTTCCCTAGACATAGCACAGACCTGAGATCACTGCCTTCTCCAAGGAGCAATATAGACACTGAAACTCTTCAGATCCAAGGAAAATGCAGTTTTGGGGCCAGCTTCCAGGGAAACCACTCCTCAAATGGGATCAGAACCGCAAAATGAACTGGTTAAGTAAACCCCCTTTAACAATGAAAGGAAGATGCACACTGATTGCTTCCCCAGATAATAATCATTTATACTGGTCTTGAAATAAAAGAGTTTTTATTAAGTACAAGCAGTAGGATTTAAGTGGTTGCAAGTGAAAACAGGCAGAGAAAAGTAGATTAAAAATGTAAATCAACAGAAAATGCCTAACTAGTTCTAACACTGATTGCAAACTTACCCTAAAACTGTTCTTATTCCAGCTAAGCTTGCTAACCAGGGAAGTTCCCTTTTGCCCTGGGCTCTCCTGCTCATTCTCTTGAGCATGACATGCCAGCCAAAAGCCAAGAACTTTGCCTTTTAATTAACCTCCCTTTCAGGTGGGAATTCTGTTTTACTCGCTTCCCTTCCATGGATAATGACATTGTCAGCCCCTACCAGTTGGGGAATCACATGACTTCCTAAGATTAACCACTGCTAAGAGTTAAAGAACAAAGGAGGCTATTTAGAGGTGATCATCCAGGCTATGTCTAGACTTCAGGCTTTTTTCAGAAGAAGCTTTTCCAGAAGAGATCTTCCAAAAAAACTTCTTCTGAAAGAAAGTGTCTACACAGCCAAAGCGCATCGAAAAAGTGATCTACTTTGTCGAAAGATAGCATCCACACTGAATGGATGCTATCTCGCATTTAAACTGTGTTTACTATGGACAGAGTGGCCACCAGGGCACCTGTGCATTTTCCTCTTTCCTCTTCTATCGAAAGAACTCCCTCTTCCCTACATGTCTTTTTCCAAAAGGGCTCTTTCAGAAAAAAGCTCCTTCCTCGTAGAAAGACATTTACCAATGTCAGAAAACCCCTGCTGTTCTTTTCATTTTTTTTTTTTGAAAGAACGTGATTACAGCATGGACATAAGTGAAGTTTTTTTTTCAGAAGAATGGCTGTTTTTTTTTTTTAAAAAAACCTGTGTAGTGTAGACATAGCCCCAGACATTGAAGGAAACACCCTTGATGGCTTTCATTTGCACATGTAAAACCATAAACCATTCCATAATCCATATTCCTAACTCTGCATACAAGCATGATACATACACCAAAATAAGATATCCACTGATATCCCAGGTTCTACTTCCAGGAGGCTAACGGCAGAGTCACCCCAGACACACCACTCCCCCTTGAAGCATAACTGACAGGAATGCAGCTTGGGTTTACTGATACACACCCAGCATCAATCCCCCATCACCTTCCCCCCTGTCAAAGATGGAGGAACCAACTTGTGTGCCACAACTACAAGTTCCCTTTCAAGAAACTATTTTGTTCCTATATACCTGAATAATCATAGTACTAAAGAAATCAGTATGTTTCACCACCAGTCCCCAGAACTTGGCCCCACAATTGCAATGTAGTAGGAAGTGAAGTCAATGAATACTAGTAGGTATTTATGGGTACAGTGGGATCTATTAAAATCAATCTACTATATTGTATTCATCTCTATCTCTATCTCAGAAAAGTCTGTAAACACCACTTCAGATAATGTAATAATGTAACGGTAGATATCTTTTACAGGTGCTCACTGTACAGTGCAAAAAAGCAACTGTTTCCAAGATGTTTTACATGATAAAGTACAGATCTAGGCAGCCATGGGAAAAGAGTTTGCCCTCATTGCATGATATATATTTTAACACAGCTGTATCAACGTGAGCTAGGAACTCCTCTTGATATCTCCATCTGGCTTAATCCCACAAAGGGCATCTTTAGATGTCCAGGTCCATCTGTCTGGGTCTGGCCTCCTCACAGCAGGCCCATTTGTGTGTATGACTCTGTGTTCTGCCATGCAGGTTCCGCCAAGGCTGCCTTTGTGGCTTCCCTGCCAGCCAGAGCAACTCTAATCTGAAAACTGCTGGACTCTGACAGCAGAGCTCTCCTGCCTGTGTGAAAAGATTATGTAACATTAACTGGGGCTATATAAATGATTTCATGTACATCCAATGCTGCCTTGTCACAGGCAACTCTAAGAAATAAACTTGACATGACTGAGAACTGCTGCTGGAGACAGATCCATAAAAAGAATGGTTAACTAGAAGATATGGTTAATCCACAGTTATGATTAACTGATGAGAATGCCACCTATACACTGCTTAAATATGACTGGTTTTCTACCCTCCCTGCTTGTAATGGAGACAGCTTCCTTTTACAGTCAGTCTGCTCTGAAGAAAGGGATAATATGGATTCATACCTTGCAAAAGGTAGAGGGGCTGTTGCAAAAGACAGTGCCTGTTACAAATAATTAAGCTTGTCTTTTTCTTGTATTGCTTCTGAAACAGGTAGGCAGACTTAAAAGTGTTGACACAACTAAGTATATCGCCATCCAATTTATCTGATGGACATCTCTGGCATTGTACAAGTTACTTTCTAGGACACTAATGATTTCTTTTTGCTACTGCATGAGTCTCCTTTAAAAAAAAAAGCTACTTTCCTCCTATACATATCAACTGCAAGGCACAAACATAAGATAATAAAAGAAAACAAATATTGAGTCTCATTGAACTAGAAACTTTAGCTGAGACCTGACTAGGGCTTGGCACCCAAGGAACACGAGTTGGGTTATATTGTGAAGTCAGTGAGGGACTTGGAGTTTGTCTGAACTTGCTCCACTTCTCCCTGTCAAGGCATGCTGAACAATGACTCTCACTGCTTATCATGTATATATGGTCATTATTTTTCATAGGAAGTACACAAATCACCTTGGGGTATATCTGTGATAAGAGTGAATCGGCTGACTTTATTATTTGTTATGAGAAAGACAGCAGCAAGTGTCTGAGCCAATAAGTTGTCTGGGAAAAATTTTGACATCTAAAGTGCAGTATTACCAAAAATGTAGAACAAGAAAACATGTGCATATTGATAAAGGGTATGTACCTGATCTTTGATCAAGAATGCAACTTGGCTTGCAAAGAAATAGGTAATTAGATTATGATGTTTATCAGCTGGGTGGTTATCAGTTGCACCTGTCAGCAATCACAGGCTGTTAATGTGATCTTGAGTTAGAGTAACATTATGAAAATAATGAAAACAAAAAATCAGCAACCATGGGACTGGAGCTTCAGGCTCTCCATGTATCAGGCAGAAACTCTTCAGAGCAGAAGTGCTTTCTCATCCATTCTCCTTGGTCTTTATGCATCTGCAGAACAAGTACAGGCAGTCCCCGAGTTACGCGGATCCGACTTACGTCGGATCCGCAGTTACGAACAGGGATTTTCTCGCCCCGGAGGACTGGAGCGGCGGGACGCCTGGTCCCGCCGCCCGCTTCCTCCGGGGAGAAAAAAGCTGCTCCCCATCTCGCTGGTCTTCTGGGGGAGCCAGCAGACCAGGGAGACGGGGAGCAAAGCGCCGCGGTCTGGCCCGGGTCCTCCGCCACTTTACTCCGCGTCTCCCTGCTCTGCCCCGGGCTTCCTAGAATCAGCTGCTGATCAGTTTCAGCAGCAGCTGACTTGGGGACGCCTGGGGTTCTTAAGTTGAAACTGTATTTAAGTCAGAACTGGTGTCCAGATTCAGCCGCTGTTGAAACTGATCAGTTTCAGCAGCGGCTGAATCTGGATGCCAGTTCCGACTTACATACAGATTCAACTTAAGAACAAACCTACAGTCCCTATCTTGTACATAACCCGGGGACTGCCTGTAGTAAGTTAATTAACTGCAGAGCCAGGATGTGAAGTTTTCATAGATTTATATAACTGGGAAGGCTGGATATCACTCTAGATGAATAGAGAATCATTTCATTAATGTGAGGGATGGTCTAACTAGTTGAGAAAAAACCTAATAAGTGCCTGAAACTTTGATCAATACAAGCAGAACATTTTTAAAAATATAAAAATTGAGTTCCATTTTTCATTTTACCCTTAATTTTCATTTACTTCTATAGTTCATAATTCCAGCAGGGACTGAGAAAAAGTTGCTAAAATGGTATGAGTTGGTGATCTCAAGAGATTTTCAGCACAGTACTGAATACCCAAAAATTCAGATGAGGTTTGAGTAAGCATCCAAAAATATAGGTTGCCTAATAATTTAAACCAAGCTGCTAAACCATGTGAGTATCCCTTGTTGTTAGTTAATATTTCTTTTCATAGCACTATTACAGTAATCGATAACAGAATATGAGATTAGCAAAACCTTCTGTTATCATCATTAATATTTCGTACTCATATTCCCAGCAAGGCTTATTCATTCAAGACATTTATAACAAAAATCATTACATGTAAAAGTTGTTCATGCTGCATTAGCATAAACAAATTTGAACACAATACAATGCTAGTGAGATATGAGTAAATATTCTCAATATGCAAAGTTTTCACATAAGCTCATGAAAAATTTTATCAGGAAACTGAATTAAGAAAAACAGAATTATTCTCTTTTCTGCTACTATTAGGCCTATGGAGCTTTGTTTGATGACAGGCTCTCTTGTTTTTTATTCTTGACATAAGCACTTTACTTACTGGTCGCTTTGCTAACAATCTGGCTCCCTATATACAGGATTTTTACCTATATACTGAGTAAGGTTCTAGAACTGGCAATGCAAAAACGAGGGTCATTTGTTGGTTTCAATAAAAAGTTCATATAATACCTGTTTAGTAACAACTAGAAGCTTCTGCTCAGTATTCTATTTCTTCTGTTATTTTGCACATCAGACATCTATAAACACTCTCCCATTCAAATTACAGTTTTTATAAACACCCTGTTAGCCTGAGCATAATATCCCATTTTTTCCCTTGGTATAGCTGAGATTGGGATGAATGTTTCTTAAAAGCCTTGTTAACAATATTTTTTGACTGAGCACACTGGAATTTTTATTTAAGGGTGAATATAATGTTGGATCTGGAAAGTTTGCATAAATATATTCCCCCATTCCTGTTCTACTAGACTGTAGGCATGGGTTGGAGAATGCCCTTTTCTAATTCAGTTAGTGTAAGTGTTCAGATTGAATATCATCCACTTATGATAGTGCCTTTTTTTCCCTATCATCCTTTTCCCTCCTCTTTTTTCTTTCCCATACCAACACACATATAGGCAAACAGTCAAGACCTTTGAAACACTGCAGGAGATTGCCCATACAGAAGCAGACCTAAAAAAACATCTACCTGTGACATTTCTGCTTCTCAGGAGCTTGATTTGCCTGCAACATAAGATTAAATAAAGAACTGAGATAAAAACCAAATACATGGACTGTTTAAAGGTCACTTTGGAAAGCCTCACGTATTTTAATACTGAGGACAGGGTGAAGATTAGCCACACTTTAAGGAAAAGGTTAGTATTGAGAAAAATCTGGCAAAAAAAAATCTAGATATAAAGAATTCATGTCAATCTGAAAAGGTCCATGTAAAACTAAACTGAACTGATGACTCCCACATTTCTCCCAATTCTATGTTGCTAGAAACAAGAAAAAATGTCATTAGGTGTCAGCCTCCTTTGGGCTCCTAGGATGACATAGATATTGCATCACCTAGCAACAGAATCATCTATTTAAGATACAATGAAGATCATTTTTTAAAAATATCTCACAAATCCCCTAAGGTAGACAGACGTATGTGAACTTCCATAGAAAAGTACCTTGTCTGCAGGGCAGTTTTTCCTTGTTATATCAGTGATTTTCCTATAGAAAGTCTTTGGCCTTTTGCTAGCAGAACTGAAAATAATCCCTCTCTCTCTTTTCTTCTCTTTTTTTTTCCAGAAGAAGACTCTATAGTTGAAGCTTCTCTTATTGTTCATGGTAGCACTGAAACAGAGCCTGGCAATAACATTATAGGTCACACAAACAACTTGTCTTTTTTTTCCCAAATAGAGCTTGCCTTTGTCTCTATTTCAGTTCTCATTCCAGATGTAAGGAAACTCTCTGCGGATTTCTGCTTTTATAGTTTTCCCATTCTCAGTTTGGGAAGGCAATAATTAATCTGTGACTTGCATGTTTTGAGCAATTAGTGTTTGGAGCACTGCATTTATGGACGTTCTGGAGTGACCGTGCAAGCTCTAGACGTGCCCAGTGCTGCTTTTGTCAGAAGGCCCAGATGAAGAATAAACTCAACACTTGATCCTTCTTCTGTACTGCTGCCCTCAGCATTTGCTGGCCCGCTTTTTCTTAGTGAATCCCAGACATCAAATAACACCAGATTTCTATACCTTTGCTCATGCTGAATAGTCCCATTGATTGATAGATCAATAAAGATGATTCTGTGCTTAAAATGCAGGCCTGGGATTCCAGAGGTCTTGGTTCAATTCTGATGCTGTTTTGGGAAAGTCATATGGGATGATATCCACAGCAGTATTTATGTGCATAAACCCCACACTTTGAAACTGCTTGGAAGTGATAGTTGCCTGCCTCCATTGATACCACAAAGGTTTTACCAACATGGCCATGTCAACACAGCTGTGTCGACACGCTTTGTTGGCTTTTTTGCCTTCTCTTGATCACAATGTGCTGTTCACCCTGGCACTTGCTGAAGCAAAACTTTTGTCTTTTGTGGCAGAGAGGATAGAATCTCTAAGGGTACGTCTAAACTACATGCCTCCGTCGACGGAGGCATGTAGATTAGCCAGATCGGCAGAGGGAAATGAAGCCGCGATTAATATAATCGCGGCTTCATTTAAATTTAAATGGCTGCCCCGCTCTGCCGATCAGCTGTTTGTCGGCAGATCGGGGCAGTCTGGACGCGACGCGCCGACAAAGAAGCCTTTCTTGATCAGCACAGGTATGCCTCGTGAAACCAGGTTTACCTGTGCCGATCAAGAAAGGCTTCTTTGTCGGCGCGTCGTGTCCAGACTGCCCCGATCTGCCGACAAACGGCTGATCGGCAGAGCGGGGCAGCCATTTAAATTTAAATGAAGCCGCGATTATTTTAATCGCGGCTTCATTTCCCTCTGCCGATCTGGCTAATCTACATGCCTCCGTCGATGGAGGCATGTATTCTAGACACACCCTAAATGACAAAAGTCTGGTTGTTCAATAGCCAGTGTAGATATAACCTAAAAGTCTGCACCCAAAGAGAGAGGCAGAGTTTAACTCAACATGCCTCTGTTGTTGGCACCTCTGATTGGCTTGAAGTGATCCAAATGAACAGGGAATTAGTTGTATTTCCTGTTATGGGATGACCCAAATTGGTAAAGGTTGCTAGTGAAACTATCCAAGATTCTGTTAATAATACCCCAGCATACCCATGATGACTAGAGTTCACCTACAATCCAGCTGTTACCCAAACAGAAATTTCCAACTAACTGATTAGTCTTAGGAATTAGCAATATCTTACTCATTAAGGATAGAATCTCTGCAAGATTATAAACATATATAGTGTGGGGAAGTAGAAAGGAACTTCCTTGTAATGGGGTATACAAACCCCACACTGGGATGGAACGGGTTTTAAGGACATTACTGGGCCCTCCTCGTGGAATGAGGAGTAACGGTAGTTCGAACTAGGAAGCCTAGTTCGAACTACCTAGTTCGTGCCCCGTGTAGCAGCGCTGCACGGGGTTCGAACCAGCGGGGTTTTAAAAATGGCGGTGCCCCGCTTATGCAAATGAAGCCCGGGAAATTCAAATCCCGGGCTTCATTTGCAAGTGCGGTATGCCTACATTACCCTGCTAGTTCGAACCCTCTGGGTATGTCTACAATACAGAGTTAGTTCGAACTAACATCCGTTAGTTCGAACTAACTTTCATAGGCGCTACACTAGCGCTCCGCTAGTTCGAACTTAATTCGAACTAGCGGAGCACTTAGTTCGAACTAGGAAAACCTCATTTTACGAGGACTAAGCCTAGTTCGAACTAGCTAGTTCGAATTAAGGTGTATGTAGCCCCTTAATTCGAACTAGTGGGAGGCTAGCCCTCCCCAGGTTTCCCTGGTGGCCACTCTGGCCAACACCAGGGAAACTCGTCTGCCCCCCTTCCGGCCCCGGATCCCTTAAAGGGGCACAGGCTGGCTACGGTGCCCGTGCCAGGTGCAAGCCTGCCAGCATCCAGCCAGCAGACCCTGCACCTGGCACGGATCGAGCCACCCACCCGATGCCCCCCAGCCATCCCCCTCTTCCCGGGACCAGACTGGCGGCTCCCGGGAGCTTGCCCAGGTCCGCAAGAGGCGGGCACCCGCCTGGTCCAGTGCAGACATCGTGGACCTCGTCCACGACCTCCACACTAGGCACAGGAAAGCGGCCGTCTAGGGCAGGAGAGCTGCCAGCCTGGCCACCCAGGAGCAGGTTTGCATGAAAATCAAGGTGGCCCACTGAGGCCCCCGACCCTGAGCCCTGAGCTTAGAATGGCCATACTGGGTCAGACCAAAGGTCCATCTAGCCCAGTAGCCTGTCTGCCGACAGCGGCCAACCCTAGGGACCCTGGAGGGGATGGACCGAAGACAGTGACCAAGCCATTTGTCTTGTGCCATCCCTCTCCAACCTTCCACAAACCTTGGCCAGGGACACCACTCCTACCCCCTGGCTAATACCACTCCATGGACCCAACCTCCATGACTTGATCTCACTTCCCTTTAAACTCTGTTCTAGTTCTAGCCTTCACAGCCTCCTGCAGCAAGGAGTTCCACAGGTTGACTCTTTGCTTTGTGAAGAACAACTTTCTGTTACTAGTTTGAAGCCTGCTACCCATTCCTTTCCTTTGGTGTCCTCTAGTCCTTCTTTATGGGAACTAATGAAGAACTTTTCTGTATGTACCCTCTCCACCCAACTCCTGCTTTTAGAGACCTCTATCCTGTCCCCCCTCCATCTCCTCTTTTCTAAGCTGAAAAGTCCCAGTCTCTTTAGCCTCTCTTCATATGGGACCTGTTCCCAACCCCTCATCATTGTAGTTGCCCTCCCTTCTCCCACCCTCTCTCTTCCCCTCTCCCACCTCCTTTTCCCAGTCTCCCCCAGTTTTGTTCAATAAAGACAGATTCCATTTTGGAAGACACGTTATCTTTATTTTGTACATCAAGAAGAGGGGCTAGGGAAGGGTAAGTGGAAGGAGGTGAGGGAGGAATGGGGTACGAGCCCCCGATGGGGAGGACTGGGCTGGCTCTGCGGGCTTCTGGGGATGGAAGCTCTCCTGCAGCCCCTCAATTGCCCCCTCTCCCCAGATGGCAGCCTGCGGCAAGTGCAGCCGGGCTGATGGCCGAGTGGTGTGATGTGCCCAGTGTGGGTAGTCCGGGCAATCCAAGCCAGGACTGCTCTGCAAGCGGGGCACCCCTGAGAACTGTCAGTCCGGGGTGAGGGTCGGGACCCTTTAAGCACAGCCCTCGGCTAGCCTGAGACAGCATCTCCACGCTCTAAGTCCTCCTCTGATGCCCTGCCGGCACTGCTTCCGGCCATCCTTAACCCCGGTTCAGGGTCCACTTAATGTTTTTTAGTCTGGATCCGTTAGTTCAAATTAGCTTAGTTCGAATTAACTAAGTTAGTTCGAATTAACGTTGTAGTGTAGACATACCCATAGTCCATGGACTATGTCCAAACAGCATAGTCCTCGATCTGAGTTAGGCAATATCTCATCTTTGGAATCTCTGTTGTTGTTTTCTTATAGAAAGAATTTTTATACTTAATCTAAGCCTCTTAGCAAGACTTTTCACATCCATTACTGCCAGGGGGCCTGTAAAAATTGGTTCATCTTCTTCAAGAGATTTTTTTTTCTTTCTTTGGAACTTGTTTCTGGAGTGTGTTGTCTGGAGTGTGTCATCTGTGTCACCTCTTGATAGTTACTGAAGAGATTAGACCTTTCCTTTCCTAAGGAAGTTTTGGAGTCTGCTTGTGAATAATTATTGTGCTCTTTTAAGTCCAAATGTGTTCTGTTTATGAGTGATAGTCTGCGTATTCTAGTCACTGATTGCAATATCCTTCTTCGTGCAATAAACAAAGGCTTGGGAGCCACATCTTAAACTTGTGTCCAGAAGGTTCAGACCTTTCCTTTAGTAGGTTGGGGCTCATAAAAGGATGTCCTTGAATGCTGCACAATATCCCCATGCTTAGAGAGATGTTTCCTTTTTGGATGTCTCATGCAAATGCAAGACGAGTCAGGTATGTTATTGTTCTCTTCATTTGTACAAATTATTTCAGTTTCTTTCAATGAAAGCTTTTAATAATAATCTTACATTCTGAAATTTTCAGAGATTAATTTTTATCCATTTTTGTTTATCTGCATATATTAAAACATTTTCTGATTAATATACATGTTCATTATTTCTTTGAGTCTATCTGATTTTAACGGTCTTTAGCTGCAAAATTCTAAAATTTTGTGCAGTGCAATTCCTTTCTTCTTGGGATTTTCATATATAGGGTAAGCTATGTTGACCATGGAAAGTCTGATTAGCATAAAAACACAACTTTTAGAATTATAGATAACTTTCAGGGAAACTCAGTCAGGGATGAATACATGTGACTGTAACATTTGTTTTGAGGAAACAAGAAAGTAGATTGTGACTTTAAGCGTGCTTCCTAGTCTAGATCTAAGTTAGTTCAGCTAAACCATTGCCTGTCATATTCATAGGATTTATAGCACAGACACCCTCAACCAACACGTCAGAAAGCCAAATTGTGATTACTCTCATTAATCATAAAACGACAGCACATACTTTTGATATTAATCTTCACACTCACAGAAGTCTTCATTATTGAAATAGGCAGGACTAGATATTTAAATAATCTTTAAGTAAATCAACAAGATTAGCAAATTTCTCAAAGAAATATTGGTAGAAAGAGAAAATAAAACTGCAAGACATTTAACCAATGGACGTGATGAGATATCCAGAAAGCAAAATGTTCCATAGCATACTATCAAGTATCATTAATGTGTCTATGTTGATTAATCCCTTTAATAACATGAAACTAGTTGTATATGTTTTAACTGTAGTGATAATTGTCATACAGTTGAAAACAAATAAAAATTATTACATGTTTTAAATAAATGAAGAGTTTGGATAATATATAATAGCAAAAGAAAAACACATGGGAGGCCAAAGACCACAAAAAAAAATCTTCCACCTGAATTTTGTAGGATTACAAATCCTCAGATAAACACCAATGCTTGTATATGATATGAGCAATCCAGAGAAATGTTTCAAAAGGAAAGATAACTGGCATTCACCCGAGCTGTTTTTGCCGCATTTTGGACAGTGTTTGAGGCTGCTCATGCACTTGTTATCTGCTACCTCAACAGGCAACTTTATTTATCCTTATCTTGAGCTGTCTCTCATTTTACTAAAGAATCATCCCCCTATTTAATTTGTTGTTTAACTCATCCTGAAACCAGCTGGGATAGACAATCCATTTTTCATCCTATACTTGATAATGAAATGATAACTTAGCAGCCATAATTGTTTTTACAACATCACTCATCACTAAGACCATGTGTTGCTGTGGCTGCATAAAGTCCTGGAGTAATTCACATTGATTGATTGCAACTATTATTATATTCATTGTCCCTAAATATTCTCTCCTCAGTCCCAGAGTGAACTACAACAGCTAATAGACATGCTGTCTGATGAGTATGTATGATCAAAGACTAGCTTTTAGCAACAGAAATAAATGGAAGTATAAGCTTTTTAGTGCCTTTTAGGGGCACTTAACATAGATCTACAAAGAAGGTATAGAATCAAAGGAATTAGTGGTGGAAAAGACATTGATTCCCTTTGTCCATTCCCCAGACAAGGCAGGGTTATTGCCTATGATTCTAAAGTATCAGGACCAGTTCTGGGAATCCAATGGATGGGGTTTCTATAACTTCACTCAGGTCAGCAAAAGTGTCTTGATATTTAGTGTAAATCCTTCTTTGCTCTGTTTTGTCCCATTGCTATAGTTATATTCTTCACAATACCATGAACATTTCTGCTCTCCTTATTGTTTGTACTCCTCAGATACTTGCAGAGAGTTAGCTGGTTTTTAGTCAAGCTAACCTTGTTTGATCCTTGTCCTTGACCCATTGGTCTGTGATATAACTCTTATTTACATACAGCAATCATATTGTATTGCAAGCTCATAGCTAATGTACTACTCACTATCTTATCTGGTGGGTTTTGGTTTGGGTTTTTTTGCATTACTTCTTGTTTATTTGCCAGACACCTCCTTTTTGGATTCTGTTGATTTTTTTTCCCATTCAAATCTGGTGCTTCTTCCTAGCAGCTAAGTCTTAGCAGAATATAGTTCTAGGGGAGCAAGCCCTGAATCAAATCCAATGTGGAGAAGACATTAAAGCAGGTGGCATTGCAAATCAGTGTTATCCTTTGATATCTCCTGAAGAATTGCTAGCTTTCCTCTTGGTCTCCAAACCTTTGAGTGCAATCTGTACCACTGAGACAAGCCCCTGCCTCCTTATTTTTTTGTGCCTAGATGGACACAGCAAAAGGTTAGATATAGAGGGTCCCTTTTCAATCCCTTTTCAAACTTGCTTATTGGAATGTTAGGATAGTGTGCATTGGTATGCCAAATGTTCTAGAGGATCATGGATCCTAGAAAGTCTACTGTAATTGACACAGAGCTGGTAAAGTTTGATGTTGATACAGCCACTCTCTCTAAAATGAGACTAGCTGAGATAGGTGATGTATTACATCTTGCCTCTGGCACAGAAAAAAGTAAAAAAAGACTACTGCAAATGTGGAGTGTGTATTGCACTCAAAAACTGATTAGTAGCAATGGTTGAATGTCCTATTACAATATCAGAATACATTCTGTCACTAAGAATATATGCCATAGTTGACTTTGCCAATGTCAATACACTTTCCTGAATCTCTGAAGATTTGTTCTCTGCTATCAGGGTACATCTACACAGTAGCGCGTACCTTGAAATAAGCTAAACAATTTGAGCTATGAAAATTGCATCGCTCATTTCAAAATTTGGTGCTGTGTACTCAGAACTAATATCAAAATAAATCACTATTCTGGCTCCTTCTTAATCCTCGGGCAATGAAGTTTACAGGAAGCCAGAATAAGAAGCCCATTATTTCAAATGTGTTTTGAAATAACAGGGAAGCTGTTAAGATGTGCAGAATGCTGTGTAGACATACCCTGAACAGCTCATGAGTAAGCTTCCACCAGGCAAGCAGATATCTAGTGAGCAATCTCAGCACAAGAGTTGAGACAAAACAAAACTGTTCCCCATATATTAGCATCAACACCTCAAAAGACCTAGGAAGTTGTCCCCAGGTCACTGCAAACAATATCATATTTTGCATGTCCCTGGAATGCCAATGCAGCATAGAACATATTCAGAATGAATATCCAGATAGCTGTACCATTAACTTTAAGTTAAAAAAACCTACATGATAAACTGGTTTCCAGAATACAGTATTCTGAAAAAAAAATGCTTCCAGTTATTGCAGCAAAACACACAGCGTATCTTGGTTACAACGTGAATTTCTCTCCTGAGATACGTCCTAACCTCACATTGCAATGAACAGCAAGGCAATGTGCTTAATCTAACAGGCTCAGTCTCAAGAAGTATCCCTTGAGAATGGTGATCTAAAAGATGTGTAGGATGGAATCAAGAAAGCAATAGATCTTTCAGCCCTGTTCAAATCTCTTAATGGAGACCATGTCTTTGTCAGAAATAAACCAGTGTAATGCTGGATGGAACATGATTCCCCTGAAACTACCATTTCTCAGGCATCACTAAATGTGGTACCCAGGCTCTAGACCACCAAAGAAATTCATACGTAAATGAGCTTGAAAAGGCAATAGCCTCCCTTGCACCAGGAATGGAGTTAGGAAAACATGAAATTCCATCTGGAGTGCTGAAAGGAGGACAGGTTGTGCTTAAACATCTGCACGCTGTTTGCCACCTGAAGAGATACACAAGACATGAAGGCTGTCAGCATCATAGCATGCAAGGTCAAAGGAGACGAGAGGGAATTGAACCTGTTTCTCTGATGCCTTCCAACCCTCTCTTTGGTGTAAAAGCAGAGAACTGGCAGAAGAAAGATTCTTGACCTTACTTCTAGTTGTGTATTATGTATATTAATGGGAAGGAGCAGAAAGACTGGATTTTTGTTCCTGATTCCATCCAATTAGCTTATCATTAGAGGGTCCCTTACAGGCCACCATCATCAAAAGAATAAAAAAGTTTTAAGAATATGAGCAGAAAAAACAACGCTATTCAGCAAATATACTGGAAACAAAAAAAGCGCATATTTTTATATACCAAGATAAAGCTGCTGTGTTTATTAGAAGCACTTTTCTGAGGATAGAGACTATTAATATTATTCAAGCTATACAGCATGTGTGGAACATTAGAGAAGATTAAATACACACAAGGAGTGTAGAAATCTCTCCTTAAAAGCCCACTTTTCTTCTGTAAGAGAAACCTTTATAAATAGAATATGCAGCCCTTATAAACCAAACATGTGAAGAGTGCGAGATAAAGTGTACACATAGCAATGTGAAGTCTCTTTAATAAAGTCAATTCCCCTTGTTGGTTCAAAGATTTCAGCTATCTTCCAAGTTCTCCATTTACAAGATTTTTCACATCAGCACTTAATATGCTTAACATCCACTTTTTGAGCTACAGGCTGAAGATAATCTTCTGCAGCTGCAATGAACAGTCGTGGGCTGTGTCTTCTCTTTAACCCACTCTGTGCAAGTGAATGCCATTTCACAGAAGAAAAAACCTGTGTAAGGAGGGTTTGTGCTCTGCATGAAGGCACTAGAACTGCACCAATTTATCCATCTTATTTTGTAGAACGAGCACCTATGAAGTATGTACATACATCTAAATTACTTCCCCCACCCTTTTGTGGGTGCTTTAGTAGAGAGAAAAGAAAAAGAGAAAAGCATCTGCCAATTCTAATTTGGCTTGCAGCCCAAGGAAGTGAGGTTGGCTAGAGAACTAGTAGGCCTTGAGAAAGCTTGCTGGTGAGTGGAGGGATTATGAATGCAATGCTTATGTGGCAGCAAAAAGCAGTGCTCCAGGCACTATGGCACTGCTGATTCATCTCTCTCCCCTCAACAGCATAGCACAAGCTCACAAGAGCTATAATTGAGCCCAAGGTAAAGTTAGTCATTGCTGGATATTTGTTATGAGTATTGCTGGGATGATGTGGCCTAGGATTTTCCTATACCATCCCATCCTATATGACATTAATTCCTTGGTACCATCTTATCCCATAATTGCCCACCATAATGTTTTTTAAACACATTCTGGCACGGACCACTTCAAGGTATAGACTACTGGACTAGGTGCATCTAGATCTGATTCAATAAAATCATTCCTCTGTTTTGGGGCTGTTCACCTAGTGAGACATTTAGACAGTGATTCCTTTCAAAATGTTGCACTACAGTGAATTATTCAAAGATTGACAAAAGCAAAACAGAATCCAAGAATACAAAGCCATTCCACTGATAAAGCTAGGGAAATGTTGACACTTTGTATTAGTAGTACAAAGGCATATGATGCTGAAACTGCTCCATCTCTGATTGCTGTGCATGAAAGTGTATAAAAAAGGAAGCTAAGTAAACTGCAGCTTTGATCTTTTTTTATGTCTACTCTTTTTGTTTACCATTCAAAACCAAAATGTTTATATTTCATATAGATTTGAATAACCAGGTAACAAATTCCTCTCCACTAATTTTACAGTTGGCATTTTTGTAACTTCAGTTCTCTTTTAGTCTCACACTTCTACTGAAAACCTACATCAGTTTGATAGAGATTCTTCAGTACTCAGTTGCTCTCAGCAAATAAGCCCAGCAGTTTTTACTTGAGTGTGGAGGAAGAGAACAAGTTACTTACTGCCTTACGTATCCATCTTCCAAAAACTGACAAGCCCACCATATATCTAATCATGGATACTTTTTCTGGCTAGTGCAACATATTTCTAATAAGAAGGATGCAATGCAATGCAGAGCAAGCTATCACAAAGTGTAACAGTGAGTAGGAATATTAGTACTGCATGTCCTTGCACTTCCTAATTCCATCCCTCACCTCCAAGGATGTGGAGTCTTATACACCAAACCAAAATTAACGCAGATGGCACTAACAATAAAACAAAGATGGAGAAATGGTCTATATAATAAATAGGAAGTAGACAACATGGCATAGTCAGAGGATGCAGCAAGGTACTGGGATACTGCCTTGAATTGTTTGTAGAATGTTGTCAGGAAACAAAAGAGAATGAAATTCTGAATTTAAAAAGTGAAGCAGATTGAGGCAGAACATAAAATTAGGACAACAGCATATGTCCTACAACAGAATGGCATATTCAATATGGAGGAAGGCAATGCAATATGCATAGGATGAAAAAGGGCACTAGAAAAAAAGGCAGAAGGATCAAGTGTTATCTGGTACAGCTTTATGCTGCCATTACTCATTTCCGGCACCACACTAGAAGATGCTGCTGTTGTGTTCCCAAGACTTCAGTATGAAGTAATATTTTCAGGGAACCATAGACTAGATGTAGTCAAAAAGCCTGTGTACAAGCCATTGACTGGTTCACTTTGCATATTAGAATTAATGCCTTGAAATCTCCCAAGCTAGTGCTTAAGGTACTGCTTTAAAAAAGATATCATGTTCTACTCTCCAAAGGGGCCAGATTAGCTCCCAGCATAAGTGAGAGGCAGTTATTCAACGACTGTTGTTGTCCTCCTCAATGACTCACCTCGTCCGTGCACAGATAGAGGCACGTGCAGTGTTTATTAAGTCACCCTTAGGAGGCAAGTTGATTGCAGAGAAGACAAGGCACCTTTTTATTAACTGCATAAGCACCTGAGTTTGCCTAGGATTCTGGAACATTTAGTTCATTCTGACTATTTCCAACCATTTAATGCAGTTATCACCGAAGTCATTCATATACAGTACTCTCATTATATTGTCTCATTTGTACCGTGACTCTGATACAAGTAATAACTGGATATCTTTAGGGTAAAGCAGGAATATGGTGTATCTTCTACGAAAAAGAACAAAATGCACAAATTAAGGGATCCAGGAACATGTTAGAAAGGAGAGTAAAAATCAGATAATTGACTTTTAAAAAGATTCTTAACTAGCATTCTAGCCATTTCAGTGGATTTGCTTCACAATTGATTCTGGTGACTGCTGTCATTGAATGGTGCACACATACACGCACACAGTGTATGTATTTATACTGTATATATGTAGTGTGCCTAGCACAATATAGCCCTGTTCCCTGGCTGTGGTCTCTACATGATACTAAAACAATAAATATTTATGAATTCTTCTAAGTTTGTGTTGCTGTGTTTGAAAGAAAGGACCCAATAAATCAAAGATTTCTCTTCACTAATAATAAACCCCCCCATTTAATACATGGCTATGATGAAATTGAAAAGTAAAGTATATATAAGAGTCATACAATCCCATATCAGACTCATAATACTGTCCTTGTCAATAGAGTACTTCTCCTAGTAAAAAATAGATTTGTTTGAAGTCAAAGTCATGACAATTTTTTCCAGAGTAAAGAGAATTATATCAGAGAGACATTTAAATATGGTAGAGCAGAGTTCCCCAAATGGCAGCATGTGCAGGAACATTCGGGAGAGGGTCAGTGGAACTGGGCCAGCCATCACAGTGGGTAGAGAGGGATAGCCAACCAGCCCCATTCTGCCCCAGCTCTGCCCTGACCCACCTCCAACTGCAGTCCAAGCCTCAGCCACTGGCTCCTGGCCCAACCATGGCTGCTGGCACTGACCTTTTATCAGTTCCCACTCCTAGCTGCCAGTCCCAACAGCAGCCGCTCTTCCAGCCCTAGCCCCAGCCTCTGCCCTCACTCCACTTCTGGCCATGGCCTCAGACTGACTCATATCTGCAGTCCCCACTTCAGCCTCTCTCTTCTGGTTCAGCTGAACACCCGGTTGAAAAAGGACCATCCCCAGCCCACGACATGGGGGTGCAGGAGAGAGAGTGATGGAGGGACGGGGAATGAAGTGAGCAGTGGAGCCTTGGAGAAAAGCCAGAACAAGGGTGTTTGGTTTTGTTTGGTCAGAAAGTTGTTGGCAGCCCTGTATGTTATCTCTCTGAGTAATACAATGAGATCTTGCACGCCGTTGCACTGAGTAACCTCACTGGCAGTGAGCAGCTTGCTTCCACAGGACACGATGAAATCCAAAGATAGTTCATTACCTTACAATAATGTGAAGGTTTATGTATAGTAACAGTACTGGTCCAACGTTCAGGTTTACAGGAGATCTGTTTGACTGCAAATTAGATATCACAGTCAATGAGAAGTAACCTTCTTGCGCCATCATACCCAGTTACATTGTTCACACGATTGCCTCATCACACCCACATACATTCTCTGTTTCGTGTGCCCATGATTAATGTCATAGCTTTCCTATCTCTCAGGAATGCACGTAACTACATTTGCTCCTGGTCTGTCTCCTTTTCTTTCCTGTCTGCCTCTAACAGAATGTCAAGAGTGAATAGGCAGCATCTGGTGGAGTCTCAATGGAATTCAGCTACAATAGGCATATTCATTCTAATGCTAAGACAAGCACAAACTTCTGTGAGGTTTGAGTGAGCAGAGAAGCAGCTTTAAAATTGTAGGACCAGATTGTGAAGCTCTCTCTGGGGAACACTTATGCCATGATCCCAGAGACTTCACTGGGAATGCTCATGAAGTAAGGTACCACGCGGCATAATCAAGGGGATCAGAATCTGACCCACAGATATAATTGGAAACACATTTGTATAACTAGAAGCTCTTGTATGTCTACAAGGCACCAAAACCTTGCTCACATAGGGCCAGACTGAATATTGCCTTTGGTTGGCCGTGCAGGAGTGAAAGAGCAAGATAACTCTCCATTTGCCCAGCAGAACGGGAGCTATTGCTACTTGAGAAACAGCTCATTGTTGCCCTCCCAAGAAAGCCAGGCAGCAAAACGGAGGCAGGGCCACGTCTCCCCTCCACACTAGCCTGCAGAATGGTGCTGGTGCACTGTGGATAACATTCTGCACAACCCCTATGCAGGGTTGGTGGCTGACTACTAGTCTAGTCTTTGGTGTGTTTCTACATTCTCTCGGCTCTAGACAGACTAATAACTATATGCATTCCTAAAACCTCACACATAAAAGCACAAGTAGCTTTAAACAGTTTTTCAACAAAGTAAGAGACGTTATTTGCCTTATGCAATCATCCTTACAGGGCTCCTCAGTCATTGCCAAGGCTCCTCAGTTTTGCCCTATGGTGTCCATTCTATTCCAGGTAGGTGCAGCTTTTTGCTGATGAACGTTATAATCTCTGCTCTTAAAAAGAAACAAAAATTACTGTTGACTTATCTCTGTATTTTCCAAATCTGAGATTTGTGAATGGCCCTGTGCTTTCCATGTATACAAAAGGCACATAAACTGAACACACCAAAAGTAAAACCCTGGAAAACAAGAAGACAAAGGGAGTCTAGTGGCACTTTCACTGTGACAAGATCAGAGACTGTTCACTTATCACAGTCTGTGAAGATCCTGATTCCTTGTTGCATTTTGCATAGTCTTTTGCACTGGTGCAAAGGGGATGTGAAATGGATACAAAACACTCTTAAATCAGTTTGGTTTATTCTACATCTATTTAGCATTTACTTTTTACTGGCATAAGTAACCCAATCATACAGGAATTGATGATTCAGGCCACAAAATTGTAGTGGTGAAATACTTTAAATTATGTAAGGTAGAAGAAAAAGGGGGGGGGGGGGGGAAGCAGACAACAGATTCTAGTAAAACCATATTTTCCTGTATCTTGTTCTCAGTGCAAATATTTAGGTATTAGCTATTCATTGATGAAGGATTTGAAAATGAAAGTAAATAAATCCATCTTTAATCAAATGTTAATATTGGGTGAGACTGTTGAAAGCTAATGAAAAATATGCAGATGCTTTATATTAACTATGGAATTAGGCACAGATGAAGTCATTGTGAGCTAGGGACCTAAGTACCTTTGAGAATTAGAGCCTGAGTGTCTAACTTAACATTTACCAAAAAAAAAAAGTAGATTGATTAGCTAGGTCCCTATGTCTGGCTACAGATAGGAAGATAAGTTGATAGATATTAGAGCTGGTTAAAAATATGAAAACATTTGTTTTTCCATTTTTTATATTTTAAAAATTTCAGAATGAATGAATCAATCATTATGAGCTCTAGAGCTGCTTGAAATTTCCCAACTTTTGAGTTTCAAGTGAAATCTTGGGTTTACGGGGCTCGCATTAACACACTACAAATAGCTGTGTAGGCAGTGCTTTCAAGTTGTGTCTTGGACTTTGAAGCCTATCCTCTTCCCTGGCTTTAGAGCCCAAATTCTAGCACAAACTGCGACTTTAAAGTGCTGTCTGCACAAATGTTTTTGGACCATGAGACCCATTAGCCCAAGTCTCTTGACCAGGGATGAGAAGTTCAAACCCAATTGCTCCAAAATTCTGTGTGGACATACGGAGCACAAAGTTTGTGTTTACTGCTATACTCCTTCATAGGATCACCGGAAACCAGCAGGGAGTGAGCAGTCCTTGTGTTCCATTGCAGACAGGGACTAGGATTCTGCCTGACCAGTTTGTGTGCTGTGTAAAGGTAAAGGGAAGCTCCTTACTCCCTGCCCTCCCAAGTAGGCGTAGGTATACCCAGAAAAGGTACAGGAAGAGTCTCATCATATGTGTATATATGGTGCCCAACACAACAGGGTCCCCCGGTGCTCATAATAAAAAATCATTATGGGTATGTCTACACATCAAAGCTATTTTGGGATTCCAGAGGTATCCCAAAATAGCTCCCCTGTGTCTTCACAAGCCACCCGTTATTGCATATCTTATTTCAGGTTTAGAGTGAAGTGTAGACATAGCCTATGGGAGTAACATTGAATGTAACTTTGTTTGAGTCATGGCTTTCTGCCAAGGGAAATATGTGCATGGGCTGGTATTTTTCGGCCATGATTGTCTTTCAAGTTTTATGGCTCATTGATAGGTTAGGGTAGCAAGTAGGTCATTACTGAAGATATGTGGTATAAGCACACTACACTTTAATTATTGTCTCAGTGATAATGGTAAAGAATCCTTAAACAGCAGAAATTATGAATAAATGGCTGCTGCAGCTGTCTCATGCCATAGTTGCTATTCCATAATCTGTTTTTTCTTGCAATATACCTACGCCTACCCAAAGAGAAAACAAAGGTATTAGCATAGTGAAAGCCATAGCTCATCTTCCTCAAATGCAAAGCATTGATTTGTTACCATATATGTCCAAACCGTGCTTTGCATTTGAGAGGCCCTTAGAATATTCAGGCCTTGACCTTCAGAATACTATTCATCCTTGTGGTTTTATATATTTAGGGGCTTGTACTGAGAAACCGCAAGCAGTTGAGTTAGTTACTCTATAAATCACTCTCCATCTCTTTTTTCTCTGAATTTTACTTGACACAAAGTGACACACAGGTGTTTTGGTTTCTTGCCTCATTAAGTGTCACTGCAAACCAAAATCTCTGCTGAAGGTCAGGAAATGATCTTAAATCTTGTGAACATTTTGATGAACCAGGAATGAGTTCTGAACTTAGATCAACCTTCAGGCCATTTTGAGCGAGTTTATGGTTTTGCCTGTGAATAAATGTAGTTGACTGATTTACCTTTGAGTCCAGATTAAAATGGAAATTCAAAGGGGTACAAACAAACTTGGAACAAAACCTGAAAAAGGGTTTGTATGAACTCATAGGAATCAGAATCACAGATATTCTCACAGGTTCTAACAGAAACCAAAGGTGAAACGATGGGGGCTGGATTTCATCCCAAATTTCTATCAGTCATGTTCCCCAGTCTTGTATAATGCATGAGACCAATATGAGAAGAAAAAGCAGTGAAAGAAACAGAGATGGAAATGTAACTTGGTTTTGAATTTGTGAGAAATGGCTTCCTTTCATTTAAGTATTTTTTTTCTCTTCCCCCTGCCCACCTTGTCATCATTAAGGGTACGTCTACACTAGCCCCCTAGATCAATCTAGGGAGGCTAATGAGGGTGACCAGAATTGCAAATCAAGGCCAGGATTTAAATATCCTGTGCTTTATTTGCATGTTCCCGGCCGGTTGCCATTTTAGAAATTGACTAACCCCAAGTAACTGCCCGCGTCTACACGCGGCAGTGAAACAGGATTCCGGAATAAACCCCCTAAATCGAATTATTTGGTATTCCTCATGGAATGAGGTTTACCACCTAATTCGATTTAGGGGCTTCATTCCGGAATCCCATTTCACTGCTGCGTGAAGACGCAGGCAGTTACTTCAGGCTAGTCAATTTCTAAAATGGCAACCGACCGGGAACATGCAAATCAAGCACGAGATATTTAAATCCCAAGCTTGATTTGCAATTCTGGTCACCTTCATTAGCCTTCTATCTAGGGGGCTAATGTAAATGTACCCTAAAGGAGTGAAAGGACTCAGAAGTTTTCATTCCATTTCTGGCCACACAATTAGCACTGCCAATCCCAGCTTCCACTGCTCTACAGTTTGGGATGGAAAGTGGCTAACCTCACCCTCCTATTTGTAGCCCATCCTTGAAGCACAGTAATTCAGGGCTCTTTTTGTGTGGCTATGAAAAGGCCCTTCTTCCACACGCTATATATGCTTACCACTGCTGTGAGAGTTGTAGTGAAGCACGGGGATCTCCTTTCTTCTATGCTACAAGGCTGGTATTGTGGAGCACACGCTGTGCTAAGCCATATGCCAACAATCTTAGTGTCAGAGCCACTTTGTGACCCCAAATCTGAAAATGGGAGGGGACCCACGGGCCTTCAATATTCAGCATCCACCCTTGGAAGGAGAGAGAATTGTGTGGCCCTAAATTTGAAGAAGCAGTCAATTCACATACTTCAGGGATTCCCAGAAAAAGTAATAGAGCAGGGGAACATTACATTACCATGTAGCCCCTCCCCACCTTTTCATGTCAGAGGAATCCCTGGAATCACAACCATGGTCTACACTAGGGACTTATTTTGAAATAACAAGCAGAGCATCCACACTACCAACCCTGTTATTTCGAAATAAAGGGCTGGTTATTTTGAAATAACAACTCCTGCTTTCCTTGGGAATAAACTTATTTCAAAATAATTATTTCAGGAGTTATTATTTTAAAATAGTTTCCTAGTGTAGACATTCCCCAAGTGTCTGGGGATGAGAAGCAGAAGCATCACAGGGTCTCTATGGGTATGTCTACACACAGCAATATTATTTTGAAATTACTTACTCTGTGCTCATCTAGACTACATTCCTCTGTTGAAAGCGCAGTCTAGACATGGTTCTTTCGGAAAAAAAACCCCTTTTTCAAAAGAACCCATACTCCTGAAAAAATGAGGAGTATGGGTTCTTTTGTAAAAGGTTTTTTTTTTCGAAAGAACCGCGTCTAGACTGCACTTTCACTTTCAAAAAACCCTTTTTTGAAAAAGTGCTCAGATGTGAATATGCAAATGAAGCACAGGATATTTAAATCCATGCTTCATTTGCACTTTCGATCGGGCTCATTTACATTCCTCTTTCAAAAGAGGAATGCAGTCTAGACATAGCCGCAGTGTCTACACAGCAGGCAGTTATTTTGAAATAATGTCAAAACACTGTCAAGCTGGAGGGCTTCTTACTCTGACTCTTGTAACTCTCATTGTACGAGGAGTAAGAGAATTTGGAGGAAGTGCTGTGTAGACACTACTTTCGAATAAGCTATTTCGAAATAAGCTACGCAATTGACATAGCTCAATTTGTGTAGCTTATTTCGAGTTAAGCCCTGCTGTGTAAATACACCCCAAATGGCCTTGACATCCTGTGGATTCCAGGGGTTTCGTAGAGTTGTGAGTGGCCCTTGTGGCTAGTTCTGTGGGGCACAAATCTCCTATCTCTACAGTAGAATAAGTGTATACTACTTAAATCATTCACACAGACAATATTTCGTTTTGCCATCCTAGTGATTCAGCCATCTAATTGCTAGTCCTGATTTCCCAGACACTAGTGCATTACTCTGATTATGAAAGATAAGGTACATGGATTTGACAAAGATATGGTGTCTATGCACATGAGAACATTTACACACCCACAAGTAAAGCAGATTCTGGTTGAATCAGCATCACCCACATTTGAAGGTGCTGTTTTGCTTCTTCCCTGTAACAAAATTTCTGAAAAAGACACAAAAGTGTCAGATATAGAGTACCTGACAAATATCTTCAAAGTTTTTAGTTTGTAGGAATGATTTGATGAAAGATAAATCCCAGGGATTCAGAGCAGCTTTGAAAAGAGAATTTGTTCGGGAACTATCTTTGACATACATGGTTAATGTTTGCAGAGCCAACACAATCCTATTTTGTAGTCCAAACAACATACACTAAGACTGTTGCTATACTTTATCTTTTATCAGTGCAGCTCCCATATAAAAGATAGCACCGATCTTATATATATATTAAAGAAATAACAGATTTACTGTTGTGTTTTACTCTTAATTGTTAATTAAATCCCAGTGTGATTGTGTTTATTAGTCATAATTACACCTTTTAGGCAAGAGCAAGTTCTGAAGTGGAACATGTTTGCTAAATATTTTTCTTTCACATCTGCCCGAAGGGATGATATAATTAAATTCAACAAAGCAAAAAGCAAGTGTAGGTGAATGAATGAAGAAAGTAACTTTTTAGAGGAGGTTTTTCTATAGACAGTCATGCTCTTCTGACTGCAAAACTAACTAATCCTAACATAGGAGTTAGAATCAAAGCTGATTCCAGAGGATCAGGATTATAGACGATGGATGAAACTCCTTTTACTTTTAAAAGAGCCAGGATTTCACCCTAAGCCTTTCCTCTGCATACACTAGGGCTACGTCTACACGACAAGGTTTTTGCACAAAAACAGTCATTTTTGTGCAAAAACCAACAGAGCATCCACACCTCAAGCACAGTTTTGCGCAAGAAAATCAACTGAATCAACAGAAAATCAACAGAGTGCTTTTGCCAGTAGAGCTATTCCTCTCCCACAAGCTACAGGTCTTTGCAAAAAGGCAGGTGTGGACGCTCCGAAGGGGTTTTTGCGCAAGAAACCCCTAATGGAAAAAGCACAGGTGCTCTGATGGCCATTCACTCTTGCACAAGAGTGTCCATGCAGTGTGCACACTCTGTTGCGCAAAAGCACATTGCTTTTGCAATGTGCTTTGAGGTGTAGACACGTTTTTGCTGAAGAAGTTTTTGCGCAAAAACTCTTGCAAAAAAGGCTTCTTCTACAAAAACCCTGCAGTGTAGACAAAGCCTAGATGAAAACTTATATATTAATTCTTTGAATCAAAATATAATGCTCATTTCACTGTGAGCACTGACACTCATCTGCTACATCTTCACAGAAATGGAGACTTTCATCTCATCTATCTTATCCCCGCAGGTCCAATAATGATCTGCAGAATTCTCTAGCTGTTCAACACACAACCTCTCCCAGAATCCCACTGAAAGTGTGATTTTTTAAATTTAACTCTCTCAAAGAGGAGCATTTAACTAGGCTTGGCAATATATATATATATATATATATATATATATATATATATATATATATATATATATATATATATATATATATATATATATATAACTTTCATGAACAATATTAATGTTTATTTTAAGCACTTTTTCAATGTTTATTGATTTAGATGTTTATAGTTGCAGGAAATTGTGTGGGCTACACAACAGAGGGTTCGACAATAATTATTTAATAACAACAGATGTTGAGATTCAAGTTAAACCTTCTAACCATGTAACACAAGTTGCCAACGTCACATCAAAATGTACACAGCCAATATCTGTAAATCAAACTCTAGTGAGATCTCAGGTAGTATTTTTCTCACTTTGCCTTTCTTATTTCCATTTCTATTTCCACAGCCTCACACAGAGACTGCCCACAGAATTCCCACACTACTACTCTTTAATGTAACAAATAAACCACAAAAGATTACAGACTACTTAGAAAACATCCTCCTTTGCTCACCCTTCCTTTGGAAGCCCATCTGTATTCGGAAAGGCAACTTTTTCAATGCCTTATCAGGCCTCATCTTGCCATGGGAGTGTAAGGAAAGGAAAGGAAAGGAAAGGAAAGGAAAGGAAAGGAAAGGAAAGGAAAGGAAAGGAAAGGAAAGGAAAGGAAAGGAAAGGAAAGGAAAGGAAAGAGCAGCTTCTCCCCTTTATAATATTCCCACCATTCTGTCTGGTGATGTCCTGAACAGCATCTCTTGGTAATCCAAGGCCCCTCCCAACTGACTTCATTGCCAGGTCACCTCTCCCTTAATAAACTGGTTCTATTGTTTGGAGATATTTGGTTGGAATAGGCGAGCATTTTAAGTCAATGGTCCTCATTTGTTATCCTTTTTGTCAGCAGCTCTTGGAAGTTCCTCCAACATAGAAACTAACAGGCAACAGAAGACAAACACCCCTTTCTCTAGAGTTCTCACTTCTTTCCTTTCAGAATCTATTTCTTCAAGATAGATTCATTTTACTTCCATGCCTCCCTCCTATTCATTCCAACAGGTTCATCTAGTTGATTAGAACCTATTTTGAAGGCCTGACTCAACAAATTAAATAAACTAAACATTCCAAAAGCTTCTTAGTAGAACACAGGGCTTCAAGTTCAGTTCTGTAAGACTATTTCAGAACCATTGAGTTGGTGTGGATTCTTTAAGCTATTATATAAACATAGTTATTATTCATAATTAACCTAACTAATATATTTCTGTTTGCTTGGATCTTACCATCCTAACCTGCCTTCTAGAAGGCCTATTAGCAGAACACTGAACTTGTGAAAGACTCATTCAAGTGGTGAAGCCAATTAACAGGTCTATACTGTCATTTTCTGACTTTAATGTGTTAATGTACAGGACCTTAGTTTAAAATTTCCTTTAAAATATTAGTGTGCTGCTGAAGATTATAATATCTGTGAGCAGGGTCTGAATCAATAATTTCATTAGAGCCAGCTGAAATGGGAAAGAAATCCTGGGTATGTGCAAGTAAACACAGTTCACTCAGTTTGCTTAGGCCTGCTAGATAGTAAACTGTCACAATGGGGTTTTGCCCATTTCCACGAGGAGTACAGCTAGTTCAGATTAGAAGCCTAATCCGAACTAGCTACTCCATGCCGCGTGTAGCCGCGCGGCACGGGGTTCGAACTAGCCAGGATTTAAAAATGGCAGCGCCCGGTTTATGCAAATGAAGCCCGGGAAATTCAAATCCCGGGCTTCATTTGCAAGTGTGGTATGCCTACATTACCCCGCTAGTTCGAATTAGGAGGGTAGTGTAGACATACCCTGACAGATGAAATCACTAAGTTTGGCCCAGAGCCAAATCCACTACAAGCCAGTAGAAGATGTGATGAATGGCCAGCAGGGTAGCAGCAAAGGGTGACAAATGGCCAGCAGAGCAACACCAGACACCAGTGAGCAGCAGAGTGACCAACAGAGTGAATAAGATACTTCCTACCTTCCCCCTCACCCACTCAGGCTGGGAGGTGAACTCTGTGGATGCTCTGCTGAACTCTGGTCTGCCCTGACCAAGGGCAGTGACTGAGTGGAGTGCAGAGGAGAGCTGAGCATGTGAAGGGGACATTTACATTGCTGGACTTAAGAACCTGAGAAGAAAAGGACATTGCCCAACCTACTGGGGTTGGGACTTTTATACATGGTTTTGGTAATTGACTCTGTTTGTGGTGTTTTCCCAAATTATTATCACATTACTTCCCTCACCTTTTATTAAAGGTTTTGGATTGCCAAGAGGCGATGGTTCTTCCCTTAAGGGATTCGGAGGCAATAAGCACACAAATTGGGTGAAGGCTTAAAGATTTTAGTAAGCAAATATTAGGGTAAAATACAACGCTTAATGTTAGAATAAAATACAATGAAGCCTAAGCAAATCTTAGAATAAAATGCAATGTCTATTTAAAAATATAATAATTATTAAGCCTAAGAAGATCTCAGAATAAAATGCAATGCCTACATCCCTTCTGCTGCTAGGAACCCTCTGAAGAAGGACAGCGGACGGACCCCAGTGGCCAGTGCGTAGCACCTTCCACAACTTTGGTCTACGCCGAGGTTCCAATCTTAGGAATATCCCTGGCACTTATATACTGTTGGATCTATAGTAATCACCCCTATTGTTTTGAGAACCTAACAAGATCGTTGATGCATTGCATATTTTCCCACATCCAATAATTAGCTTGTTGATACTTTGAATATTTTCCCAAGCCAAATAATGAGCATTACCAGGTGGGAAACATTCAGCATAAATAGCTATGTGATCTTCCCAAGCACTCCTGCACTCCCATGCCAGGTGGCTGGCCTTGGGACCTCTCCCAGAACTTGTTGAAAGTCAACAGTGCATGTCTACACTGTGCCATCTTGAGCAAACAGCTAACTCTTTGAGAATAACAAAAGAATAATAAGAAGCAACAAGCATAAATGGCTGCCTAGATCATCCGGGCCTGTAAGAAAATGCAGGCACAAAAGGAATGCTTGTGGTACATCACCTAATTTCCTCATTATCACAATCATCTTCTGCATTTCCACTACAAGTTTCTTTTCTACGTTCAGACTCTGTGCTTGCGAGTAGGGAAGCATCGCCTCTCAGAGGCACCGAGGGGTGTTGTGTGAATTGTCCAGGTTACTAGATGGGGTGCTTGAACAAGTTCTTTGTTGATTGGATGGACAGGAACCACTAGATATTGAACTTGGCTCTGGCTGCTGTTGGCGCTACCTGGCAGAAGGTTACATATCAAATCTTTAAAATTGTCCGTGTCCCTCAGGCTGCCATTGGGCACAGGGACACCAGATTAACAGTACTGCAGCAAGCCCCATAAATCCTAAGAATAGCCCTGAGTGGATGACTTCATGTTACCTTCCTCTGGCTGCCCAACTGTCACAGTAAGCAGTACCTACACACTGTCTCCACTGGATTTCTCTTCTCTCCTCTCCTCTCCTCTCCTCTCCTCTCCTCTCCTCTCCTCTCCTCTCCTCTCCCCTCCCCTCCCCTCCCCTCCCTTCCCCTCCCCTCTTCTCTTCTCTTCTCTTCTCTTCTCTTCTCTTCTCTTCTCTTCTCTTCTCTTCTCTTCTCTTCTCTTCTCTTCTCTTCTCTCTAGCTAGTAGCTGTTGTTGTCCACTCAGGGCATCAGTCACCACAGGACAAGTTATCTTCACAGCTGTCCCCTTCATATCAGCAGATCCCATAGCCACCAGTTTGCCACCAGGTCCCACATTTATCTTTCACTTGGCATTCTCATTTCTGGGTTATTTGCTTTCACAAGTCCACACCACAGTACTTTGTGGTTGGTTGCAGAGCTGCAGCCCCTGCAGCTACCCCAGTACTCCCTATCACAGCTACTGCCCCTCCTATTCTATTCATTACTGAATCTTCTTATGGTGGTCTCTGCCTGATAGTCCTACACCATGTAACTGTAACACACACACCTTCTAGGTGTGTTGGACTGTCCCTTCTAGTGGCACTGAGACCACTTACAGAGAGAATAATGAGTCTGCTCTATAGCCTTAGCTGAAAGCCATCTGTCTTTTAACTCATGAAGTAGAGGCTCATGCACTAAGGTCAGGTTTACACTAGACCTGGAAGGTTGGCTTAAGGTACTCAATTCCAGCTACATAAAATACATAGCTGGAGTTGGCTTACCGTAAGCTAAGCTTGGCAGAGTCTTCACAGCAGGAGGCCGATGGACAAGAAGACATTCTTGAAGAATTGTAAGGACTTTCACTGGATGCTGACAACTGGGAATGTTCAGCCATCAATAAAAAAGGGCCTTTATTTCAAATTGGACAAAATCCATCGTATTTTGCACAGGAGGAGCACTCTCATCTCTAAGTTCTTTGTTTCATTCATGATGCCAAGCTGAAGGATACTTTTCCTGGGGTGTGGGTAACTTTGAGGATTCTGCTCATGCTGCCAGTCACAGTCACGAGTAGTGAGAGCAGCTTTTCGAAGTTCATGATCATTAAAACATATTTTTGATCTACAATAAGAGACTGATATTCCTTGCTATATTATCACTTAAAATGCCTTTGAATAGTCTCTTGATCTCTCTGACTCTCAACTTCAGCTTGTGAAGGCAAACACTAGAAAAGTGACCTTTTGAACAAAGGACTGGGGTTAATGTTCCAAGGCTGTCACCTACTGTAACATTATTTTATACTGGTCCACTCAGTGTTGGCACGATTCAATCTCTTAATGTTAATACATTTCAGTTATTCTTAAAATGTAAAAGTTTCTATAAATTTAGAGGAAGCATTTTGATTTGCTTATATATGGCATGATTAAATAAAGATTTACAAATCCTAGCATGCATATTTATTGTCTTCTATGGCAAGGATAAATCATGTATGTGAATCATGAATAAAAGCCTTGAAATAGGCTACGAATGCAATAAAATATAAGGTATTCAAAATGGGGAGCACAGGTGCTGAAGATCATCCATGCTGGGAGTTCCATTCGGTTTAAGATTAGACCTGGCACTCTGTAAAGTAAAAAACAACAAATAGTTTAGTAGCAGTTTAAAGACTAACAAACCATGTAGATGGTATCATGAGCTTTTGTGGGCACAACCCACTTCTTCAGATGACTCGAGTGCTGGAAGTCCAGAACCAAGAATAAATAAGGGAAGTAGAGTGGGAGGAGGAGCGGAGGACAGTGAGTAGATAAGTTTCAAAGGGATAGCAAAGCCAGTTTGTAACAGGAAAAACTTAAAAAACAACCAATAGTCTATTAGCACCTTAAAGATTAAATAGTTAAAAGAGGCTGATAAGAACCATTAGTATGGACTAGGAAAGGAAGAGTACTAACACTAGTTTCTACACAGACACCAAGAACCATTGGCACCTTCATTGTTTGGTTGGTTGATAATGTGCAAGCCATGGGATATCGTGATTTAGACCATTAGCATGAGAATTAAGCTTGTGAATGAAGTGGAGTTTCAATCCTTTTCTGTGTATTTGGCTTGTGGAATTGATCTGATACTAAACAGCAACTTGGAGATCCATTAATGAGTGTCCAGAAAGGTTAAAGTGTTCCCCAAGAGGTTTTTGTGTGTTGCCTTTGCGGATATCTGATTTGTGTCCATTAAGTCTTTCCCGTAGGGAAAATGATTCTTGATGTCTGTGTAGAATCTAGTGTTAGTACTCTTCCTTTCCTAATGCATATGAATGGTTCTTATCAGCCTCTTTTAACTATTTAGTCTTTAAGGTGCTAATAGACTGACTATTGGTTGTTTTTTTTATTTTTTCCTGTTACAGATTGGCTCGGCTATCCCTTTGAAACTTATCTACCCACTGTCCTTCCCCCCCTCCAATTTTTTTCCTTCCCTCTCCCCCCTTCCCTTATTTATTCTTGGTTCTGGACTTCCAACACTCTGGTCATCTGATGAAGTGGGCTGTGCTCATGAAAGCTCATGATTCCATCTACATGTTTTGTTAGTCTTTAAAGTGGTACTAAACTATTTGTTGATTTTTAAGTTTTTCCTATTACAGACTAACTTGGCTACCCCTCTGAAACGCTGTAAGGTAGAAAGAGTTGACAACCTTTCATGGGTATGTAAAGGCTGTGAGGAAGAAAGGGGAAAGCAGTGAGGACTTAAAAAATCTCAAAGTAACAACAGTTACATTAAGTTACTTAGTAAAAGACTGAGGGAAATTGGATAGTATTGGAAACAGCATTGTTACATTACTTGTAGGACACAGAGCACAGTGAGAGAATATAAACTGCTAAATATTTAAGAATTATAAGTGGAGGCAGCTATGGACTATTCAGTCAAGACTGCTTCACCATTTAAATGAAAAGAAAAGAAAAACAAAGCAGGGTTGTGGTAGGTGGTGCACATTGCTTTGCATGCTGAAGTTGCCTTGCCATAGAAAGATTGGAAAAGAAAACAAAGGAGTTACAAGAAAAGAAATTTGCAGTTTCTTTCCTTGGAGTAGATTGAATAGAGCCAGAGAGGCAGTTGATGTTAGAATCTTCTTCTGCTTAGAGAAGGCTAGTAAGAGACTAGGAGAGACCCAGAATAGCTGCCAGGCAGAGCAGGCAAGTACTTAGTAAAATGTAGGCTCCAGACTTCCCGGGACAGAATAGTGGGAGGTGTTTAACTGAGAAATAGAGTAGGGGTTACTTAGGAAGAATGGGAAAGAAAAGGCTAAGGAAGGCAGAGTTTGGTTTAAATTATGCAATTTTGGGACTGGGATCTTGCTTGAAAATTCCAGGGGAGATCCCTGGCCCTGAATGAAGGGTGAACCTAGAAAGGCTAAGGGGATAAATCCTGGCAGGGAGAGGGAATCTATGGTATGAATAAGTCCAAGGAAACAGAAGCAAAGAATCTCAGAGGGCAGATATAGGCTGCTGGCACAAGGTACTGGGACTTGAATCCAGGATAGTGAAGAACCTGGGTTTCCCTACCAGCTATTGTGAAGTTGGTGTGAAGCCCCTGACGTAAAGATGACCTTTCTCCCACTTGGGTGTGAAGACCATGGGGAGTAACAGTTAATTTGAACTAAGGAGTTAGTTCGAATAAATGTTTAACTGCCGCATCTAGCCGCGGGCAGTTAGTTCGGACTAAGGGGGATTTAAAAATGGCAGCACCCGGGAACATGCAAATGAAGTCCAGGATATTTAAATCCTGGGCTTCATTTGCAACTCCGGTTGCCCTCATTTGCCTACCTAGCTCGAACTAACGAGCTAGTGTAGACAGACCCTCTCAGCTCTCTCTGTTGGCACATGGTCTCAGGGAATGTTTCATAAAGCAGCTGTTTCAATTCCATTGCGAGTCAGCTGAATCCAGTGACTTTGTAGAAATTATGAAAATGACTGACTCAAATGATCTCAGTTATGTAAATATCCAAGTTAGAAACAGCAATTTAAATTAATGGTTTAGAACTGCTTATCGGAACAAAATCAAGTGGGAGAGGCTATATGTGATTTTTACCAAATTATTCCAATAGAGAACAGAAGTGAGTGTTGTGTGCCAAAGACTTGTATTTGGGATTCAGCCACGGGAGGATATCAGGCAGTACAGGGGTCAGCTTAACCAGTGCAAATCATGGCTTTCCTTTTCTATAACAGGGGATTGTACCAGTGTGTCTCTGTTGACTCCTGAAGGCTAAATTAGGGTTAATCCCAGATATAGACAAAAATCTAATTTTCTACTGTATAAATAACTCCTGTTTGTGGTAACCACAGTATGAGAGTAAAATGCTACAAAATCTCCACTCCTGTGATAGGGAGGTTTTGGTGTTTTTTTTATATTTGAATTAGATAAAAGACCTAAAAACTATCAAAACACATCTACTCAGCAAAGCACTTGTGTTCATGCTTAAATTTAAAATGAATAGGAGCTTTAATAACTATACAAGGGTGAATAACAAAACTATGTGGGGAAAGGAGGAAATACGGGGTCAAAACAGGAGAGGGGGATAAAAAATCAAAAAAAGATAAGACCATATTTGATGGAGTGGTCAAAATGGAGAATGAGGTCAGACAGAAACAGGGTAGAACATAAAACAAGCGAAACAAGGTGATGCAATTACCTACAATTGGGAATGGAAAAGTCTGAGATTTTTCTTGGTGATCCCTTAATCCCTTTTTCTTTTTACCATTTTAATTATATTACATTATTTTCTGTGAAAAAATCCTTATTTTTTTCCTTATAGGGTCTCTAGCTAGTCCTCCTATAATCTAAGTATTGTTGTTTCATGGTTGCTCTGCCAAAAGCCCTGAGACTTTGTCTCCTGAAGGTCTGAGGTATCAGCATAGAAGCCTGAGGGGAGTCTGATGAGTTTGATTCTAGGGATACTCCTGAGACTACCACCCAGTCTGCTGGTCAAGCCACAGAGCCCGCATCCCTGCTCTATAGGATTCCTCAACACCTTGTCCTGCTAGACCAAAAGATCTGATCTCACCAAGAAACAGAGCTGGGGTTACAGTCCCCTCCCCCAGTACAGTGACACAGACACTGAACCAGCTCAACTATAAAGCCATTGACAGCACCCAGGAACACAGCCCCAAAGAGGACCAACTCCCCCCCCCCCCCCGATAAATCAGTCTTACTTTGTTTAAAAGTTTTACATAGAGCTTATAAGGTCATCCCCCTTTATCAATGAAAGAGAGATATGCACAGTGGTTCCTCTCCCGGTCCTTGGTAATAATTATTTACACTGGGCTTGATAAAAAACAAAAGTGTTTTTATTAAGTATAAAAGTAGGATTTAAGTGAATGTGAGTGAAAACAAACTGATCAAAGTAAATTACTAAGCCAAAATAAACAAAACATGCCAGCTACTCCTACCTCACTGAGGGGCTACGTCTACACTGGCCACAATTTCTGGAAAAGGGATGCAAATCAGGTAAGTCAGGATAGGGAAATCCGCGGGGAATTTAAATATCCCCCGCGGATTTAAATAAACATGTCTGCGCTTTTTTTCCGGCTTGGGGAAAAGCCGGAAAAAAAGCGTCTAGACTGGTGCGATCCTCCAGAATAAAGCCCTTTTCTGGAGGATCTTTGAAGTAGGAATAAGAGATTCTCTGGAAAAGGGCTTTATTCCAGAGGATCGCGCCAGTCTAGATGCTTTTTTTCCGGCTTTTCCCCAAGCCGGAAAAAAAGCGGCGGACATGTTTATTTAAATCCCGCGGGGGATATTTAAATCCCCCGCGGATTTCCCTATCCTGACTTACCTGATTTGCATCCCTTTTCCGGAAATTGTGGCCAGTGTAGACGTAGCCCATGGTGTGCCTACACAGCAAAGTTATTTCGGAATAAAGGCTGTTATTCCAAAATAACTATGTGAGTATCTACACAGCAATTCCATTATTTCAAAATATTTTCAAAATAATGGACAGCTTAGTCTGACATCTGTAAACCTCATTCTACGAAAAATAGCTATTTTGAAATAAGGCACGTGTGGACACTCCACTTCTGCTATTTTGAAATAGCCCCTCACCAGGGCCATTCTAAGTTATTCCTCCTGGGGCTCTAAATCAAGATAGCACATCTACATTAGAGAAGCCTGCCTCGGACTAATTTTGAGGCTTCCCTTCAGTGTAGAAGTTCTATTTCGGAATAACTATTCCAGAATAGTTTATTCTGAAATAACTGTGCAGTGTAGATGTAGCATTAGAGTGGATAAGTACAAGATCCAAAAAGGGTTCCAGCATCCAGTGGCCTGATTACATGTCCTGGCATGACCAACCACAATGCAAGCTTATAGGACAAATAAAACTATTCTCAAATTGTTTATTTTAGCACGGGCCCATTATGTTTCCAGAGTATCAGCAATGGCTCTCATTAGCACATTTAGAATTATAGCAATTTAGAATTATAAACATATCCACACTTCAGATTTCTAACATCACATACAAGAATGATACATATACACATTCATATGCATCTGAAATAGCTATACTGTGTTTTAACAACAAGCCCATTCTTTAGGGCTCGCTATTCCAACGACTTTGTAAACCTCATTCTATGAGGAGTAAGGAACATTTTGGAATAGCAGGTTATTTCGAAATGTGGCACTATGTAGACAGCGCCAAATTACAAAATAAACTATTTTGAAATAAGAGCGAAATAAATACACAATTTGTATAGCTCAAATTGTGTATCTTATTTTGAACTACAGCACAGTGTAGACATAGTCTCAGGGAGACTGGTTTCAAAGATACCAACTCTGTGAGGCAGAGTTCATTTTCATAATGGTAATTTATCTCTTAATAATTTCTCTTTGGCCTGTTAGTGTCATTTCCACAGGTTTCTGAAATACTTCATGATTCAAACCTGATCTCAGTCACTAGTGCTATAAGTTATTCTATCCTTCAACTTGGCTTTGTCACAGGATCACAGCTTAAGTTTTCACCGTTTCTTCTCCTCCCTCGCTCTGAATCTAATTCTCTCTCCTGTTCAGTCTAACAGAATAGTGAGGATTAGACTGACACAAGTAGCAAAGTGATTCACAATGTTAAACCTGCAACTCTTTTAGTTCTTATCTCAACAAATTCTGATATTTATGGGCCTATTCATTAGAGCAAGAAGGGAGTGTTGATTTTTCAACATTGCTGCTGATTTTTATTAGGTTGGAAGATGTAGTACGTGCAACAAACAATGCATAGTCTATATCTAAGCAATTCTGTACATTTTTGGCAGTTGCTCAGTAGGGTTTTACAAGTGATGTAAAACTAACATATAAGGAATTTTGCTTTTGAAAAAGTATGAGGGAAAAATAACCACAGTAATCATTTAAGCCTTTTTAATACATAATGTCAGTGAAAAGTGGAAATTTGCCAAATGACTATGAAACAGGCAAAGTAATGCAGAACTCATTATACTTGAATGAAACAGATGAAATTTGAGACCTCCCAAAGCATTTTTCCATTAGTCAGTGAAAATGGATTTAATGGCCTCTCAAAGGATTAATGAAAATGGGTGGAGGGGATACAAGAGGGAAAATTCTAAACAGCTTCACTAAGGATAATCAGGCTTGTTCTTCTACGCATTTGTACTGAACTAGACCACTACTACATATTCACAATTCCTTTTGGTACAGTGACATTTGAAAATCAAATATTCATGTATTAAAATCAGTATTACTATAACCTTAAAATCCGCTAACATCAATAACAGTTGTAAGTATTTGATGGAAGATCTTTGGGGGCATGGGGAAAGGAGTGGTTTGGAAGAAGGGATATTTCATATCCTGTAAGTGCACTTGTTTTTTTACAGTCTGAATTACATTGTCACCTCTGACTTCAATAAATCATCTACTATATATTTTAGAGAATTTGTCTGTCCGGCTGGACCACAGAGGTTCTGAACTAGGGAGTGCCAGACTAGAGAGGTTCAACCTGTATTCATAATTAAATCTATTTTAACAGTTCTGCAAGACAATACAATAACATTGGGTTGTGTTCCCTGGTGCAATCAATATTCTACTTGTTATTGAATGTTGTTTTTCAAAGAGATGCAAAAATCTGTAACATTTCCCCCAAGTTTTTCTACTCTGTTAAACCTTGTAACATATTAATCTGAAATGTTAAAAGAAACCCTGAAATAGATAAATGTAATGAATGAACAGGCATTCAAACTAGCTGCTGCAATAATACAGCATTCAAGAGGATCTAGGAATGTAACAAATGGAATATATATTTTTGTGTGAGCCATGAGAGAGGAATCTGCAGGTGCACATAAAATAAGAACTAGAACATGTGTGCTAACATTTGCAATGTGGACCTTCACCGAATGTCTTAGAAGACATTTAGCTGTAGGGGAGATGTTCCAATGTATCAATGTCTTTCCCCAATCCTGCTTTTCATTGTTGGTCTTCTGGTTCTAGCTCAAATTAAAACTGAATGTACCTAAAATACCATGAGAGGGGACTTTCTTATATTTCTAGTTTAATTGATAGAGAGATGACTGTAAAATCTCACTTAAAAGCCCATTCTCGTGATCTTTCCAGCCCAACTCTGCAGTTCCAAGAAGTTTGGGTTATTCAATTACAGTTTGAATAAACATCTAGAGCTAAATTCTGCTGTCACTTACAGTAGTGAAGTAACTTTATTTAAGCAGGTGGAATTCTTCCTTATGTGTCATGGTGAGAACATAATTTAGCACCTTAATCTCCAGTTGTTCAGGTTTGCCACCCTCTAGTGCATAATACAAAACAGAAAACTGCCTTTATTTTGCAGAATTCAAGCAAACGCAAGCCAAAAAATCACTCATACATTTCAAAGTATATTACAACACTGTGACAGGCTTTGATGTGAGAGCTGATTTAACTTCCATCAGTTCTATTCCATATATTACTAGAACAAAGGCTGAAGACTGTAAATGTTTCATGGTAATACAAAATATCTGTATTTCCCAGGTTTATGCCTCTTTATCTCATTTTCATCATTCAAAAATCATAGTCAGATCTATAAAAAACAATGTCCCTGTCTCAGAACATCTGTGTGCTTTTCCTTTGTAAGAATATTCCATATTTTTTGGATCCACAAAATAGTATCAAGGGACTCCTTCCTCCTCAGAAATCTCCCACAAAATACCCTGATTCTAACTAAGAGGCTTGAGAGTAATTTTTGCATTATGAAATGGAGAGATCTTTTATTTCATCACTGCCAAAAGCACTACCAATGGACCACTAGCTAATTTCACAATTGTTAAATTGATGCAAGCTTTAAAATCCTAGGCCAATATTCCTGTGCATTGAGATACTATGCCATTACATCTAGAAAAGGTATTTCTATAGTCTCTTCAGCAACTGCATACATTTATTTTTCATGAGGTGTCAGGTACTGATAAAACAGTAATTTAGAATGATCATGGACTTACTAAAGACACTGTATTAATGACTCACTATGATAATTCGTAATATATTAATACTCCTTTGTCCTGGAACTGCCTAGATATTAACTGTCCACTTCACCTGAAATGGTCACTTGCAACATGTGTTAACTCTTTATGCTTGACTATCTGTATCATCCTGTGACCTTTTGCAGAGCTGTAAGAAGAGCTCTATAATTCTGAAGTCTTCCCTCAATCTATATTGTAAATGTATATTGCTGTGAACTACATAGGTAAGAGATGTGAAAACTCCACACCCTTCAGTGACATAATGGTACCAGTCTAACCCTTTCTGCCCTCGTGTGGGCAGCACCATGTTGCTGGGAGAACTCCTCTCATCTTGAGTTGTTGCCTCTCAGGGAACTGGATTAACTATGTCAACAGGAGATGTTCTCTGTTTGGCATAGTAGCGTCTTCACATAAAGACAATCCAACAAAAGTGCCTCTTTCACGAACAAAAGTTGATCCAAAAAAAGATGCTCCCTCACCCACCACTGTAACTCTTATTTAGAATGGCTTTCTTATGCTGCTGAACAGATGGAAGAAGCTGCCCAATGCCAAATAATGGACAGAATTTCTAGAGTAATGTTCTTATCTAAAGTCTTTTTTCCTAATTAATGCATTTAATTACAGTTGCCTGACATATCAATATTAATAAGTTCACTATCTCCTTTGAAATTTCACCAGTAATCTCCAGACTAGAGTTTATTATTTTCTTTGCTCTTTTAGTCATCTCTTGAAGCCTTCCATTAATATATCTATAATTTTATTTTATCCATAACTATCTACACTGATTGTTGGTTTTGAATAAACCCTGCCTGGTATCAGTTGATTGCAGAAGACACAGTGACAAATATCTGTACATCCTTATTTATTAGGAGAAATACTTCCATAAAAAAGAAGCATAATTAATTTTGCCTTTGGCTCATTGATTCTGGAACTGGAGAATTTTCTGGGAAATTATTGAACTTATAGACTTCAGGCTCAGTGCCTCTTCTACAGTTGCAGAGGGGTAGCCGGAGAAAAATATTTTCAATTAGGGTATGTCTACACTACAACGTTAATTAGAACTAACGGACCCTGAGACCCCCCGACCCTGAGCCCTGAGCCCTGAGCTTACAATGGCCGTACTGGGTCAGATCAAAGGTCCATCTAGCCCAGTAGCCTGTCTGCCGACAGCGGCCAACCCTAGGGACCCTGACGAGGATGTACTGAAGACAGTGACCAAGCCATTTGTCTCGTGCCATCCCTCTCCAGCCTTCCACAAACTTTGGGCAGAGACACCACTCCTATCCCCTGGCTAATAGCACTCCATGGACCCAATCTCCATGACTTTATCTCACTTCTCTTTAAACTCTGTTCTAGTTCTAGCCTTCACAGCCTCCTGCAGCAAGGAGTTCCACAGGTTGACTCTTTGCTTTGTGAAGAACAACTTTCTATTACTAGTTTGAAGCCTGCTACCCATTCCTTTCCTTTGGTGTCCTCTAGTCCTATTATGGGAACTAATGAAGAACTTTTCTTTATGCACCCTCTCCATCCCACTTATGCTTTTATAGACCTCTATCCTATCCCCCCTCAGTCTTCTCTTTTCTAAACTGAAAAGTCCCAGTCTCTTTCGCCTCTCTTCATATGGGACCTCTTCCAAACCTCTGATCATTTTAGTTGCCCTCCCCTCTCCCACCCTCTCTCTTCCCCTCTCCCACCTCCTTTTCCCAGTCTCCCGTAGTTTTGTTCAATAAAGAGAGATTCTATTTTTGACCACACGTGTCCTTTATTTTGTACATCAGGAAGGGGGGCTAGGGAGGGGTAAGTGGAAGGAGGTGAGGGAGGAATGTGGTATGAGCCCCCGATGGGGAGGACTGGGCTGGCTCTGTGGGCTTCTGGGGGTAGAAGCTCTCCTGCAGCCCCCCAATTGCCCCCTCTCCCCAGATGGCAGCCTGCGGCAAGTGCAGCCGGGCTGATGGCCGAGTGCTGTGATGTGCCCAGTGTGGGCACTCTGGGCACTCCAAGCCAGGACTGCTTTGCAAGCGGGGCACCCCTGAGAACTGTCTGTCCAGGGTGGGGGTCGGGTCCCTTTAAGCACAGCCCTCGGCTAGCCTGAGGCAGTAGCTCCATGCTCTAAGTCCTCATCTGATGCCCTGCCGGCAATGCTTCCAGCCATCCTTAACCCCGGTTCAGGGTCCACTTAATTCAAAACGCTAATTCGAACTAGTTTTTTAGTCTGGATGCGTTAGTTCGAATTAGCTTAGTTCGAATTAGCGCTGTAGTGTAGACATACCCTAGAGTGTTCATGCTACATGAGGCTAATAAGAGTGGGCTGTAAATTCCCACTTAGAACTTAGTTTTTTATGTCATTAGAGTGTGAAATGTAGTGACCTATCCAGTTCAGATCTTTGTACAGTCCTCGATTCCAGGTATACATGAAACTAAGTTCTGCAGCTTCTTTCTCAAACTAGTTTTTGAAACTAGGAAGCCTAGTTCGAACTAACTAGTTCGTGCCCCGTGTAGCCGCGCTGCACGGGGTTTGAACAAGCGGGGTTTTAAAAATGGCGGCGCCCCGCTTATGCAAATAAAGCCCGGGAAATTCAAATCCCGGGCTTCATTTGCAAGTGTGGTATGCCTACATTACCCCTCTAGTTTGAACTAGCAGGGTAGTGTATACATACCCAATAGTAGTTAGGTGCCTAAATACCTTTCAAAAGTCTGGCCCTTATGCACTTTTTGAAACTTTTACTCTTCCCATGTTCATTCATTGAAAAACTATCTGTAATCACATTTTAAAGTTTTTCATTTCCATGTTTCTTATATTCACTACTGGTCCAATCTCACAATGATGCCATCTTTAGGGTTGGACCATTTCATAGTGACTTCAGGAAAAATTGAATCTCAGAAGATGTAGCCACTACAGTATGTGGTCATTTTCAGCCTACAATTGATGGGGGAGAGGGAGGGCTAATCTCTTAAAGTTGGATTAATTTTCCCTCCCAGAATAAGGAATGTCCACTTCCAAACATCATTTAGTTGGGATCAGTACAACACATTTTCCCATGTGTACTATTCACTCTATTCAGTCTCCTCCAATAAATATATCCTTAGATGGAAAGTAATATCCCTAGCTCTACCAGGTGATCTATTTGCCTACATGCTCCCCCTTTATTACACCTATTCGTTTTTTTCTCTTGACAGGTTTGACTTCAAATTGTGATGATTGAGAAATCAATATAGAAAAAATCTGGTATTAAAGTTCTGGGCATATAACATTCTTGCCAGCACCAATCATAGGGATTTTATTTAATTTCTGGCTGCATTTTCTTAAATTCAGACATTTAGGCTTCTGACATTTAAGCTAAGATGCCAACATCTATCTAAGTCTAATTTTATTTGGATGCCATAACCTATTTTTGTTTTCAGTGTTGTTGTAGTCATATTTGTCCCTGGATATTAGAAAGACATAGTGGATGTGATAGGGTGTTTATCCTGCACTAGTCCAGAACAAGTTAATGAACCAAATAGATCAATGGCTGGATGGAATTAGGTGGTCTATGTTACCCTGGAATGATGATGGAGTCCAGCTGAGAAGGAATGGGGCTGGTGGGGCTAGAATGAAACGTAGGAGCTGGGATCAGAAAAGGGCTGAGGTAAGAGAATCTGCTGTCACTTTCTGGACATTAGGGTATGTCTACACTACCACCCTAGTTCGAACTAGGGTGGTAATATAGGCAACTGGAGTTGCAAATGAATCCTGGGATTTGAATTTCCCGGGCTTCATTTGCATCTTGCCGGGCGCCACCATTTTTAAATGACTGCTAGTGCGGACTCCGTGCCACGCGGCTCCAGGCGGCACGGACTAGGTAGTTCGGACTTGGCTTCCTATTCCGGACTACCGTTACTCCTCATGAAACGAGGAGTAACGGTAGTTCGGACTAGGCTACACGCGGCACGGACTAGGTAGTTCGGACTAGGCTTCCTATTCCGAACTACCTAGTCCGTGCCGCGTGTAGCCGCGCGGCACGGAGTCCGCACTAGCGGACATTTAAAAATGGTGACGCCCGGCAAGATGCAAATGAAGCTCGGGAAATTCAAATACCGGGCTTCATTTGCAACTCCGGTTGTCTACATTACCACCCTAGTTCAAACTAGGGTGGTAGTGTAGACATACCCATAGAGAGAGAAGGAAGGAAACCTAGAAGGAGCGGGTGTAAGAAATGTCTCAGGGAAAGAGCAGCAAGGTTCAAGGTGGTGCAGACTATTGCTGCTGATTAGAGGGCTAGAACCTGGAGAAGAGTGAGGACCCAGGAACTCTTACCATCCACTGGTGAAGTAGAATAGTCTAAGTAGTGAATGGGAAGACTGACTGGAACAGTTCACTCTATGGGACTTTGATACCCTTGGAAAGGGAAAACACATGGGGGGTTGACCAGAGGGCCAAGCCATGAAGAGAGAGCACTCTGACTTGGAGTGAGAAGGAGACAATGGAACATGGGAATGGCCAATGGAAGGGGTCATCTTATGTGGAAAGAGCTAATTTCCGGAGTAGCCAGGAAGAGATGCCCTAGCAGTTAATGAACTTTGTGGTAGTGTGTGAGGCAATACCGGTTATTGGACCAACTTCAATTGGTGAAAGAGATAAGGGTTGAACTACATATAGCTTTTCTTCAGGTGTGGAAAAGGTAATCAGAGTGTCACAGTTAAATATAAGGTGGAACAGATAATTTTGCACATACGAGACCATTCAAAGTGAAGGACCTGGTAACAAATTTGAAGGCATAGGACAAAAAGGGGTGGGAAAGGGAATTAGTGGTTTACAAATTGTTGTAATAACAATAAATCCAGTGTTTTTATTAACACTATAAATTTTAGTGTCTAATGAAGTTATGAATTTAAGCTCCCAGGCTCGTCAAGGTCTGCAGAAGGGTTTCAGGAAAATTTAGGAATATCCTGGAACAAATACAGCTACAATAGCACTGCAAATAATGAAAGATATTAATTTTTGTTGTCTGAAATGGAAACTGGACAACATGAAGAAAAAAGGAAGCAAAGCTTTATGTCTTACCACAAATGCAAGAAATAAAACATCATTCCCAGATGACTTGTCATCTATAGCTGTCTGTTGACTATATAAAACTCCAAATATGCTGAACAGCTGTACAGCAGGACTTTAAATAACAGGGGAACCATTTCCTGCACTTCACACAATTCAGAAGGGAGCACCTCAAACAAAAAATCTTTTCAGACTCCCATTCAGTGGAAGGAAAAAAATGAGAAAGCGTGTCTGCAAAATCATGCATGAAACCCAAAACAACTATAAAAACCCACCAATGACAGCTATGCAACACAAAAACAAAAACTGTAACTTCACAACCCACAGAATATCACCTCTGGGAGAAAGCACAGCACCAGTACTCACTATATAGATATTACACAACACCCCAACATCACCAATTTATCAAGACTATCCTAACTGGAGTTTTATCTATATTCTCCAAGGGTTGTACATATTTGATCATTACATTCATTTCTTTGCCAAAAACATTGACAGCAAAATCCTTAACAAACTTCACATCCATTACAATCTGTTCACCTCTGATAGAACAGCTATACAGTACATTATATCCAATCAACAGACAGTGATCAAACTAGCAGACCATGGGGGTGCTTGTAGGCTTTAACTGGATTACTGTGATGACTGTGTTAATAAAGCCAAAAAACAACTCTCCAACACTGAACAACTTTATGGAAGAAACGAGATAATTACTATGTTCTTTTCTGTGAGATTTCATTCAAATAACAGGACAAAAACACCATAACACCCATGGACAAATGTTTTTCACAAAATTATCACTCCAGATCTGCCCCTCTCAGTTCTTGACCTCAAAGAAAACCTACCCAACAGCTGCAAAAAGCGAGCTTGGGAATAAACATTTGTAATTTTACTGAACACTAAAAATTGTGGTCTTAACAAAGATACTGGATATATATCTACTGCAACAATCTGTAAACCTGTAATATTTTCTCTTCCCTCCCTCCTCTACACACACACCACTTTTTTTTTCTTTTCCTAGGCCTTCAGAAGTGTTAACAGGCACTTTCAGATGCAATGGTCTCTTACAATCTGTGTTAACTAGTTATTCTAAACAATCTGTTCCACCTCTTACTTAGTTGTGACACTCTGAGTACCTTTCCCAGATCTGAAGATCTCTGTGTAGCTTCAAAGCTTGTGTTTTAAATCAACCCAAGTTGGTCTTATAAAATATATTACTTCACCCACCTTGACACTTAATACTTTATTCTCAAATTTTACAGTTATTGTCTCGCTGTTCCTTCTCTGGCACTAAGCCAATTATAGCATCCCTACATATAGGCCCAAGCATATGTTTAATCGTTTTGTGACATAAAGTCTAAAATCCTTTCTTCTCAGCAGATGCATCTCTCCTCCAGGTGGTGGGAAAAAGAGTATCCAGTCATAACAACAATGATCCAACAATATTGTAAAAATGGGTTGGACTCCAGTGTTGGCCTTGATTCTCAACATGTGCTATTTTTTCCTATTCAAAACAGATATAAATAGGAGCTTCCTCAGACTCACCCCCACTCTATTTTTTGTTAAAAAAAATTAAAATCCAAACCAAAAAAGTAATGCTTGTGGCAAGTATTTAGTATAACTGTATCATGTCCTGAGATAAAAATAATGTATTGAAAAATATCTCTAAAAAGTTTCATCAGAAAGCTATTTCACCAGCACTATAAGAAGTTGTCAAGTATGGAAATAGCTAGAACCCTCCCCCTACAGATGCCTTCCCCATCACCATCCCTATCTTAGTGGCAAACATACAGGCCAATTTAAAGAAAAGCAGTAAAAGCTATCATATTCCATGCCTATATAGTAGATTGCGTTAAGTGTGTCCGTAGCCCTTCCATTCATTCCTAACATACCTGATGAGCATACACCTAACATACCTGTTATCCTCACCTTTTACATATTTATGCTCTATTATAGAGTAAACCAGTCATTCAATAATGCGACTTCCAATAACCAAATATAAAATGGAACGCTTCAGAGCTGTGCATGTCCAAGAAACCCTTGATCTCATTGATTACTCCCTCAGCCATCTCTTTTCTGCTCATATACCTCTTCCTCATTCTGTTCATCACCATATGTTCACTTTGGAAGATGTCTGTTCTGGTTATAGGCCCTCTGGGACTTGACCTGCTGCCACTTGAATGGAGAGCTGCTGCTAGTCTCATTTTCTCCTCCTGGTGCTCTGTCTAAAATTGTAATTTCCAATCTTCTCAGGGAATGTTCACCCTCACCCTCAGTCCTGATATTACAATAATGGTCAAATAGGAAGTTCTCTTGGTGTTTTATATTAGCATGGCTCAATACTTAATTGATTGTTCTGAATGTGAGCGAGGCCAAATCTTGAAAAAAACCACTTTTTGCATGTGTACTGACAATAGAGCATTTCACTTTCTGACTTGCAGTAAGGTACACTTGTATTCACGGTAGTGTAGCCAGACAATCATATTCCCAAAATAAACTCTGTTTGTTATTATATGAATGAATTGCTTCTCCCTTCCCTCTCAATTCTCTTAGTGGGATATCCAGATTTTTATTTTTGCATTCCTCTTTTTTTATCTCACATGAAAGTCCTTTCAGATTTGTATTGTTCCTTCTTATTCCATAATGCAGTATATGGAATTCTATATATGATTCCATATAATGCATTCCTACCTGGTAACCAATTTGGAATCTCTTCTCTGCATCACTTTGTATATCTGCATACTCCTTTAAGCCTGTCTCAGTTCTCTCACTATCAGCAAGTTCTAGTACCTCTTTTATTATTCCCTGAAGGAGACTCACATCTCAGGTTTCACTGATTTCATTTCAGATGCTAATTCTGTAATGTCTGCCTTTGTGGCAGACACAAATCTCAGAGGTGAAAGTGGGCCGGTGTAGTGCACTGGTAAGAACCAGCCACCAATGCCAGCTTGCACACAGCTGACTTTTTGCCCCTCCTTGTCACCAGCCCTGCCAGTAGGGTCTGGTGGCACTGCTGCACCTTTTGCCCTTTCCACCACTACAGCCTCAGGGTTCCCAGCTGCCAGCCATGAAGAACTGGCTGGTGGGGGTCTGTCCGCGGCCCTGTCCTTTCTGCCTGAAACACTGCTCCTTCCAGGGCTCAGAGCCACCCCTCCCACGCCATTGTTAAGGGCACACTATTAAGTCTCAGCATCTACTTTCACCACTACTAAGGGTGTGTCTAGACTACAGAATTTTGTCGACAAAAGTGGACTTTTGTCGACAAAACTATACCTGCGTCCACACTACCGCTGAGTTCTGTCGACATAACGTCGACAGAACTCAGCAGTTTTGTCGACGCTGGTAAACCTCAAAATTTCTGTCGACAAAAGCCTGTAGTCTAGACGTATCCTAAGTCTACACTACCTATATAGGACTGTTTACTCATGTCACTCAGGGGCATGAGAAATCCACACATACAAGCTCAGTGTAGACAGTGCTTGTCCTGTCAACATAGCTACCACCACTTTCAAGGGTAGATTAACTGTACAGAAAGGAGGAGCTCTTCTGTCACCAAAGGTGTGTCTGCAGGGGCATGTCTGCATCAGTGAATGGAGTTGGTGGGCACTGTAGTATATAGAGAATATTGTGGCAGGCCCTCCAACTAATTTTCCCACATTTTGAAGGTTGAGAGCATAATTTTCTCTGGGAAAAAGGTGGATGCACACTCTGTCCCTTTTGCATGACTTCTCATCCCTTTGCCAATACTTTGTGTGTAGGACCATGGTGAAGATTTGCATTACATTCCTTGAAGTATATTTTGACTCTGTCTATTCAGTCCTCCAGGTACTTACATTCGACTGTCTGCTTTCAATATTAAAACCAGGGAGTGAGGTTTAATAGACACTTGCTATAAAATAAGCTTTAATATTAGGAAAAGTTATGGGCACATTGAAACATATTTCAGTGCTCACATTTCTGTATTCCTGGATCTGCACTAGCCAAAGTGAGTACTTTCAATAAGATATTCATAGAGTGATTTTTGGAAGAGATGCAGCTATAAAATAATAATACTATTTGGGCCATTCATATTTTACCCAGTGATATCTCTTCAGTATAGTACAGAATTAGTTACAGACATAATACAACAAAGATATGATCTGAGTTTAAATGAGAATAGTTGAACTGAGTCCTTATTCCATTCCATCCCCCACAGTATGTTGGTAAGCTCTTGTCTGAGGAAATCTCAGACAGGAGTGTTACTATATAACATGAATGACATGTTAGGTAGCATCTTTCATACACTTCTATCACCTTTTGGGTGAAACACAGCAGCTATTTAACAATGCTTAAAATAGTTTAAGAGGAAGTGAAGAATACTTTATGACTTGAAATTAAAGGGGTGTTTTGGTAGGCAGAATATAAACATCAGATATAGCCAGGACCACCTGGCTAACATTCATGGGGTATTTAAAGACCACAATGACATTGTTTCTATATTAATTATTCAGGTTCATAATCTAGGGCTGTGTCTAGACTGGCCAGTTTTTCCGGAAAATCAGCCGCTTTTCTGGAAAAACTTGCCAGCTGTCTACACTGGCCGCTTGAATTTCCGCAAGAACACTGACGATCTCATGTAAGAAATCAGTGCTTCTTGCGGAAATACTATCCTGCTCCTGTTCGGGCAAAAGTACTTTTGCATAAAAGGACCAGTGTAGACAGCTCAGATTTGTTTTGCGCAAAAAAGCCCTGATTGCAAATATGGTGATTGGGGCTTTTTTTATGCAAAAGCGCGTCTAGATTGGCACGGACGCTTTTCCGCAAAAAGTGGTTTTGCGGAAAAGCGTCCGTGCAAATCAAGACGCTCTTTTCCGCAAATGCTTTTAACGGAAAACTTTTCCGTTAAAAGCATTTGCGGAAAATCATGCCAGTCTAGACGTAGCCTAGATGTTCTCCCTTTTCAGATAGACCACAGGATCTGATTTTCTACCGTGCTGCCCTTGTTGCACACCAACATAACTGCTAAAGTCAACAGCTCCACCTGCAAAAAAACTGGTGTAAAAGTGGAGAAGTAGTCCAACATGTTTGAATGTTGAATCAATACTATCTCTGAAGGAAGAATAACACCTACCAACCCCACTTTGGGTCACACCCTGAGCTGGGGTACACAAGCACATTTACATCATCTTATCTGGCCCTCCATATTTCCCCTGGTGGTCTCCTATGCAGGTACTGATTAGATCCAACTTTCTGAGCTTCTGAAAGTTGATGCATTCACAAAGGGCTCTTGATGCAGGTCATAAGTAAATACTATTTACATGGATTAGATAGTATCAAGTTTAATATCACTTTTGTACTCATGAGTACACTGGAACTCAACAACATAACCATGTTTTCAGAAAAAGATGTGTCCAGTTACTGTAACAAGGCAATCCAACAATATGCACAACTTTTTCCCTGTAAATGTAGGCCTTGGAATTCTTCAGAACACATTTAACATAATCCCTGATGAAGAAACCATAAACTGAAAATGAGATTGGCCAAAGAAATTCTATTCATTATTGGGTTAGTTTCACCTTTGACTAATTTCATTGTTACCATAGATCTCTACCATCATATCAACCTTATAAACATTTACAAGATCTAAATACTCATATGATTTTATCCAGCAGGTCCTTATTGAAGGACCAAAAAGTGATGCATTCCTTTGACAGAAACTGAGTGGCTTGATGGAGTTTGGTTTCTCTGATGCTGCAAGACAAAGGATTTTGTTTTTCACTCAAACATTCTTTCTTGATTTTTATGACTGAAATCAATGATGGACATGCCAAAAAACCCTAATACATCTTGTGCTGAATTCTCTGCTTGTGTGAATTGATGCAGCTCCATCCATTTGTCCCTTTGTCCTTATAGAGCAATTATATTGTTACTGAAGCTCTGTGTAAATATATTTGTATTTTCATTTTGGTACAAAGACAATATTAAGCTGATTCAAGACAGCAACCTAAATCTAATGTGTAAATAAAACATTATTCAGAATCTTTTTTCTTATTTCTGATATAATCTTTAATGTTTATATTTGAGTGCCATTGTTAGATTTCAAAATACATTATCAAAATACATTAATTTTGTCTTACTGTAAAGGTTAAAAATATCTGCTGTTGTTGAACTGTTTTTCGTATGTTTGTTATGATACTGCTCTTGGTTTTCTTTAAACTTGGCACACATGTATAAGCTAACTGAAGCTATTGTATTCATACTATACATTGACCATTCAGTGCATATACATATGGAAAGGAAAGATAGGGTTTATTGAGATGCGATTTAGGGTGCCAAAAGTACACAAGAGAATGCAAATGTAAGAGTTACTCCCCCTCCCACATTTTAATAGTGGTGTCTTCTGGGGAAGGGTACTGAGCAGGACAATGTTGGAGGAGTGGATTTAACAGGCTTTGTTAGAGGAGCAGTGTTAGTTGTCATACTTCCCTGGCTTCCAGGTTTCCTTGTAAAAGAAACATCATAGCACATATAGCCCTGTAATAGATTTCAAAGGCTCCATTGTTTGTGACTCATCTGAGTAAGGATGAGCCGCTTCTAAAAGGAAACACAAAATGAACAACTTAAAATTGTAATGGGATGGCCTGTACCATTTCTCCTCTTTGGTACTGTATGCCATGAGAGTGGATTCATGTTAGGTTATTTCCTACTTTTGTTAAAATCTTTGCTATGGTAATAAAGTATCAGATTTTGAATGTCTAGGATCTCCTTGGAGTATGGTAGCAGTTGACATTTAAGTACTTAGTCACTTCTTGCCTTCCTCAGAAACGAGTAAACCTGTAAATAGGAAGGAATAGGATGACTTGCTAATCAAAATAAGATTGTGTAAAGGTCAAAGTAATTTACTACTAGCATTATTAACATCATGTATTCTAGGAATTAAATTCTGATACTTCGTTCTCTTTGCAAAGTCTATTACAAGTAAATAGCATATTTTTTTCTTGACAATGCTGATGCTGATGTTGATAATAGCAAATGGAGGAAAATCAACGCATTTTCCTTACAACCAATAGATTGAAATCACAAAGTCTTTTTTTTATATCATGCCAGCTAACAGCTTCCATTTCCTTTGTACTCTAGCAGTTTCAGATGTAGAACACAGCTGAATGATATCTAAGTCATACAAAAGCATCCAAAACTAAAGACTTGGGACAGGAAACCTGATACAACAAATCTATTCTCTCTGCAGAATAGTGATAGAGATGTAGCCGTGTTAGTCTGGGGTAGCTGAAGCAAAATGCAGGACAATGTAGCACTTTAAAGACTAACAAGATGGTTTATTAGATGATGAGCTTTCGTGGGCCAGACCCACTTCCTCAGATCAAATAGTGGAAGAAAGTAGTCACAACCATATATACCAAAGGATACAATTTAAAAAAATGAACAAATATGAAAAGGACAAATCACATTGCAGAACAGGAGGGGGATGTGGGGGGGGGGGGAGGAAGGAAGGTAAGTGTCTGTGAATTGATGATATTAGAGGTAGGGAGAGTGGGATGTTTGTGAGTTAATGGTATTAGAGGTGATAATTGGGGAAACTGTCTTGGTAATGGGTGAGATAGTTCAAATAGATTCTCTCTGCAGTACTTCATTTTAATATTGCAGGGGGTCTTTTGTTTTTATTTTGTGTGTCTCACAAACCATCAGGCTCTGCAACCTCCCAAGGAGAAATGTAGAAAAGACATTTTCCAGGCCCAAATTGAAGGGTATGTGAAGGGTAACAAGAAAGGTTTCTACAGGCAGATTAGCAATAAGAGGGTGATCAGGGAAGGTGTGGGACCCTTACTGAATGAGAGAGGTAACCTAGTGACAGATGATGTGGGAAAAGCTGAAGTACTCAATGGTTTTTTTTTGCTTCTGTCTTCACGGAAAAGATCAGCTCCCAGCACTAGGCAACGCAGTATGGGAAAGAAGTGGGCAGCCATTGGTGGAAAAAGAACAGGTTAAGAACTATTTAGAAAAGCTGGACATACACAGATCCATGGGTCCGGGTTTAATGTATCTGAGCATACTGAGGGAATTGGCAAATGTCTTTGCAGAGCCTTTGGCCATTATCTTTGAAAACTCGTGGAGACCAGGAAAGGTTTCAGATGACTGCAAAAAAAGGCAAATGTAGTACTCATCTTTTAAAAAGGAAAGGACAATCCAGAGAACTACAGACAGGTCAGCCTTACCTCAGTCCCCGGAAAAATCATGGAGGGGATCCTCAAAGAATCAATTTTGAAGCATTTGGAAGAGGGGAAAGTGGTCAGGAATAGACAAATGTATTCACCAAGGGCAAGTCATGCCTGACCAATCTGATTAGCTTCTGTGATAAGGTAACTGTCTCTGTGGACATGGGGAAATCAGTGGATGTAATATACCTTGACTGTAGCTATACAGTATTTAGAAATTTATTTCAGTAAATAAATAGACTGAGTATGTTTTTTTAAACTTATACAAATGTTGGATTGTATTGGATGTGCATAACCACCTCAGACAATATTACACAGGTTCAAACCCAACTTTCTGCTATATCATGTACTTAATATCTTGGTTGTAGTTGAATAGTCTGCCATTCCAAATTGATGTAAAAGATGATGCCAGCAAATCTAATTTGTGTTTATACAAAAGAGACCTTGTGGAGGTCAGATATTTTGTAGATATTCAAGTATTACCGAAAACAAAAGTTACCTAAATAGTTGTTATGACAGAGGGTGTGTCTAGACTACATCCCTCTGTTGGAAGGGGGAGGTAAATGAAGCACTTTGAAAGTGCAAATGAAACCAGGATTTAAATATTCCATGCTTCATTTGCATAATCACATAATGGTGCTCTTTTTAAAATTGAAACCGCAGTCTAGACACGGCTCTTTTGAAAATGGGGTGCTTTTTCAAAAGTTCCTGTAGACTGCAGTTTCAATTTTGAAATATAACTTTTTTGAAAGAGCACAATAATGTGATTATGAAAATGAAGCACGGGATATTTAAATCCCAGCTTCATTTGCACTTTCAAAGTGCTTCATTTACCTCCCTCTTCCAACAGAGGGATGTAGTTTAGACATAGACAGTGAGAGAACATGCAAAAGAAAGCTTTAAGTCCAATTTAGTACCAGCCTTAAGGCCACTTTAGTAGCAATTTAGACTTGTAAGAGGAAGTGTGAGAGAACAGGTTACTATCCAGAAAGGTCATTCTGAGACATCTACCATGTTCCATATTAAAAAACAGGAAAGGATTTGGCATAGGGATAAAGAGAATGTAGTAATTTTCCTAAGAGAAAACATAATACTGTACCAGCAATTACCCTGTACTGTAATTCATAGACTTCATTAAAAATTTGTATAAGAACAATAACATGTGTATCAATCTATTGTGACCAATTATAAATACCCACATAAGTATAAGTACATTGGGTAACTGTGTTCCTTAGCTGCCTGTCTACATTTACCATTTCTATGCATGTGTGTGTGTGTGTGTGTGTGCGCGCAATCATTTAGGGTGTGTCTACAAAACACCCTAAACTCGAAATAAGATACGCAATTTGAACTACACAAATTGCATAGCTTATTTTGAGTTAATTTCGAAATAGCTTATTTAAAAATTTGGCACATCTACACAGCACCACATTTTGAAATATCGTGCTATTTCAAGACATCCCTTAATTTCACACCCCACACACATTATTTCAAAAAATAGCAATGTCTATCTAGACGTACTGTACGAGAATTTCCAGGAACAAACATCTTATCTTGCAATTCTGAGCTAAAACAAGATACTGCCTTAGAAGATGTTTTTATGGAAAGAAAGTGCATGGGTTGCAGGCCTTAAAGGCACTTTGAGGCTCACTGGCAAGCATAATGCTTCCAGAACACTAGAAAGATTATGTTCAGAGATGGCTTCAGCCTCTCCTCTCTTTGAAAGTGTAGCATGTAACCCAATTGATATGGCTACGCTTCACCAAATAAAGGAGCAGTCTGGATGCAGCCATACTGTTTGGCCAAATATACTTAATCCTTCTATGAATGCAGAATGTGGTGTCGGCCTATTGTGTGCGCCATAACTTGTATGAAAGCAAGAGGGAAACTTATCTGGGAGGCAGAGTGCCTGGCCTGAGAGTTTGAGCAGCTGGACACCAGCGCCATAAGGAGAGCTCAGCAAGGGAAAGTGCAAATCAGAGAGGCCTTAAAGGACAGTTTTATGCAAAGCCTCTTTTGAGACTCTGCCACATGGCTCTCCACTACTTGCCCCTGCATTGCCTGTTTTTCTCTTTAATCCCCCACCCACCACTGCAGTTCAAGAAGAAACCATTGGTAAAAGAACAGTTTTTATCTGGGGAAAAACAACAGGGAAAGGAATGAACTAGGAACCAGAAGTGGGGAGGGAGGTTCAGGAATGGGAATGGGGACTACAAATGGAGAACACAGAGTTTGGGAGACACGGGAATAAATACTTTTTCCTCCTTCTCACAACTGTAGAGAAGGCTGCATAGACATCTTTCATCTTTTTAAATATATTTTAATTAATTCTGTGCCATACTCATTTACATTAATCTGCCTATTTGTGTATAACAGTAGGATGCAATTTGTAATGGTCTTTGAATATGACAAGAATAGAGTTTTGAAGCAGTAAACCACTCAAAGTTCTTTTTTTGAAACGGAGAAGGGGCAAAAGGTCAGCCTTTTGCCCCGCCAGCCTTTCTTTTTTCTCTTCTTTCTATTACTGCCTACTGTTGTGCATAGTCCTTGTATTTTCCTACAGCAGAGATGTTTAAATGTGGTAATTGTGTTTTTGAAGTTGCTATATATCATTTTCTGCTTAAGATTCAGAGAGGATCTGGAAGATAAGTAGTCATAAATGGATATTTCTTTATATATATATTTGAAATCCTGATAGGCTCTTCTTTTTGACAACCTTGCTAATGGCTTTTTGGGTACAAAGGAAGAAAACTCTTACTTTTAATATCATCCATACCTACTGAAGGTTGACATAATCTGCAGTTTTTCAGCCTCCAATGTCTTGTGCTGCTTATACCAGCATTGTGATATTTGAAAATATTAGTCCTGCCAAATTGTGGATGAGCATTTTTTTGGTTTTATTTGCTGACATGAAAGGAAGAGAGAGGAATTACAGGAGGGTGAAGATTGAGGGGCTGAGAATAAAGGATACGTTTATAAAACTTTTCTTCTCACAGAGATCAGATTCTCTTACCTCTTCATAGTAGATGCTGGAAGGAGGTACGGGGAAAGGGTGCCTTCATCTGGCTAATCTCACTAAAGGAGTGGTTAAAGTAGATTGAAGAAGTTCACATTGCATCAACCACACAGGAAGTGAAGCTCTCGTTTGAGAAAAAAATCTCCTCTTCTCTTCCCTTTACTTTAACCCTCTTGCAATCAAAGAAGGCTACAGATTATAGCATTTCTTTTTTTGTCTCATCTAACCAAAATTATACATTGAGTTGTCTTGGACTACCAAGGAAAGACAGAACAATGACATAAATCCCACCTGATAGACTCATTTATAGTTACAGTAGGCATTTTTACTGCAATGCAGGCCATCAAGAAAGATGATTTATATTACAATATTTTGCTTGTCTATCAGCAATGGCCTGGATATACATTATTGGTGATTCGAATGAGGAGAGCAACATGACAGTTGAAGTGACAACAGTAGTCAGAATTTTCCACTATTTAAAGCATTTTGTCAGGGCATTTAGATTCTATTTCTGGTTCTACCATTGCATTGTCTGACACTAGTCATGTCAATTTAGATCTCTGTCCCTCAGCTTTCCATTCCTCAACAGGAGGTAATAATTGCTATCTACCTTCATAAGCCACTTTGAGATCCTCAGAGCTGTGAAATTTTAGAGTATTATATTATAAATTTAGATTGTTGGTTCTGCTTACCAATATGGCAAGAAAAAATATGTTTAAAAATAAGTTTTGTTTCATTGGTGTGAACTGATTCAATTTTGCGCCCAATGAATCAGTAGCCAATTTGTTTCTTGTGTTTGATTTAATGTTACAGTTTTACAGGGCTTTTTGGGAGGAAGCTATCTTTTATTTTCTATTGTGATTTTAGACAATTCAGAAAAATAATATTGGACTGCATCTTTACATGTTACTATTTATTGTTTTTTTCCTAGTCCAATCAGTGGTCAGTTTTTTCTTTGCTCCCTGCCATCCTTGTAATAAACTTTAGAATAAACAACTTTAGAACCCTAACTAGCCTCTTTTTCCCCTCTACAAGTTTGTTTTTGAAAAGATATGAAAGTCTCAGTAACAAATTAGGGGCCAGTTCAATTTCTGACTCTCTATTCATGCTCATGAAATAAAAGGGGATACTAATGGAGATAGGCACTGTACAGTGGGCGAAGAATAAGTGGAACAACTGTGCTCCATCCATAGAATTTTCCAACGTGCACACTACTGGCCTAAGTCTGCTCCCTTTGAAGTCAATAGTAAAATTCCCTCAGGCATAAAAAGAAGCAGTCAGGCCTATGCTGAACATCCTAATCCCACCCAATATTTATTGATAAGTCAAATGTATTTAAAAATTAGGTCTCCAGTTAATTGTTTTTCCAGACCTTTTGGATAGTGGTGGTGCCATTCTGGGTTCAGTGACAATCCTAGGCTTATCACCACACAAAAGATCAATTCTTCATATGACAATGTAATAAGTATCGCAAAACCTTATTTTTTTCAGTAAAATGGTTTTTTACTGAAAAATTCTGATTAATCAAATCCAAAAATGTATAGTCGTGGGTTGACCAATTTTTCTATTTGAAATAAAGTTTTTAAATTGAAATTTTCATTTTCTGAATTTAAAAAATCAGTTTTAAGGGTTGAAACTTTTTTCGTTTTTAAATGTCAGCTAATTCTGGTAACAAAATACAAATATAAAGTAAATATTTTGATATCAACAAAACTTGTCACTTGATCTGTACCCGTTTTTTCCAATTTTTAGTTCATAAAAAGGGAAAAGATTGACTTGACAGCCCAATTTGAGATTACAAAAAAAAATTTAATTGAAAATTTTCTTTGGATGAGAAAACCATATTGTATCCAACTCTAATGTTAAGCATGAGAATATATGGCAATATCACATTGATTTACATTGATCTTTATAATGGCAACCCATTGCACTTCAATAGGCAGCCATTCTGACCATAGCTACTTGCAATATCTAAATACTTGCTAATATGAATACAGTAGTCACTATGGGTAATGATATTTGATATTTTGATTATGTCTAGTACTATAGGCTTGTGTGTTCTCCCAAATTGTCAGCTATCATTACTAATGATACAATAATTATGAAATACTTTCCTTGATTCTAACCTGGAGTGAGTGTCACCTCTGTCACTGACTAAGGGAATATGGCTTTAACAATTGAAAAGTTGACCTGCTCTTGAAAATATTGCTTAAAAAATGCTAGAATCTGCTGTGTCCCGTATACAACCCATAAACATGGGGCAAAATCGGCACATCGAGTCTTTTGTCTCTCTTGAACTTTGGATGATACCCAGTGCCACATCACATGCCTGTTAAACCCTTTTAGTGAATCTTTTGTCTTCCCTTTTTTTTTAACATGCTGATAATCAGAACAAATTGATTTTTGTTTCGTGGATTGCTGAAATCCTCCCAACACTTTCTTCAACACCGGTGCTGAATAAATCATTGTAATGTTCCCCTGAAGTGAATTGAAAATTAATTTACACAGCCGAGATGATCCTCCTAATAACAGGGTACATAGAATGGGGAAATTGGAAATCATTACCCAGCAAACATTATCTGCATTATTTTTGTAGCTGCTTTAGATTGCATTGTAATAGAAAATTAGGAGACCGGCTGTGAAAAAGTTTAAGAGGGTCCCCTGAAGAGCTTCTGCTTCAAAATTGATTCTTTAAGAAAGCATTAAAAAGCTATTGGAATTGATTGCCTGCTAATATAAAGGAAAAACTCTTTGCCACCATTTGAGTTAAAAAAGAGCATCTTCATTCATGCATGTTATTAAAACTACTGGCCTGAAAGCCCCTGTAGAAAGATAAAGGATATGGATGAGATATTAAAACAGCCAATCTTTACCTTATCTGGGATTTAAAGTTAATATGTCGCTTTTATTAATTTAGCAGGAACCATTAGTTAGGATGTCAAAGAAAGGATTTACAATTAAAATGCCATAGAGCAGAGGCGTCTTTAATAAACAATGGACCAGGAATTCTTCATTAATCTTCCAAGCATGAGGTACACTCCTGCAAAGAATAAATCCTGATTTTACAGTTTTCTTTATTGCTAAGTTTGCAATACAGCAGCAATAAAAGTCATAGCTGATAACACCCCTGATCAGCCCTAGCAGCTTCTAGGGAAATGGGGTGATGGCCAATCGGATTCTCAGCAATCAGCAAGATGGGAAACAATGTTGTCAGTTTTAAAGGGGAGCCATCTTCTAAAGGTCATTCATCTATTTAACAGTATTTAACATGTGTGCTACTGTTTGTTTAAAAAATAAACATAGAAATATAATTTTATTTCCTGACACTAGACTATTTAAAGCTTTTATGGCTTTCTGCTTTCAGATACAATTGGCAAAAAAAATTGCCTTGTCTCCTTTATTTTGTGTTGAAGGGGAACACTTAAGAGCAGGGAATAATGAGCAGGAAAAATTGTGGACAATATTAAAATATTGTAATAATATTTTAGCAGTTTTCACACTTGAAAAAATTACTGAACACAGCAACTTAGTTATATATGTTTTTAATGCATCTTTAAATTGAGATAGTGGGTGTGGGATTGTGGGTGGATAAATTTCTCCAAGATAATTAACGAGGTGAAATCTACTTAGTGAGTACTGCAATAGTCTATAAGTTGATGAAATTTCATGTTAATTACAGGTGTGGGCCAAGAGAGGATAGAAAAACAAAAGCAACATATTAGATGAGCAGACAATATGGAAATAAAAGCAATAGCTCTACCAGTGAAGTGTCAAGCCAGCAGTAATGCCATGGCCCTCAGTTGATAAAAGCAGCCAGCATTTATTTGGGATTTTAAATATCAATGAATAAAAGAAATCTAATGGAATAAAAGGGAAGACAAGGGATGAAATTGGTAAAATGGGGAGCAAGAGGGAGAATAAGGGCAGATATTGTTATCGGTATATTATGTATATCTCTTAAACATGCCATTAACCTATACTACTAATGTGGGAGCAAGGACGACTCTGCTGTTCTTTCCTCTTCTGAGCATTAGAAACTGTTCCACTGAGTAGCACCAAGGAGGGAAACAAGGCGAGTAAGAGGCCCTATGGAGGGTGAAAGCATTTGTAACACTAGTTGAAGTCAGTTGGAGCCATTGGTGCTCAGCTCTTCTGAACATCTGGCCCCATATTACTGGAGAATGGAAAGGGGGATGTAATGAAAATTGGTATGACTGAATGAATATGCTTAGAACATGGCATAGTATTTACTAGAGCTGCTAAAGTTCAGAATTTTCATCCCACAGGAAATGTTAAGATTTCAAACTTGGTTTTATCCTCAATTGGGACAAAAAGTCAGTCTTGGAATTTTTCACAAAATGAAATAATCTGAAAAGATTTAATATTGCACCTACAGGAAAGGTTTCATTTCACAAGTTGAAATTTTTTCAACCTTATACTGTAAAACCTGTGTTATCTGGCATCCTCAGGGATTAGGGAGTTCCGGTTATCTAAAAATTCCCATTATCTGAGGGTCCTCATCAACCTAGGAAAAACCAATGGACAATAATAGTAAAACAAGTTTTTAATATTGGTAGTTTTGTACTGTTAGGCAGCTGGTCTCGCATTTCTATTTTGACTTAAAGATGATTAGTACTTCTTCAATTAAAAATTGTTAAACCAATCATGGTAAATAGCATGGTAAACCAAGCCAGGCCTGTGTGCCTGAAGATGTGACAGTAGTGTGGCTGGGGGCAATGCCAGTTAACAAAGTTTTCTGTTTAACAGAGTGCTGGATAACAAAGGTTTCACTGTATGTGCTTTTTGATAGGTCCGTGTTTCCGTAAAACTATTTCAAATTTGTCAAGTCAGCATTCTCTGATGAAAGACTGTTCAGTCGGGAAATTTTCATCTGGCTTTCGCAGTTCCATTATTTGTGTTCACAATTTATTTTTCAAAGAGAGAAATACAGGCTATAGGAGCAGATGAAGGGATATGTTACAAGAAATAAATTGAACAAAGGAGATACACTGAGGCCTAGCACAGATAGGGAAAGCCTTTCATACCAAAGTGGCCAAAGAAGAAACTACCCATCCTGAATCTTATATGGTCATGGCCTCTATGCAGGAGCTATGTTACTCCTACAACATTATAAAGAATGCTTTACTAGTAGGACCAGATACAGCCAGTTCTGAGCATTCTTAAAATGTAACAAAATAGCTGCTTACTCTCAGGCACTTATTCTAAGCATTTTTTCCAGTGCTGAGGTGATTGTCACTGGTTGAATAATTCAGCTACTAAGAATGTTGAAAAACTGACATTCGTTAATGAGCAAACACATGCTACTTAAAAGCTATACCTTAAGGTGAGCTCACCATTCACCAATGTGGAGTAGGAGGACAATGAGGAAAAGGCAGGACTCTTCTGTCATCCGCAATAGTTACAAGGAAAAATAGTAGCTAAGCATCTGGTTGCCAGTTTGTTGTAGTATTTGCTGTGTAAATATCTATGGCCAGGGAGACCAAATTGCTGGATTAGTTTTATTTTTAAATTCTTAACCTGTTATAAGTCCTGTTTAAAAATGAAAACAAAGCCTGCACTATATATGTTATAAACATGGATGAGAAGTAAATCAAGTTGCTTTAGATAAAAAGAAACTGGGTAATGTATAAAATTAACATGTACTTATTATATTATAGCACCTAGAATACGTAATCACAAATGGAGCTTAGTATGCACAATGAGAAACAGTTTCTGCCCCAAATATTTACACTGTAAAGAATCATAGAAGATACGGGTTGCAAAAGACCCGAGGAGATTCTCTGCTCAACACTCTGCTCAAAGCAGGACCATCCCCAACTAAATCATCCTAACCAGGGCTTTATCAACCCTGGCTTTAAAAACTTCTAAGGATGGATATTCCACCATCTCCCTAGACAACCCAGTGAAATCATTTTTCCGAATATCCAAACTAGACCTCTCCCCCCACTGCAGCTTGAAACCACTGCTTCTTGTTCTGTCATCTGCCACCACTGAAAATAGTGTGGCTCCATTTTTTTTTATCATCCATCCTTCTATCCTTTTTAATCCTCCCATTTTACTGATGGGGAATTGATTCAAAGAGATTAAATGACTTGCCAATGGGTGTATATAAATTCTATTGCAGAGCTGGCTCTTAAATCCAGATCTGGTGACCTCTAGCACTCCACTGTATTAACCACAATTCCTTTTTCTCCTCACTTGTGCAGCTCCCTATAACCTACATCCCTAGCAAACATGCTTTAAATTTACCATAAGAGGTTCACTTTGGACAATGCTGTAATTCTGTGATGGTCCTATATTTAAGGTTGAAAAGTTAATTAAACTAAAGGTCAAAAGTCTAAGTTGAAGGACACCATAAGAAGATCCTTGTGAGAGCATTTAGAGACACTGGTCCCTTGTGAATAAGGAGTTAATTTTGTATCAGCTTTCTCTTGCAAATATGCGAACTGCAAATGGAATATAATGGTTATTTTAAATATACATTGGAAATATACTTACAATTGGATCTGCACAGACATTTCAAGGGAAGTTTGGGTGGGCACAATTTTAGGGCTGTTCCTAGTCTTGCTTGTACAAAATAATTACATTGTACAAAAATCATTACATTTTCAACAATTCTGGTTTCTAGTAAAATTAGTGCATTTTGAAACTTAGGGCGTGTCTACATTGCATTGTAACTTGAAATAAGATATGCAATTTGAGCTACGCAAATTGCATATCTTATTTCAAATCTATTTTGAAATAGCGTATTTTGTCATTTGGCACTGTCTACATAGCACCAAATTACTAAATAAAGCACTATTCCAAAACGTCCCTTACTCCTCGTAGAATTAAGTTTACAGGATACAGGATGTCAGAATAGTGAGCCCAAAATAATGGACTTGCTGTGAAGACACAGGATAGCTATTTCAGGATACTCTGATATCTCAACATATTGTTGCAGTGCAGATGTACCCTTAGAGGCCAAAAGTCATGGGTCTGATTTTATTCTTGTCAAGTACACAGCCACTGAACACGGGCAAAGATTGATACCTGCAAAGATTGTTGCCAAATACCTTGCCTACGGTCAGCATGCATATTTTCCTGATACATAATTGATTGGTATTCTGTGGAATCAACAGCAATACGTCAAAAAACTGCAAGAACTTGCCCCCAAAAAACTAATAACTCACTGCTATTCTTTTTCTCTATATCAGTTCCCTGGCATTAACAATATTTGCTATTATTTTATGGCATCGGGGGGAAGGTACAACCTTTAAATAATATGTTTCTGTATATTTCCTTTCTTCCTTCTTCTGTGCTTAAAAATCTTTATAACAAAATGACTTGTTATAAGTTGTTATGGTACATACCCTTGGACAGTGATTTTACAGTTTTCATCTTCCTTTCCTGTCTCTTATTTTTCTTATGGCTGTTAACTTGCTGGAGGTGGGTCTAGGTCTTCCAAAATTATAGGAAGAAGTAATCACTGTTCTCTTCTCCTCCTCTATTTGGAGTGTCTAAACAGCCCTCTTGTTGGCAGCTTCCACTTCTATTGAAAACTTACATCCAGAGTGCCTTTCCATGCATATCTTGGACTTTCAACAACAATGTAGCTTTGCAATTACTGTAATTAAAATAATAACATAGCTTTGTCTCTTTCTGGTTCCTAATGCCTATCTCTCGCTCATTCTATTTTCTTCAATTATCACTGTGAACAGCTGTGGTCATACATAGAATACACCTGGTAGCTAGAAGTATCCAGATGCCAAGCTCATCTTTTCAGTACTGGCGTTCCTTTCGTAGTTTAGCTGTTATGTGGAAGGAGGATTTTGCACAGGAAAAATGCTTCAAGAATTGGTGGGAGAGGCAGCTTAGCAGGAATAACTAATGTCCCATGTGGAAACTATTTGTGAGAGGTGACAGGTGTCCTGATTGAAAGTGCAAGTGAATTATTGGACTATGGGATTCATTGCCTCTCTGGAATCCACTGATGAAGTCTTCATTAGTTAGCATAGTTCACTTGAGAGAATCTTCAAGCTGAGTTTTGTTCCTTTTCCCAACAAATGGAAATGGCACCTCTGATCAAATCTTTATCTGAGGTCAATAGGTAGAAGTGGATCAAATGAACAGGTAATGTTTTCTTTTCCAAAGCACTTTCTATTCTAAGGCATCTTTGGACCTTATAACACTTCTATGAGGTAGGCCAATAATATTATCCTGATTTTTATTTAAAATGGAACATAGGCACAAAGAAGGCAAGTTGTTTGCCTGTGGACACAGAGGAAGCCCTTGACAGGGCTATGAATCAAACATCCATCTCCTAATGCCCAACCTATTTGTTGCCACAGGATCACTCAGCCAACCTCAAACTTCATATAATGTAACTATGAAGAGAAAATGACAGTAAGTGCTCTGTGTACTTTTCAAAGCCAGGAAGCTTTGCAACTCTTGAGATTAAAATGACAGTTTCTGGTAAGTAACTGGGAGGCAAACTTGGAATACTTCCGAAATTCTTCAGTTCTATAACTATCAAGAGCTGTTTGTTTATAGATTATAAAAAGTTGCATATCTCTGTGGCATGACTGAAGAACTGAAGACTACATAAACTATAAGGATATAGTTCAAGTAGTTCATATTGGCTGTTGAACTTCAGGACTGCATTATAACAAAATTACAGTACATAATCTAATGACTTTGGTGTGCATTTTTCTTCTGGACTGCTTATGTCTGATTTTTCCCTGTGAGGTTTCTTAATTTTAGCAAAAAAGAGAATTTATTCCATTCAAATTGCAACCCCTTCAAGAATTCAATGCTCACTTACAGGAATGCTGCACAGAAAATGATTGGGTATAACCATCGCTTTACTGAAATGGAGTATACAACTATTTTTTTTTAAAAAGCAACTTGTCCTAAAAGAAAGGCAGCAAGTCTGGATTTACACAGTGATTTTTACCCTTCATGATTCCCATAGGATTTTAATAAGTAAAGCTACATAAAATTCCCCTTTATTATTTTAAAAATATCGGAAACTTTCATGAAAAAATGTGATGGATGATGACACTGTGACAGGGCAGCTACCTGTGCCATCTTTGTAATTAAGCATATGAATGGTTTAGGTATCAGTATGGGCCAAGTATTGTCCAGTCCATGTATGGGGGAAGCTTACCATCACTCTTCCAGGAAGTGAAAACAGTGTGTGTGTGCGGTGGGAATGTGGGGTGGGGTTGGGGTTGGGTGATTTAGGCCAATCACTCAGGTTATTAAAGCACCAGAGTAATTCTACCAGCTGGGGAGGCTCACATATTCTGGTTTGTGTTAGATTTTCTGTAGGCTAGCAGACAAAGAGAGGGCTTTTGTATAAATAATCCAGATTTTAACTGACTTGGCCTTCAACTTGATTCCTGATTTAAACATTGACGTGAGCTTGTAACCACAAGGAAAAGCTAGTGGGTGTGAGGAGCTGACACCTACCACAGCTCTAAGTTGGAGTTCAGAGTAATCTCTGGTAAGCTTTTTAGCATATATGTAGGTTCCTTTATTGTTTCTGTATGCTTTCTCTGTAATGCTATTACCATAAGGATACAAATGTTTACTTAGATGGAGGTAACTTATAGTGACAAGCAATATACTGGTCATAGTCCTTGGAGAGAAAGTACAGATGCTGTCCTTTTAAGCAGACTGGTTTTCAGAGGCTGCTGCAGTGTAAAATAAGGAGGTGTGCAGCCCTGAAATGCCTGGTCAGAACAGAAGGAGAAAGAAAACTTGACATGAGTGTCCTTGAGGGACCATAGAGGAGGAAATCCTGGTGTAGATATCCTGAAATAGTGACATATTGCACCTTTAACTCTCTTTCCCATCAACTCTCACACACTGTACCAGACTGACAGAAGAAAAATTCAATAAGGGTGCATCAGAAGCTTTCCCAGAGAAATGGGACATAGCCTATTGACTGAAAGTTAAGATGTGCCAGGAGATACATTAGAATACACAACTCTCCACCAGATCATAGGCTTCTGGCAATGAACTTAGTGTAACAGTAAGACTATTTAATTACACTGAAGACCTTTTTTGGCTTCAGCTAGCCAGAATTGGAGAAGCATAAAGGTGGTTTAGAGCCACTTACTCTGCATCTGTCTCCTCAGCTGTTCTGTAAGTTTGAGCCTTCATTGTTTACTAACACCATCCAATGGTGTCCAAGGTACCAGCTTTCCTCTATACTAAGAAGGAAATATAAGTGCATGTGACCTGTGTTAATAAAAGTTTTACTATTCAATGGCAATCAATGTGGCACTAAGTAACACTAATGGTGCGTTTACACAGCAGGGTTTAATTCAAAATAAAGCTGCGCAAATTGCAATACATCAATTGTGTAGCTTATTTAGAAATAGTTTATTTTGAAATTGGGAGAGTCTACACAGCACTTATTTCAAAATAGAGCACTCTTTCTCTGACTTCCCTTACTCTTCATACAAGAAGGGTTATAGAAGTTAGAGTAAGAAGTCCTGTAGCTTGACAGTATTTTGATATTATTTAAAATAACTGCCTGCTGTGTAGATGTGGACTAAGTTATTTCGAAATAATGTTGCTGTGTTGACATACCCTAAGAAGCACATATTTCTGCTCAAAGTTTGATCTCCCAGTGGATAATCAAAGAAACTAACCAACCAACCAAACAAACAAAAAATCCTGGTCTGTATTTTGCAGAAATTTCACATATGACAAATAGGTCAAATATCCCTAATTCCTTTGCTGGGTCCCGAAGTGTCATGTTTACTAACAAGATACAGGCTCAAAAAATTAGTAGGGATTGCAAAATGTTATAATGTTCATGTGTACTAAGCAACTAGTTGGGAGAACATGGTCTAATAGGTATAGCCATAGTCCCAGACTGCCAAAGGGTTGTGAGGAGAGGAGCCCAATCCTTCCCACTCTATTACACTCTGACTGATGGTCCTTTGAGTTACTGGTAGTATGGCAACCCAGGTTGTTTAAGGCTGTTGTACCTGGGTCTCTTCTTCTCATTCTCCCCCAGGGTCAGCTTAGTCCAAAGCTTTCTCCTGGTGGGGAAATTCAAACCAAAATAAATAGAAGGGAGTTACTAATGTCCAAAATACTTCCTTATTTAGTTGCCTCTGGGGTGGTGTCTTCTCTTCCCTCAGAGATGGCCTCTTTGGGTATCTATATCAGAGCCTTTAGGCCTCTCTTTGCTTTTGATCGATGGAGCTATGGGTGAACTCAGCTCCAGATCTACCACCCCAACGAGCTAATCCCCTGCCTTTTCATTGCTCCCAGATGGAACATTTGCTGCAGTTATGGTGGGGTGGTGTTGGCTGAGCCCAAAACAATCACTTAACCCCTTGTTGCCCAGTGTGCATTTGGGCAACAGGGTTGTATTTAGGGTGGCTACACCCATATCTCTAGAATAACGGAATCTGTTGCAGTGTCATGAAACCTAGACCCAGCCCATACGGAAATATTAGCCAATAAAACCTGTACCAAATGTTGCATTCAAAACATCCAGCTCATTGCTGAGTACTATAGTAAAAGACTAATTCTGATTTTTGGCAAGTTTAATAACAACAGTTTGATTTCACTTCTGTATAAAACTGCAACACAGAATAAAAATTACAACACAGCTCAGTTTTCTTAATAAAATACACATTCATTTGTGTGCAGGGAACAATGTGAGTGTATAAATACAGTTGGGCTGTGTCTATACTGGCCACTTATTCCGGAAAATCAGCCGCTTTTCTGGAATAACTTGACAGCTGTCTACACTGGCCCCTTGAATTTCCAGAAAAGCACTGACGATCCACTGTAAAATCATCAGTGCTTTTCCAGAAAAACGATGCTGCTCCCGTTCGGGCAAAAGTCCTTTTCCGGAAAACTGTTCTGGAAAAGGGCCAGTGTAGACAGCACAGATTTCTTTTCCGCAAAAAAGCCCCGATCACAAAAATGACGATCGGAGCTTTATTGCGGAAAAGCATGTCTACATTGGCATGGACGCTTTTCTGGAAAAAGTGCTTTTCCGGAAAAGCATCCTACCAATGTAGACGCGCTTTTTCCGGAAATACTTTTAACGGAAAACTGTTCCGTATTAAGCATTTCCGGAAAAGGGTGCCAGTGTGTAGACAGTCTTGGAGTTGCTAGAAAGAAGGAGATTGTACAGTGTGCCTAATTCACAAGTGTACCAACTGGTATTTATAGTGACCATAAAAACAAAATGTATCCTTTAACTATGCCTGTACTTTTGCCCATCCCAGGCCTCCTTCAGAAGTTCTTTGTTCTTGAGGAGTGCAGAGTACATATTCTTGCAATTCCTCTGCTTTCATTCTCTTTACATCAGCCTATTTCTTTCATTTCTCTAAATTGTGGTCATCAGAGAGAAAAACTTCTCCATATAAGTGGTGTGCCTCAGTACTGAAAAAATGCAAGAGCTGATTTTCTTCATTTTCTTAAAATTGTGCTATGCGTTGGTGACAATTTTCAGGTACTTATTCTCACATTTCAGACAACCCTTTCATTTAGGTGCTTAGGCTTTCTACAGTGCCAAATTCTTCATAGAGTTCATTCATGTCCACTACTTTCATACTGCAGTGTTGAACAAATTCAGAAACTGATGGGTTTTTCAAAAGAACACTTAAACATTTTGCTGTACAAGCTGACTTCAGAGAAATAATACTTTTCATGCAGATCCTTCTTTGCTCTTTCATAAAAGGTCACAAAGTTCTTCTTCCACCTTCCAACAATGCCTTGAGAGAATTGCCTGAGCTTACAATTCACTGTATATCCAAATAACTTGTCCCTAATCCTTCTCTCATGTTTCATATTTGGTCAACTCTTGAGCTCACTTAGGCCTACCTCAGTGAGGTCACAAATTGCTTTTAGTTGTTTTATTCTAAAACAACAAGGTGGGAATAAACCTTTAGAATTAAATATTCTACATCAACTTCAAGTTTCCTTGTAGCATGCTTCATTGTGTTATGAAGAATGTGTGCTAAGTGGTATGCTATGGTGTCTATGGCATTTTCAAATTTCTGGTAAACACTGTTATGCTTTGGCATTATCGACTGTATCTCCAAACAAATGTCACAAGCCTTGAGTTCTCCAAGTATTTTTGTGGCAATGACTTGCGCATTTTCCTGACTATTACTGTAGGGATCCAACAGAAAGTGCCGATTCTCTTTTTCAAAATTTAAAGAGCTTAAGAATAATAAAAAATATTGCCCCCTTATTTGAAACATCAATAGCCAACGAAAAATATTGATATTTAGCCTTAATATAGTCAATGTGTTTCTGGATTAAACACGGGGATAAAATATTCTTGCTCAGTGCTTTTGTCTTGGTTTCTCTGTATGTCTTTAGCCACAGATGAGTCATAGCAAATAGTTTTATCAATATTTATGCTACATTTGATGCTTCAGTAAGAATGTTGATGTGTAATGGCATGGAACACTGCAAAGTTCAGCAGCAGTCACACTATTATCATGAGGCAACACACAAGCTTTGAAGAAATTCTTTATAGTAATTGAAATAGCTGCACTGAGTTCTGTTTGAGCTTTTCAGAAGAAACGTGATGATTTAAATCCCCTTTTCTACATCACACCAAATCAGGCTGCAGAATTCATGTTGCTTTCCTTGCCTACTTTTAGCAATGAACTCATATTCATTTGACCTTTTGGGATTGAACAATATTTTACTTTTTATAGTCATGGTGACTATCAACAAACTCCAAGAGGATGTTGACTTTATAGAGTCATAGAACTGTAGGACTGGAAGGGATCTCAAGAGGTCATCTAGACTATTCCTGTGCACTTATGGTAGGACTAAGTATTATCTAGACTACCCCCCACAGGTGTTTGTCTAACCTGCTCTTAAAAATCTCCAGTGATGGAGATTCCACAAACTCCCTGGGCCATTTATTTCAGATCTTAGCGACCCCGACAATTAGGAAGTTTTTCCTAATGTCCTACCAAAACTGCCATAGCTGCAATTTAAACCCATTGCTTCTTGTCAAAACCTCAGACATTTAGGAGAGAAAAAAAAGTTCTCCCTTTTCCTTCTAACAATCATTTTTTCAGTCATCATGGAGAATGGATTGTGAAACAGAGTTTGGGGGAATACTTTATCTATGACAAGTGGTTTAGTCCTGCATGAAAAATGTACAGGTACTTCCAGAATGGCATGGGGCTGCTCTGGCCTATGTGACCCCCCACTTCCACCCTGCTGGAGTGACCTTAAAGAGTGTGCTACTCTGTCTCATCCAGTGAAAAATCTCTTTTAAAAAGGTCTGCATACACAAATGATCAGCGTTCTATTCAATAATGGTGAGGGGGAAGGTAGAAACATGAGTAATCACTAGAAATGTTGATGGCTAAGCACTGATACCTTTCTGGAGAAAAAGCACCTCCTTCAATGACTGCATATTTGGAGGAAGAGGAATTATTTAATGAAATAAAATGGCTTAGAAAAGAGGTTAAGCTAGAGAAGCTAGATTGAATATCTAGAATAGATTAATTTAGTAGGTCTATTTCATCTCTGGATTCTATGGTCTATACCAGTGCTTTTTTTGTAGAAAAAAAAAGGTACCGGTACTCCAGGGCTACGTCTACACTGGCCCCTTTTTCAGAAGGGGCATGCTAATTTTGAAAGTGGGAACAGGGAAATCTGCGGGGGATTTAAATATCCCCCGCGGATTTAAATAAACATGTCCGCCGCTTTTTTCCTTTGAAGTAGGAATAAGAGATCCTCCGGAATAGGGCTTTATTCCGGAGGATCAGGCCAGTCTAGATGCTTTTTTTCCAGTTTTTCCCCAAGCCGGAAAAAAAGCGGCGGACATGTTTATTTAAATCCGCGGGGGATATTTAAATCCCCCGCGGATTTCCCTATTCCCACTTTCAAAATTAGCATGCCCCTTCCGAAAAAGGGGCCAGTGTAGACGTAGCCCAGGGGAAAAGTTGTTGAGATCTGACTGGAGATGCCAGTACTGCATCTGGAGGTGCCGGTACTGCGTACCAGTAAGTACCATCACAAAAAAAGCACTGGTCTATACCCAAAACAACAAAAATGCTTTTTCAAATTGTTGCAATTTCAGATACAGCCCCCTTATATGCCATTATTTGCAAATTGTCCACTTAAGTTCGTGAAACCATAGAATGTACATGTCACTCACAATGAGGTGCAAATTTATCCTGATAGGTTATTACCCACAGCCATAATTACTGACTTTGTGATCCAGTTCTATAGTCCTTATTCCTGGGGTTAGACTTACACTGAAATTAAAGAGAGTTTGATCTTGTTAGAGATTGTAGGATGTCATCTGTGGACAAAGTAATGTTGCTTTTCTAGGGTGTTACATGTGGCAGTTTAGCTTTCCACTAACTTATCATGGAATTCTACAGACCATATTCCATCTATGTTTTTTGCAGATCATTGGAGAACCTTCCACATGTTTCCCAATGGTGTGTGCCAAAGTGTGACACTCCAAATTCACCACATTTACCATAGAGTGATTATGATCATGATATGTTTTATACAAAGTATGACTTGAGAAGTATTTTAAAAGTCTTGATCCATTGAACATTGATATCCTGTTGTATTGTTCCATTGTGGAGTTGTGAAATTTTGCTTATGTGTTTCTGAAATATGTTGGTGCATTCACAACTAGCCTTTCAGGTACAACAATGGAGTAGCTAGACATGCTGGTGGCCCATTAAAGAGAATCTACTATCCAAGGAACTGTATACAGTGTTCTCAGAAAGAGCAGAGAGAATGGAGACTGCTTGACCCACATTATAGCAAAAGATCTTCCCAACAAGAAACTATAAAAAGGGAAGTGACATCATGGCTTGGCCTTATACCCCCAACAACTCAACACCTGAAAACAAATGAGGAGAACAAAGATTTTGAGCTCAGGATGAGTGTCTCCAGGCTGGAGGAGAATTCAAGCCTGTGTATTCAAGATTTGTGATCTATTTGTAACATCAGAGTGAGACACTTCTTGATTCACATCCCGTCTAGTTTATATAACTCAGATTGTGCATTTACTTGTATTCATTAGGTAACCAATTTTAATCTCTGTTCTTACTACTTATAATCACTTAAAATCTAACATTTTATAGTTAATATGTCTGTTTTTTCATTTTCCCTAAAACAGTGTGTTTTGGTTGAAGGGCTTGAGAAATCTTATCTCAGTGTATAAAGGTTAGTGTGGAGGAGTGGAGTGGGTAATGAATTTACACTGGTCAAACTTCTAACCAGAGCAAAATGGTATATTCTAGGGATGTGATGCTGGGGAACTGGAGAGAATTGGCAGTGGCCTCTCTATTATTGGTTCATGTGTAGTTGGAGAAGCTTACATGGGTGTGTCCTTGCCTGTGGATGTCTGTATGGGTGCATCTATACTGCACTATTACCTTGAAATAAGCGACACAATTTGTGCTACACAAATTGCGTAACTTATTTCGAGATAATTTTGAAAGAAAGCATTATTCCAAAATGTCCCTTAACCCTTGTGCAATGAGGTTTACAGGGATGTCAGAATAGCAAGCCCGTTATATTTCAATATAATGTGCTTGCTCTTAAGATGTGTAATAGTTATTTAGGATACCTCCAGTGTATAGGTGATATAGCCTACAAGTTGTTACCTAAAAGCCCTCTGCTCTTGGGGACACTCATGGAAAACCATCCCCCTCTCCCAAGCCTCTGCTAGAATCAAAGACAAAGCAATGAAAAGGCCGGGGAAGACACACCTAAACTGCTTCAGAAAAAGGTGATAGAATTAAGGAAACACCCCAGCTTCATCTGCATTGAAGATAGAACAGACACACACCTCCATTAGCATACAGAATGGAGACCAGCTCTTCCAAAGCAGGGACCGCGCTGAACTATGGGATACCAAAAGCAGAGAAGCACTTCCTGATGGGAAATCTCTGCTCCAGATGCTAATGAACTCAGGCCTGCTTCCACCCAAATTAGTTATTATCAGACCAATTCTAGAAATGGAACCTATTGACATCCAAAATATGAACCTTCCCAGTTGCATTGTGAGCTCCTTCAAGGAACATCACCCATAACAAGATGTGATCAGTCTCTATTGTCTCACCTTTGTTTACCCATAAACAAATCCAGTATTCCCTTCAAACTATTGTCCTATTCCTATAAAAACTCCCCCACGAAAAACTGTTCTGATACCTGGATTTAAATTGCATCAGTTCCACTGAGACTTCTTCATCTCCTCTCTGATCAGGTTGGGGGCTCTGCTCTACTTGTCTCCTGCCCTCTGGACTCCCAGTTTCAATCATCATCCGGGAACCCAGATCAGGGCAAGCTCCATGGAATGGTGAGGTTTTTCTTTCTTTCTTTCTTTCTTTCTTTCTTTCTTTCTTTCTTTCTTTCTTTCTTTCTTTCTTTCTTTCTTTCTTTCTTTCTTTCTTCCTCCCTCCCCCCACCCAAGCATAGCCTCCTGATTCTGCCCTATGTAAAGGAACTACCATGACAGAATACCTGCTCTTCCAAGCTAATGACAGCTGTGTGTATTTTAAGGTCATCACTCTGTAAGACATACATTTTAATCTCAGCACTACTGTGGGAAATTATATTATCTATTGGCCTGCAGACAAAGTCTTATAATTAACCCTTAGGTTCCAAATACCTTTAATTGGACTACCTTAGTACCTGACCAATTTCAAAATCTGCTTTCATTCTTACCAGAGGTCCAGAAAGTCTCTGAATTACAAGGTCAAATTCATATGCTCCAAAACACATATCAAATTGTGAAATATGCTTTTCCATTCAGCCTATAGAATATCTCTTTTGTGCACTAGCTGTGATATATCATGTTATGTAACTAAGGTTATGAAACAACCCTATCATAGAATAATATTGGGGATATTAATGATTGTATTGCTTTCGCTTATTCTAGGAATATTTTGTTTTTGTAGAAGATGTAATAATAGAAATTGTTTTTATGTTTATATTAATCATGTAGTGCTGTTACAATCAACGAAACTTGTGGGGTTGATCCCCTTGATCTGGAAACAGAAATACAATGCCTAATGAAAATAGAGGTTTAAAAGGTTTGTTGTGCTAATAGTACAAAAGGGGGGAGTGTGGAAGCAGGGAAAGGAAAAAGGGAATTTGTGTACAGCCAACTCCCAGTTTGTTAGCAATAGAGCAGGACTCAGGCTAACCCTGAGGCCTAACAACACGGGAACTTGCGAGAGACACTGTCTTCGCGTCTCTCTCAAAGATAAAGATGGAATGCTGACTCCAACAGGGACTTTGAGATAAGGTTGCATCTCAAGGGAATTGTGTGAGCAGAAAGGTAATTTCTAGCCATTGTTGTATGTAACGGGAAGGTATATATATTGCCCTTTTTACTGTTTGTATTTGAAAATCTGTCTAAGGAAGACAGATCCCGGCATCTGTCCACAGTCTTCCCTTGCAATTGCTCAAAAAATAAACTGTCTCTGGCTTGTTGCTTACCAAACGCAGAGTGAGGACTTTGTTTTCTTCCACAGGGCATATGAGGATGGCAGCTTAAAGTGAAATCCAGCCCACGGAGTCCAAAGGCACATGAGGGTACAGTGTGGCATTGCTGTTAAACCCAGCCTGCAGAGTCCAGGGACATATGAGAGGTCAGCTTGTGAGTGCTGATTATCCAGTTCTCTCATACGTGCTCTGTTAGTGGGTGTGCGTCTGTGTGTGTTGCTACGGTGGAAAGACCCCTATCCTGAGGAACCTAGTTCCTGCAGAAGAGCTCCAGTGGGAAGGAGAATTGGCAGCAGGGAGATTCAGCTCCATATGAGAGCACAGAGGTTTGTGGCCTGTCACAGCATCGTAGTATAAGAAGGACACTCCAGGTTAGTGGTACAGAGGGCTCAGCAGTCCCACAGTTCAGAATGCATCTCCGGAACCCCATCACAGTGAGAACATTATGGGTGGCAAAACACCAATCAGCACTTCAGACTACTGGATCTGAGTCCATTTTTATCATTTAATATGTTGTTTTTTTCCTTTCTGGCCTCTTAGTCACATGGGAGCAAAGGGCATTTAAATCACTCTTCAGAAATAAACATGGGATTATGCTACGTCTAGATTACAGACTTCTTTCAGAAGAAGCTTTTTTCAGAAGAGATCTTCTGAAAACTTCTTCCAAAAGACAGCGTCCACACTGCAAAAGTGCATTGAAAAACTGATCTGCTTTTTCAAAAGAGAGCAGACTGAATGAATGCTCTCTTGCATGTAAGCAGTGATTGCTATGGATGGAATGGCAACCTGGGCACCTGTGCTTTTTCCTCTTTCCTTTTCTTCCGAAAGAATTCCCTTTACCCCAACCACACTAAGAGCTCTTTTGCAAAAAGGCTTCTTCCTCATGGAATGAGGATTACCAATGCCGGAAAAACCTCTCTGTTCTTTCAATTTTCTTGCGGAAGAACGCAATTGCAATGTGGATGTTCCTCAATGGTCGTTTTCCCAACAAAACATACCCTATGTAACAGAACATGGAGCTTAGTAATTATTTGGACCTTAAAGGGGAACACTGTAACCTGGGTTCCATAGGAGATATAAGAAAAAATATTGCATAACTTAAAACAATTTTTTTGCAAGATTATCTAAATACTCTTTAGAAAGAGTGAGAACATAATAGACTCGTTTTTATGTTACTTGGTTAATGGTAAGAACTCCTACATTCCCTAAAAAAAATGTCTTCCCATTATAAAGTTCTTTAAATCTCACACACATGAACTTCAAAGACTGTGTATGTGAGTGAGTGAGTGTGTGTGTGTGTGTGTGTGTGTGTGTGTGTGTGTGTGTGTGTGTGTGTGTGTGTGTGAGAAAGAGAGAGAGAGAGAGAGGAGGAGGAGGACTTTGTCTTTACATCATAATTACAGCTGCCTTTTTTCGCTCACTACACAGCTGGCAACTAAGAGGAAGAATGGAATCCCGGAATAGTATGATTTTACCATTATTCAAAAATAATTTAAAAATAAGAAAACACCTTGGGAAGGGAACCAAAATTTCATGGAAACAGAAAATTCACTTCTCTATTATTTAATGGAATGAGAGTTTAATTCCTACAGCAAAATAACTCAATAATCTACACTATAAATTTTTGTCAACACCTGAGTAAATCAAACGAAATATATTTTTCTGTCAGCCAGGCATGTCAGAAATGGCGTCAGCCCATCTTGATTGACTAATTAAAGAATCTGAAATATTTTGTTACTTTCATGTTTTTCAAGCTGTTGCAGGTTGATGGAAGCTGTTTTACCTAGGAAACAGTTACTCCTTTGCTCTTCCAAAGTTAAATCTATTCAGGTACTGCAGTGTCCCTCTGTAATCTACATAAGGTTGGAATCTGGAATCTGAAAACTTGATACTTTTAGATGCCACAAAATGACTGAGGACAAGAGTGGAGCATAACAAGTAGTGCATACCTGTAGTCACAATCTTGATCACGTTTTCCATTCTGAACAATCACCTGTCTGCTGTGTTAGGGTTCCACACACTTCACCTGTCAACTTTTAAGCTTTCTTGAGTCCAGGTGCTGCCTTTTTATTGCGCTCCCCTCCCCCACCCCCCTAGACCTGACTCCTCCATTGTTTAAGCAAACCCTTCCAGTTTGCCCACCAAATTGGAAATCTGGATTTACAGTTCACTCTGTCAGAGATATAGGATGCAAACACACACAGGCTTTGAAAAGGGGGTTTCTAAAACAATTACTCTTCACATTAGACAGAAGAGATGTGGGAATCTAGGTTAAAAATGACATTTATACACTAATCCCTTGCCTCAGTTTATTCTCAAGAGTTCTTTGGGTATGTCTACACTACAAAGTTAATTCAAACTAACAGCCGTTAGTTTGAATTAACTTTCATAGGGGCTACACATGCAAACTGCTATTTCAAATTTAATTCGAAATAGCGGAGCACTTAATTCGAACTAGGTAAACCTCATTCTACGAGGAGTAACACCTAGTTCGAATTAAGTAGTTTGAATTAAGGGCTGTGTAGCCACTTAATTCGAACTAGCTGGAGGCTAGCCCTTCCCAGCTTGCCCTGGTGGCCACTCCGGGCCAAAGCAGGGAAACTCTTCTGCCCCCCTCCCAGCGCCGGAGCCCTTAAAGGGCCATGGTCTGGCTATAGTGCTTCTGCCAGTTGCAAGCCTGCCAGCACCCAGCCAGCAGACCCTGCACCTGGCACGGCATGAGCCAGCCACCCGCTGCCCTCTGCCTCTTCCCAGGACCAGGCTGGCGGCTCCCAGGAGCCTGCCCGGGGCTGAAAAAGGCGGGTGCCCGCCTGATCTACTGCAGAGATCGTGGACCTTATCGAGGTGTGGGAGGAGGCCTCCAACGTCCACGATCTCCCCACTAGGCTCAGGAACATGGCTGTCTACAGCCACATGGCTGCCAGCCTGGCCACCAGAAGCCACATGCGGACCCAGGAGTAGGTCCGCTGCAAGATGAAGGACCTGCAGCTGGCCTACTCCAGGGCCTCCCAGCCAGGGGCTGACCCAGAAGCATGCCCTCATTACGAGGCCCTGGACCGCATCCTGGGGCCTCACACAGTCCATGCCCCCCGAGTGGTGATCGACCCTGGGGCAGAGGGACCCGTCTCAGACTGTAGCCAGATAGGAACACCTCCTCCCACCCATAACATCCATCTTTGCTTGCCTGGAGCACACAGGGCATAGACAGAGCAATAAAATCAGCATAGTCTTTGAAGCCTTGACAGAACACCCGGATATGATCGCTGCTGTGACCCTGGATGGCTGTAAACAGAGATACACCAATTGTTGACCTCGAGGCTGCGAGAACTGACTTGGCTGGCACCTATATTGATACGAACACACAGCCGTCTGCGGGGGGAGGAATCTCCCGCCCAGTAAAGAATGTCCAGTACTCACAATTTAGTTCTCTCTCTTGCAAGTGTTAATTAAGTTGAAACTTCCTTGTAAGAACTGGCATCACAAAGACAGACCAACACAATTTGGCATCTTAGATAAGAAAGAGGATACGGGCCCCTATGGGTATAAAGATGGGTCCAGCAGCACACTTACTCTGAGCGTCAATCTACCATCTATCTGCTGGTTGGGTTAGGTGATTGGCCTCCCGAGGTTACATGGGAACACCCACCTCGTATTCGTCTTTCCTAGGAATTGAGGGACCGTCCCTGGCTGATACACTGGAGTCAAGAGGCATAGAAGGGGGTAAAAATTGTACCTGGATGTGGTCCTTTGTCTTAAGTGTATACATAGACTTAGAGCTCTTTAAAGATTAAGCTGTCACTTGGTACCATTATTTCTATTTTCTATCTTTATTTTCTTTGTAACCATTTTTAAGATCTATATTTGCTAGCAGTTAAGAAATAGAGCAATAGCCATTGTAACCATATGATTTATAAGCTTCTTTAATAAACCTGTAACTGTTTAAGCTTTAACCTGACTCCTTCAGTTGCTGTAACAGAACCAAGCACACTTTAAAAGAACTCCAGCCGGTCATAAGGGACAGATACAGGCAGAGCTGGGCATTTGGATCGTGTCGCTTCCAGGGGACAGATCTGTAGGGGCATCTCTCAGCCTTCCCTAGGCTGCACGCTGTGAAGGGATCATGTATCCTAGCAGTCAAAATCTGAGGTGTAATAAGCTCTCCCTGTAAACTCTGGGGCGTCTGTCAGCCTGTTGGCTGCCCACCACGAAGGGACCCTGGTCCTAGCAATCAAAGACATGGACGTTAAACTTCTCGGGGTGCCGCTCAGCTTCCCTAGGCTGCCTGCTGCGACGGGACCTTGTGTCCCAGCAATTGAAGACTCGGGTGTAACACACACACACACGCACTGCACTGACCATCGGCTGACACTGACACAGAAGAGGAGGAGGATGCTGAGAGCCAGGAGCCTGCAAGGAGCCTGCCCAGGACCCAGGACCCCTGAAGCACCCCACAGAGCACTTTGGCTGTGTTGTATGAGGCCGGGGAGGACTCCACATGTGAGTGCCATCACGCTCCTCTTATGTGTACGGGGGGGGGGGGGGGAGAGGGAGCCCAGGGACCGTGCGCCTGGGCCTTGCCCACCATGGAGCAGCAGCTGGGTGTCATGCAGGGGCCCTGGCCCATTCCCAACATGCCGACCTCACCCTGCAGAGGAGGGCTGGGTTTCACTCACTGTGTCCCCAGGGAGAACTGACCACTGCTCTTGTTTCACCACAGCTGCAGCACCTGGAACTGCAGGGCAAACCACCCCACCTGCAACAGCCACCCGCACCCGGGCCAGGAGGTGCACCAGGAACCTGGAGGACTACCAGTGGCAGCACCTCTGGCTATTGGAGCACCAGCTCCGCACCCAGGACAACTGGGTCCGGGAGGACCTGTGGCTGTGGCAACAGATCTTGGAGGCGCTGGAGGAGCAGGGCCATGCCCTCAGAGGTCAGTCCAGACCTTGGTGGACAGGTTCCTGCCTCCTCCTGCTCCAGCCCCTGTGTCTGCCCCAGCTCTCACTCCTCCTCCCGCTTCCTCTGCACCCCCAATCCCTCCTGACCCACCCTCCACACCCACTCCCCCCTAACGCCCCCGCACCCACAGTGCTGTGAGACGGGAGAGCCAGCAGGACCCCCAATCCTGAGCTTTCTCTTCCTCTCCTTCCTTCCTCTTCCAGCTCCCTCCTCCCAGGTTCCCCCCCCCACTCTCATTACTCCCTCCCTCCACCCCAGTTATGTACAATAAAGAGAGGTTTTCTTTGGCAAAACAGGTGTTTTTATTTTACATTAGGAATGGGGGTTAGGGAGGGGAAAGGGGAAGGAGGGGAGGGTGGAAGAAGGCCCCAGGGGGGTATGCAGGGAGAGTTCAGTCCTCCTCCACCTAGAAGCTCTCCTGCAGGGCTTCCTGGATCTAGATGGCCCCCCGCTGGGCCTCCCGGACAGCGGCGGTGAGGGACTGTGTGTACTGGCCAGCCATGAGCTCAGCCTCAGCCATCCAGGCTGGCAGGAAAGCTTCCCCTTTCTGCTCACATAAATAGTGCAGCACACAACATGCTGCCACCACGGGGGGGATATTGTGCTCGGCGATGTCAAGGTGGGTGAGGAGGCACCTAAAGCATGCTTTCAGTCAGCCAAAGGCCCCTCAACCACAATGCGGGCCCTGGTGAGCCTGGAATTGAAGGCCTGCCGGGAGGGGTTGAGGTGTCCCATGTAGGGCTTCATGAGCCAGGGCTGTAGGGGATAGGCAGCATCCCCCCACCAGGCAGACGGGCATGTCCACGTCCCCGACCCTGATGTGGCGGTCAGGGAAGAAGGTCCTGGTGTGCAGCTGCTGGCACACAGAGGAGTTGCGGAACACCCTGGTGTCATGTGCTTTGCTGGACCAGTCCATATTTATGTCCATGAACTGGTCCCGGTGGTCAGACATGGCCTGCAGGATCACGGAGAAGTAACCCTTGCGGTTGATATACAGGGAAGCCTGGTGTTCCGGGGCATGGATGGCCCCCCTGCAGTTGGGGAAGCCGAGGGCGCTGAACCCCTGGATGATTGCGTCGGGGTCGGCGAGGTGGACCACCCTGCTGAGCAGCACCCGGTGGATGGCCTTGACCACCTGCAGAGAGACACAGCAAACCGCGAATCACTAGGGCACCCGGGTGGCTGGGAGTGTTTGTTCCCTGGCACTGCCCCGTGCCCCACTCCCAGAAGTGACCCCCGCTCCAATTCTGGCTGCCACGGGTGGCGTGTAGTACGGCTGGGACAGACCAAACCCTCCCGTGCGGGGCACTTTTGCCTCCTCCCCTCCCCTCGTTTTCCCTGGGGCGGCCCATTCCCTCCTTGCAGCCCCCCTCCCCTCCGGCCCAGTGGCCGATGTGTGCCATACCTGCATGAGCACTTCTCCGATGGTGGATTTCCCCATGTCAAACTGGGGTTCCCGATGGATCGGTAGCTGTCCGGCGTGGAGAGCTTCCACAGGGTGATGGCCACACACATCTGGAGGGGGATGGCAGGCCTCATGCGAGTGTCCTGTCACCATAGAGCAGGGGCGAGCCACTCGCAGAGCTCCAGGAAGCTGTCCTTCTTCATCCTGAAGTTCTGGGTTCACTGTTGGTCTCCCCAGTGCTCCAGGACAATGTGGTCCCACCAGTCGCTGCTGGTGTCCAGACGCCAGATGCGGTGGGGCATGCTGGTGTCCGGGCGCTGCTGCGGCTCCTCCACAACCCCCAGGAAGGCCAGGGGGCTGACTTGCACCAGATGATGCCAGGCAGCCTCCAGCCATTGATGGCAGGCTTGCAGCAGCAAGTCCAAAAACTGGAGCAGCATGCCTAGGGCGAGCTCTGGCTCCATGGTGCCAACTGCGGCAGCGTCCCCAATGGGAACCACCGACACAGGCAGACGGAGAGGAAAATGCTTTGCTGTCCCTAGGCGAAGTAGGCAAGCAAGCGGAAAAGCTTAGAACCAGCTGTCCAGGGGGGGGTCCCTTTTTAAAGGGACCCCCACAAAGCAACTACTGACCTGATGCCCCACTGGAACCGGTTTCAGCTGCCCTTAAATGTGACCCAGCATCCAATCAGTGTGAACACGCTATTTCAAATTAGCAAAACACTATTTCGAATTAGTTTTTGGGTCTAGATGCGTTATTTCAAATTAGCTTATTTCGAATTAACTAATTTGAAATAAGTTAGTTCGAATTAGTGCTGTAGTGTAGACAAACTCTCAGGGATTTGTTCAGTCTTCTAGAGTGTCCAGGATGCCCCTCCTGAAGCTCCTGGATTCTCCTGTGGCTCATGGAGTCTGTCTGTCTGTCTGTCTGTCTCCTACAGCCAGCTTCTTTCAAAATGTCTTCTTTCCCCAAAAAGCCCTTTGTTCTTATCTCTTGTCTCACGTTTCCATTGTCTCCCTGACCCACTCAGCCTCTGTGTTTTTAAAGGGCTTTACTAAGACCTCATCTCTTTGTTCCCTCCCTTGTGGAAATTCCATTCCTTCTCCAGAACTCTGTAGAAAATGTGGAAGAAAGTGGATTTATTTAGGATGCATTTATTCCTCTGTGCTGTCAGGGCAAGACCTAATAAAATGTGGATAGTCCTTTAATAATTAGTTTATTCATAAATGCACCCTTAGCACCACTGTCCTTACCCTTTCACACAAGGAATATGAGATAAAAATAGAATGAAAGACATACATAAAGATATAAAGAGTTCATAAAATCAAACAGGAGTTCATAATGGATACCTAGACAGATTCCCTAAATTGTCACACACAACCTCCAATAAAAATGTTTTCTGATCCAGAGCCATAAACTAAGTGACAATTGCTTCTGAAACACTTCAGTGTGAACTAATGTGATATTTTTAGCCTATTTCCTCTGAACATGTGCATACGGTATATCTAATCTTTATACATTTTTAAGATAAACTGTAAAGGAAGGGGAAATGGCCTTTACGCTATACTGCTACTTTATAATACAGAAAGATAGTGTCATGTTTTCTCTTTCCCAATAGCCAAAAGAAAAAAAATACTGGGCCTGATTAGATAAGAATATGAGAACATAAGAATGGCCAAAGGTCCCTCTAGCCCAGTATCCTGTATGCTGACAGTGGACAATACCAGATGCCCCAGAAGGAGGGAACACAACAGGTAATCATCCTGTGATCCCTTTCCTGTCACCCATTTCCAGACAAACATAGGCTAAGAACACCTGGCTAATAGCCACTGATGGACTTCCATGAATCTATCTAGCTCTTTTCTGAATCCTGTTAAAATCTTAGTCTTTACCACATCCTCTGGCAAGAAGTTCCAAGGGTTGACTATGCTCTGAGTGAAGAAAAGCTTCCTTTTGTTTGTTTTAAACCTATTGTCTATTAATTTCATTTGGTGACCCCTAGTTCTTACATTGTGGGAATAAGTAAATAACTTTTCCTTATTCACTTTTTCCACACCACTCATGATTTTATAGACCTTTATCATATCTCCCTTTAGTCTCCTCTTTTTCTAAGGGCATGTCTAGACTACATTCCTGTTTTGAAAGAGGGATGTAAATTAGACAGATCGAAATTGCAAATGAAGCCAGGATTTGAATTTCCTGTACTTCATTTGCATAATGGCGGCCACACATTCTTTCAATAACTGGTATTTTGAAAGTGAAACCACTGTCTGGATGCAGTTCTTTTGAAAAAAAAACCAAAAAACCCTTTTTCAAAAGATCCAGAAAGGGTTTTTTTTTCTGAAAGAAACGTGTCTAGACAGCAGTTTCACTTTCGAAATACTCGTTTTCAATACAATGCGTGGCCGCCATTATGCAAATAAAGCATGGGAAATTCAAATCCCAGCTTTATTTTCAATTTCAATCTGTCTAATTTACATCCCTCTTTCAAAAGAGGGATGTAGTCTAGACATGCCCTAAGAAGAAAAGTCCCAGTTTTTTTAATTTCTCTTCATTTGGGGCCCGTTTCAAATCCCTAATAATTTTTGTTGCCCTTTTCTGAACCTTTTCCAATGCCAGTATATCTTTTTTGAGATGAGGAAACCACATCTGTATGCAGTATTCAAGATGGTAGCATAACATGGTTTTATACAGAGGCAATAAGATATTCTCTGTGTTATTCTCTATCATTTATTAAAGTATTCCTAACATTCTATTTGCTTTTTTAACTGCTGCTTCGCACTGAGTGGATGTTTTCAGAGAACTATCCACAATGACTCCAAAATCTCTCTCTGGAGTAGTTGTAGCTAAACCAATCCCCTCATATTGTATATATAGCTGGGATCATTTTTTCCAGTGTGCATTAGTTTACATTTATCAACATTAAATTATTTGCTATTTTGTTGCCCGATCACTTAGTTTGGTGAGATATTTTTGAAGCTCTTCACACTCTGCTTTTGTCTTAACTATCTTGTGCAGTTTGATATCATCTGCAAATTTTGCCACCTCACTGTTTACCCCTTTTTCTAGATCATTTATAAATAAATTGAATAGGACTGGTCCCAGGAAAAAACGTTGGAGGATCCCACTAGCTAACTTTCTCCACTCTGAAAACTTACCATTTATTCCTACCTTTTGTTTCCTATCCTTATGTTCTTATGTTCATTTGTGTGTGCATGCATACGTGTGTGCAAATGTGTGTGTATATTTGTGTAAAAAGGAATTTTCTTCAGTGGAAAAGAATTAGTGAAAATCTCTGTTTATTTTTTATTTAAGTTGCCCATGGGCCCATAAGTAGAATGTATCACTAACTATAAAACTGATTTATTTCCAAAGATCCTTTTAGTTTTGGCTGGAGGAATTTTGGAATGATAATGTGCTTAGCAGAAGTTAAATCAAAGCATTATAAATACAATAAAACATCTCTCTGCACTTTTTTCCCAAAATATCTACTGCAGTTTACCACATATGTATCAAAGTATTATACTCACACTCATATTTTCAGTTCTGTTCAATAACAATTAGACTTACAATCATATTTTGACCTTCAGTTTTTAACTAGATTTCCATTACAGTAAATGACAGCACTACAGCGCATCCATGGGTGAAATTAAGAATTCTCTGTACAAGCATTTCTCAACCAAAAGGAGTGGAATGTTTATTTGAATCTAAAAATGAATCTAAATCTAAACATCACAATGAGGATTTTGGGTGGCTACTCTACAGTCAATGCACATACAATACTACTGGGAAATATGTACTCAGATTGGATAATAGGTCCTTTAATCTTAGAGAACATTACTTTTTTAGCTGAATGAGATTTTTTTTAAATAGCCCTTATTTTATCCCACAGTAGCTATTTTCCCTTTAAGAACATATTTGAAGCTATACTTGGGGTTGATCTTGCTTTACGCAGGAGATTGGACTAGATGACTCCTGAGGTATCTTACAAACCTAATCTTCTATGATTCTATTTTAGTCTTAGTTACTGCAGGAGAAATAAAATCTAGTCACAAAATTGCCCACTGAATTTGAATCATAAGTTTAAAGAATCTCCTGAAAGTAATTGCTAGACACATTTGAATGATTTCTGTGTTACGCCAGGCATACTGATGTCAAAAGGATTGCATGGATGTAAGACAGGACGTTTGACACATTACGCTCCCAAACACAACTTCACACAGGTGTGCTCTGGAAGAAAAAGGATTGTCAGGAAAGCAGGAAATAGTTTTGTCCCTTTGTTTTCTGAAGTGCCACTTTATGTTTACAAATTAATCTATACATAGTTTTCACATCTGTGTTTTATCTTATTTTTCAAAATAAGGAAATACAATAAAAAGCAACAAATCTATATTCAGGGGAACGAGTGAACAACAAAACTCGTTAGAGGTAAGTTTAGAAGCTCGGTAATGTTCCACTTTTTCTTTGCTTGTGAGAGAGGATTCCCAGCTTAGCAAACCACATATGGCAACAATCTCAAAAATGATTTCATTAGCTTACATCCCTCATATCAGATGACAAGAAAAATAATTGAGGTGTTGCAGCCTAAGCAGTTTTTGTGGACAAAATGGTATGCCTTCCTCACAAAGTACCCATCGTGTGGTCCTGCTGGCAGAAACACTTTAAAGCAAGAAAGTGCTGGAAGGGTAATTAAGTTCCATCTCTCAGTTTAGCTAGCACATTCTGAACATTTCTCTCTTGTATACTGGTAAAAGACATTGATATTTGTAGCTTACTGCATACACTTGAAGGACACTGAGTTAAAAAAAAGACACATTATTGCACATACCCAAAGAGACTTTTCATTGATTAGATACTAGGCTCTGTAATTTAATTGTGTATTTACAGTTCAATATCTCTTGTATTGCTCTGTATGGAGTCTGTTATCTGGTCACTAAAAATAAATGTGCCAAATGTAGACAGAATATGATATCTTATAGAAAGTTTTCTGAGAAAAGAAAGTGGTTGAATAATAGGAGTGAAAGCTAGAAAGGCTAATGCCTTTGTTAGTCATCTTTCAGAAACAAGGGAATAAGCCAAAGCCCAGTCAATAGGAGTTACTCTATAGACTTGGAGATATGGGTTTTTTATTAATTATTATTATTACTTTACAGCCAGAAGGGAACACATCATCTAATTTGACCTCCTAAAAGCTACCCACCATTATTTTATCATTCACTTACCCTTACATTATGCCCCAAAAAATTGTATTTGAAGGAAATACTTTTAAGAAAGGTATCCAGTTTTGATCTGGAGATATCAAGAAGTAGAGAATCTGCCACTTTTCCTTCCAGTTTATTCCAATAATTAATCGCCCTCAGTGTTAAAAAAATTGTGCCTGATTTCTAATTTGAATTTGTCATGTATTCAGCTTCCAGCCACTGGTTTAACAAATTCTATCATGCTCTGCCTCTCTCTGTTAAATTAAAGAGCCCTTTAGTTTCCATATTAATCAGTAATCTAGTAGTGGTCTCATGAATGCTATATTCAAAGGTGGAATCACCTTCATACTCTTCCTTACTGCTTCCCTTTATACACACTCATCCACATTACACATTATCCATTTTTGTAATAGCATCACATTGGAAGCTTACGTTTGGTTGTTTGTCCACCATGGCCACCTAAATCCTTTTCAGTGTCACTGCTTTCCAGAATATAGGGCCCCATTCTATAGGAGTGGTCTGTATTCCTTGCTCGTAGGTGTACAAACTTAAGTGGCTGTATTAAAATATATTTTGTTTGACTGGCTTTCCATGAGGTCTGAATTGCTCTGTACAGACTTTGGATCAGGCAAACTGTTTTCAGTTGCTGGAACTGTGGACATTATTTACTGGTATTCTTGTCTCCCTCTCCAATTAGCACCTGATTAAAGCTCACTGGAAGTCAGAGAACTCACAATTGAAAAGGAATTAAGGATAACGGGCTGGCAATATTGAGTTTAAGTATAGTACAGTTGTCTAAAAATATTAAGAAGTGTAGTGGATGATATATTACTTCATTGTGTCAGCAGCAGCTGGGAAGAGAACAGGGTTCTAATTACAGATTTCATCAGTCTGTGCTAAGCAGAAGCAAACTTCCATCTCAGCTTTGAGAACTGCACCTTGTTTGCAGGCACATAATGAATTAGGATGACAGCAAGACATTATATGATGCAAGCAGATGTGGCACATTAAGGCATTCATCAAATGCACTTTAGCTTTTGACATGTTCATGTGGAAACATCAAAACTTTGCCACTTTTACTGAGGAGCTGTTTTGTTGTTTTACCTGGCAGGCCATGGAAATAATAAGCTTCACCATGAGGTGGACCTAGCCTTCTACAAAGTTGCTACTGCTTAAGGATCATCACTGTTGATATCTCAGAGAAATTCAGATTTTTCATAGGTTTTTTTTAGATGTATCCTCTGAGAGCCAGGAGCTCATCCACTCTTCTCAAAGTGATAGGTAAAATCAATCCAGGAGGTAAGATGGAAATTGTCTCCTTTTCCAAAACCTTGCTTCCATTGTTTTAAAGCAGGTATGTGTGTCTCAGTGCTACTGTCAAGCATCTCCATCTCGATGCCCAGTTTTAAATGTTGGTAGCCAGGGAGATGTCTTAGAAGCCTAAGGACTGATTCATAAATCAGGCTACAACCCATTCACTCCCCCACAGATCAGACATACTAAATTTAGAACTGTTGATTTGAAAGTATAAATAGCACAAGGGCCAGCCTGTGGAATCAGAGAGCCATAATCATATCCTTTCTCTCCAGTGATGAGTGGAGCTCTGGTGCAGGAGACAGTCTGTCTCGTAGACTATACCAAATATCTCCTGCTTGTAAAAATTAAATTGAGCTTTTGGAGAAATACAGCAAAGCACACAAAACAGAAAGTCCTCTTGCTTGCTGTGCTCTGGCTGGAGGAACTGGAGAGAAGCTGAGATCATCTTAGTCTTACATCAGAAACCATTTCTAATATGGCAATTATCTGCCACAAACCATGATTAATATAACCTCTCCTTCAGGAGAAAAGATTTTTTTAATAAGAAGTTATACTTTGAAAAATTAAATTTAAAAGTTACAAAAAAAACTCTTTAAAAATAAAACATTACAATGATTTGGAAACAAAAGCCCTTAGAATGATTTTATGATGCACATTAATACGCTGCATGAAAACCTCTTTTTTAATCTGAGACAATGAAGATGAACGCTGTATGCTCTAACCTCCTATTACTTTCTTTAGCAATTAGCGGCAGCTACCTATTCCTTGTAGAACAGTCTGAGTGCTCTTCCAGTTACTAATAACAGATTCCCACGGTGCCTCCTGATACTGAACTTGCAGGTTATATATGAAAAAAACCCTAATTAATGAAAATCAAAATGATATAGGTTTTTTTAAGAGATCGTTTCTGAAACTTTATTTTAAAAAAACCCTAAGCTGATGCAAATTTGCTGCTTCTTGGAATGCACATACCGAACGATTGCTTTAGTCAGTTTAGTGTATTTTGAGATGGAGATACATGAAAGCTGTGCTGTTCATTTGCACATAGATTTTGAATAACATGGATTTTATTAATTTAAATAAGCATAACAGGGGTCGTTGATAAATAAATACGAAGATATGAATTCATCCTTGGAGTTGGGTGAAACTAGTTCAAGGATGTTAGTTTATTTGTGGTCTGACTGCCTCTTCTGTAGAAATCATCAGGAAATACCAAGGAAAATTCTGAGGATTATCCTGTGGAGATCTGCTAAGATCATTATATTAGGAGGAGGATTTGCCCACCCCAACCATCCCTAGTATGGGCATTGGAGTTGAGCTACAAGATGCACAGGAGGCTCTGTGTCTCCCTGCTGGCTCTAGGGCCCACCGTTTATCACACACAAGCACCTGCTCCCCGGCAGCGTGGATGTCTCTGTAAAGATGGTTCTCAGGTAAGTTTGTTCTTTTCTTTGTTGAGTCATGGAGACCTTGTATTTTATGCTAACATGATTTTTATTTAAACAGCAGATAAGCAATCAGAGAAGGATGGTGATGGGAGTTTGCATACTAGAAACCTGCTATCCAAAACTGTAGGTTGATCCTTCATCCCTGAAGCCACCTCCAACATCCTTACATAAAAATAGCAGCTACTTTATAGAATTATAGAAATGTAGGAGTAGAAGAGAACTCAATAGGTCATCCAGACCAGTTCCCTGGAGGACTAAATATTTTCTAGACCATCCCTGACTGATGGTTCTCCAACCATTCCTTAGAAATCTCCAATGACAGAGATTCCACAATCGCCCTGTGGTAATGTGTTCTAGTGCTTATCCAACCCTTACAGTTAGAAAGTTTTTCCTAATTTCTAAGATAAATCTCTCTTGCTTCAATTTAAGCCTGTTGTTTCCTGTCCAGTCTTCAGTGCTTAAGGTGATTAATTTATTTCTGTCCTCTTTATAATACCAGAGGTCTTCCACGTGGCCCCTGCCATTCAGCAGACACCCCCAAGCACAATGGCAGCTCCAGGTGGGGATCAACCACCCGCACCCCCAGCACAGGAGGCCCCCAGGGCCAGAAAAAGAAGGGCCCCATCTTGGTCCCCAGGGGAGCTGGAAGCCCTCCTGGACCTCTGTCAGGAGGAGGAGGCCCTGCACGAGACCCGCTCCCAGAGCTGTAATGTGGAGATCTTCGATCGCATGGCCCAGGCGCTTGCACAGCAGGGCCATCCAGCCTGGATCCTGGAGCAAGTCCGGGCTAAAGTAAAGAGCTGCACCTGGGCTACGCCCAAGCCAGAGAGGGCCAGGGAGCAGGAGCCGACACTTGCCCCCATTACCAACGGCTCCACACCATCCTGGGCCAGCCAGCACCGCACCGGACATCCCCATGGACAGCAGCATGTGCCCCCCCATCACCAGGACCACCGAGGCAGGGGAAGGAGATGACAGCAGTGCGTCGGAGGACGAGGCCAGCACTGCCACCCTGCAGGCCTCCTCCGGCAGCCCTGTTGTTTCCCGTGCATCCTCAGAGGCCGGGGAAGGATCCACTGGTGAGTGTTACACTTTGCACTCACAAGGGCGTGGGGTGGGGGGAGGCAGCCAGGTGCCCGGAGGGGGTAGGGAGAGATTACGTCACTCAGGCCGCGTGGGCTACACGCTGTGCGGCATTAGGCAATAAGCAGCACGTGCAACCATGCGCAGCCTGGTGACTGAGCAGGATGTGGCTGCATCAGGCAGCTGCAGGGCATGCCTGGGACCGTGCTGCTCACACACATTTCGGTGGGACCAAGGGAAAGGGTGGATGCCAGCTGGAACCAGCCAGGGCCCCAGGGGCTCAGGCCAGAGCCCACACTTCCGCAAGGGTGCAGCACACAGAACGGCACACTGTCCCATGCCTGGCTGTGAGGCGCAGCCAGCTGCTCCTGGGAAAACCGCAGCGTCACAGCCCAGTGTGGCCCCCACTGAGCCCCTCGCCTGCTCCCGGTACCTTAGCTGCCCCCCCCGAGGGAAGTCCCCACTGTGGCCACACATGTCCCTATGGGCTACGTGTGTGAGGGCTAATGGAAGGGGGAGGGGAGGAAGTGCTCGGGCCGGCCCTAGGGCCGCCTGAGTTTTGCTGCAAGGATGGTACACTCCCCAGTCACTCTCCTGGTTCCGTCCAGGAGACATCCCACGTGATGGGGATCTGAGAGCCCAGACCACGTCTGCCATATGTGCTCCCAGTCACTGTGTGGGGATTCATCTCGCTCCCTGTCAAACACCATTGATTAGACCAAAGCCTCACAGCCTCCACCAGCAGGGAGTTCCACAGGTTAACACAACACAAGCACCCTCCCACATTCCACGGGGCCAGGACACAGACTGGTGGTTACAATACATGGAGCAGGACCCTACTCCAGGGGTGGTCCTGTATGCAAACATACAACACGGGAGGCAGGGGGTAACCGAGTGGGCCCAAACCACACTACTGTGGTGTCACCTGGGCTCAGGGGTGGAGGGAATGAGGTGTGGGGACAGTGGCCTGGCTGCCTGATTGACCCATCCTTTCTTCTCTTCCCTGCAGTGGGACCAAACACAAGCTGGGGACCCTCTAGTCCTGCAGCAGCGGCAGCAGCAGCATCCCCAGCCGCCCAAACACCGAGGCAGCGGCTCCGCCACTGGAACCAGCTCCTTCGGCGCCACATGCAGGCCATCAAGCGCGTCGAGGCAGCCATCACTTGGCGAATGGAGGCGGACCTGCAGTGGTGCCAGGAGGCCTGGGTGCCTTCCATGTCCAGTGCGTCTGCATGGCAGATTCAATTACCACCCTCACTGCCCACATTGGCCATGCCATCCATTATGGCATGACCTTGCCCCATGCCCCCGCCATCCCTCTCCTAGCACTGTCCCTATCCCTCCTGCAATGGCCCCTCCTGCTCCTGCTCCTGCTCCTGCTCCTGCTCCTGCTCCTGCTCCTCCTGGCCATCTCCCCGTGCAGCCTGCCTGATGCGGCCTGCCCTCCATGTGCAGGTCCGCCCCCACAGGAGCGGTCGCAGGGGCCAACCCTCCCAGGAATAGCTCCTCTCCCTCCCAGTTCAAGATCTCCTCCTCCTCTCCCCCTTGTAAATAAAAAAATACAAGTTTTTTCTGTTCAAAGCAAAACTGTGTTTGGTGTTTATTGGGAAGTAAGGGGAGAGGAGGGGAGGGAGAAGGGTAGGGTATGGGAGGGAGTTGTAAAGGGAGACCGAGGTGACTCTACTATGGGGCCTGGGCGAACATGTCCGTCAGGGCCTCCCAGATGCGCACCCATCCTGGTGCGCCTGGCGCATGGCAGCTGCGTGGGGCTGTTCATAGGCCTGGCCCTCGGCTGCCATCCATGCGGGGAGGAAGGCCTCCCCACTCCGCTCCACAAGATTGTGGAGCATGCACCATGCAGCCACTACCTCCTCTATCTGTCGAGAATGAAAGCCTTTTTCGACAGATCCCTTATGCCTCCTGCAAGGAGGTTTACAGGATCTATCGAAAAAGTCTTTCTTTCTCGACAGATCCCCCTCTAGACTGCTGCATTTTGCCGACAAAGTGCTGGGTCAGCAAAACGCAGTGGCCATTTTTATGCAAATTAGGCATGGGATATTTAAATCCCTGCCTCATTTGAAATGTCGACCTGCCTAATCTGCATCCCTCTGCTGACAGAGGACTGCAGTCTAGACATGCCCAGGAATCTCTCCACCTACCCATGCGCCTGCCCTCATGCATGGGTTTTCAAGTGTATGACTACGTTCTATTTACCTCTCTGGAGTTCTTTAGGATTTAGTTTGTATGAAAGATGAAATGCAAAATAACATTTCCTTGCACTGGATTTTCTGTGTTATTTGTAGACTGCATTCTTATGTCACACTTGTCCCTTTTAAAAGCATTTAATCCTGTAACCCTCTAGTCTAGAGGATTTCTTGTTCTCCCATTGAATTGATTCTATCATACTGCCAACATTATAGTGGTGATGCCTGGTTGCACAACTCTACTTAAAGGTCAGTTAGTATTTCCATTATAAATCCCATTTTTCTTATAACCCAACCATTTCAAATTACATTGGGCTGAAATTACATAAGTACTGGCCCACTTGTGTTTGTTTTGTTCATTTATAAAAGGAACATATTTAAGGCATTCTCATTCTTCCAAAACCAAGTACAGGCAGTCCCTGGGTTACATGGATCCGACTTACATCGGATCCCTACTTACAAACGGGGTGAAGCAACCCCGCACTAGCTGCTTCCCCCCAGCAGACCAGGGAGACGCGAAGCTAGCGCCCACCCCCCCAGCAAACCAGGGAGACACGGAGCGGCTTTTCTCAGCAGACACCTCAGCTTGAGAATAAAGGACTGAGGGAAGTGAGGTGTGGGAGAATAAAACTGAGCTCTGGAGAAATGTTTGGCTAGAGTTTCCCCTACAATATGTACCAGTTCCGACTTACATACAAAATCAACTTAAGAACAAATCTACAGTCCCTATCTTGTACGTAACTCGGGGACTGCCTGTATAGTGATGATTAGACACCAACTGCTACTTGACACCACCCCCTTCTTATACAGATATTATTGTTCCATATAACAAGCATGGTTTTCAAACTTCATCCTTAATTCACAACTAGCTAGAATTTGTTATCTTAAGTCAGAGCCTCCACATTAGTTTTAGGCAGCTTTTTTTATTATTTAACAACAAGACAATCCATTCTACTGGAGAGAAGTAAATAAGCTCACTGCAAGATGCCAGTTGGGAATCAAAATGGGCAATAACTGATCTCTAGTGTGACATTAACTAAAATGATGTGTCCTACAGCCAACCTTGAGACTTGGCAAAGCATTATTATATAACAGATTATCACACATAGAAACATGTAACTATAATACAAATTGCATCAAACCTAATACATTTTCAGATATCCAGAGTGCTGTTTTAAACAATTTTAATTTGTGTTTTCAAACAAGCAAGCATATGTAACTGTTCAGAAATGTATGTGTATATGTGTAATATGTGAAAGAACAACACTCAGCCCAGCTTTAGCTATGGAGATGCATCAGGTGCATAGGTTAATTTAGCGACAATCCACAGGGCCAAATTCACTACTATGATCTGGTTTCTTTAAGTAGTCTGACAATATAAAACAACTGTAAATGAGATTGTGTTCATCTTTTGTTTGCAGGTGAAAAGGTATAAGAAAAATATATGAGCTTAAGCCTTGCTTATTTGCTAGAATGAACCAGTCTGATGAGTGTATTTTTTTCACATAGCTCCAGGTCCAAGGTAGTGCAGTAGAGTCTGTTGTTATACCACACATTCATAACCCCACCAACACAGACAAAACAAAATAAGAAAGGAACCCTGATTTATAGTATCTAGTGCTCCCTTTCACTCTCACATAGATTATCTACATCACCGATTATACGTTGTGTCTACATTGGCACCCTTTTCCGTAAAAGGGATGCTAATGAGACAAGTCGGAATTGCAAATGCCGCGGGGGATTTAAATATCCCCTGCGGCATTTGCATGAACATGGCTGCCACTTTTTTCCAGCTTGGGGCTTTGCCAGAGAAAAGCGCCAGTATAGACAGGATCTTTCGGAAAATAAAGCCTTTTCCGGAAGATCCCTTATTCCTGATTTTAAGAGGAATCATAGAATCATAGAATAATAGGACTGGAAGGGACCTCGAGAGGTCATCGAGTCCAGCCCCCTGCCCTCAAGGCAGGATCAAGCTCCGTCTACACCATCCCTGACAGATGTCTATCTAACCTGTTCTTAAATATCTCCAGAGAGGGAGATTCCACCACCTCCCTTGGCAATTTATTCCAATATTTGACCACCCTGACAGTTAGGAATTTTTTCCTAATGTCCAATCTAAACCTCCCCTGCTGCACTTTAAGCCCATTACTCCTTGTCCTGTCCTCAGAAACCAAGAGGAACAAATTTTCTCCTTCCTCCTTGTGACACCCTTTTAGATATTTGAAAACCGCTATCATGTCCCCCCTTAATCTTCTTTTTTCCAAACTAAACAAGCCCAGTTCATGAAGCCTGGCTTCATAGGTCATGTTCTCTAAACCTTTAATCATTCTTGTCGCTCTTCTCTGTACCCTTTCCAATTTCTCCACATCTTTCTTGAAATGTGGCGCCCAGAACTGGACACAGTACTCCAGCTGAGGCCTAACTAGTGCAGAGTAGAGTGGCAGAATGACTTCACGAGTTTTGCTTACAACACACCTGTTGATACAACCTAGAATCATATTTGCTTTTTTTGCAACAGCATCACACTGTTGGCTCATATTCAACTTGTGGTCCACTATGACCCCTAGATCCCTTTCCGCCATGCTCCTTCCTAGACAGTCGCTTCCCATCTTGTATGTATGGAACTGATTGTTCCTTCCTAAGTGGAGCACTTTGCATTTCTCTTTATTAAACCTCATCCTGTTTACCTCTGACCATTTCTCTAACTTGCTAAGGTCATTTTGAATTATGTCCCTATCCTCCAAAGAAGTTGCAACCCCACCCAGTTTGGTATCATCTGCAAACTTAATAAGCGTACTCTCTATCCCAATATCTACATCATTGATGAAGATATTGAACAGTACGGGTCTGTAAGGAGTAAGGGATCTTCCAGAAAAGGCTTTATTTTCCAAAAGATCCTGTCTAGACTGGCGCTTTTCTCCGGCAAAGCCCCAAGCTGGAAAAAAGCAGCAGCCATGTTCATGCAAATGCCGTGGGGAATATTTAAATCCCCCGCGGCATTTGCAATTCCGACTTGTCTCATTAGCATCCCTTTTCTGGAAAAGGGTGCCAATGTAGACACAGCCATAGTGTAGGAGAGAGAACAGGCTAGATGAGGCCTCTACCTGTCCTTATGGGTGGGTGAAAAAGCAGGGCAAGGGAATGGGCAGAGCAAGCACAGCTAAATCAATACAGAGGGAAAAGTAACCTATGCAGACAAAGGGCTAACAGATTTGTTCGCGTAGGAGCGGGGGAGCACAGGATGAAATGGGACCAGGAACCGGGTCTGCTCTTGAGGCAGCACAATTAGTCACTACACCTTAATAAGGTCTTGGGATAAATTGCAACTGAGAACTATATTGCTGTTATTTTTTGCAATACTGGCCAAAATATGGCAAACTCTGAACGAACAGAGAGGAAGATGCAGCCACCTCTCCACTGTGTGCTGGGATTTTCTTTCTTCAGTGACACCCATCACACCCATCACTGTAGTTTGGGGCAAGGGTGTCAACATAAAATTATTGATGGAACAATGCAGACCCATAAGGCTTGGAAGATCACAGCTGAACACAAAAATCTTTTATCCAAAAATTCCTAAAAAAAAAAAAAAGCTTTCCCCAAACCTCATTATTTTATATTAAGTGATCAAATTTGCTTTACATATAAATTATTGGTCAGGACACATTATTTTTCCATTGCTGAGCATCTATTTGGAGGGAAGGACAGGTTCATTACCCCCTTCTGTGTTTTGTACACTGACTGATATGTGCTGAGAAAAGAAAGGGCCTATGGAGCATATACTGTACATCTGTGAGTTCCGGTGGTATTAATAATGCTGCAGCAAAATGCCTTGGCTATTGTGTGTGCTCACCCTATTTAACTGCTCAAAATTAATCCAGCAAACTCTTAAATCCAAAGAGAAGTGCAGAGGGGAGTCTTTGAAATACGAGATGCCTGGTAAAAAATAATGTAAGGGTGTATATGGTTCAAGTCAAGCACTGTAGTAAAATAAGGTCAAATAATGTCGAGAACTGTGTTATTGACCTTTCTGTGGCTTCTCTGTGCAAGCATTAGGTAGCTCACAGTATCTGGTAATTAAAGTGTGTACATATTGTACAGCTTTCCAATATCAATATGAGTTTCTTTTTTCTGCTCAGTTACAGCCAGAGTCAGCATGTTAAAGGTTGTGTCTACCTTACATTTGAACTTATCAGTAAATATTTGCACTTGAGCAGGTTGCATGACTGGCTGCCTTGCAATAAGTGTGTTTTCCTCCTTCACTGAATACAAGTTACATATTGTACAGAGGAGCCAGAGGCTATGTCTACACTCCACGATTATTTTGGAGTGAGCTATTCCGGAAGAAATACTCCGAAACAGCTTATTTTGAAATAGCATGTCTACACTACAGGGAAGCCTGGAAATTAGTCTGAGGCAGGCTTCCCTAATGTGGACGCGCTACCTGGATTTAAAGCCCCAGGAAGCACTGGGGAGTAATTACTTTGAATGGTGGAGGGGAGGAGCTATTTTGAAATAGCAGCAGTGGAGCATCCACACTACTACTATTCTGAAATATCTGTTTTGGAAGAGATGGTACTCAACATGGAACGAGCTTTACAAATGCCAAAATAAGCTGCCTGTTATTTCAAATAATGGATGTTATTCCGAAATAGCACTGCTATATAGAAGTGCCCAGACAGAGTTCCAGTTCATATCCAACCAAACTCTGCCCATTGCTTGTGATCTGATCTAAAGGACTATCTCTCTCATTTGTACATTGCTTCAGCCAGGGCTGTCCCTCAGCAGCTACTCAAGGGCGTCCAATTGTTCTAATCATATAGATGTTATTTCTGGTAATTTTGTGCCATAATAAGGACCGGGCCCATTTCTCTTCACTTCTAAATATAATCAAACCAGGAAGTAGAGGGACAAGACTGCTCTTCTTGTTCCCAACTAAACCATATCTCAGATTGTAGTACAGGAGGCCCCCACTTTACGACAGCTCAATTTACAACCCACTGCACTTATAACCTTTTCCATAAGTGTGGAAGGGGCCGAAATCCCCTGACTTGTGTCCTCAGCCCTGCATTTACAATGGTGTATGACACCTGTTATAAATGCGGGCTCGAGTTACAACGCCTCCGACTTGCGATGTTATCCCCAGAGCTGATTGCATCACAAGTCAGGGGCAGCCTGTAGTAAATATGGTAATGCCTAAAGGCATTGGGTGATGACTACCCTACTGCTGGGAGTGAACCACCTAATCCACACAGATATGCACTCGTTCTACTGCCAATAGCCCACTAAAAATAGCAGTGTGGATGTTGTAGCTGGGGTTGAGGCATGAGCTAGCTTGATCCCAAAGAGCTTACATTGTACACGTATATGGAGAGGTAAAAACAGGCAGAGAAATGAAATAAACAGGAGAGGCAAATGGTGGACTGTTCATGACTGATAGGAGAAGCAGCAGCTCTGGCACACACATTGCCTGATCAAGTACTTTTCAACAGTGTCCCTAACTGTCAGAGACAAATTATTAGATGAACCAAGGCAAAATGAGAAAATGAGCATATAGCTGAGATTCAATTGTATTCCAATTTTATCTTGCCTCATTGCTTAGCTTTGGACCAGTAAAATCCCCTCTCTACTTCACCCTATGCTCAGTGTGGATAAAAAGGTACCTTACATCAGGAAAGTGCTATAAAAAATAAGTTAACTGCATTTTAAGATACTTGGGAAGGGGAATACCAAGTATGGGAAGGCAGAGCAGAGCTGAGCTGCAAGCAGGCAATTACATGCAACCTAGGGAAGGGAAATTAATTTCTACATTCCACACCCTCTGGGTCTGATTCTAATCTGCCTTACACCAGTATAAAAAGCCAAGCTTGTGTTAGATGAACCCATGTCATTGGGGGGGGGGGGGAAGTTGACCCTTTGATCTCTGGTTCTGAAGGTGGGTCCCTTAGCCACTGCACCACTAAAGGAGCCCCCCTACTATCCTATATTCTGGGCCCCCTCTTATCTGTCCTACATCCCAAAAGTGCCAGCTGCATCCATTTCAGTGGAGTTATTGAAATAGCAGAAGTGGAGCATCTACACAGCCCCTATTCTAAAATAACTATTTTGGAATAGGTATTATTTGTCATACAATGAGGCTTACAGAAGCCAGAATAAGCTGTCCATTATTTTGAAATAATTTCAAATTAGCAGAATTGCTGTGTTATAGACATGCATAGTTATTTTGGAATAACAGACGTTATTCTAAAATAACTTTGCTGTGTAGACACACCCTTTGTGTCACTCTAGATGGACAAAGGTCCTAAAAAACTCTTTTAATCAGCCAGTTGAAGATTTTCTTTGCATGGAGAAAAATATTGTGCCAGGTGCACTGATCCATGGCTAGAAAAGCCCTAAACCATAATGCCCTCACAGATCCTAGCCAAACACCTGTCATCTGGATCCAGGAATTGGGCCTATGATGTGCAACATATTACTATTAACAGATTTCTTCATAGTTAAGAGGGTGTGCATAGGCGTGGGCGAGTGTGTTCTGACAACTAGGTTATAGGGAACTGCTAGATATTACCTCATCTCAAGACTGCAATACATTTGAGAATGGTCTTTTTCCTTGTGCTGATCACTAACAGGATCTGTGGACCTGCACCACTAATGAAACACACATTGCAAATATGGTGGAATACGGGTTACAGTATTTAACAGAATAAGAAGAGGCTACTCATTTAATATCAATGTTTTTTTATTTCATTGGAAATAATCTATCTGAGATTTCTTATTTTATTGCTTTTGCTTTTGCTGTTGTTGGATAGCAGGACTTGCAATTAAATGTTAAGTGAAAGTTTTTGTTTGTTTTGCAGCAGTGTTTTTAAATATTTATGAAAAACCTTAAGTCTAACTTGCCTTGAGGAAATATAGAAGAATTAATAATGTATGTGGTTGCTTTACAGAAAATTAAAGGGTAGAAGCACATGTTTAAAAATTAAATCAACCACAATCTAAGACAGCAGATGTTATTTAGTTAAAATCTTGCAGATAACAAAGGACCATGAGGTATTTTCTTCTCCTTGGTCCAACTGAAATCTTAATGAGTCATTACAATTGCACAGATTCTAAAGCCTGAGGGTAGCTAATGTTGGGATAATAAAGAGGAACTTCAATTACATAGACTAGAATGTGTTGCTGTTTGGTTGTTTGGCTGTTTGTCTCTGCATTGAGAAAGTCTGTGAATCTGAACATTAGAATAGTGACTTCTAAAATGTTGCACCAAGTAAAATGCCTTTGCATGTTTCAGAAGTACTTATAAAATGACAAATCTTTCCTGTGAAAGCATGGGTGACTCTGTGTTCATTTTTAGAATGAAAAATATCATATCTAGATTGTTGTTATTGTTGGTTCTTTTATTAATATTAAATTATGTATCTGTATTGTGGTAGCAGCCAAAGGCCCCTATTGGTTTCAGGGTCCCTTTGTGCTAGGTCCTATTCAAATCTGCAGCAGGATATGATTACTCTCTCAAAGAGCTTCCATTTTAATCTGAAATAAGACTTAACAAGAGAATGTACCAAACAATGGGAGGGAAGATTATAAAGTCTAACATTCTGCATAGTCGGATGATTCTGAATTATTTTTGAAGTATTTTTTTTTATTTTTATAAATAAATGTCAGTTAACCTTAACTCCCACACAGCCTAGAGTCATTAGTGGTCAATTACTTGTGGGTGTCACAGATTCAGAAACTATGCAGGTTGGCCTTCAAGGTATGTCTCTACCTATTTTAGTGAAAAACTGATTCACAAGGTGAGCAACAGATATGGTACCAAATTCTGCTCTCAAGTACATCTGTGCACCCCCATTGAAGTCAAAGTTGAACAGATGTAAATAAGATTGAATTCAGTTCTGCAATGCAGTCCTATGCCACTTTAGATTCTTGTTTAGGGAAACTTGTTCTTCACAACCACGGTGCAGATTTCTGAATCACAATCTAGGTCTCTGTTCCATAGTCTAGGGTTGTTCCTTCTGTAGATCATTGGCAAACATACAAATGAGTTCAGAGTATGCAGCAGTGATCCGTTCTGCAGATAAAATGTTCCACTGGAGGATATGAGCAGAGATTTTTTCTCTAAACAAGGATCCAAGGACACTAAGGAAACAGTCTCCTCTCAGTTTGGCCCACGGTATCTTGACTTCAAAATTATGCACTCTCCCAACTATGTGGGCTTGTCTACATTGGCCCCCTTTCGGAAAAGGGGCATGTTAATTTCAGAGATCGTAATAGGGATCTCTGAAATTCAAAGTAGGAATAAGATCCTCCGGAAAAGGGCGCTTTTTCCGGAGGATCGGGGCCAGTGTAGACGCTCTTTTCCGGCTTTTCTAAAAGCCGGAAAAAAGCGGCGGACATTTTTATTTATATGCCGCGGGGGATATTTAAATCCCCCGCGGATTTCCCTATTACGATCTCTGAAATTAACATGCCCCTTTCGGAAAAGGGGCCAGTGTAGACGTAGCCTGTGTGTAAAACATGGGCATTTTAGCAGTATAGGCAGAACAGAATATCAGTTTATTACCACAGTGCACTTCTAAGAGGAAAATATAGCCCTGCACATAAACGCCTGAACCATGGATTAGATAAGAGAATTTTGCACTTATGTTCCATCTAATAAGAATCCAGCAATATGTTCCATTTAAATTAAATATACATCCTGTGAAGAGTAAAATAACTAAGAGGTGCTCTTTCAAAGTACTGTGCAGCAGTTTAGCGATGTAATTCCCATCATGTTAATTGAGGCAGAGGGTGTGTCTACACTCCAATTGAAAACCTGCATTGGGCCTGTGCCAGTTGACTCAAGCTCACAGGATTCAGTCTAAGGCAGTGGTACACAACCTGTGGGTTGCGACCCCCAGAAGGGGTCGTGGCTGTCTTCCAGGGGGGGTCGCAGCACTGAGACAGCTGCCATTTTTTCCCCAGAGTGGCGTATATGCAGTGGGGGCGGAGGGAGTGGCAGACGAGTGGAGCGGCATTTAAAGGGGTTGTGCTTTTTTTTTTTTTTTTGTGCTCAACCAAAATTTTCCTGGGGGTCGCACCAGGAAAAAGGTTTTGCACCACTGATCTAAGGAACTGGGTTGTTTAATTGCAGAATAGATGTTCAGGCATGGGCTCCAGTCTCCCTTGCAGGATCCTAGCACTTGGCTCCAGCCTGAGCCTGAATGTCTATACCACCATTAAATTCTTAGCCTGAGCCCAAGTCATCTGGCATGGACCAGCAAGGAGTGTCTAATTGCTGTGTAGAATTACCTAGCGTGTCTAAATCTCTGTGTGTTGCTTCGGTAACATAATTTAGTTCAGCAGTTTGTCACTTTCTGCTCCAGCGAAGCCAAGTATTGATAATTCATCTATGGTGATGCTAAATTACAGTTGGTTCTAGAAATTTAAGAATGTAATTGCAGAGCAGTACTATATGAGAAACTTTACACAGATGCTACATATATAGCAGTACATACGCTCAGTCAGTTTTATTGTCTTTATAAATATTCAGCTTCAATTAAGGGTCACAACTGGGGATATCAATCTTTTTTTATTTTTCCTAGTCAGTTTAGTATAGTTCCATTAACTTCAGTAGTGCTATACCCATTCAGACCAGCTGAAGAGTTCATGCTCAAAGCCTACATAAAAAGAAGAGTTTCACAGTAAGTTATCAAATAAACCACTAACACCAAAATGTCTTCCAACTATATTTTGGAAAAGTAAGGAATTCTCTGTTCTAGAAAACTAAGATGTGGAACCGCAGTGTTTTGAAAAGTTTATAACACTGTTGTCAATACTTTACTTTCCAAAATATACAGAATTCGCAAACAGCTGGCTTGCATAATATCTACCAGCATTTCAGATTAGATACAAGCTATCATTTTAGACAGGGGTAGCCAATCTGAAAATGTGTTCTCCTTTACATTTTAGCAGTCATGTCTCATTACACAGTTAATGTTCTATTACTCTGTCTAATGTAACATGACATGAGTGGTAAAATTTGAGAAAGAAAATAATTTTTCATATTAGATACCCACTCTTGGTTTTGGTAGTAGATTCCGTTCCATACTGAATGCACCAAACAGTAACTTTGCCTAAATCATCTGTATGTGTGAGTTAGCTAACACAGTAGCTAGTTTATTAATGGGACAAAAACTGAACAGCTTGGCACATCACTTTAAAAACAGTGCATGACATATGATGTTTTATTGCTTTCAAACTGCTTTGAAAGACTGTTATCTTAGAATACTAGATTTTTTCTTCACTGTTTATATATTCCAACACCTAAATGCAGAAAATATAATCAAGTTATTGTTTAATTAAGAAAACTATGCAACATGTAGATATTAAGGAAAACATGTTGCCAAGTTTGATTCTCTTTATAAATAACAAGACAAATACTGAAAGTTGAATTGAAAAGGGAGTAACGCAGCATAGCATATATTAAATGCAGAGGGACAAATTCTGTAGGGCTTAGTCAGATAAAACTCTCTATTCTTTTTAACAAGTGATGTATTTGAGAAAAGACTGCAGAATTTGCCCAATAACGAACAAGTAATTGGGGGAGAGGCTTACCACAATTTGGGAAGTGCTATGAACTAAGTAAATTGCAAGCTGAATGGGTGAGACACTCACCTTTTGTAATTGGGGTAGCTCGATTGATTTACGCTGCTTTCCCTCCATTGTGAATCTGACCCATTTTTTGATTTATGACTTCTAGGTTACAGCTACACTGTAGCCTTCTTGTGGAAAAGCTTGTGCAAATGAAGCATGGCATGGAATATCGCCATGCTTCATTTGCATAATTAATTAGCAGCCGAATTTGCACAAGAGGCTTTTGTGCAGAAAGGAGCTGTGTAGATGGCTCCTTTTTGCGCAAAAACCCCCTCTTGCGCAAGAGCCATTCTTCATGAAAAAATGAGGAAGAATGGCTCTTGTGCAGGAAAGGTTTTCTGTGCAAAAAGGAGCCATCTACTCAGCTCTATTTTGCACAAAAGCCTCTTGCACAAAAATGGCTGCTAATTAATTATGCAAATGAAGCATGGTGATATTCCATGCCACGCTTCATTTGCATAAGCTTTTCCGCAAGAAGGTACAGTGTAGCCGTAGCCCTAATGAATGAGGGGACATGGTTTCTGACAAGTTTGTACTCCTGCTTGCACCACACAGTTAGTAGCTCCAGCCCTAAGCCTGAGAAATACTCATGGGTTTGGGTCCATGGGTTTTCCAATTGCTATAACCAATTTCCAATTTGAAAGATCTCTATTTACCTATAAACCCAGCCTCTCTAATATTGGAGTTGTTTTCAATGAGAGACAAACTCAGAACCCCTAGGTGCTGTTAGAGTAACTTCAGCATAACTAAACTTTAATGGCCAGGAGACTTGTCCACAATATTTCCAACATCAACAACCACAGTAACATAATGCTTTGTGTAGCACAAGAGAATATGCTCATAATCTGACCATCGCCCCTCTGACTCTGTGTCACTTGCAAAAATATGTAAAGATAAGATTACAGGACTGGACATGGGTACCTATTATTTGTCATTGCCTTCTGCCAATGTAACAATACAGGCAGTCCCCGGGTTACGTACAAGATAGGGACTGTAGATTTGTTCTTAAGTTGAATCTGTATGTAAGTCGGAACTGGCGTCCAGATTCAGCCGCTGCTGAAACTGACCAGCGGCTGACTACAGGCTGAATCTGGACGCCAGTTCCGACTTACATACAGATTCAACTTAAGAACCCCAGGCGTCCCCAAGTCAGCTGCTGCTGAAACTGATCAGCGGCTGATTCCAGGAAGCCCGGGGCAGAGCAACTCTGCCTCGGGCTTCCTGTAGTCAGCGCTGGTCAGTTTCAGCAGCGGCTGATTTGGGGAGGCCTGGGGCAGAGCAGCTGGGGTGCTGCTGGGTTGCTCCAGTAGCGCCGCTCCTCAGCGCTACTGGACCAACTCAGCAGCACCCAAGCTGCTCTGCCCCAGGTGTCCTGATTCAGCCGCTGCTGAAACTGACCAGCAGCGGCTGAATCAGGACGCCTGGGGCAGAGCAGCTGGGGTGCTGCTGGGTTGGTCCAGTAGCGCCCAGAGTGGTGTTGCGGGACCAACCGGCAGCACCCCAGCTGCTCTACCACAGGTGTCCGGAGAAAAGCTTGGTCTGCTGGGGGGGGGGGGAGGGGCACTAGCTGCCCCCCCCCGCCCCACCAGACCAGGGAGACGTGGGCGGCAGACTGAGATGCACCACGGTTCCACCGCCCGGGTCCTCCGTGGCTTTGCTCCGCGTCTCCCTGGTCTGCTGGAGACCAGCAGACCAGGGAGACGGGGAGCAAAGCCACAGAGCACGCGGGCAGCGGGACAGCCGCAGCGCATCTGGGCTGTCCCGGTGCCCGCGTGCTCCGTGGCTTTGCTCAGCGTCTAGACAGCGCCAAATTTTGAAATAAACTATTTTGAAAGTAACTCAAAATAAGCTACAGAATTTGCATAGCTCAAATTGTGTAGTTTATTTTGAGCTAAGGGTGCAGTGTAGACGCACCCTGAGAATCCAGTTTCGATTTGGTTTCTTAAATTTTATCAGTGGTTGGAGTAGGACACAAGGTCTCTCTGTACAAGGTCTCTCTGTACATTCCAGAGGAATGTGGAAATTATTGATAGTTAAAAAAAACACATTCCTCTTCTTACCAAAAGACTTTTTTGTTTGTGGGAGAAGGTGTTATTTCCCTTCGCCTTTCCCCACATGTGTCTATCAATGATTGTCTCTCTAAATGTAACAAATAAAGTCAAAAGGGTGAAGACACATTTTTCCACCTTAACTATACACCTAATAGCTGGAGGAGTTGTTTTTAGAGGAATTGTAATTACCACCCCACCCATTTCTTGATGCATAATTAGATACCCAGAGGAAAGCTGCTCAACTCCCAATTCTGCAATGGGTGCCCTATGAGCTGAGTTCTGTGTGTTCTCAGAGTTCCATTGACTTTAGTGTGGCTCCACAGGGTTGTAGAAATCTGCCCACACAGAGATCAGAATTTTAGTCTTTTGCTAACTCTCTCTACTTACAAAAAAAAGTGTGTTTTTTAACTAAAACATCCTGCTCTCCTCTTACAGGATGTTAAATTGAAACAAAATGCATGGGGAAACAGAGAAAAAGCTGGGAAATGTCACATTATGCCTTCATTTGTATATTTAGCTATTCTTGCATGTTTAGAGTATATATTTTAAATAAATATATAATACATATATTGTTCTTGAACCATATTTTAGGAAAGCTTTCTTTATTGATTCTCCTATTCATTGCTTTGTTGGAAAAACAAAATGTAGAGTGCCTTCCAATTATCTTCTATGTAAAGATTTTTCTTTGAATCAAAATGACCTTTTCAGTAAGGCAACAGATATGGCTGAGTACTGTAAATACACAGTATTTTAATAGATAGAAGGCTGTCAGATTTTCTAAGCTGTCAGGTTCAATATCCTAGACTTCACAAAATTATTACTCAATTGCACGTTTTGATGAAAAGTAGGGCAGAGTCATATCAACAAGTTAAATCTTACTCAGGACCATGGATTATATTTATATGCAAAATGATACTCTGTTCTACTGAGTACTCATATATAAAGTGCTAATAACAAGAAGTGATGGGACTTTGCCTTTCTGTAAATGTGTTATCTTCTACTTTTACCTTCTTTTTCACACAGGAAAGTTGCTCACCTACATCTAATGTGTATTTTAAATGCTCAAAATAGAGAAGAAAACCAATAGTGTCACTGTCAGAAACTTAAGTCACCAAGCTACCTTGTTAGTTTGGAAATAATATAGGAGGAGAGAAGTGCAAAGAAAGGAAAGAGAAATTTTGATAGCTGTTATGCCTAAAGTATTTGCTTTAGCAATGTGTTTGAGGGTGACTTGCCCCTAGGATTGGAGAGACTGGAGATGAACCAATTCTCATTACAGGAAGAACCTCACCTATAAGGAAGTTCTTTAAGGGTATGTCTACACAGTGGGGCTATTTCGGGATACCAGAAGTATCCCAAAATAGCTACCGCTCACCTTTTGAACATGCATGTTATTTCGGTAGGTCTCAAAATAGCAGACGGACTATTTCCGCATCCCTGTAACCCTCATTCCATACGGGTTAAGGGATGTCTCAAAATAGCATGTTATATTGAAATTTAATAGTGTAGATGTGCCAAATTTTGAAATACACCATTTTGACATTCAATCGAAATAAGATAAGCAGTTTGAATAGCACAAATTGCGTATCTTATTTCGAGTTTAGGGTGCTGTGTAGGGTTTTGAGTTTAGGGTGCTGGGCTTAACTTGAAATAAGCTACGCAAACTGAACTACATCAATTGCGTAGCTTATTTCAAAATAGCTTATTTCAAAATTGGGAGTGTCTACACAGCACTTATTTTGAAATAGAGCACTCTTCCTCTGACTCCCCTTTTTTCCATACAAAGAGGGTTACAGGAGTAGGAGTAAGAAGTCCTCCAGCTTGACAGTATTTTGACATTATTTCAAAATAACATTGCTGTGTAGACTTATCCTAAGAGAACAGGAAGTTATGGCGAAAGGGGAAAATTTGGGAAGTTGTGGCAAGGTCTGCAGGGAGTGAGGAAAGCTCTCCAAGGAAGGAGGCCTAAGAAGGTTTGCCATTGGGAAGGAGCAAAGGAGGCAACTACCCTAGGGACCATTGCTTCAAAAAGGCCAGGGGCTCCTGGCTACCACCATCGCGACCACAGGTATGGCAGCAGCAGCTGGAGCCCCAGCTCTTTAAACTACTGCTGGAACTGCTGGAACTCGCCATGCCATGCTCCAGATGGCTGTGAGAGCTGGGAGGTGGGGGGGAGGCGTGTCAAAAGCACAGCATGCCCCCCCACACAAGGCCATGCAGAGCCTAGGGGCTCAGTGAAGCTGTCAGCTCTCCTGGGCCTAGAAGAGACTGTGTCTGCATGGAGGAGAGACTGTGAAGGCCAAGGCATGAAGGACAATAAGGAGGAGGAGAAATCTTGGGTTGTATGGACCTATGAATGGATTTCATTTTGGTGTTTTAAATTTCATTTATAATTTATTTTATATTAATAAACCCAGTCCCCAAGGAACAGAAAAATCCTGAATTAAAGTTTATTTGAACAGTTCAAAAGAGGAAATTGACGCAGGCTGCCTGCAGTGGGACTGGACTCGATGACCTCTCGAGGTCTCTTCTAGTTCTAGTGTTCTATGATTCTATGAGAGGGACCATAGGAGGCAAGTGGCCCAATTATACTGTGTAGGAAACCTTCATCACTCACCCATTGATATACACTATAAAGTTTCACATAACCAAATAATAGTGATAGGAGCTGGTCACAGGAATAAATAGGCAAACAAATAAAATCGGACTTACTTTCGTACTGCTGGCTTCTTGCAATGGACCAGTTTTCTATTTGTTTAAACTTTCTATTGTTTTCATAGTTTTGATCATCATTTTTTAAAGTGAAATTTTCCAGTTTCAGAATGTGACCTTTCTTGATTTGGAAAAAACCCTACCCACTACTTAAATCTGAAAAATTAAAATTAGTAAAAAGAAAAGCCAGCTCAACTCAAAAGAACTCCCAAACATGAAAACTAAAAACAACAAGAGTTTGGAAAAGAGAACTTTGAAAAATTCAAAATGACTCAATTTTGTTTTGAACTGCTTCCCCGGGGAAGCAGAAACAAATTGGAAATTAGGAGGACTGTTGGAACTGAAATTGTTAGCTGAGGGATATGTCTGCACTGGGACATGTCTGCACCAGATCCAGCTACAGGAGAGCCCTGCACTTATGACCTAATTGGTTCCTGCAGAACTGTCATAAGTCAAGCCGTCATAAATCATCGAACCCGTATTGTCCATAGGGGCAATGTTATGAATGGGGGTTCCATTTCTGGCCCACTTTGCCTCCTGGGAGTTGTAGTCTCCTGGAGCCAGTGGTGCGAATGTCACTCAGAGCCAGCCAGGGGCTGTGCTGGGCGGTAGGAGGCTCCCATAGCTCCCGGAGCAGGGTAGCCATTAATGCAGAGGGTCGCAGGTCGGGCGATTGTAAGTCGGGGGCCACCTGTATTGTAGTCACTAATGCAGATGCACAAACTCCAAGCTTAGTCAAGGAAAACTGGATGCTCACTCTTTGAAAATGAAGCCCATGTTTCAAAGTTGGGCACCCAAAAAAATGTCCAAAATCACAGTTCATGTTTATAAATCTTGGTTTTTATCTATTTTATTAATCTCAAAGTACAGAATTCAATATCCCAATAAGATGGCTGTTAGTCTCTTAAAATGTACAAAGACAACACATTCTTTGCAATAGTGGTGGGGAACCTGCACCCCCTGGCTTGTCTGGATCCAGTCCCCAAGGTTCAGGATTTCCTACCTCCCAGCATTGGGGAGCGTGTGCTGGTGCTCCACGCCCCTCCTCCCTACCACACACACACTATCCCACTATGCGGCTGGAGCACACAAAATCTATTTCCCTGGAGGTCAGTGGCTCCTAACCCAAAAAAGGTTCCCCATCCCTGCTTTACGATATGTCTATTCCTCCAACCAGTAGAGAACAGGCACATTGTGGACTATGTTGTTATTAAAGCAAAATCTTTTTGATACAAAAAGTGGTGATCCCACCAATCTTTCAGCTTTCCCTGTTGATGGTGTTTGTGCCCATAGAATGTATGCAGGACACAGTTCTGGGGATGCATCTAGACTGCAGGCTTCTTTTGGAAGAAGCTTTTCTGGAAGAGATCTTCTGAAAAACTTCTTCCAAAAGAGAGCATCCGCACTGCCAAAGCACATCGAAAAATCAATCTACTTTTTCGAAAGATAGAATCCACACTGAATGGACACTATCTCGCATTTAAGCTGTGATTACTATGGACAGAGTGACAACCAAGGCATCTGGTTTTTTTCCCTCTTTCCTCTTCTTTCGAAAGAACTCCCTCTTTCTTCTCCACACACACCTTTTTCCAAAAGAGCTCTTTCGGAAAAAGGCTTCTTCCTCGTAGAAAGAGGTATACCAATGTTGGAAAACCTCTCTGCTCTTTTGATTTTTTTTTTCTCAAAAGAACGTGTTTGCAGTGTGGACATAATGACGTTTTTCAGAAAAACAGCCTTTTTTCAAAAAAACCTCTGTGGGTACATCTAGACTACATAGCTCTGTCGACGGAGCCATGTAGATTAGTTTATTCGACAAAGGGAAATGAAGCGGCGATTTAAATAATGGAATAAATTTAATAAATAATAAATAATTTAATTTATTTAATAATTTAATAAAAGATTTAATAAATAATTTAAATAACTTATGCCTCGTGAAACAAGGCTTACAGGATCTGCTGACAAAGGGCTCTCGGGTCAGCAGATCCCCGCCTAGACTGCTATGCTGTGCTGACAAACAGCTGATTGGCACAGTGTGGCAGCCATTTTGATTTAAATGAAGCGGTGATTATTTAAATTGCCACTTCATTTCCCTTTGTCATCCTGCCTCATCTCCATGGCTTCGTCGAGGGAGCCATGTAGTCTAGACACACCCTGTAGTGTAGACATAGCCTGGGGGAAACCTGCAAAAGGAAGAGAAGCAAATGCATAGAAAAAGGCATTTTCTGGTGAGGTAACTTATCTCCAATATTTTTGGATCCATTTCCTTATTTCACCTTTCTCTTCCAGAAACAGTCATAGAATTTAAGGCCAGAAGGTACCACTAGATCAATGATTCCCAAACTTGGTACTGGGTCCTGAGGATAAGGATCTTGTGCAAAAAGGGTTTTTTGCAAAAAACAGACATGACCACACTACTTGTTTTTGTGCAAAAACCTCTGATGCAAAAAGTATCAGAAGAGATTATGAAAATGAAGTGCAAGAAAATGCTAATGAGCACTTCATTTGCATTGTCTCTTCTGCAAAAAAAATGTAGTATAGATATAGCCTAAAAGGATATCATTATTGAGTCATGGGCATAAATGATTTTCCTCAACTGGGTCACAAGAAAAAAAAGTTTGAAAACCATTGCACTAGATCATCTCAACTGACCATCTGAATAACACATATCCCAACCCCCACTTAGCATCCACAGATTAACCCAATAACCAAAATGAAATATTACAGCTTCAGTAGTTTTCTGCATTTGCCAATTCTATACTTCTTAGTCTTATTAGCTCTCTAACATTGTAGATTTAGTTATTTTGCACATTTTAACACTGAAGAAAATATCCTTGACATGGTATTAGTGTGCCAGCTCAACAGTATTCATTCTTTGTAGACGGGACTGTTACAATGAAATTGTCTCCGCTTGTGATCTCACATTAGAAAGTGTTCTGAAGCTCTAACAATTCATGACATTATGATATACTCCTCTTACACTGTTAAAGCAGACATGGAGAGCAGGGTTTTCTGTAGAGCATAAGTAAAGATTTATAGACATAGCAAAAGAACACTTCCCTAGCTCCCTTCTTTAAATAATTATGGCTTTCCATGAATCTCTTTCTAAATCAAGTGCAGAATGACAAAGATCTGGGCCAAAAAAATAAAAGCTACTAATATGATTCATAGTAAGATGCAGCAGATTTTTTTTTCCAGCAGCACAATACCAAATCCTATGATGAAAATACTCTGTGTATAATTCACTATGGAAGACATCTTGTACCTTTGTATGTAAAGTATATTAATATTGGGCCTGACATTATGCTTCAAACCCCTTCTTCTTCTATCTAAAGCCTTCAGTTCCTATAACACAACTGTCTGACCTCTATCAACTACCCAAAGGGTGCACAGGGATAAAATGATGGATAGGCAGAAAAAAAGAGAATTATATTATGCATTGTATACAACCTAATATACAAAGTTATTAAGAAGCACCCTTTTGGGGGGAAAAAATGCCACTTAAATGAAGATAGCCCTCAATTTCAGAGAGACATTTGATTATTAGCTCACTCCAGAGGAGAAAGCTATTGTGTCTGACCTGTCAGCAGCTGTGGTACTACACAAGGCACACTCCATATTTTGGAGTAACCCACACTTTTAGACTTCATTTTATAATATATATTTGTTGTAATTGCACATGGCTTTCAAGGGTCCCATATTGTATTATCTATTTTACATATCGGAAACATGGCAGAGATTCTATAGCGGCTTTTCATTCTAAGCCCTGTTTTAATCCCCTCTCCTCCAACTTCCTCAAATTATTCCTTTCTGCCTGAAATCTGGCAAGTAGGGACTCTGGTCTATAATTAGGGCATACTAACAGACAAAAATATCCTATAGAGAAGACTTTTTGGGGAAAACCCTTCTAACATTATTTTTACAAATTGACATTTCAAAAGAGTTAATCTAAATTTTTGAGGTGTAAAATACAGTTGTTTATTTATAACTCATGCTCTTTCCCAAGTATGATACTCTTGGGACATCTGGAGGCCCCTTGGGCTTTGCAGTCCTGGAGAAGACTTGGAATCTTAAGTGACCTGCTACCCTTTCAGAAATTGCTATGTGGCTACTTACAACCCAGCCACCATTTACTCATGTCTAGTAGTAATGCTGCCTGCAGATGCTGATGAGTAAGAGAGTGTTTCTTCTGAAGTCTCAGTCAAGGAGATGAGAATTTTCCTGTTGAGAAACCAGCTAGAACATGCTAAACAGTTTGAAGTTTGAAATGGAATTGTGAGTCAAAAAGGAGGGGAAGTAGAACCCATTTTTCCTTGTGCCACAAGGAAATGGAGGGGGAATATTGATTCATACTCACAGCACCATGTGCACAAAATCAAAGGGAGGGGGGAAGAGATGAATTCATGCATAGAAAAACAACAGAACACAATTGGTCATCACCTAGAACATAAGAACAGCCAAACTGGGTCAGACTAAAGTTCCATCTAGCCTAGTATCTTGTCTGCTGACAGTGGCCAACACCAAATGCCCCAGAGGAAGGGATCACAACAAGTAATCCTCATGTCACCCACTTTCAGAGAAACAGAGGCTAGAGACACCATTCCTACCCATCCTGGCTCTATCTAGCTCTTTTCTAAACCCTAATAAAGTTCTAGCAAGGAGTTCCACAGGTTGACTGTATGCTGAATGAAGAAAAACTTCCTTTTGTTTGTTTTAAACCTGCTGCCTACTCATTTCATTTGGTGACCCCTAGTTCTTATATTATGGGAATAAGTAAATAACTTTCCTTATTCATTTTTCCATACCTGTCATGATTTTATAGACCGCTATCATATCCCACCTTAGTCTCCTCTTTTCTAAGCTGAAAAGTCCAAGTCTTTTTAATCACTCTTCATATGGGACCCGTTCCAAACCCCTAATCATTTTTGTTGCCCTTTTCTGAACCTTTTCCAATGCCAATATAGCTTTATGGAGATCAGGCAACCACTTCTATATGCAGTATTCAATATGTGGGTGTACCATGGTTTTATTTAGAGGCAATAATATATTCTCTGTCTTATTCTCTATTGTTTTTAATTACTCCTAACATTCTATCTGCTTTTTTCACTGACACTGCACACTGAGTGGACATTTTCAGAGAATTATCCACAATGACACAAAAATCTTTCTCTTGAGTAGTTGTAGCCAAATTAGTCTCCATCATATTGTATATATCAGTGGTTCCCAAACTTTTTGGCATCATGCCCCCTTTTTGATTTTTGGAAAACCCTCATGCCCCCACTCTCACCCCCACCCCCAAAATAGCAGCAAAACTATAGCAGCAAAACTTGTGGAGCAAACAAAACAAAACAAAACAAAAAAAGGAACTGACTGGGGCAGCAAAACTTGTTGGGGGGCCTGGGTCACCTCATACCCCCCCCCCCCCCCAGTTTGGAAACCAATGGTATATACAGTTGGATTATTTTTTCCAATGTGCATTACTTTACATTTATCAACATTCAATTTCATGAGCCATTTTGTTGTCCAATCAGCGTATGTCTACACTACAGCACTAATTCGAACTAACTTAGTTCGAATTACTTAATTCGAACGAAGCTCATTCGAAGTAGCGCATCTAGACTTAAAACCTAGTTCGAACTAGCGTTTTGCTAATTTGATCTAGTGCTTCCACACCGATTGGACACTGGGGCACACTTAAGGGCAGCTGAAACCGGTTCCGGCAGGGCATCAGGTCAGTAGTTGCTTTCTGTGGCTGCTCTCTGAGGCTATCTGAGGCTCGTTCTTAAAGGGACCCCCCGGACAGCCGGTTCTCAGCTTTTCCGCTTGCTTGCCTACCTCGCAGAGGGACAGCAAAGTGTTTTTCTCTGCACCTGTCTGTGTCAGTGGTTCCTTTTAGGGCCACCGCCACAGTTGGCAACATGTAGCCAGAGCTCGCCCTGGGCTTTCTGGTGCAGTTTTTGGCACCACCTGGTGCACGTCAGCCCCCTACCTCTCCGCCTGGCCTCCCTGGGGGCTGTGGAGGAGCTGCAGCAGTGCCCGGATGCCAGCATACCCCGCCGCATCTGGCGTCTGGACACCAGCAGCAACTGGTGGGACCACATCATCCTGGAGCACTGGGGAGACAGACAGTGGACCCAGAACTTCAGGATGAAGAGGGACACCTTCCTGGAGCTCTGTGAGTGGCTCGCTCCTGCTCTGCAGCGATGGGACATGCGCATGAGGCCCGCCATCCCCTTCCAGAAGCATGTGGCCATCATCCTGTGGAAGCTCTCCACGCCGGACAGCTACCGATCCATCGGGAACCAATTTGGCGTGGTGAGATCCACCATCGGAGCAGTGCTCATTCAGGTATGGAACCCACCGCCCACTGGGCTGGGGCCGAGGGGGGCTGCAAGGAGGGGATGGGCCACCCCAGGGAAAATGGAGGGGGAGGGGGTGAAAGTGCCCCGCACCGGAGAGCTTGGTCTGTCCCGGCCGTACTACACGCCGGCTGGGGGGGGGTTGCTTCCGGGAGTGGGGCATGGGGCAGTGCCAGGGCACGAACACTCCCAGCCACTCGGGCGCCCCAGTGATTCGCATTTTGGTGTGTCTCTCTGCAGGTGGTCAAGGCCATCACCCTGCTCCTGCTCCGCAGGCTGGTATGCCTCACCGACCCAGACGCCGTCATCCGGGGGTTCGGCACCCTCAGCTTCCCCAACTGCAGGGGGGCCATCAATGGGATGCACATCCCCATCCGTGCCCTGGAACACCAGGCCTCCCAGTATATCAACCGCAAGGGGTACTTCTCCATGCTCCTGCAGGCCGTGTGTGTCCACTGGGGCCAGTTCACGGACATTAATGTGGGCTAGTCCGGCAAGGAACACGACGCACAGGTGTACCGGAACTCCGCCGTGTGTCAGAGGCTGCAGGCCGGGACTTTCTTCCCCGACCGCCACATCAGGGTCGGGGACGTGGACATACCCATGTGCCTGGTGGGGGATGCGGCCTACCACCTACATCCCTGGCTGATGAAGCCGTACACGGGGCACCTCAACCCCTCCCACCAGGCCTTTAATGCCAGGCTGACCAGGACCCTCATCGTGATTGAGGGGGCCTTCGGATGCCTGAAAGCCAGATTTAGGTGCCTCCTCACTCGCCTCCACCTCGCCAAGCACAATATCCCTCCCTTGGTGGCAGCAAGTTGTGTGCTGCACAATTTGTGTGAGCGGAAGGGGGAGGCTTTCCTGCCAGCCTGGATGGCTGAGGCTGAGCGCATGGTTGGCCACTACACTCAGCCCTGCACCGCCGCCACCGGGAAGCCCAGCGGGGGGCCATCCGGATCCGGGAAGCCCTACGGGAGAGCTTCCAGGTGGAGGAGGAGGACTGAACTCTCCCTGCATGCCCCACTGGGGCCTTCTTCCACCCTCCCTCCCTTCCCCTTCCTAACCCCCGTTTCTAATGTCAAATAAAGACACCTGTTTTAACAACAAAAATTTCTTTTTATTTTACATAACTGGGGTGGGAGGAGGGAGGAGTGAGGATGGGAGAGGGGAAGGGAAACCTGGGAGGAGGGAGCTAGAAAGGAGAGGAAGGGGAGGAAGGGAAGGGAAAGCTCAGGCTTGGGGGTCCTGCTGCTCCATGGTGGGCAAGGCCCAGGCGCACGGTCCCTGGGCTCCCTCTTCCCCCACCCTCCCGTACACATAAGGGGAGCATAATGGTACTCACATGTGGAGCCCTCCCCGGCCTCGGACGACACAGGCAATGTGCTCTGTGGGGTGCCTCGGGGGTCCTGGGTCCTGGGCAGGCTCCCGGCAGGCTCCTGGCTCTCGGCATCCTCCTCCTCCTCCTCAGTGTCAGGGACGGGTCCCTCTGCCCCGAGGTCAATCACTACCCGGGGACATGGATGGCGTGAGCCCCCAGGATGCGGTCCAGAGCCTCAAAGTGGGGTCAGTCCTCCGGGTTGGCCCCTGGATGGCAGGCCCAGGAGTAGGACTGCTGCAGGTCCTTTATTTTGCAGCGGACCTGCTCCCGGGTCCGCATGTGGCCTCTGGCTGCCAGGCTGTCAGCCATGCGGCTGTAGACGGCCGCATTCCTGTGGCTAGTGTGGAGATCGTGGACATTGGAGACTTCCCCCCAAACCTCGATGAGGTCCACGATCTCTGCACTCGACCAGGCAGGCGCCCACTTCTTGTGACCCCAGGCAGGCTCCTGGGAGCCACCAGCCTGGTCCCGGGAAGAGGGGAAGGGCTGGGTGGTAGTGGGTGGCTGGCTCATCCTGTGCCAGGTGCAGGGTCTGCTGGCTGGGTGCTGGTAGGCTTGCAACTGGCCTGGGCACCGTAGCCAGACCGTGGCCCTTTAAGGGCTCTGGGGCCGGGAAGGGGGCAGACAAGTTTCTCTGGCTTGGCCAGAGTGGCCACCAGGGCAAGCTGGGAAGGGCTAGTCTCCCACTAATTCGAATTAAGTGGCTATACAGCCCTTAATTCGAACTACTTAATTCGAACTATGCGTTAGTCCTCGTAGAATGAGGTTTACCTAGTTCGAATTAAGCACTCTGCTAGTTTGAATTAAGTTCAAACTAGCGGTTTGTATGTGTAGCACCTATTAAAGTTAATTCGAACTAACGGCTGTGTAGACATACCTTGACTTAGTTTGGTGAGATCTTTTTGAAGTTCGCAGTCTGCTTCCGTCTTAACTATTTTAAGCAGTTTGGTATCATCTGAAAATTTGACACCTCTGTGTTTACCTCTTTCTGTAAATCATTTATAAATAAGTTGAATAAGATGGGTCCCAGGACAGACCCTTGGAGAACCCCACTGGTTACCTCTTTCCACTCAGAAAACTTACCGTTTATTCCTATCCTTTGTTTCCTGTCTTTTTAGCAGTTATCAATGCATAAAAGGACCTTCCCTCTTATTCCAAGACAACCTACTTTACTTAAGAGCATTTGGTGAGGGACCTTGTCAAAGGCTTTCTGGAAATCTAACTATATTATATCCACTGGATCCCCCTTGTCCACATATTTGTTGAACCTCTCAAAGAACAGTAGCATATTAGTAAGGCATGATTTCCCCTTACAAAAACCATGCTGACTTTCTCCCAACAAATTATATTTATCCATGTGTCTGACAATTTAATTCTTTACTATAGTTTCAACTAATTTGTCCAGTCACACGCACCCTAGGAAAGGAGAAGAGGAGTTAAATCCTCTGATCAGCCTAGAGCGACAGCCGGGGAAGCAGTCAATCAAAGGAACTGCAGGGAACAGTCAAGAAGGACCCAGAAAGGCAATATAAAAAGCTGCAAAAACAGAGACAAGAAATTCCTTGCTGGACCAGAGGAGTTCGGAGAGTGCTCCTGGCTGACAAAAGGGACTGCAGCACCATGGACAGTTCAGTGCTGGCAGGGACTGGATGAGTGAGCAAAAGCTCCTGCTGGGCCTGAGCATAGAGGGTAAAACCATTGGCTCCAGGAAAAAAGCCCCCAGTGTAGGGCCCCAGAACAGGACTTTTTAAAGACTGAAGACATATCCAACCAGAAGGGATGCTCATGAGGTGCTTGCCATGCTGCTACACACCATGCAATGGTAATATATTTGGATCTTATTATACCTGGACTACATTCAAACCATTGACCAAACTATTGATGCCTAGATACCACCACAATGGAAGGTGATCTAGAAACTGAAAAGGAGAAAGAGAAATAGGATGAGTGATCTTTGCCTTATGAAAACACATTACATTAAAATGATCAAAACAAAAGGTCTCATGGCAGACAGCCAAGATTAAAGAATAAAATAAAACACCAATTACATAAATAGGAGGCAGTATACAAAAAAGTGAACATGGCTTCTGAAAAGCTAAGGAACAATGAAATGATGTGTTACCATCTTCCTAGTCCTCTTCTTTTGTTCAGTCTATGCATTTCAATTCCCTAAATAGATCTTTGTGTCACATGGATCTTCATGGACTGTAAAGACATTTAATATCTCAGTTCTTTGAATGGAGGTCTTCTTGCTCATTAAACTAACATGTTTTCAATCCTTACATGTCTGAGAAACGGACACACTGCTAATTCATTTTTTGTGTATAGGCAATCGATTAAAAGTGCAGTACTCAAAGGATGCTGAACTGCAACTTTAAAGTGGTTTGAGCAAAACACCAGTTCAAAGCATCACAACAAAGATTGTTCCCATAGTGCTAGCTTAGATGTAAGGCTATCCACTTCCTTATGGAAGAGCTGTGAAATTTCATGAATTGCAGCCCACAAGACTTCAACAGTCTCTTATTGCAAAAAGCTTTCTGTTTAACTTCTAGTCATTCTTTTCAAATGTTGGACCAAATTTCCTTTTGTTACACTTACTTTGGCAGGGTGGAGAAAGAGAGGAGGCAGGAAAACACAGGTTGGAAGTTTGAGTAAGCCAGTGATGATTTTGACAGCATTATCTGATTTGGGGAAAGTTTGTATGGGAATGATGTTGAAGAAAGCAATTCCCAGATTTGCAAAGTTTGACATGTGCAGAGCTTCTGCACAGGGGTTTTTATGAAAACAGAAGGCAAGGTATGCCCCACTGACTCAATACCCTTATATTCTCCGTCTTCCAATATTTGCAGCTAAACTGCTAGTTTCTTGGGCCTTTTTTATACCCTGTGACAAATAAATAAATGGAGAGAAGACTCTGGACCATGGTTTTGATTGTAAACACTATAAAACCCATCTAGTTGAAGCATGGATTATTACACCACAAGACAATGTTTTGGTTCTCACAAGTAGTTTCAGGAGTTTGGGGAAATATAACCTTATAATATTAAATTTCAATTAACTATCCTCTTAACACTGACTTGTCATATAGTTCTATCGCTTGTCACTATATAAATATATTTAAATTCATGGAGGTTAAGTCCATAAATGGCTATTAGCCAGTATGGGTAAGGAATGGTGTCCCCAGCCTCTGTCTGTCAGGGTATGTCTACACTACAGCACTAATTCAAACTAACTTAATTCAAATTAGTTAATTAGAACTAAGCTAATTCGAACTAGGGCATCTAGACCTAAAAACTAGTTCGATTTAGCATTTTGCTAATTCTAACTAGCATGTCCACATTGAGTGGACCCTGAACCGAGGTTAAGGATGGCCAAAAGCAGTGTCGGCAGGGCATCAGATTAGGACTTAGAGCATGAAGCTGCTGCCTCAGGCTAGCCGAGGGCTGTGTTTAAAGGGACCCAACCCCCACCCCGGACAGACAATTCTCAGGGGTTCCTCGCTCGCTTGTCTAACTCGATGAGGGACAGCAAAGCAGTCCTGGCTTGGAGTGCCCTGAATGCCCACACTCGGCACATCACAGCACTCAACCATCAGCCCGGCTGCACTTGCCGCAGGCTGCCATCTGAGGGGGGTCAATAGAGGGGCTGAAGGAGAGCTTCCACCCTGAGGAGCCCGCAGAGCCACCCCAGTCCTCCCCATCGGGGGCTCGTACCCCATTCCTCCCTCACCTCCTTCCACTTACCCCTCCCTAGCCACCCTTCCTGATGTACAAAATAAAGGACACGTGTTCAAAAATAGAAACTCTCTTTATTTAACAAAACTCGGGGAGACTGGGAAAAGGAGGTGGGAGAGGGGAAGAGAGACGGTGGGAGAGGGGAGGGAAACTACAATGATCAAGGGTTTGGAACAGGTCCCATATGAAGAGAGGCTAAAGAGACTGGGACTTCTCAGCTTAGAAAAGAGGAGACTGAGGGGGGATATGATAGAGGTCTATCAAAGCACGAGTTGTGTGGAGAGGGTGCATAAAGAAAAGTTCTTCATTAGTTCCCATAATAGAAGGACTAGAGGACACCAAATGAAATGAATGGGTAGCAGGCTTCAAACTAATAACAGAAAGTTCTTCACAAAGCAAATAGTCAACCTGTGGAACTCCTTGCTGCAGGAGGCTGTGAAGGCTAGAACTAGAACAGAGTTTAAAGAGAAGTTAGATAAATTCATGGAGGCTGGGTTCATGGAGTGGTATTAGCCAGGAGATAGAAATGGTGTCCCTGGCCTCTGTTTGTGGAAGGCTGGAGATGGATGGCACGAGATAAATGGCTTGGTTATTGTCTTCAGTCCATCCCCTCTGGGGTAGCTGATGTTGGCCACTGTCGGCAGACAGGCTACTGGGCTAGATGGACCTTTGGTCTGACCCAGGACGGCCATTCTAAGCTCAGGGCTCAGGGTCGGGGGTCTCACTGGACCACCTTGATTTTCATGCAAACCTGCTCCTGGGTGGCCAGGCTGGCAGCTATCCTGCCCTAGATGGCCACTTTCCTGTGCCTAGTGCAGAGGTCGTGGATGAGATCTACGATCTCGGCACTAGACCAGGCGGGCGCCTGCCTCTTGTGGCCCCGGGCAGGCTCCTGGGAGCTGCCAGCCTGGTCCCGGGAAGAGGCGGAGGGCTGGGTGGCAGCGGCTGGTTGGTTCATGCCGTGCCAGGTACAGGGTCTGCTGGCTGGGTGCTGGCAGGCTTGCACCTGGCACGGGCACCGTCGCCAGCCCGTGCCCCTTTAAGGGCTCCGGGGCCGGGAGGGGGGCAGAAGAGTTTCCCTGGTGGTGCCCAGAGTGGCCACCAGGGAAAGCTTTGGAGGGCTAGCCTCCCACTAATTCAAATTAAGTGGCTACACAGCCCTTAATTTGAACTACTTAATTCGAACTAAGCATTAGTCCTCGTAGAATGAGGTTTACCTAGTTCGAATTAAGTTCGAACTAGCGGTTTGTATGTGTAGCGCCTATCAAAGTTAATTCGAACTAACGTCTGTGTAGTGTAGACATACCTTCAGAGGGTGAAGATGGATGGAAGGAGAGAGATCGCTTGATCATTACCTGTTCGATTCACTCCGTCTGGAGTACCTGGCATAGGCCACTGTCAGCAGAGAAGGTACTGGGTTGGATGGACCTTTGGTCTGACCCAGTATGGCCATTCTTATGTTCTTACATTCTTACTAAAATTTCTTGGGAAATTTATTTCTGTCCTACAGGAAATTTAGACATTTCAAAATTTCTTTTCATCCTAAATCAGAACAAATGTCAAAATAATTAGTGGAATAGTAATTCTGAAATATTTCAATTCAGAAATATCAAAGCAATCATCAAAATATTGTAACTCAATAACGTTGAAACATAATGTTAAATTGCTAAATTCAAAACTAATTAGCATATACATATAATTTAATATTAAAATAATATTATATGAAATATAAGGAGAAAACCAAAATAATTTCAAAACTCTTAATTCAAAGTTCATTTCAATTTTATGGAAGCAGTATTTTCTGATAGTAAACTCTTCAGTCAAAAAGTTTTTGACCAGCTCTTCTGGTTTCTACAGAAAGATGCATAAACAAAAGTGATGGAATGTTGAAGCTCTGTAGGATTCATATTGTTTCAGCAGAATATGGTATTAGGAAAATAAACTCCAGATATAAGTTTTAATTGTTATTTCCTCATATTTTGCTATAATTTACCACATATAATTTTTGTACCTTGTGATAAATAGTACTTGTGAAATGGGTGGTGACAATCTGAAAGGATCTGAAATATTACACTAAAAAATCAGGTTGGGCCAAAAAAATCAAAGATAAAACCAAACACAAATAAATACTCAATGGGGCTCTCTGCAGGTGTTTGGGACTTTTTCCCACAAGTGTAACCTGCAGCATAAAAGCTTTAAGCTTGATGGATCTTCAAAAGAGCCACTAACTAGTGCAAAACTAAGCACATGCGTATGTCGTTGCAAGACCAACACCATAGACGAAGTTCTGTGAGACAAGGCATATTGGTACACTTGTTTCTGTGAAGTGTCAAGTACTCGTTAAAATAATAAGAGAGGACTGAAATAGCTTTGAGCAAATCAAATACATAATTCTTGTAGAAATCGCTTCTTAGCTACCAAAAAATGAACTTTGAATTTCAACTGTTAGATATGTAAAAAAATAAAATAAAATAAAATAAAATATGAAGAAATATTGTTGTGCATGAATTCATAATCTGCAACTATGTTTCACATAAACTTGAGTTGTATTTAATTTTGTTCCATAGTACATCTTAATGTACGTTTATTTTCTCAGATGGCTTCATTGCATTGCTAATTTTAATTTTTACTTAATTACTACTGTAATAATTATAACACACTTAATCCAATACATATATAGTAAGAATGCTTTACCAAAGGAAATCTTTTACACACTTTTGATCCAGTTCTATTTAGACCTATTGATGTATGACAGATACCAACTACCCCCAAATGCATGTCCAGTGCTAATAATTATATATTTTTGGCCATCTACTATATATTTGAAAGAGTTTGCCTGTCTGAGAATGTGTCAGTCTGTCTGTCTATCTGTCTGTTTGTTCAAGAACTCCTCCTAAACAATAAGGGTATGTCTACACTACCCCGCTAGTTCGAACTAGGAGGGTAATGTAGGCATACCGCACTTGCAAATGAAGCCCGGGATTTGAATTTCCCAGGCTTCATTTGCATAAGCGGGGCGCCGCCATTTTTAAAACCCCGCTCGCTCGAACCCCGTGCAGCGTGGCACACGGGGCACAAACTAGGTAGTTCGAACTAGGCTTCCTAGTTCGAACTACCGTTACTCCTCGTGGAATGAGGAGTAACGGTAGTTCGAACTAGGAAGCCTAGTTCGAACTACCTAGTTCGTGCCCCGTGTAGCCGCGCTGCACGGAGTTCGAACCAGCGGGGTTTTAAAAATGGCGGCGCCCCGCTTATGCAAATGAAGCCCGGGAAATTCAAATCCCGGGCTTCATTTGCAAGTGCGGTATGCCTACATTACCCCGCTAGTTCGAACTAGCGGGGTAGTGTAGACATACCCTAAGAGCTAGGGTGACCAAGTTTGGCATGTAGCTTCCACTGATCATAACTTAAAGCAAAGTCAGAGTTTGATAGTGCCAAAAGAAGGGGATGTGACTGGAATGGGATTGCTTCCCATAAAAATATACAGAAAAGAGACAGAATCAACAGGAAGATGAAAAGGGCTGGCTGGGGGTACCCCCTTCCTACTTCTGGGACTGCCCCAGCCCTGAGATTCTTACAACCTTAGGCACACTTTAGAGAAGTTAGGAGGCTGAAGCTCTCCTCCCTCAATTCATATGGGAACATTGCTGGCTCTTACCCTTCATCACAGAGCGAGCGGAAAGTGCAAACTGTGCTGCGTTCCTTGCTCTGGCTGGGCAGCGCAGTGGGCAGATAAACCCGGACTTGCTTCATCTGTGCCTACTGGAGCTGCAGCAGTCAGAGGTGCTTCTGACCTGGCCCCAAGCTGCTGTGTTGAGAGAGGGCAGGGCTCTTTTGCTGGGGCAGTCTGAATACTGAGTGCCTCATCCCATGCCTCACCCCAGAACAATGATTTAAATGAAGCGTGCACATTTTCATTTTATTTTCAAAAAAATCAAAAATTGAGTTAAGGACCTGAGCAACACTGAATAAATCTAGTAACTTATTAATCTGAAGCTATATATAAAGATTTTTCTATTGAATGGACAATATTAAAAAAAAATTGTCACTTTTAACAAAGTGACATTGTACTAAAACTGTGATCAATGTTTCATTGTAGGCATCCATAAAGAAAACATAAAGCACTCTGTGTCAAATTCATCCCTGGATTACTCCTTTGATTTCAGTAGAGTTGCATCAGCTATGACTTTTGTCCATTGTGAAAAATGAATTCTCTACACATTTATAATAGCAGCAATAAGGCTGACCGTAGGGGAAAAGGAGAGACAATGTCTCCACTGTTGTCCATTACCTTTTTTCAGCAAAAGTTAATTTTAGATTTTTTTGCAGAGAACCCATCAGCTTCAAGATTTAGCCCTAAAAAGAGTACTTGAGTTTCCCCATTGATATTTTACTCATTCAGATGCAAGTTTATGGTAGTCTTCTAGCACATTGTCTACTATGTGCCATATTAAATTCACAACACATGACTCCACTGGCTTTTGTGTAATTAAAATTGCTACTCTTGACACACAGAACCCATTCAAATTTTAATGGTAAGTGTTGTGTGGATGGAAAGGACTTATTTGTCACCATTCATTATGTCAAATCACACATAATAAATTAACAGGGATGAAGTATTCTCCGAATTTCCACTATACTGTCCAAAACTCCCACATGTTAGCTATAGCTATAGCTAACATGGTGAGAAACAGTTGCTCTTCAGGGAAATGCTCTGCATAATGTGGGACTGCTTAAAAGCACTTTGCAATCTGGTGCCCAAGTGGCAGTGATCTGTCTCATCTTCATGTCAACTTTGTTTGGGATGGGACTAATATATTATTTTGTTTGTAATTAATCAGCAAAATTTGTGTCTGTTAAAATGCATATTTGACATTGACCTGGAAATATTGTTCTCTGGGAAAAACATAAGTATGTAAAACTATACAAGAGATTTTGGACTAATCAAAAAATAAAGTTGGTGCTATGTCAATGTATAATTATTTTGTCCAAAAGCAAGAGTGCAACATACACAAAAAATAAACCATTCCAAAATTTGGCACAGTGTTTTTGTTTTCTCGCAAGTTCATTCTCACAATAGACATTCCTTTTAATTAGGTTGATGTTTTGTGTATTTAATATAGGAGATGAAAAAATTATTCTGTCAAAGAAAATAAATCGTATTTTAAGGCAGTGCTGAGGGTATGTGAGTGATCATTCAAAAGTTATGAAGAAGATTAAATTAATCTTAACTTTGCCAGCATGTGAATATCCATTATGGTAGTCTTCAAAAGCATGACTACTAGTTTTCAAATAAAATTTTGTACCACACATTCCATAGAAGCCATCTAATAACAAAATGCATAATACATCAGTGAAAGTATGTCATGTAAATCTTGCCTGATTCACTTGCCAATGCATTCCACAAGACTTTGGAGAAAAAATTCAGGGATAATTGTGGTTTGTATGAGAGCTTTAGGGAGGCAACAATCTATTTCTGTGCAAGATTACAGCTACATATAGCTGTTTCTGTGCTAGAATTCTTTTAAAAAGTCAAGATGTTTATTAAATAACTGCAGCTGTGATAGCATTCTCATTATAATAAAACCTATGGAAAACATTGGCTACCACTCTCTCCCTATGGGAAATTATTCTAAGGCTTTTTCTCATACAGAAATTGAATATAATCTTCAAAATGTTCTATAAGGTTCTAAACTGGAGAGTTCATGTAGTTATTGGTGAGTATTAATTACTAATTTAGGGTTCTGCTTTGTCCTGAATACTAAAGGACTGAACCCAAACATTGGTAAGATGTTTACATATGTCAAGGGAAAGACTCTGGGTACGTCTACACTACAGCGCTAGTTCGAACTAACTTAGTTCGAATTAGTTAATTCGAACTAAGCTAGTTCGAACTAACGCATCTAGAACTAAAAACTAGTTCGAACTAGCGTTTTGCTAGTTCGAACTAGTAAGTCCACATTGAGTGGACTCTGAACAGGGCTTAATGATGGCCGGAAGCAGTGCCGGCAGGGCATAAAAGGAGGACTTAGAGCATGGAGATGCTGTCTCAGGCTAGCCGAGGGCTGCGCTTAAAGGGTCCCGACCCCCACCCCGGACACACAGTTCTAAGGGGTGCCCCGCTTGCAAAGAAGTTCTGGCTTGGAGTGCCCTGAGTGCCCACACTGGGCACATCACACCACTCGGCCATCAGCCCGGCTGCACTTGCCGCAGGCTGCCATCTGGGGAGAGGGAGTAATTGGGGGGCTGCAGGAGAGCTTCCACCCCCAGAAGCCCGCAGAGCCAGCCCAGTCCTCCCCATCGGGGGCTCGTACCCCATTCCTCCCTCACCTCCTTCCACTTGCCCTTCCCTAGCCCCCCTTCTTATTGATGTACAAAATAAAGATAACGTTTCTTCCAACATTGACTCTGTCTTTATTGAACAAAACTGGGGGAGACTGGGAAAAGGAGGTGGGAGAGGGGAAGAGAAAGGCTGGGAGAGGGGAGGGCAACTAACATGATCAGGGGTTGGGAACAGGTCCCAGATGAAGAGAGGCTACAGAGACTGGGACTGTTCAGCTTAGAAAAGAGGAGACGGAGGGGGGACAGGATAGAGGTCTCTAAAAGCAGGGGTTGGGTGGAGAGGGTGCATTCAGAAAAGTTCTTCCTGAGTTCCCATAAAGAAGGACTAGAGGACACCAAAGGAAAGGAATGGGTAGCAGGCTTCAAACTAGTAAGAGAAAGTTGTTGTTCTTGACAAAGCAAATAGTTAACCTGTGGAACTCCTTGCTGCAGGAGGCTGTGAAGGCTAGAACTAGAACAGAGTTGAAAGGGAAGTGAGATAAAGTGATGGAGGTTGGGTCCATGGAGTCCTATTAGCCAGAGGGTAGGAGTGGTATCCCTGCCCAAAGTTTGTGGAAGGCTGGAGAGGGATGGCACGAGACAAATGGCTTGGTCATTGTCTTCGGTCCATCCCCTCCAGGGTCCCTAGGGTTGGCCGCTGTTGGCAGACAGGCTACTGGGCTAGATGGACCTTTGGTCTGACCCAGTACGGCCATTGTAAGCTCAGGGCTCAGTGTCGGGGGTCTCAGTGGACCCCCTTGATTTTCATGCACACCTGGTCCTGGGTGGCCAGGCTGGCAGCTCTCCTGCCCTAGACGGCCACTTTCCTGTGCCTAGTGCGGAGATCGTGGACGAGGTCCACGATGTCCGCACTAGCCCAGGAAGGTGCCCGCCTCTTGCGGTCCAGGGCAAGCTCCTGGGAGCCGCCAGCCTGGTCCCGGCAAGAGGGGGTGGGCTGGGGGGCATCGGGTGGGTGGCTCTGTGCCGTGCCAGGTGCAGGGTCTGCTAGCTGGGTGCTGGCAGGCTTGCACCTGGCACGGGCACCGTAGCCAGCCCGTGCCCCTTTAAGGGGTCCGGGGCCGGGAGGGGGGCATAGAGTTTCCCTGGTGTTGGCCAGAGTGGCCACCAGGGAAACCTGGGGAGGGCTAGCCTCCCACTAGTTCGAACTAAAGGGCTACACAGCCCTTAGTTCGAACTAGCTAGTTCGAACTAGGCGTTAGTCCTCGTAAAATGAGGTTTACCTAGTTCGAACTAAGCGCTCCGTTAGTTCGAATTAAGTTCGAACTAACGGAGCGCTAGTGTAGCGCATAGGAAAGTTAGTTCGAACTAACGTCCGTTAGTTCGAACTAACTTTCTAGTGTAGACATACCCTGAATGACTAGCCTATAGTGACTAAAATGGGTGAGGGGTGAATCTTTTAAGCTTCAACATCACAGAAGATCACTTTGCGGCATATGTTGGGTCACATTTTATATTAAGGGTACCATGACTACAGTGTAGTTACAGTGTAATTAAACTGTAATTATAGCTTTATTTTTTCTACCATGACAACTTTCATGTAACCAGAAAGTTCACTCCATGGCTGAGAATAATTCTAGTTTAAACAGAATGCCATTAATATATATATGAGTTCCAAAAGTATATATGACAAGAAGAATATTATAGCAGCAAAAACTAAATCACATGTGTAATTAACCTTTCTGATATATGAATTAGTGGTAATTATGTAGTAATAGAAAAAACACATTGAGACTACATTGAAATGAATATAGTGTGATGATGTTTTTAGAATAACAGTCTGAGGTTTGAGGAAAAAAAGTCACAGATATTATTAAGAGTTAAGTTCAAACTACAAAATCAGGAGAGAGACATTCTTCCCTATAATAGAAAAAAAATCAGAAAAATTTTGTCCACACAAAGCAAACTGTCAGGGTATAAGGCTGCTGACAGAAAACTTTTCATGTTCATATACACTGTATGATCTAATTATTAGCAAAACCATTCTTATATTTGTTAGAGCTTATGAAAAAATAATGTGTTACATAAATATTTTAGACACTTGCTTGAATAAAGTTTTCTGGTTTCTATATGGTCTCTACAATTTTTATCCACACAATTTTCTGAGATGTTGACATAGTATTACATGGTGAAACTCTCTACTCCAGCAACATCCGTAGTCTGGCATGATTGTAGAGTGTGGCCAAGCTTCCCATTGTCAAATAAAATGTGTTTACAGCCACCTTTCCTGGTTCTCATTGTCCTGTGCTGTTATTTAGCTCTAATTTACCCTTATATGTCTTCCAAGAGCCCTGTAAGAATGGAAGTGTTGTTAATGCTGCAAGACAATATTGACCTCCTGTGGTTCAGAAAATTCTCTGATTCGGCATCAGTAAGGTCCTGAGTGTACTGGAAGAAAGGTTCAACCTGTATACTATGTATTAATTCTAGAGAATGTATATTATAAGTGAATTATATTTAGATGTTCATGTCTCATCCATAGTGTCACTTGAAAGAAATTCAGTTTCCTACATGTTCAAGATAATAGGATACTATCACTATTATTTTAAAGACTAGGGGGTTAAATGCCATATTTGAGTTACAACAGCTAAGTATCAAAGATATAAAATGTGTCTCCGTGTTATTAGATGAAAGTATTTGTAGAAAATAGAAATGTTTCTTATTTTGTGCAAATGTTATTAATGTTAACTAAGGACATCTGTTCTTCTCCTGATTCAAAGTATAATCAAAAGCCAACTTACACTATTAACTCAGGTTGTATTCATGAACTTGGGTTAAAATAGCAGTAAAAGGCAGGATAACTCAGCTTTTAACTTAGGTTTGGATGCTTGAGTTCAACTCTAGGCTCTCCTATGGATTTTCACTCTTGTAGTTAAAAGGTGAGCTGCCGTGTCTTCAAAGCTATTTGTGCTTATATTAGCTAACTCTGAGTTAAGAACACATGTTTTTTCACAGTGCTGATATAACTTCAGTCCAGTGTTATCTCTGATGTGGCCACATACATAGAATCATAGAGCTGGAAGAGACCTTAGAAGGCCATTAAGTCCAGCTCCCTGCCCAAGGCAGGACCAATCCCAATTATACATAATGGTGCATAGGTTTGAGAATATTAGGAGATTGTGGGTGCTTTGACTTGTTTGGCTTCATTATAGAACAGGTCTGCTAAAATACGCCTACTTTTTATTAGGTGGGAAAAAATAGCAGCCCTCTTTTGTACCCTTAGATCACTGGTTCTCAACCTTGCCACCTGAGCAGCACACCATTGTGGCCCATGTGCCTTCCTGAGGGCAATACAATTAGGGTATAAATATGTTGCATGGATGAGGCCCACACAATACATAGACAGTTCTGCATATACAGTCCATAATGGTAAATAAGGTTGAGACCCATTGCAAGATGTATCACTCAGCTTGCATGTATAGAAATTCCATGTTTGCTTTACAAAGCCTGGGGGGAAGGAAATTGGTCTGTAGACCCCATTTGGCAGTCTCCGCTTTTTCAGGTTCAGTGGAAAATATGTCTGCAAATAACTGCACTGTTTTTTGTTGATGCTATTTCTTTGAAAGTCTCAGAACACTTAATCCAGCAAAAGAAGTTTTGTTGATGCATTTAGCAAGAATAGTCACACTTCTATTTCTTCAGTATTTGCTTTGAGTCAGAAAATGGGAAAAGTAACTCTGGTGAAGCTGTCTATTAAAAAGGGTATAAACACAAACAAAAACTTCCACCCCTTAGCATTTGCAAGCAAAGATTTCAGCTCTTGCCACATCCACTGGTATCCAAAACCAGAGATGTCTAATCTCCCCCCGAACATTTTAATTACATACAAATAATAATTTGCAACTATCAATAGTCAAGAAGTTAGTTCAGAATTGTCGAGAGTGGAGGTTTTATAGATCCTTGTAGCAAGTAGTATGCTTTGCAGAGTTAGTTATAAAATGAACCCTCAACAAACTTCTGAGGAACAAACTATTCCAAAAATTAGATCTTTCGCCATCCTTTGAAGTTCTAGCGACCAGTTAAGCCATGTCTACACTACAGGATGAGGTTGACTCTATTATGGTTGATTTCTTACCACCTGATTTTGCAAAGTTGTAAGTCTATGCCCCTATTGCGGGGAAGAACTCAACATAGTTTGAAATGGTGTGTCCCCATTAGGGAGACTGCCATAGACTTTGAAAGCAGCATACTGGAGGTAACTAGCCCACAGTGCCTGTGCCTCTTTGCATTCGGTTATACTCCCAGTGCATGCTGAGACCAAAACTGTGCAGCAGATGGTTATGGGTTCATGTCATCAGTGTCCCATAATGCTCTCATCTACTCCCCCTCTTGGTTGAGAAACAGTCTTTTCACACTCTTTTTGGCCCTAGTTACCTACTCAGGTGCCCCAGCAGTGCAAGCATGGATACACATCAAACCATTGTGCAGGAGATATCTGCCCTGGTGCTCCTAATGGTGCAGTATTTTAAGACATTAGCATGGCACTCCAGAAAGAGAGTGAGGAGGAGAAGGAATCTGATCACACAAGCCATTGTATTGAACAAAATGGAACTGCAGCTGGCATTCAATCCTATTGACACAGTGGAATGCCAGTTCTGGTGTCATGAGACAAGCATAGACTGGAGGGACTGCATTGTGACACAGAGTTGGGACAGTTAGCAATGGCTGCAAAACTTCTGAAGGCACAAGGCCACTGTCCTGGAATTTTGCGAATGGCTTTTCCCTGCCCTAAAGCACAAGAATACCAGAATGAGACCTCCTCTGACCATGGAGAAGCATGTGGCAACCCCAAGTTATCTGCCAAATAACTATCCTTAGTAGCACCTAAAAAGAGATGATGTCTGTGGGGACAGAGATGGACAGGAGAGTTTCCCTTTTCCACCACCCATGTGCTGCATTGCTTGTAGTGAGCATGTAAGTAACATTGCTGAAGCCACTGTCCTCACTCTGTCTTTCCTCCCATTGTGGCATGCACAGGTCTCCCCATCCCACAAACATCAAAATCTGAAATGGTGTTCCTGGATGCGAAGACTGCCACCCTGCCAAATTAAGTCTATGTCTGCATGCATAGATATTTTAGAGCTTAAAAAAAATTACAACCCATTTAACATAAGCAAGATAGTTTATTTTCCCCTAATCTTGTTCTGAGAAGGAGCTGAATCATTTTTGCTGAGCTTTACAAAAATATTCAGCCTGAGGCAAACACCTGGCATGGAAAATTTCAGTACAAAACATCTTATATGAAGCAAAAATATAAGCATCTGATGACAGGATCTTACCATGACAAGTGTCAAACAGTCTTCAGTATAGGTGATGCTACCTATACCATTCATAAGGAAGTGGTATACATTGAAAATTTAAATTCCTCTTGTTAGATACACACACACACACACACACACAACTATTTTTCGGTACTTGTTTGAGGAAATGACTAGAGTTTATAGGTTCCATACAATAGTTTGATATTTAGTAAAGAAGATAGAAAATCATAAATACATGTAGATGGTAAGTGTTCCTATGTTTAATGGTCAAATTCTGCCATTATCTCATATACATTGGGGGTCCCATTAAAATAAGCATTAACTCTCTGTGCATCTGATTTTTGTCCAAGTTACTGCCATACAGGGGCATCTGAAAGCAGAACGTGGTCCAAAGCCTAATACCTTTAGAAGTCTCTTTAACATGCTAGTCACATTTCCCCATGATTTAAAATTTACTAGCCTTCCACCTATTATAGTATAGCATAACTATTTTTTGGTATTTTTAAAAAGAGATTTCAGAACTCCCAGATATTGTAGGTGAGCCTGGAAAGCACTGGCTCAAAAGGATAAAGCAATAGATGCTGTAAAATGTATAAATGTAAGATTACTTGTTTTTCTTTATTATATGTCTAGGATTTCAATTGATTTTTTTCTTGTTCCAAACAAAAAAGAAGGGAGAAACCCAATAAGTCGATAATATACAGCTCAAAATATAATATATACCAGCTTCACTGAAGAAAAAGTTGTGAGCAGGTTATGATGGTAAGCTCTAACCAAACAGAAGTATATTAGCTAGGTGTATTATGAATAATAGCTATTTTTATATAATAGCTTAAAGAATCCTGTAAGATCATCAAGCATTTTGCTAAACAAATAGAAATAAATATTGATTTTTATGAAGTTTTTTAGGGACACCCAAAGCTTCTGTAAAATAGAGACAGCATACAATAGACTAGCATTTTGGATTAAACAGAATTTCACAACTTTGGAGTTTGTAATATTGACATATAAAAACCCACATCGGTGATGGAGCAGCTGTTTAGCAGAGTACAGCAATAAAGCACATCAGTCACCAAAACTGCTAAGAAAAATACAACATCAAACTGAAAAAGCAGGAAGACTTTAGAGAAGACAGTGTAATTACCCATACTGACTTTTTTGCCAATACAGAAGAGCTATCACTTCTACTTAAACAAAAAGTAGCATGAATCTTTAAAGATCACAGTTCATATATGCAAAGAATTACAAAGGTACTTTGGCAACTAAGTCTGGGATTTAAGTGCTTAAGTTTCAGTTTCAGACTCCACTGGGATCCACAAAATTCCTGCCAAACACTGTAGCTGCCTAATTCTCAGAGTACAAGTTCCTGGGTTTTTTTCTTATAGGCTTGTGCACTGGTTGCTTGCTCTAGGCATCCAAACAGTTATGCTGGAGCAGTTTTTGGAATGGGGTTCTGCACTGCACACTCCCTTTACCTTGTCTGCACTCCTCACCATCCCCCAGAGCTGTGGCCAGCAGCCAGGACCCTGGGGCCAGCAGCAAAGCTCCTAAGGCTGGCAGCTGAGTGGGACCCAGGCTGGAAGCAGAGTCCCTGGAGTGGGGCCAGAAGCCAAGTGGGACCAAGGGCCAGCAGTGGGACCCCTGAGCAGCAGTATACCTGGTGGCTGGAACCCGGGGAGGCAGAGGCACGGAACCGGGAGCCAGAATCACAGTCACTAAACCCAACGGTGCTACTTCCCATTCCTATTAGGGATGTAAAATCCTGTTTAATTGTCCATGGCAGGCCCTGCAGCCTGGAACAGCTCCAGTTAACCAGAACTGGTAAGCATTACCTATTAAGGGTGATGCCTACTGGTTAACCAGTTAACCTTTCACATACCTAATGCCTATGCATTCAAACACCTATCTTCCACTATGATCCACAAAAAGGGAAAAGGTAGGTATTTGCCCTTCTATCTTGCCTATAAGGTCCAATCCAGTTGGCATGCTTAAAGGTTCCTAACCAGATTACATTTAAAATCTAGAATGTGAAGAAAGTGATGTTTACCTTACAATTTTTAAGACCAGTGATTAGAGCACTCATTGAGTTACAATCCAAAGTTCAATGTCCCTTCTGCCTGACGGAGTTTGAAAAGGGGAATCCCACCTCTCAGGAGCAAGCACCAACAACTCAGCCATGGGGCATGGGAACCCCTCAGTCTTTCCTGTTGAAGTCATTCCACTTTGGATTAAATATTTAAAGTCACTGGACCAGAAAAAAAAAGTGTGTGTGAGTGAGAATGATTCTGTACCTTTGTGGGAAGGGCACCCACCAGGAAGTTGGGTAACCAAGGGTACATCTACACTACAGCATTATTTTGAAATATCTTAATTTGAAATGAAATAAGTTATTTTGAAATAATGTGTCTATACACAAAATGCAATTCAAAATAGCTTTTTTCTAAATCAAAATAGTGCGCCCACACTGATTGGATGCTAAATCGCATTTAAGGCCAGCTGAAATTGGTTCCCGCAGGGCATCAGGTCAGTAGTTGCTTTGTGTGGCTGCTGTCTGAGGCTTGTTCTTAAAGGGCCCCTTCCCCGGACAATCTGAAGGACAGCAAAGCATTTTTCTTTCTGCCTGTTTGGTTGCCTTCACTCCAGATACCACAGCACTCGGCACCATGGAGCCAGAGCTGCCCCTAGGAACTCTGGTGCTTCTTTTGGATGTCTTGCTGCAAGCCTGGCAGCATCTGCTGCAGCCCAACCCCTAGACCCTCTTACAGATCCCCCTGGGGACCGTGGAGGAGCAGAAGCTGGATGACAGCGTGCCCCGCTGCATCTGGCGTCTGGACACCAGCAGCGACTGGTGGGATCACATCGTCCTGGAGTGCTGGGGAGACCAACAATGAACCCATAACTTCAGGATGAAGAAGGACACCTTCCTTGAGCTCTGTGAGTGGCTCTGTGCTGATTGGACACACACATTAGGCCCGCCATTCCTCTCTACAAGTGTGTGGCCATTCCCCTATGGAAACTCTCCACGCCGGATAGCTACTGATCCGTGGCGAACCAGTTCGGCATCGGGAGATCCACCATCGGAGCAGTGCTCATGCAGGTATGGCAATCTCCGGCCACTATGCCGGGGGGGAAGGTGTGAGGAGGGGGTGGACTGCCCTAGGGAAAAGGGGGGGAGGGTGCAAGTCCCCTCCATGGGAGAGTTTGGTCTGTCCCACCCACACTATGTACTGCCCGCAGTGGCCAGGATTGCAGGGAGGGTTGCTCCTGGGAGTAGCAGGGAAGGAGCACTGTCAGCCACCCTGGCACCTTAGTGCCTGTTGGTGGTTTTGTGTGTCCTTCTGCAGGTGGTCAAGGCCATCAACAAAGTGCTGCTCCGCAGAGTCATCCACCTCACTGATGTGGACGTGGTGATCAAGGGGTTTGGCACCCTGGGCTTCCCCAACTGTGGGGGGACAATAGATGGGACGCACATCCCCATCCATGCCCTGGACCACCAGACCTCCCTTTACATCAATCGGAAGGGATACTTCTCAGTCAACCCGCAGGCTGTGTCTGACCACCGGGGCCAGTTCGTGGACATTAACGTGGGTTGGTCCGGCAAAGCACAAGATGCGTGAGTTTACTCCTCCATGTGCCAAAGGCTGCACACTGGGACTTCCTTCCTCGACTGCCACATCAGGGTCGGGGACGTGGACATGCCTGTCTGCCTGGTGGGGGATGCGGCCTACCCGCTACAACCCTGGCTCATGTAGCCCTACACGGGTCACTTCAACCCCTCCCAGCAAGGCTTTAATGCCAGGCTCTGCAGGGCCCGCATTGTGGTGGAGGGAGCCTTCTGCTGGCTGAAGGCCCAATTTCGATGCCTCCTCACCCGCCTCAACCTCTCTGAGAAGAATATTCTGCATGTGGTGTCAGTGTGCTGTGTGCTGCACAATTTGTCTGAACAGAAGCAGTAGGCTTTCCTGCTAGGCTGGAAGGCAGAGGCTGACCACTTGACTGGCCTGTACGCGCAGTCCTGCACGGATGCCAGCCAGGAGGCCCATTGGGGGGCTGTCCATATCTGGGAGGCCCTGTGGGAGAGCTTCCACACGGAACAGGACTGAAGTCTCCCCAGCGTGCCCCACTGGGGGCTTGTGCCTCATTCCCCCCTCACATCCATCCACTTACCCCTCCCTAGCCCCTCTTCCTGCTGTCAAATAAAATGCACATATTTTCAAAAATATAAACTCTGTTTATTTAACAAAACTAGGGGAGTACGAAACTCTGGTGAGACTGGGGAAAGGAGGTGGGAGAGGAGAGGAGAGAGGGTGGGAGAGGGAAGGGGGAAAACTGGGAGGAGGGAGCTGGAAGGGGGAAGCAAGGGGAAGAACGGGGAGGGGAAGCTCAGGGCTCAGTGGTGGGGTGGTGTTTGGCTGGTCCTCCTGTGGAGCCCTCATCTGTGGGAGCATGTCTCAGGCAGGGTGGTGCGCCCTGCACATGCAGCTGGTATGGTTGTGAAGAAAGAAGAGAAGTGGTCAGCTCTCCCTGGGGACACAGTGGATGAAGCCCAGCCCCCCTCTGCAAGATGAGGATGACCATTCCCTGTACCATCATAGCCGATGTGCTTGCACAGAGGCCATGATCAGATTGTCTGGCTATCCCCGGGAGTGGGAGCTGCCCTGAGATTGCACCCCTGTCCCCATGCTGTGTACAATGCAGCTGAGGTGGGGGCGGGGGGGAGATGTCCCCTGCCTCTGTGTAGAGGGGGCTTGTGAAGGGAGGGCGTCCTGTTGTGTCCAACTCCGGGGTCAGGAGAATGTCATGTCTCTTCACACACGCATGTGGCTAACAGGCCAAGGCCCCTGTGTGGCAGGCAGCTGGAGCCACCTGCCCAGGAGTGGCACAGCACATGCTCGCACATGCACAGGTTGCTGCATAATCCATGGTAAGGAAGGTCTACACGTGCGGTCCCTGATCTCCCTCCTCCCCCCGGGAAGGGGACAGTGATGGCACTTACATAGTGTGGCCTCCCTGGACAACACTGGTGACTCCACTGCTGGGACAGCTCGGGGGGCCGGCTGACATGGCACCCTCCGTGGCGGCTCCTCCTCCGTGCCCTGGTCAGAGCCCTCTGCTCCCGGCTCACTGTCCCCTGGGCTGGCACAAACCATCCCGCCCCCCATGATGCGGTCCAGGACCTTGAAATAAGGGCAGGTGTGTGCTCCTGTTGGGAAGCTGCCCCATGTGGCCCTGGCATATCCCTGCCGCAATTCTTTAATTTTCATGTGCACCTGTTCTTGGGTGTGCATGTGGCCTTTTGTGGCCATGGTGACAGCTATGCAGCTGTAGATGGCTGCTTTCCTCCGTCTAGTGCAGAGATCGTGAATGTTGGAGGCCTCCCCCGAAACCTCAATGAGGTCCATGATCTCTGCATTAGTCCAGGATGGCACCCGCCTTCTCCAGCCCCTGGCTGGCTCCTGGGAACTGGAGGGCTGGGCGGTGGAGAACTTGCTGGATCTGGCAGCTCGGCTCATATTGGGGCCACTAGGTCAGGGTCAGTGACTACTGGCTCTGTGCTTGCAGGCCTGTAGCTGGCACATGCGGTGTGGCCAGAGTTTACCCCTTTAAGGGCTCCGGGGCTCGGGGAGAGGAGAGGAGTTTTCCTGGTTTGGCCCTGAGTGGCCACCAGGGCTCCCTGGGAAGGACTGGAAGCCCTCTATTTCAAAACAAGCATCTACACAGCGCTTATTTTGAATTAGCTATTTCGGATTTGGCATTATTCATCATAGAATGAGGTTTAACTAATTCGAATTAAGCACCTCGCTATTTCGAATTTATTTCAAAATAGCGGTTTGCCTGTATAGATGCTATTAAAGTTAATTCGAACTAACAGCTGTTATTTCAAATTAACTTTGCTGTGTAGACGCACCCCAAGGCTGTGTCTAGACTGCATCCCTTTTCTGTAAAAGGGATGCAAATTAGACACATCACAATTGCAAATGAAGCGGGGATTTAAATCCCCCCCCTCCCGCTTCATTTGCGTAAAAATGGCTGCTGCTTTTTTCCAGCTCGGAGCTTTGCCGAGCCTTTTCCACAAGCCTTTTCCGAAAATAAAGCCTTTTCCAAAAGATCCCTTATCCCTTATTTTAAGAGGAATAAGGGATCTTTCGGAAAAGGCTTTATTTTCCAAAAGATCCGCGTCTAGACTGGTGTTTTTTTCCGGCAAAGCTCCGAGCCGGAAAAAAGCAGCAGCCATTTTTATGCAAATAAAGCAGGGGGATTTTAAATCCCCGCTTCATTTGCAATTGCGATATGTCTAATTTGCATCCCTTTTACGGAAAAGGGATGCAGTCTAGACACAGCCCAAGAGTACAGTCTCCTTGCACCATTGGCTATTTAATAATTTATCCACAGTGGAATAGCTTCAACAGGAGAGACTGAAGGACCGCTAGATCAGAATACCCCAATGCTCAGTGGCTGACCTGCTTTCCTGAGAGAGAGATGTCTATTTAAATCCCTGCTCCTTCTCAAGCAAAGACTATGTCACAGGATAGCTGGTCCCTCTCAATATAGATCAGAGCAGGTGAGGTCAATCCAGCCAATTAAATAGGTCTGGGCTAAACCTGAGCCTATAAAGGGCAGTGAGGGAGTAGCTGGAGGAGGAACTGATTGATACAGGCTGTGTCCTGGGGTAGGAAATCCCCATGGGATTGGAGTTAACCTGTGTAGTTTGTTACTTGGAGCTAGGGGTGAAGAGTTCAAGAAGTCAGCTCAGAGGCAGCTGCCCTAGAGTAGGAGCAGAGTTTGAAGCTACCTCTAATAACATGATTAAGACAAAATATCTGGGTAATACACTTGAACCTTCATACTCCTGGTGTCCCTAATCCAGGAACATCCATGGTACAGAGAAGAAAGTGGCTCTACATGCTGCTGCTGCTCCAGCCCCAGCCCACCCTCCACAGCTGGGGGAATGGCAGCTCAGCGATGCATACTTGGGGGAGGGTGCCTGGGAGTGGCAGGGAGTGTGGAGTCACATGTGCCTGTGAAAATGGGGTGCCAGATAAGTACCTCACCCCAATCCCTTCATGCCCAAACCCTGCAGCACCCTCCTTGGCCTGGCAAAATTTTTAATCCAGCACACCCTACGTCTCATGGCTGCAGGGATAAAGAGTTACAAGCGTAAAATGTGGTTCTGTAATATCATAACACAATATTAGAATAGTATTTAACAATTTATGTAACAACAATTGATGTAGTTTGGGAAGGTGAAAGATGTAATGTTCACTACATTTTTGCATCCGGATGGTGGTTTGATGTTCCTCTGTGCCCAAGTACTGTACTCTTTCATTTTGTTAGGAAAGACTACTGTTTGGCTTGCCATTGATCTTGGGTTTACTTGATATTTCACATTGTGGGCTGGCATATTATGTTGGTTCCCTGTCTGTTGTGTGTCTAAAGAAGGAAATTCATTAAATTCCATTGAGCCTCATCCTGCATTGGGTTTCTATTGGCTGTAAGATTTTGTGCTTGAATTGATTTATTGATGGTGCTGGAGATCTGTATGTCCAACAACCACAAAAGTATGGGGGGAGTGTTTATTTGCTCCATGCATGTTGTCTATTTCCATACGCAGGACATGTTCTGAGAAAATAATTCCACTTTTATTGGCTTTACACCAGTATCTGGATGGTCTTTGGACTGTGACACAGCTGATTTTAGCTTTGTTGTACTTTTTCCTCTAATTGATCTGTGACTTCTTCCATTACTTCAGATTTTAGTAGTACATTGACTGTACCCATATGTTCGAGTGTCTAGATATGAGATATTGCACATGGCTGCCTTCATACCTTTGGACAGGGAGATGGCTTGTTGTGTGTTTTCTTAGTCTTTAAATTTTTATTTAATAGAATTGTTCATAATTTTGATGGCTGATTCAGCTTTGCCACAGGATTGACTGTTATAGGGGGCAGCTGTGATATGGTTTCATTCCAAATCTTTGGCAAAGCGTACTCATTCATAAGAACATAAGAATGGCCGTACTGGGTCAGACCGAAGGTCCATGTAGCCTAGTAGCCTGTCTGCTGACAGTGGCCAGTGCCAGGTTGACTGTGCATTATGTGAAGAAATACTTCCTTTAATTTGATTTAAACCTGCTGCCTATTAATTTCATTTGGTGACCCCTAGTTTTTGTGTCATGAGAAGAAGCAAATAACATTTTATTTTCTCCATACCAATCATAATTTTATAGATTTCTATCCTATCTCTACTTGTTCATTTATTTTCTAAGCTCACATGTTTCAGTCTTATTAGTCTCTCCTCACATGGAAAGTCTTTCATACGCCTAATCATTTTTGTTGCCCTCTTCTGAACCTTTTCCAATATATCTTTTTTAGCAGGCTTCCTGTTTCTGAGGTACTTAATTTTTTAAATTATTTTTGAGTCTTTGGCTAGCTGTCCAATTGGTCTTTTTGATGATATTTTTATATTTCATTTGCCAGAGTTCATCGTTCCTTTCTATTTTCCTCAATAGGGTTTAACTTCCACTTTTTAAAGGATGCTTTTTTTGCTTCTTACTTCTTCTTTTACTTCATTGTTTAGCCCTGATACCAATTGTTTAGGTTCTCTTACTATATTTTTTATTTGGGATATACCTTAAGATGAGCCTCTATTATGGTATCTTTTAAAAGTTTTCATGAAGCTTTAAAAATTTCACTTTTGGCACTGTACCTTTTAATTTCTGTTTAATTAACTTCCTCATTTTTGTGTAGTTTTCCTTTCTGAAATTAAATGCTACCATGCTGGGCTGCTGTGGTGCTTTTCCTGCCAAAGAGATGTTACATTTTATTACAGAATGGTCATTATTACCCAGCAGTTTGGCTATATTCACCTCTGTGGGTGGAGAGAAATCTTTGGGAAGCAGTTAAAGAAAACACTCCTTGTCTCTGACGGTTGAGTGACAATAATGGGACTCTGTAGACTCTTACCGTGGGTTGATCATTGGACTGGGTGAATTTTTGTAAAAGCATGTGAGTACTGCTAGCAAAGAGAAATCCAAGGTGAAGTAGTTTTCTCTGTGACATGTCATGGTTTGTCACTAGTAGAGAGTCATAACTGAATTCAGTTCTTCTGAAACCCAATGCAGCAGGAAATGGACTTTCCAGGAAGGGACCACCATCTCTTTTACTCAATGTTTAGCACAAATAGGTTCTGGACTCAAGATGCTACTGCAATACTAACAGTGCTTGAGCCAGGTGACCACCTTAATCTTTATAAAATCTTTTTGGTTTTATCTTATGTTTCCTATCAGTACAGTCCAAACAATAAAAGCCATTCTTGCATATGTATCCAGGCAGAGGTCCCAGAGATTTTGATGGATGTTATCATTATTATGCCTCCCCCAACATTCAGTATTCTTCCTCTTATTTTTTTCTTATGTTTTATTTAAATGCATTCTCTAGGGGGCTGTAGGGTTGGAAGAATATTCACATATCTGTAGCACCCACTGACTGAACAGTAAGCAGGGTTTAACAGTATGTGGCCACACCTGAGGAAGGCCCTTCTCTCATGATTTGATCAAATGTTCCAGTCTGCAGTCAGAAAGGACTACAGATATCTCCACTGAGAAGGATGGCATTTGCCCTTTAGAATACAGATCTTTCAAGATGGATAATTGAGTCAATGATAGCCATGTCTGAATGGAGACATGACTGTTCTCAACTGACTGTTCACACAAAACAAACAAACCAAAACTAAAGCAGGAAGTTTATATTATTTCCATATTTGCTTTTAAAATGACTGACTTTGTAAGACACGACTTCCTTTATCCAATCAATGATTTTCCTTACATCCAGACACCAATTTGTTACTGTTGTGTTGAGTGCTGCACCTCTAATACTGATTATTATTATTTATTCAGGGGGGATGTCTTTGAACTATATGGATAATATTCTCTGTGTGTGCAATATAATAGATATGGAATAAAAAAAGGTAGTGAGGAAAAATAGATCTAACATATTCTATTTGAATATTTTAATTAGCAAAACATTTTCTAGCACATATAAACAGAATTAAAATTAAAACTGATAGATAACAAATGTATGTTTTTGTGCTGAATATTAAATTAATTAAGAGGTTTGATTCAAAGTATGAATTTTTCATACATAGTTATTCACCTTTGTAGAATATAATACCATACTGGACAAGCTGTATTTTTTTTATCCTGAGCAAACTAATAGCACCATTTGTTTATAAAATAGACTGTATTCCTTCCTTATTTCTTTTATTAAGAGAAGCTTTTTATAATATGTTATGCGTGGATTTTAGTACAAAGAAAATGATTTGTCATTAAAATATAAGAATTTGATTGTGTGCTGCTATTGTTGCCTGCCAACAATGAGCTAAAGAGATTAATGGATCATAGATTTGGCAAACAGCCATATTTCCTCCTGCTCAATACATTTAACAACATAATTTTGGTTAACTTTTATCATTGTAGGAGTTGTGGGTAAACAGAAGGTAGATTTTATACAATTTTTTTTCAGAACCCATACAGCATTTTCACTCGTTCATGTTAAACATGGAGTGCCATAGTTTGATGGGTGAGAAATGGCAAAGAGCTTGCTTTTGATTCTCTTGTGCACAGGCACTTGTATAGTCTTACATGTGTGTAAAGTGGGTATAAATTAAAATAAATCTGAATGGTACAAGGCTCTTGCTATTTTTCATTTCTCATTCTTCATATTCTGGGACTCGTGTCATTTTTAATGACAAATACCAATGCACTGTAGAAGACTGGTAGCATTTTACGCCCACTTTGTACTGGTGCAAATCATTACACAAGTAAAGGTCCAAGAAGAATCAAGCCATAGGTTGATTTTTCTTTTGCTATTTGAGATATTTTGGGCCTAGTTCTTTCCTGTGAAGTGATTGGCTAACAGCCCACTTACCTGTGTATGGACCACTTTACACCTGAAACCAATGTTTCCCAATTTTATTTGGCCTCGGAACCCTTTTAAACTTGAAAGAATTTTGCATAACTCCTAATAACAGTCTTATATATGGAGCTGAAAAAGTAGACCACAAGTAAGTATTATTGTTATGTACTGTAGATTAATCTATCATAGTCAATTTATATTTGTCACAGCTACAGTTACCTGAGAGTACTGCCTGCGTACTCCCAGACCAGCAACTGGTTTGACAGCTGAAGCTTGGACTGTCCAACGTGGAGCTTGTATATTCGTATTCAGTCACACACGTGATCTGCGCTCCCTAAGAGTGAGTATGGGAATTTATGGTGGTATATAACAGGTGATCACATTACTGACTGACTGTGTGCAGTGCAGAGTAATGACATCATCGTCCCCACTCTCTGGCTAACCTGGCATTACACAAGGACACTTATCATGGCAAACACAAATGAAAATCGTTTTCAATAAAATTCATAAATGCTTAAATATTATTTTTACTATTAAAATGTTATTGTAATGGAATTTTCTCATGGAACCCTTATTTTCACTTTCTGGAACACCATTTGGAAAATACTATCTGGAACTGTTTCATGAGACCACTTTGTAACTTCTCATTTGCAGTTTACCCTAGGTCTGCTCCCTTCACCTTCCTGCAATGACTAAAATGAAAAGCTATACATTCAGAAATACATGTATTTTTTAAACAACAGTTCAATCTGAAACTTGTATTCAAAAGCCAAACCCCTTCCCATTCTCCAGGGTGGGACACCTTTCGCACAGGTCTTCTGGAAAAAACTCGTTAGACAAGAGTATTGCTGCCTCTCTCCAGCAGGGGATGTCCGCCGGGGAATACTGGTGAGGCTTAATAAGACAGGCAGCAGCAGTCGAGCTTAAGATGCAAATCATCACGGAAACAAGTTTGCAATGAGACGGTGGCTCTTTCCCCCCCTCTTCTGAGGATGAGGGTATCTAGTTTTTTAATCATTCCCTTAGACTGGGGACATGTTTGAATGTGGCTGTCAGTAAATCAGGGTGAGGCACCTAACTCCTGAGCCGATCGTTCTGCTTCGGGAGAAGGTGAACTGAGAGCGGGAGAGGGGGACTGTGCAGCGGGCATTAAATCAGGCATTGCAACGCTTCCGCGGCGCTGCTGCTGCTTTCTTACTCCGCAGTGGAAATCTCGGGCAACAGTTCAGAACACCCAGCAGCAGAGCCCCGCTCCTTCCCCGCCTGATGAGCCGCGCTCCCCTCCCGGCTCGGGGATGCCTGCACCTTTCCCCCAGGGACAAGTGCGTGGCTGAGGCAGGCCGGGGCCCCGTGAAGCAGCCGCTGGCCGCGGCGGAGGCCCGCTGCTTAGGCTGTGTGTGTGTCCGTGGGAGGCACCTGCCAGCTTCCCACTGACCTCCGAGGCTAGGGGGTCGGGGGAAGGGTGCGTGTGTGGGGGTGGCGTTTCAGGCGCAGAGATTCCGGCGCCCAGCTGGGCACCTCTACAGGCGGCAGCAGCTACTGTGCGCTGCGCTCCTCACGGGCGGGGGGCGCTCCGGGAGCGGGAGCGCCGCCGTGGCTCCCTAGCAGGCAGCCACCGAGGCGGGACCTCCTCTAACACTCCGGCTTCCCGCAGCAGCCGGGCAAGGCAGGGCAGCGGGGCTCTCCTGTGAACTGGGCAGCGCGAGTTTGTGTGGGAGAGACTTGGGGTGGGGAGGGCGGAGGGGAGGGGACAACGTGCATCTCCTGCTGCTGCTGCTGCTGCTCCCGGGCACGGGGACTGGCAGTGCAGGGACTGGGGCTGCTGCTGCTGCTGTGCCCGCGCCGCGGGAGCGCGCCCTGCTGCACCTGGCCCCAGCCTCTGTGGGATGTGCAGAAAACGCGCCCTGCTGAACTCCGCCACTTCCCTCCGTCTCCAGCCGTGCGTGTCCCTGCCTCCCGCAAGCCGCTCCGCTGGCCCCGGGAGTCCCCGCGCGGAGCTGAGCGCCGGCTGCCGAGCGGCGATTCCCGCCCCACTGCCCACGCCTGCTTGTCAGGATGCCCGGTAAGTGGCGGGGAGGACCGGGCAGGCTGCCTGGGCCACCCTCGGCAGGGCTAGCGACCGAGGAGGGGGAGAGGCGGAGGCTGGCGTGCTGCTGAGGTGAAGCTTTAGAGAAGGACTTTCAGCTGCTTGGCTGGGTCGCTCTGCCATTGCTCCGGGTAGTGGGTCTTGCTAAGGCTGCTGCGGTGGGGGGCCGTGCGTTGCTTTGGGCGCACTTCGGGGGCTCCGGGCATCGCTGTGGGCGTGCTGCCTGCCACACCGCTGTGAGTGCCGCGTGTGGGCTACGCTCTTCACTGCCGGGGTACAGCGGGCGGGCGGAGGGGGGGGGTGTCTGGGAGTTGGTCAGGTCACGGTGCATTTTGGAGGGGTTCTGTGCACTGGTCTGAGTGCAGTTCGGAGGGGGGTGCATTGCTGACGGCTCTGTGCACTGGTCTGAGTGCAGGTTTTGGGGCGCTCTGCATTGCTGAGAGCGCTGTGCATCGCTGAGTACAGTTTGGGGGGCTGCATTGCTGAAGTGTCTGCCTATTGCTCTGAGTAAGTTTTGGGGGCTGCATCGCTGAGGGCTGTGCGCATTGCTCTGGGTACCGTTGTATGGGGGGGGGGGGCTGCTGTGCCTCCGGGCACAGACGGGGGTGCTCGCGGTTCCGTGCTTTGCTGACGGGCTTCTGTGCCTTGCTCCGCGGGGTACCGCTCCTTCTGTGCCTGCCTGGGGATCAGGCTTGCGGCGGGCACGGGGTTCTGTGCGGCCGAGGGCGCGCTGGAGGTGCTGGAAGGAATTAGCTCGTCGCGGCCTGTCAGGCGCTTGTTTTTTATGTGTTACTGGGCGAGTGACCCCTAGTTAGCGATGATGCCATTCGGGGCTGTGGAAGGGGAGTGAGAGGATCTGTTCTCCAGCCTGTGCGGGGAGAGGCTCTGTTACTGGGGTAGGCAGCATGACTCCTCCCCGTAGCCTGGGTCCCAGTTGGGTCACTCCCATGGCGGGCAACTCAGCCCTTACTCAAGGTAGGCACCGATGGATCTTATCAACTCCTATCTCCTCTTCCTGCCAGCCCAACTCTCTTCATCGTGTGCTTCACAGGGCTTTCTGGCTCTAAAGTATTGCTCCCCTATGAAGAGGTTTAATATTTGCAAAATGGTTGCTATCAAATTAGTGCATGGCTCTGCATTTAGCAGGGGGATCTGTGCCCTGTGAGTCCTCCCTCACTGCTACTACCCCTGGCTGTCAGATGTCAGGCTCTCTAGAGCAAGGGGGCTGTTTGCTTGTTCTTTCCCAGATATCAGGCAAAATACTGGGACCCAGAGAAAGCTGGTGATTGCTGGATCCACTTTTACATGGATTTTTTGCTATCTAGTTTCAATGGTTCTCCCGGTTTTAGAAGCAGGACTCTGCCAAGGATTTCTTGGTTTATTTGAAATGCTAGGTCTGAATCTGTTCCCATTGAAGTCAATGGCAAACCTTCCATTGACTTCACTAAAAGAAGGGCAGGGCTCAGACTGGATACAGTTCAAAGGGAAAGGACAAGAAAGAGGGCTGAAAGAGGAGGTACAGTTGCAGCGATTAGTGAAAGAAGTTCATTTTAAGAAAATAACAAAGATTATCTCTGTTACTAAAGAGATTTTTAGCTGCATTGTGTCAGAATTATCTTGTAGATTTCCGCTTTGAAATAGCAAAGAAAAAACTAAATAATTGTCTTCAAATGTTTGCTATCAAAAGGAAGACTTTTATATACCTCCTTATACACAGATCTCCACACAATATCCAGGGAGCCAGATTGTTGTTTTTTTCCCCCTGGTGCTCTACTTCTCCTTCCCCTCTCCACCCTCCTCACTATAAAGTTGTTAACCAGAGCGGAGGAGGTATTTCAAAGCCCACTGGGGTCACTGCAGAGGTTCTCATTGACTTCAGTCGCCTATGAATCAGAGCCTAAGAGTAAGCCATGGGATCAGAAGGTTAACACGACAAATATAATATAATCCATAAGAAAAGGTGTTGCATAGGCATCTAACTCTTTTAATGGGGTCACCAGGGATGGCTTAGACTTTCTAGGGCCAGTGCCAGAACCACATTATCTGGACCTGAAGCCCAAAGGTTTTAGCTCTGGGTGGCAAGGCTCAGGTTACAGGCCCCTGCCTGGGGCTGAAGCCCTTGCACTTTGGCTGTACATCTCTTCCTCACCTGTACCCAGGGTGGCAGGAATCAGGTGGGCTCAGATTTTGGTCTGTCCTCTTGGGGTCACATGATTTTTGTGTTGTCAGAAGGGGGTGCCGTTCAATAAAGTTTCAGAACTCCTGTAACTTATGAACAAGTCCCCTTTCTCCTTATGGGAAAAACAGTATAATTTTATAATGGTAATTTTTTTATTATTCCGTTTTAAGAACTCTTGCACCACAAATACACAAACAGGTATGCATCCTAATAATTCAAATGAACATCTTTGTATAGAATTTAAAATACAGTTTGTGCAAAAATTAGTAAATGGAAGTTGTAGTTCATAGAAAGTTGTCCGCGTAGTGGGGTATCAGGTTAGAAGCAATTTGATAAAGTTATGAGAACCCAAATCATTGAGCTGTTTAAGGAAAAAAAAGTCTCATTTTCACAACCTGACCACATTTTAGTTCTTTCCACCTATTCTAAAAGGATAGACTGTTACTTGTGCTTTGTGGGTATATTTCTCAATTCCCAGTCCAGAAAAAATAATTTGTGCAAGTGCTAAAAATATTAAACATATTTACTTTTTTATAAAATGTTAAAAGAACCTCAAAACACTTAATGCTCTTATAAAAATATGTAACAACTGTCAGGGTTGTGCCAGCAATCCAAGTTGCCAACACATATTTAATTATTAGAAATAGGATGCTTCATAGCAAAGAAAAACCTTTCTGTATTATGTTCTTATAGTTACACTTTTAATAAAAAAAAGTCACATTACTATATCCTATATAAACAAGTTCAAGGAACTGGATCTAGCAGTCAGCTTGCTCTCTATACTTCCAGCAGAATTGCTACTAAATTGAATATGTCCATGATATTTATTTATGGATAGATGTTCCTATTAGATCTAGCGGTGGTGAGGAGGGGGAAAACCAAGGCTTTAAAATGTTTTTCTTTTCATCACTTTATTGCAACCTTCATATTAAGGGGCAGACTGCAATTTCAATCCCTAACTTTACTGTAACATTTTGACTTTTTTTTAAATGGAGGTACTACATAGTTGGGACTCAGTTAGACAGCTTTTTTTGAAGTTTTTCTTGCCTTATCTAATAAGTTATTGACACATTCATCTTAATAAATTATTTTTACTATTTTACTTTTCATTTAAAATATGGAGTGAGTATTTCTCAATATAAAAAACTTGGGCCTTTATTTGGTCAAAGCTGCTAAGCAACTGCTGGTTCTGCTGATTTCACGTGGAGTTGTAGATATTCTGTGACTCTGAAAACAAGGACATTTATTTACATACATTTTAGCATAAGAGCTATGAGCCAATACAGTATTATGCAGTTTTACAGATTTTCTACCAATAATGACCATTCACATATACATTAAGAAACACAAGTGATTGAAACATTTGGTGTGTATGGTTTCTGAATTAGAAAGTTAGTGAGTATTCATTGTTGATATTTTAAGCTTATCTATAAATGAAATGTGTGTGGGGATAGGTGGAGGGAATGGCAAATGGAACCTGCATTTGAACCTCCTTTATTCGCTTTTAACCTTCTTGTCAATAAATTAATCTGCTAAGGAAAAGGTGTTACTTGATCCAGATATTGCTCTTGTCTAAATTTTTCATTTAGGCTATAGAAAATTTACCATAATATTTATAAAGTTTTGTAATCTTCCAATGAATTTCTCAAACAAATGATACTGACAGATTACTGGGCTTTTATAATTAAACAATGAATATTCATATAGGATCCCAACAAATAGACCCTGCCCATCAACTATCTGCTGACTTCTTGTCATATTTATACATTTTAAAAATTGTGTATGGTGTCATATTGTAGTCTGTAGAGCAAACTCTTAGAAAAATGACTTAAGAGCTATATTATTCTAACCCTTCAAATTAAGAACAAAAACATCCATAGTAGCTAAAATCCATCATAATATTGTATTTAGGTTATGCATTCTACATATGGAATATGACATGTAAACCAGATGGTATGTAAAATTATGCATAACATGGTAGGAGGCCCACAATACCTAAATACAATGCAACAGAACAAGGAAGAACTGTCATATGTAACTTAATGTTTCTTAGTGGCTTGTGTGTACTGGCTTAATACTTATTACTGGATTAAATGTATTTCTTGAGCTTTATTTTCCTTTGTCTTCTCTAGAAAACTCTTGATCAAAGCAATTTCTCTTAGAAAAACATGAGTTTACTACATACTAGACTCTAGTGGCTAATTATATGGAAACAGACATTGAGGGAAACATTGTTATCTCAACTTTTGGTCCCATATATGAACTATGTAAAGGCAAGTTTCTTTAAAATCCAAAATTAATAGAAACACTGTTGTGTATTTAAAAAAAACAATTTTTAAACCAAATACACTGTTCCTGCAATATTGCAAACTAGATAGTGTTTACAGTATTTGGAATTTTATTACTCATCAATTCTGTTTACCTAACTAACTAGTTGGCAATGCATGACTTTGATGAAGTCATTTTGATCTGTGTAAATACTGTGCTACTACCAAAATCTACTGTCCTTATTGAGGCTATGTATAGACTGCAGGCTTCTTTCGGAAGAAGCTTTTCTGAAAGAGATCTTCCAAAAAAAGTCTTCGGAAAGAGAGTGTCTACAGCAAAAGTGCATCAAAAAAGCGATCTGCTTTTTCAAAAGATAGCATCCTCACTGAATGGACACTATCTCATATGTAAGTTGTGATTAGTATCAATGGAGTGGCCACCAGGGCACCTGTGCTTTTTTCTCTTTCCTCTTTCGAAAGAACTCCCTCTTCCCCTGTCCACACACACAACTTTTTCCAAAAGAGCTCTTTCAGAAAAAGGCTTCTTCCTCATAGAAAGAGGTTTACCAATGTCAGAAAAACCTGTGTTCTTTCGATTTATTTTCGAAAGAACGGAATTGTAGTGTGGATGTAAGTGAAGTCATAAAGATGCAGGATTCAGCCCTGAATTGAGAGTTTGTAACTATGCTTAATAGTGCTTGCTTTAAAACCAAATAAAATTGTTATAGAAGGACTCGTGTTCAGAAACTCACTAGCCTATACATATTTTAAACATGTATTTAAGTCCCATTAAAGTCACTAAGACTTTAGGCATGTTCTTAAAAACTTTGCTAGATAGGGATGCTTTCTTGAATCAGGGCCACAAATGTTGACAGTATGGGGTATAGTGTGTAATAACTCCTTAACAAATTTTATTCACCTTTTTGGGGGGGGGGAGCAGCTTACTCAAAAATCAACTTTTTTTGTTGTAAACTACAACAAAGGTTCAAATGCATTTTAATTACATAAAATCATGCAATGATTTTTCAGAATGGAGCTATCTTATGCTCAGACCAAAGTGAACTTTCAAAGATGAAGTATGAACGAACAAATTTTATAATTAAGGTGCCACCACATGAACTCTAGAAATACTAGAAGAAACCAATATAATATAATGCAAAACAATCTTGTCTACAGTTTATATGCTTCTGCTATTGTTGAATTGGTGAATCAAAGGAAAGTTGCCACATTTAAACAATTTTAAAATCCAGAAAACCCTTTTAAGACATTTTGAAGTGACACAGTATGCTTCACATTGCCAAAACTGATAATAAGTTTAGCTCTCTGGTACCTGTGGTCTTGCAGTATCTTGTTGCTAGCAACAGATGCTTCTTGAGAAGATCTAACTTTTCGTGCAGAGGAATTAAGATAACACATCTGGTGTGGTATGATATATAACAGTTCTGTCCAATCCATTTCTTTTCTGCATATCAAGTGTGTTTATTCAATTTGTTGTTATAGTATCTTCTTTTATAATGTCTTGAATAATCTTGACGGTATGGTATTTGTTGGAGTCTCCACAGGACTTTCATAAATAAAGCTACTTGTTTGCATTATAGTAGAAACATTTGGAGCATGCCAAGGGATAGTTGGATATTACATTTAGGCAAACTTGTTTTAAAAATACAACTAAATACCAGAAATCATAGAATCATGAAAGATTAGGGTTGAAAGAGACCTGAAGAGGTCATGTAGTCCAACCCTCTGCTCAAAACAGGATCAACCCCAGCAAGTGGTTGGTAAAAGGTCTTTATGTCTCAATTTATACAGAGAAGAGATATAGTCTTGTTTTAAAAAGACACAAAGGCAATGCTTGTAATAACTAGTCGTTTAATCCTGCATAGAATTAACTGGGACATGAGTTGAAGAATAGAAATTTGTCCTCCAGTGCAGGTACTTAAACTTGCTTAACAGGAATCATAGAATCATAGGACTGGAAGGGACCTCGAGAGGTCATCGAGTCCAGCCCCCCGCCCTCAAGGCAGGACCAAGCTCCGTCTACACCATCCCTGACAGATGTCTATCTAAGCTGTTCTTAAATATCTCCAGAGATATTTAAGAATACCTCCCTTGGCAATTTATTCCAATATTTGACCACCCTGACAGTTAGGAATTTTTTCCTAATGTCCAATCTAAACCTCCCCTGCTGCACTTTAAGCCCATTACTCCTTGTCCTGTAGGTATGTAAGCTGCCTTCACAAGCTGGACTTAGTGTATGTTCACAATGTTTCCTGCTCCACTACTACAAATATACATTTAAATATACATTTAAAAGTGACATGTCTCAGGAGTACAATGGGCTTGTATTAATGGAAATAACCTTGCACAGCATCCTAGGCCTTGTGCAAATGGGCAGTTTTTTAATCTTACGGCTATTACATTATACATTAGCTCTGAACACAGATACCACATAATTTGTTTAAATGAGCAAACCCAAATACTTTGCCAGTATTTTTCTAATTGAGACAGATGCTGTTTTCATAGAAGTTTACTTAATGGAATAACAAGAGACAGTTGAACAGGTCTCTTTGGTCTACTCTCCTACTCCTGCTTCTGAGAACTAAATTTCCAACAGATCTTGAATTGACAGATGCAGAAGAAACAAGCAGAAATGTATAAAAATGCACTTTTTTGTCAAACAGAGGTGAAATGTATGGTCTTGGGCCTTGATGGTATTATTCACATGTGCAGAATTATGCATTTGCTTAAGTCTTTTTAGGATCAGGATAAAATTTTGCAGAAATCTTATCACTTTGTTGGATAGATAATGCTTTCTGACAATGCACCACTTTTTTTTTCTTTGCAATTCACAAAACACTAGACCAATAAACTGATTTGTGTTGTGTCTGTATTTATTTAACAATAAGATCTAGTCTGTGGCTATATCTTACTGCTGTTTGGTTCCTGCACTACAGCTATGATCCTGTCTTTCTTCTCCATCTACACAGTTAAGACTCTCTTCCTGTGTCTCAATTACTGCAACTTCTTATTCTTTGGTGCTGACAAATCCCATCTTGTCCCACTGAATCCATTCAAAAAACTGCTGAAAGCATCCTATTTATTAGATGACCAGTTGAGCTGTGTCACTCCTCTCTTTGTGTCCCTCCATCATCTTCCTTCTGCCATTGAATCAAACTCCTTGTCTTCACTTTCACAGATTATCCTCATCCTATCAACTTTAAAATATTATTGACATGACACCTCTCAGCTCTGTTTTGTCACAATTGTGCCAGACTTCATGCTTACAGTATTTGATAATTTTTCAAACAAGTATTGATGATTTTGCATGGGAGGAGTGCTCCATAACCATGTGCAAGACACCTCCTTCACTCTTCTTAAAATTTTCCTCTATGATGACTATAAAATCCTGACAATGGCTAGATGGTTGCTTTTCTCTGATCCCTGCCTGGTACCATGACAAGTGTGATTTCATTGTTTTCTGGTGCTTCCTGAATCTGTTTGTTCTATCCAACAGGTGTCTCTGGTTCTATACATAGATTGTGAGCTCTTTCAGGCAGAAACAATTTATGTGTTTGTACAGCACAATGGGACTCTGGTCCACGATTAACACCTCCACCCAATACTAATAATAACAACATTTAATGTGCTTGACATGCCACAGTGCAATCTAGAATAGAGAGAGAAATGCAAGATACACTGGGGGAGATAGGAAATTTTATTTATTTATTTATTTATTTATGATCTAATTATAGTGTAGACCCCACAGAAGTGATGGTGAAATTCTAGCCACCCTGATGTCAATGGGAATTTAGCCATTAGCATCCATGGTGCCAAGATTTCATACCTCCTCATTTAGGAAGAATATAGAGGAGGAGAAGATGGAGAAGAAAAGATTGGTGACCTAGCAAACTCAGCTATGGAGGTGGATCTTTGGTTCGGGGATAGTATTGGGAAATGTCTGAAGGAAGAAGTCGGAGAAAGAAACAAGGGGGATGTTGCTGCCGGCAACATTAGTAGACCAAGAGGGTGAGTAGAAGGTGAAATATAGTTTCAAAAGTAAAGTGAGTGATGAGACACCAGTACTGCTATTCAAAGAGCATTTGACATTGACTGCCAAGGAAGGTAATTTTGTCTGTGACATTGGATTAGCAGAAAAGGGGTCTTGGGGAAAGATTTGGGATAAGGATTTTGGGAAGGTCTGAAGTTAAAATAATTGAGACTCCAAGATTCTTGGGGTAAGAGTTCTTGCTGCCAGGATAAAAGAAGGCTTCTTTAGGGGAAGGAGAATATTTGGTTTATAATTTTGCTTTTTTAATCAACTGCAAATGAAAAACAGGAGTCAAAGATGATTCTGAGACGGTAAACCTGAGGGATGCAGAATATTAAATGAATCTGATGCTCTCTTACAAACAAATGAACTACCTAATACTGATGTTAATGCATAGGATACAGAGAAAGCTGTATCCAAAGGCAAATGAATATCATTTGTCTTGCTCTGTCTTTCAGAACAGCTAAGATGGCAATTAGGAGCTTTGCTATTACAGTATAAACTAGTAAAAACTTCTAACTGTATAAAAATGAGAATAATCAGGATGAAATAAGTGTAACTGAGATCAACTGTACCATACAAAAGTTATCTAAAATGTTTTTACTGCTAAGGAAATAACAAATCTGATGCATTGCTGGAATGAATGCTTAAAAAGAAAAGTCAGAAGGGATAGTTTAAAGTAGTGGTCACCAACCGGTAGATCTTGGAGCCTCTGACAGGTGATCCTGACTAGTTTGGCCAGAAAGCTTTCAAGTGTTGGCACTTCAGTTGCCCCTCCACCCACTGTCATACTGCTCTTGCTCTTTGCCTTCGAGCTGACCCTCTAGGAACCTTCTGGTTGCTGTGTAGTGTGTGGGAGACAGAAGAGAGATGGCGCTTATGTCAGGGTGCCCCTCCCTCACATATGTACCCTCTCTCCATGCAGAGAGAGGGGGATGGAGGGAGTTTGGCAATGCAAATCTGTCACTCTCACACACTGTGTGTCTGTCTGTCATTCTCACAAACACACACTGTCCTTCTCTCTCATCTTCCGATCCAACACACATGTGGGGGATTGCTGTTACTACTTTTACTGCTTGCAAAGTGTGTTATTTTTGGTTTTTGACAGGTCTGTGCATTTCATCATTTTCATTTCTCTCTTATGCTTAAATTTAATTATTTGAGTAGTGAGTTCTAAAATGCCTGACCTGTTGGGTCTGGAGTAATTATCCCTATGGTAATTACTGCTCCTGGAAGTGGGTGGCATGTCCCTTCAGCCCCTGAGAGAGGCAGAGCAAGGGGTCTCCACATGCTGTCCTTTCCTGCAGAAACCACTCCTGCAGCTCCCATTGATCAGTAAAGGGGAACCATGGTCAGTAGAAGCTGTGGGCCCAGTGCCTGTAGATGAGGGGTAGCACATAGTGCCATGGAGTTATTGCTATACATGCCAGTTGCTTTCAGGAGTGGTGCAGGGCCAGGGTAGGAGTAAACCTGTCTTAACCCCACTGCTTTACCACGCAGAAGCTGTCCCAGTTAAACGGGGCCAAGCCAGAGCCTGCATCCTAAACCCTTGTCCCAGCCCTGAACCTCGTCCTGCACCCAACCTCCTGGCCCAGACATAAGTTCTGCTGCACCAAAACTCCTTCCCAGAGCTTGCACCCTGAAACCCCTCCTGGATCCCAATCCCCTGTCTTGGGCTAAGCCCAGAGCCCCTCCCTCACTCCAAACTCCTTGGCCCATGACCAGAGCCTGCACCCTAGTCCTCTACCCGAGCCTGGTGAAAGTGAGTGAGGATGGGGAAGGAGAGGGGATGGAGTGAGCAGGGTGAGGCCTCAGGGAAAGGGTGGAGCAGGGGTAGGGACTCAAAGAAGGGGCAGGAAGGAAGCAGGGCAAGGGTATTTGGATTTGAGGTAACTCTTACATTGCGCTTACATTGAAAAAGTGATCTTGTGGCCACTGGTTTAGAGTATTAAAAATCTAGATGGACACTGATTCATACAGATTATATTTTAAAAATATTGATTGTATTAAAATCTAAAATGTTTTCTTCTTTGACCCCTTCTCACTTTCCTATTACTAGCAAAGATCTGCTGATTGTCAAACAGGAAAAACAGTGAAGAATAAAGGAAGATATGACAGCACAATTAAAAATTTAGTATAACTGTTTCCTGAAGGTAAAACAAAACAGCAGGACCCAGAAGTTTTCCTGAAAAATGTTTTAAATCTATAGCCAGAAAATAGCTCCTGCATTGACAAACTGTATACTGACAAAAGTCGGAGGGAGGGGGGACTCTTTACTTCATTGTTTGCGTCAAATATTGTATTGTATCTTGAAGAAGAGAAGCCTGAAGATTGTTTTGTCAGCAAGAAATGAATGCCATTATCACATACTGACTTTAAAATCCTGGACAAATCTTGCCAGTAAGGATCAGCAACCTTATATCTTATACCAGGAGTGGGGAACCTTTTTTGGTTTGGGGGCCACTGATACACAGAAAAATCAGTCAGGGACTGCACACAAGTGAGAAGCAAGCAAACAAACAAACAAAACCAGACCAATCTCACTGATGTGGCCCCCGACTAAGAAGGAAAAAGACACTCCCAACATTCCCCTCTCACACCAGAGCCCGGGGGGAGCAGACTAGTAGATTTTGTGTGCTCCAACCCCACAGATGAGCACCGGGGGCTGTAGCACCAGCGCAAGCTCCCCAGTGTTGAGGGGGAGCCCTGAGCACTCGGGGCTGGATTCAGGCAAGCTGGGGGCTGCATCCAGCTCCTGGGCCTTGGGTTCCCTACCCTTGTCTTATACCTAAACACCAGGGGCCTGATCCAAATATTAGTGAAACCAGTGAAAAAAGTCCCACTGAGTTTGTCAGGTGCCAGATGCAGGGATAGTATCCACAGAGCACTAGGAGTGAGCTGTTTTATGCAATCATCTAATAAACTGAATCTAATATAATTTCTTGATCATAGAATCATAGACTCATAGAATCATATAACTGGGAGGAACCACGAGAGGTCATCAAGTCCAGTCCCCTGCATTCAAAGTAGGACCAAGCATCATCCCGGACAGGTATTTGTCTAACCCGATGTTAATAATTTCCAATGCATGACCTCCCTATGCAATTTATTCCAGTGCTTAACAACCATGACAGGAAGTTTCCCCTAATTTCCAACTTAAACCTCCTTTGCTATAATTTGAGCCCATTGCTTCTTATCCTATCATCTGAGATGATGTTGAAAAGGCAGTTGACTGGATCGAGTGAAGTATTTTTTTGGCATGCTGTCAGAAATGGAATTTACTGGGAATTTAATTTTAGCTGAATCATTGCCATGTATTCTCATCTATATGATGCCAGGTAGTTATTAAGCATGATATAAGCTGGGGTGGTAAACATTTTCTACCACTTAATTTCATATTAGTGCCTGTAGCAAAAGGATTGATATCAAGTGTAAAATTGTTTGTAATTGATACTCTATATTTCCATCAATACAGACAACAAACATGCTTTTATTTATATTGTAAGCAGAAGTGTCCATTACAGAATTATGATGGAAAATCTAATTTCAAAGCAAATATTAAAATATTTGCTGTTATGAACATTTCAAATTATTATGAAAGAAAATCAAAGTGGGTTTCAACTATTTTAGAGTTTACCCATAAGCAGAAGAGACTTTGGAAGAAATCCTGCCTAATTTAAGTCAGTGTCAAAACTCCCATTGAATTTAGTGAGCTGAGGAGTTAACCTTTTGTTTATGCCAGATAACTGTTGTACATAGCAGATGATGTCAGTAGCCTACATTTAAAAACTCTTAATTAGGCTGCTTTTTCTCCAAGGGAGAAATTCACTTGACTGGTATAAAGTGCTATTGTCTAAGTTCCATGTGGGTGGAGTGAGGAGTGGTTGAGCAGATGAATTCTACTGTATCTCCAAACCTGGATCCTAATGTGGGGCTACTGTTTAAACCCAGGCAGCTGCTACTTTAGACTGCCTCCCTCTCCGACTGAGTTATTAGGGCACTGGATCCATGTAAATATGACTCTGTAGCTCCTTCCCTGGCCTTCACTCCTCACTCTTGTGGTCTTACCTGCTTGCCTCTTTGATGCCAGTACAGAGATCCATATAGGTGTGTCTGCACTTCTCATGCTACCAGCTATATTATCCTGGTCTACTTGGCGGGGAGGGTGTGTGTGTGTGAAACTTCAGCTGAAGTTGTGTCTAAGTCTGCATGCCACACTTTATGAAAGATATGAACAAATTGGAGAGAGTCAAAAGAAGAAGCAACGAAGGTGATAAGGTTTAATGAAGAAGGGTTAAAAAAGGGGCATGTTTAGTCTTGAGAAAAGAAGACTGTAGAGAGATCTGATATTACTTCTCGAATTTATGAAGGGCTGCTATAAAGAGAACTGCGATTAGTTATTCTCCATGTTTACTGAAGGTAGGACAAGCAGTAATGGGTTTAATTTAGCAAGGGAGATTTGGGTTACTTATTGGGAAAAACTTTCTAACTATAAGGATGGTTAAGGTCTGGAATAATTTTCCTAAGATGGCTGTGGAATATCTGTCATTAGAGGTTTTTAAGAATAGGTTGGACGAACAGCTGTTGGGAAGATTTGGTTTACTTGCCCATCTTCAGCACAGGGGCTAGACTTGATGACTTTGAAGTTCCTTCCAGCTTTATATGTCTATAATTTAATTTATATGCATAATTACAGCACAATGGATGTTTTTAGATCAAAACAAGCTGCCAAGATTTTGCAGCTCTGGGATGTAACTTTGGAGACCTATTAAAGATTTTCCCTGCATGAGACTAAGTCTTGACCAAATAGGAAGTTCAGACCATCTGAGACTGCAGTTTGGCACAGAGGGCTTGTAAATCATGGAGAGAATATTCACTGTTCCAGCAAGTACAAATTGTGCAGTAATTAGCAGGTTTGAGGCTGGTAACCAGTTTACAATGGCTGAGCAACCTCCTTGTACTTCTGGAAAACATGCCCTGACTTTAAAAAATACTAGTAAACACAATAAAATCTACAAATCAGTATGGAACAGAGGAAAAGGATGATGGGGCAGACACAAAAGGCATACATGATTCCAGACTAGGAATATGATTTCTACTGCACACACTAAAATCTTGTTAGTTGATCTGTTTCCCTCATTTGAAAGGAACTCTGAACCTGTCTTTATTTTTATTTATGTGTGTGTATATATATATATATAGTTATTTATATTAATACAGTAGTTCAACTTTATAGCATATTTTTTCTTTGTTTATACTTTTAAAAATAAATTAAAATATACAGTACTGTGTACAAAACGTGAGTGTAATAATATTAATAGTACAAAGTAGAAATCTATACCTGGAGGTATATAGATAAAATAAATAAAACTTTCAGATTTTTCTCACGCGTCTGCTATATCTAATATATATATTACTCTGGTCTAGCACACTGCACACTATTTTGCAAACATGAAGAGTTATATCAGACAATACTCAGTTTTAAAATAATGGGTCTGCTCAAACTGCTTTTATGTCATCCTTCATCTTAGCCAGTATTATGCCAGACAGGCATATTTCAGACACCCTTGTACTAAATAAAGGCTAAAGTTTTCAAAAAAATCCTTCCCTATGCCACACCCAGGCTGCACATCCTGTCCAAATGTAGAAAAGTTCAGAGTCAATCTACATGTCACAACTTGGGCCCATCCTAGTTCTCTCCATGTGTGTAAACAGTGCTATGGTGAGAATGCAAAGGAAAGTAGAGCAAAGATTCCGGCTAATGAGGCGGAAACCAGTCTAACTTAAAGGGACTGCTCTAAGTAAGGGCAGCCATCCCAGCATTCCCTATGGTCCTCCTTTCCCTGCTGGAACGCCAATCACTTATGTCATTTTGTGAAGATGGGTGGTGCAGTGCTTCTTAAGGCAAACCAATATAATATGTGTTCCAAGGGAATTCACATCATATCTTTTTGCCATCTTTTTACAGACTTTATAAGCCGATAGAGCAGCATATCAGGAGGGCAGAACCATTTCATGTATATCATTCTTATTAATCAAATCCTAAGTAGCCATTCATTTTCACTCATAGCGTGTTTCTGTCTGTCTTAATGGGATGATTACAAGACTCTATTCACCTTGAGAATTTGCAAATGAGGTCCAAAAAGAAAGGCTACTGAATTTAGTTGATGTTACATGTTCATTGATGATAATTTAAAACAATACCGAAAATTGAGATCTCATGGACAGCTCCAGCCTAATTGTACACATTTTCTTCTTCTCTACCATGATGAGTGGAAAGATCTTTGTTTATATTACACAAGCAGCCCCGTGTTATGTATATTCTCATTATAAGTCCATTTTGCAAACCTTATAAATGCTGGATTTCTTATCATTCGGAAAGCTTGCAGAAATATTTGAACTCATGCCCTTTGTCTTAATACAGATTTCAATTATTTATAAACCCTTGAAAATGAACTTGTAAATAAACAGTCCTAGGATTTTGGCATTTAGTGCAAATTGACCTTTGTTTTATCCACTGAGAAACATGATTGCAGGTATTGAAAAATGGGCAAGAAATGACTATTGTTTTTGTATATCTTCATCAGTAATCCTATTAATCCAAAACTCTTCCCTCAAATTAATGAGGAGTAACAGTTAATTAGAGGGAAGGGTTTTGGATCGGACTACCGCATCTACACGTGGCAAGTTAAATCAGGCGATCGGCATGTTAAAATGGCGACCAGCCGTGAATTTAAACCCGCACTTCATTAGCAACTTCAGTATGCTTCATTTGCCTCCCTACTCCGAACTAGGGGGCAAGTGTAGACATACCCCGATATTCTGGACAATCACCTGTATTTTAATGTGGTGCATCCTCAAACATGATGCCTAATTTTGCATCCACAATTTTGGGCTCAGTCATAATTGCATTTATAACGTGAATCTGCACTGACTTGTGAAATCTAGGGAGCAGATCCTTTCAAATGATGAGAAAACGACATAGCTCCATTGACTTAAATGCAAGTAGGCTGATTTCTACCAATTTCAGTTCTGGCCAGTAAATAACAAACTGTCTGACTTTTGGGCTCAGTCTGCTGGTTAGAAGTGCTAACTGTGACTTCTTGCACAGCTTAAGTGTTCCTGCAGCCTCACTTACATTTGACTGCTGCCCCAATACCACATTACATATGGAAGTCATTATAGAAAATGTCCCACTTCAGACTATAAGGGGGAAAAGTGAAAGGAACAGACCCATGCTCCTAGACAATGACACCTCCTCACTTGTGCAAAGGTATTCAGGAAGGAAGCCAGGTTACCTCCTTCTAGAATTGGGAAAATAATTTTGAATATTCTCACTAATTTTTGCGTAAGACCACTGGCACAGCTGCTTCACTTCAGCTTTCGTTGTTTCTCCTTCTGCTTTAGTTTGCAGATGATGATTCTTATTGAGCTACCACTACTCTTCATGCTACACTATCTGCTGTGGCTGAGGGTACGTCTACACTAGCCCCCTAGTTCAAACTAGGGAGGCTAAGGAGCATGACCGAAATTCGAACCCCTTAGTTCAAATTAACTAAACATGGAATGAGGTTTAACTGTTAATTTGAACTAAGGGGTTTATCTCAGAATCATGCTTCTCTGCCGCATGTAGACGGGGGCAGTTATTCCGGGCTTGTCAATTTCCAAAATGGTGACTGGCCGGGAACATGCTAATGAAGTGCGGGATATTTAAATAATTTTATTTTGCACTTTCGGTCACCCTCATTAGCCTCCCTAGTTCGAACTAGGGGGTTAGTGTAGACGTATCATGAGTCTCGTATTCCAGCTGCAGCTTCTTCCCTTCCAGGATTCAGTGTGGCACTGGATGGACAGGAGTAACCTGCTTAGTGCCCTCTGCCTTGTCATGTAATTTGATGTTGTTTTTAGCTTCTGAGTCTCTCCAACAGTGGGCATTCAGCCATGGAATGAAACCAGCTTCTGGGCACAAAATATATCCCATTGCGTCTGGGCATGGATTGTAACCCATTAGCCATCTGTTTGCCTGATCATTATGAATAAAGGCTGCCATGAGCTAGTCCTTAGCAAGACCTTTAACAACTTTACCTCTGTCTTCACACAGCCTTGCTAACAGAGTTTTCCTGAATGCTCTATAAATAATGGGCATTGTGCCATTTTGAATTTAACCTTCCATACCTTGAAACAAAACTTAGAGAGGAAATAAACAGTTCTCTGTTCATTGAACACCTTCTGATTCAGTACGACTGCTCTCTTGTATGTGTGTGAGGGAGTGCGGGGTATGTGGGGAATACAGTCTCTAGTCCACCAGCTGCCACCAAGTTTATAGCTTCTCTCTTGGGTACCACAGATCCATGCCAGTTCCGTGTTCACCCTATTGAGACAGCCTGACATGTTTCGTGATGTGGTGAAAAATGCTTTGGCTTCTCTTATACTTAAAATGAAGAGACTGGCATAAACAATGGTATTATGATTCACACTGGGGTTTTTTTCTCCCATGTAATGAAGGATGCTCATATCAGACATTTTGGAGCCATATTTTCAGAAGATGAACACTAGAGGCAAACAGCACTACCATACAGGGAGAAATTCTGCACTATGCTATGTGTGAGCACAGTAGGGTAAAGAAGCTTGTTCTCTCTCTCCCTTATAAGCAGAAGGGAAGTATATTTGCATAGCATACTAGTAAGCAGTAGGAAGAGGACCTATCACACTGTAGAAGAAGCATAGTCTACTAACGAGGGTGTATATCTGGCCCTTTTGCCAGCTATCAAGTGTTACTGCTGCTCCTGTAAACATCACTACTTCTTTTAGAATAAGCATCCAAATGTGCCTGCCAGTATTTTCTCCTAGCCAACCATAAGCTGGTTGGTCCCGCAGCTTTAGGATGGCTTTTGTGCTGGATGCATATTGGACAGCCCTATGACTCCACTCTTTGACTAACATTATGGCAGGATTTTGTCATTAGAGTTTATTTTACTACACAATCTTAGACTGTCATCTCTTTGGACTGGGGACATCTTTTTTCTTATAAAGTGCTGATCTATATAGGGGGTAGGAGAAGGCTTGCAAATGCTATCACAGTACAAAAATTAAATTATTTTACATTATTTGCAGGCCAAAATATTAGTGGAAACATGAAGATAATTCATTTTCTGTAAATTTGATTCAAATTAATATATTAAAAGGTTTTGTTAATGCTTACAAAAGTGTTCATAAATGGTAAATAAAGATGCATTTATTAATCTGAGCATCTTTTGAGATCTCATCCAGGCCATTGTTTCTGGAGATCAGGTCCTTCATGTGGCACTACATAAAGATATTCTTTAAGTCTCTTCTGCTTAATTAGTTGTCCATTACCTTGCCTTGAGATCCACCCCTGATGCAATAAGCATCAAAGTGACACTTAATTGGATAGAAGGGCTCTTCATTCCTTCTGGGAGTTGCATGTGGACTGCCTCTCTTGCGGTGGCTGCAAATGTCATTGTTGTTTAATAGATTCAGTCCTTGCCTTAATGAAGGACTATATTACTAACTCTCGTCACTTGGAGTGATCCCTCTCAGTTCTTTCCTTAGTCCACTCTCTGAATGATGAAGATAAAGTATAAGCCATGCCGTAAACACTCTCTCCCTTGTTCTTTTTGGAATTTCATAAGAAGAAAATAAATTTACAAGTAACTCCAAGCAAAAAATTTAAAAATTAAAAAAAAAATCCACCCTACCACAAGTTAGTCTGTTGCAGGATACAATCATGTCTCTCAAAATTAGTTACATCAGTAACTTGATATTTGTTCAGTTCATAGCGGGGAAACCCTAACTAATTAACAAAGTGAAATATTGCCCTTTTTATAACTGAAATTTGCAAATACTAATGAGATTATATAATTGCGCTGTCGATAATTAGCAACTGTTTATGTATGATTTTTGGCATGTATTTATAGAGATGTTTCAGTTGCACTATGAGTCTGTTAGAATACTAAGTTAGCTAATTAGCTCAAATCCACTCAAACCTCACATACAATGCACTTGATTACAAAATATAAAACTGTTGCCTGATAGAGAACCCATTCTGACACCCTTGTTGTCCAAATTGTAAATAGTGGTTGATGACCATGACATTGCAGGTTGACTTTTCAATTTTAAAGGAAGGAGTGGTGTGGAACTACTGTGTAGTCTAAGTACATTTTTTTATTTGCATGTATATTATCAGTCCTAGAACAGAGATGGTCAACCAGCATTCAGGGCAATATATCCTTTTTGAATCTCAGCACAACAATGCCCGTGTCACAATGAGCAACTCTACCTCAAGAATTTACTCTAATCAGAGAGCAAATTCTGCTGCTACTCATGCAGTTACTCCTTTAAAGGACCACTTCCTCTACATAGTTTTTGCTATGTAAGGCTTTAATACCACCATAGCTTCTCTTTTCAAGACAGAACACATATGCTGAAGACCACAAATGCTAGATAACAATGCCACCTGTAGCATCTGCCATAATATATTTTAGTGGCAGTATTGTTTCAGTTACATTCAAATATCTGTGTTGTACCACCATGTCTTCCAAGGTCTGTAACTTTCTGAAACATTGACCTGGACTAAAATTTTCCTAGCTTGGTCTGTGCCTGAAGGTGAGCTTGGTTGGAAAGTCTGAAGAAAAATGATCAAGTCATTACTTTTAGCATAAGGAGAATTGAAAATGTATTTTTCTCATTATAAAAATAGAATAGTTTCAACATTTTTTGAATAGGGTTGTGTAGTCATGGGTGGGCCTGTGTGGGTTGTGGCCCACCCACCTGGCACTCCAGCCGAGGAGCAGGTTGGAGACACCAGGGCTTACCCTATTCTGCTCCACTCAGTGCTGCAGCCAGATAGCAGAGATGGGAGCTAGAGTTTAACCCTGCCCCTCATTATTGCACTCCAACCTGAAGCTGGGGCCCTTCTGGTTATGCCCCTGGGTTGCCATCTCTGAGGCACAAAAACCTTGGACACCTGGCATGATCCAAAGCCCATAAATCTGGACATCAGACAGTGCTTCCTGAGTTTCCATATGTATATTTCTTTATTAATGTTCATATGAAGAAACTAGGCTGTAGTCTAAAAAGTTATTTGTTTTTTCCTGTCCCTTATATCCATTAACTTTCTTTTATTTGGAATGTCCGCTATGATTTACAATGGGACATATGATACATAGTGGGATTGAAGTTGTGCATATCTTGGGTAAAATCAAATCACCCTTACATCAATAGTAGGTAGAAGAGGTTCATACTAGAGATGACTGCTGTCTACTGTTGTTTTTAATAGGACTGAAGCCATACATCCCTCTCAGAAGATAAATACCAATTCAAACCTACCAGCATGTGACATTAGCAATTGAAATATGTGAGGTGTGATCAAAATGTGGAACAACTATTTTATTTTATTTTATTCTTTGTTGTGCATGACAAAGTTTAAAGTTCCAAAGTATACAGTGGTGTAAATTATCAACTTTTTTAATTAAATAAAACTGGAAAAACAGGAAGGTTTGTCAATAAAGACCCCACATTCCTCAGGTTCTCCACAGGACTCCTCAGCCCGGGCATCTCCATTAATCCTCTTATAAACTAGCTATTAGAGGGGGAATGCACAGTTAGAGTGCATCTAAGCTGCACCCTTAGCTCAAAATAAGCTACACAATATGAGCTACATAAATTGCGTAGCTTATTTCGAGTGTATACAGTGCCAAATTTTGAAATAAACAACTATTCCAAAATGTCCCTTAATTTTCATGGAATGAGGTTTACAGGGACATTGGAATAGCACACCTGTTATTTTGAAAGACATTTCGAAATAATTGGTGAACTGTCAAGACATGGAATAACTATTTGGGGATATCAGAAATAATCCAAAATAGTGCTGCAGTGTAGACATGACCATAATTATTTACTAGTCAACAGTAGGGCACTAGGTATCATGTTTGTTTTCCAGGTCTGGGGGAGGAGTATAGTGGTTATAGCAAAGTGGTGGGTCCTGGTTTTTGCAAGAGTGTGCGATCTAGAAATATCCCATAATTTGGTATTTTCTTGCTATGTTAGACTTTGCATTTGACATTGTCGCACTTAGCCAGTCTTACTGCTTTTTAAATTAAGATTTTATTGATAGGAAAATAGGTTCTTTAGAGAGATCTACCAATTAATTCTTTAAGGCTTTATAAGCATAATTGAGTAACTTCACACATGTGGGTAGTCATTCTTAGGCTATGTCTAGACCACAGGCTTTTTTTGGAAGAAGCTTTTCCAGAAGAGATCTGCCAAAGAACTTCCTCTTCTTTGTCCACACACGCCTTTTTCTGAAAGAGCTCTTTTGGAAAAAGGCTTCTTCCTCACAGAAAGAGGTTTACCAATGTCAGAAAACCCCCTCTGTTCTTTTGATTTTTTTTTTTTGAAAGAACGTGATTGCAGTGTGGATGTAAGTGAAGTTTTTTCAGAAAAAAAGCCGTTTTTCTGAAAAAACTCTGTAGTGTAGACATAACCTTAGTCACTTGGGTGAGTGTTTGCAGTATTAATCACTAAGGGTATGTCTACACTACCCCGCTAGTTCGAACTAGCGGGGGTAATGTAGTCATCCGCACTTGCAAATGAAGCCCGGGATTTGAATTTCCCGGGCTTCATTTGCATGAAGCCGGCCGGCGCCATTTTTAAATGCCGGATAGTTTGGACTCCGTGCCGCGCGGCTACACGTGGCACGGACTAGCTAGTTTGGATTAGGCTTGAGGTGTACAGCTAGTTTGGATTAGAAGCCTAATCCGAACTAGCTAGTCCGTGCCACGTATAGCCGCGCGGCACGGAGTCCGAACTAGCTGGCATTTAAAAATGGCGCCGACTGGCTTCATGCAAATGAAGCCCGGGCAATTCAAATCCCGGGCTTCATTTGCAAGTGCGGATGACTACATTACCCCCGCTAGTTCGAACTAGCGGGGTAGTGTAGACATACCCTAACTTTGTAGTACATTTATTATTTTTGATGGTCATTTAAATATATATTTGTAATTAAACATAGCAATTTGTTATGGCGATGTGTAAACACTGCTCAAGAATAGGGACCCATTGTTCTAGGCTATGTGTGTACAAACAGTAGTAGATAGTCCCAAAAGTTCACAATTTAAATAAGCAAGACAGACACAAGGTTAGGTGAAGGGGGAGAAAACACCAGCAAAATTAAGAATGGGATGGTGGTAAGTATCATTTTAATTTCACGGTGTTATTTATTTCCTGTTTTAGTTAACAGAGGATCAGCTCAATGGAGAGGGAAAGGAGACAGATCAGAGGAGACAAGGATACCAGCTGTGGAGTAAACAGACTGAGAAAAGGGAAGGAAAAGGTTGGAACAAATAGCCAATCAGTATGGAGAGGAGAAAATACTATTCTATTAATCTGATCATACCATTAAATTTGATATTTTAACTATGACCAACCCATGAAATATAATTACATCAAAATATTGTTCCTGTCATTGCATAAAAAGAAGAAATATACATGCCCACTTACATACTAACCATGAAAAATGTATTAAGAGGGATCATAACCAACATATTACATCAGCGGAGCTGACAGCCACTGCAGGCCCTGGGGCAAGATTTCTGGGGCTGGCTCCACACCCTGAAAGAGTCAGGGCCTCAGGCAGAAGGGGTAGAGTGGAGGGAAGCTAGCCTTCAGCAACCCCCCCAAGCCCTCAGAGATGCATGGAGCGGTGCTCTGGCAGCGATTCAAAAGGGCCCAGAGTCTTTGAATCACTTGGTTCTGGGACCATTGTGCTTTTTGCCCCTGCTCTTGCCCCATCTTAGTGGGCCTGTACTACATTTTGGATTAGTGGTCTTCTTCACAGCATAACAGAAATGTTTTAAATGGAGTTTTGAGTTCTGAAGCTGTCACTTGAATCAGTTGGTATACTAATTTTGGTTCTCTTAAGCTTTTTTGTATTGTGTATAAATAAATGTTTCTATTTTAGTACAATGATGTGAAGAGCAAAATATTATATGAAATTCTTTTCCAGTTGGGCTACCAGTTAATCTCCATAATTGAGCATCTCACCCAATTTTGCAAAAGCACCTTGTAAGTGCTCAGACCTCAATAAGGTACTCCAAAACTATTGGTGGCCACTATTTGAAATTCTTTACTTGTCTTGTTAACTAAACTGGAAGAAAGTGTTTATGTAATCCTTATTGTATGGGGGAAAATAAAGCTACATTAAAAGAAAATGCTTAGGGTTGCAAAGGACTTCAAAAGTTAGGAAATGCCAGCATACAGGTTACCCGTGCAACCTTAATTTGGCCCTTTGGTTCACATGCATCATTGTACAGTTTTTAATTACAGAATCACATATTGTTTATTTCTATAGGCCTCCTGCCTTGTTCAGTGCATTAAATGGACAGTGCTGAATTAATGAGCCTCTCTTCAGTAATTTGTTTTCTTCTTTGAGTTGGTGACCCCATACTTTATTAACATAACACTACTCAAACCTTCTGGGAAGCCAGAATGTGACACCTAATGTTGGAATGTAGGAATCTAAGAAATGGTAGTGTCATGTTTTTAAATATGGATTGGGTTACTTAATTTTGTCACTTACTTACTTCTGTCATAATGACAGAACTTGCCATGATAAAATATATAAAAGCAAATATGTCCATTGCTTAATATGTGTCATGTACTATTTTCATATTAGTGACATAGCTTAGAAGTTAATTGTGGTGTAGATATAATCATTTATCTGCTCCCAAAGAGCCTAGGTTCCACTGTCTCTTATCTCTTACTTCTGTTTAGACTCATTGATCTCTTATTAGTCATCCAGTTTGCCAAGAATTTCCCTCTAAGTTTGCGCTACTGACAACTTAGATATTGAGAGCACTATACTCCATTCTCTGATATGCGTTAGGCACCTTGAGAATTCAGTTTCTCCCGAAATTTGGTATCTTATAGTATAGCTAGTTTTTTATCTGATCTGACAGCAGTCCTTAGCCTGTTTCCCATAGTTTTCCTTACTTCCACATTATCCTTTGTCATGTCATAAGTAGAAGTATTTCTACTCCTAAAAATAAAATAGCATTGCTTTTTTTATTCAGATTAAGAGGAACATGAATGATTGTTTTGGATACAATGTCACAAAAGAAACCAGGTTGAGAGTAATTTAACCCTTGTCATGTATGAAATATGATTAATTTCCCAAGTTCAACTTCTTTCATGCAGCCCACCTGGTCATTCCATGGTATAAAATGTTACAATTTTGGTGTTCTTTAAAACTTTTTTCCTTCTTCATATATTAAAAGAGTATCTCCTTGATGTAATTCCTGAGTACTTTAATCCTTTTATAATTTTTGTCTCTATATATTGTGTCATTGAAATACGTATTGTATTAATCCTTTCCACCCTAAAATGTACTTGCCCTGCATGGAACATTTTATCATTTTATTTTAATTTCTAGTTATCACTCACTTTTCTTCTAATTCATAATTCATAAACAGATGCTGCTAGAAGTTTAGAGGTGATAGTTCATCAATATGTGCCTTTTTTGGTTTTTTTGTTTTTGTTTAAACTGGCATTGAAACAGTATAGTTGTATGGTACTTTATGTCACTGCTTAGTGTGAGATGCTAGCTTCTGCTTGCCTTACTACTTTGAAAGTAAGGTCCTGACCCCTTCTTGTCATTGGAGGAAAGACTGCACAGTGCTCTTTGAAAGGTTAAGGATGTTAATTTAGTATCTTGGCCAAATTTCAATTTTCAGAAATATATTCTACAATTTCCCTGTGAAGATTCAAATGGAGAAATTATTCTTTACTTCTCCTCTAATAACTCTTGTACAGCATTGTAGGCACAGACTGAGTGCTTGCATTACACCCCATGGGCTCGTCTACATTGGCCCCTTTTCCAGAAGGGGCATGCTAATTTTTCAGATCGTAATAGGGAAATCCACGGGGATTTAAATATCCCCCGCGGCATTTAAATAAAAATGTCCACCGCTTTTTTCCGGCTTTTAGAAAAGCCGGAAAAGAACGTCTACACTGGCCCCAATCCTCCGGAAAAAAGCCCTTTTCCGGAGGATCTCTTATTCCTACTTCTTATTCCTACTTCAAAGAGATCTCTTATTCCTACTTTGAAGTAGGAATAATTGATCCTCCGGAAAAGGGCTTTTTTCCGGAGGATCGGGGCCAGTGTAGACGTTCTTTTCCGGCTTTTCTAAAAGCCGGAAAAAAGCGGCGGACATTTTTATTTAAATGCCGCGGGGGATATTTAAATCCCCCGTGGATTTCCCTATTACGATCTGAAAAATTAGCATGCCCCTTCCGGAAAAGGGGCCAATGTAGACGTAGCCCATAAGAGACACATTTGGGTATTGGGAACTTAATCCTGAACTTTGTGAGGTCTGTAATGCACTTCATGATATTTGGGATTGGTGCAGGTGTCAGTTTTACCCTCATGGAGCTAAGATGTGTGAGTTGCTATTATTAGTGTCTTTAATACTGAAGTGAGCAAGCAAGAGATGACTAAATATCATGCTAAAATGTTTGTTGTCTTTGGTTGCCAGTTTCTTGCAAAAAAAATAAATAAAAAGGTATTTGGTGTAAAAGCCAAAATGTGAGTATGGAGGAAATATAAATAATTTCCCTTAGAAAGACACCTCAGCCCATACTAATCCCATGTAAGGGCCAGGAACAAACACAGTACTTAAGCACTAATGAGCTGAATAACGCTGGCTGCAGAGCATAACTAAGGAAATTGCTGAGCTACCCATTGCAGATGAGAACATATGCTATAGTCTCTGAAAGGGTGGCAGAGTAGCCACTTCGCATCTGTGTGATATGGAGATCTGAGGAGCATTATGTCTGGCACCCAAAGCTTCCCAGAGCTATCACTTGGTTAGTGTAGCTTTGGCCTGCTCCAAATGCAGGGAAGCAACTCTGATACATGCCAGCCCCAGAAGATGAGCTGATACTTCTCCTTGGTTTACCATCCAACAAGTCTGTTAGTTATTCAACGTACAAGTAGAGTTCAGATTTTTTTTAAATACAGATTTATTTTATTTTGTATTGTAGGAGACAACCAAGAATAGGTGCACCTTCAAAAAAAGTAAGTGGTCCTTTTTCTTACACATTATTGTTCAACGTATGCATTCATTTAACGGTGATACATTTTAAGGTTATCAGACCAAACATATATTTTCAGTAATTGTCAACTTATTCTGGGATGAAAGTGGGAGATATGCACCCATGAGACCTTTACAGGGGCTTTGCAGAATGTGATCGAGCTAACAGATGCATGTATCTGGGTTAGGTTCTGAGTATAGCACTAGGAGATAGATGCTTGCAGTCTGTTTTCAGAAATCATGGTTTCATGGTTGCCAAGTCAGAGCCATCCCAAGAGAGAGTGAGGTGATGTGGGCAATAAGATAGTGGAAGCATGGGTCTCACCCATATCTATTGGGTTTGGATGGGTTCAGATTGGGGTGCTCTCACCAGTCAGTATGGTATTCTCCTCAGCTTTTTAGCAGAAGACAGAGACTTCTATCACTTTTTATGGCCAAGTCATGCTGTTGCAGCCTGTTATGTTTCCTAGTGGTTGTTTTTTGTGCCTGTGGGACTAATTAGCATATACGAATATGAGAGCAGATGCTGTTCAGGACTACCTACTTTTTAGTTTTGAGAATTATCTCCTTAAGTCACCATATTGGTTTGTGTCATTCATCCTCAAATGCAAAAAATATATATATTTTTAAATGATTATGCAAGATGAGAGGACTTTCCAGCTCACCTAAATTAGCACAAATAATTACATAGCCTCTAACTCACCCTCAGGGTCCCTCAGGACCACTTCAAACCCCTGTCAGTTTTACTCCACCCTCTTTTACTAAACATTCACTAAAGAAATTGTGATTTGGAGGACAGAGAATTGCTTGAGAAAGAAAAGAAGCGTAAGGAGGTCAGGACATGGCATGGTATCAAAAGCTCATCAGTAGCTATTTGCTGTTCTCATTGGAGAATGGAAGCTTAAGTCTATTGGGAAAGGTATAGCTTGTTTCATAGAGCATCTCTGCTTTTTAATGCTTTGTGTTGCTGTGGGAGGATGGGGGAGCCATACTTATGCAGCAAAATTGGCCTCACTGGGCCCTGACATATTTGTTTCCTGGTCATGATGTAGTTAACAGTCAGGGTGCCAGAGGCCCTGCACGTTATACTCCCATTGCTTGCAACAGCTGACTGGGACTTCTGGCCAGATAGTGCAGTGTTCTGCAGTGCACTCCTCTAGCATAGTCAGTCACTGGTATAGCTGTCCCAGCTGCTCCACAGCTCCAGGGTATCAACAGACATGACAGTGTGTGGTGTCCACACATGCCCAATTCAGGGCACAGGACCTGTTTGACTAGCATGAGAAATAATGTTGTAACATGACTGGGTGTTGATGCTTACTAACCTTTTTTTTCCCCAACTTATAAAAAAACTGTAAATACAATTGAGGTTAAAAAAAAAAATCATTAATATAAATTTCAGGCATATTTGTAATAGTAGTAAGCTTTTAGGGGATCTCCCCTAGTATTCCCTTGGGCATTGTATCAAATAACTTGATAGTGGTATCGCTGTTTATTTGGCCATGTCATAATATTGTCTAGTTAGGAACTGAGGATCTTATCTATGGGAGGAGGAGTAAAAGAAATTCTATATTATATAGCCATCACTTATAGCCTGAATCTGTGAGGTACGGTGTTCCTTTAGCTACCACTGTCTTCACAGTACAGTACTTCATGGGATTAAGCATTGTTTATTCTTCAAAGACAGTCACTTCTCACTCCCATTAAAACATACAGTGGGCCACATTCGCTAATCAATTATCTTAGGGCTCCTCAAGTAATATAATAATAGTCATATGGGCCTTATGCTACTACTATTCTGTACCATCAACATTCATGGGAGCTTTGTGGAAAAATGGAAAGTAAAATACAGTTTAAAAGTTTTTGAAAAGAATATTCAATGTCTGATTTAGTTATTTTACAGTTATAAAGGATGAATATGTGAAGGGGCAGAAGCAAAGAGCATGGATTTGTATTGGCATTATAGTCAAGGAATTGGAGTTAATGGGTTTTTTTTAAATGATATGATGTATGAGTGGCTATGATATAAATCAGGGGTGGGCAATCATTTTTGCAAGGGGGCCACTTTAAGAATTTTGGCAGTGATTGTGGGTTGCCCCTGAAGAAGTGGTGCATCGGGCAGAAAGGGCGGAGCCTCAGACTAAAAGGGGCTGTTCTCTCTAGCTGCGATCAGCCCTTGGCAGGGGAGGAGGAGACTTTGTGCATTCTCCCCACGCTCAGGCCAATCAGAGCCTGGGAGTGGGGAGCATGTGTGAACTCTCTTGCCCACTTCCATTGCCCTGCTAAAGGCACACAGTGCCTAGAGGGAACCGCAAGCCGTTTTCAACAGCTGGTGGTTTTCTCTGTTGCTTCATGCCCTTGGCGGGGAGAGACTTCACTTGCTCCCCCATTCCCAGGTTTTGATTGGCCTGGGAGAGGGGAGCAATTAGGCGGCTGAGGGACCGATCAAACAGGTTAGTGGTCTGGATGCAGCCCGCGGACCCTGTCTTGCCCACCCTTGCTATAAATCATGCTGCCGGCCTTTCCCCACTCCTGACTAGACTAAGAAAGGAAAGACAGGCAATATTTATTATATGGAATAAATAATAACATGGGCCTGTTATTTATACAGATTTTATTGATTAGGGTGAGAGGAAGCAAGATGATACTTTTAAATTAACAATTCACAAAGGAACATCATTCTGTACAACTTTATGGGCTAAACTCTGCTCTTGGATATGCATGTATGTCTCTGTTATAGTCTTATTTCACTTGTGATGATCTCATTTTAAATCTGTTCACTAAGAAATATAGGTTATGTTTACAGAGGAAAATGTTCTTGAACAGGAAGAAATGCCATATTGGTATATTGTGAGCCATTATATAATTAGTGTATTGCTATGAAGGAGATACAACAAACATGGCTTAAGTCAGCCTATCTAGTTCAATACCTGTTGACTAATAGTGACCATTGCTAGTGCCTTCAGAAGCAGTGAACAGAACAGGGCAATTAATTATCAAGTGATCCATCCGTTATTGTCCAGTTCCAGTTTCTAGCAGTTAGGTTTAGGAACACTCAGAGCTGGGTGGGTGCATAATTGACTGGATCATCGTTCTCAGAGAGTGGTTATTAACCGTTCAAAATCATGCTGGAAGGGCATAACAAGTGGGGTCTGTTTTGGAACCGGTTCTGATCAATATCTTCATCAATGATGTAGATGATAGCATAAGGAGTACAATTATTAAGATTGCAGAAGATACCAAGCTGGGAGGGGTTGCAAGTGCTTTGGAGGATAGAGTCATAATTTAAAATGATCTGGACAAACTGGCCTGAGGTAAATAGGATGAAATTCATTAAGGACAAATACAAAGTACTCCAATTAGGAAGGAGCAATCAATTTCACACATACAAAATGGGAAGTGACTGTCTAGAAAGGAGTACTGCAACAAGGGATCTGGAGGTCACAGTGGACCAGAAGCTGAATATAAGTCATCAGTGTGATGCTGTTGCAAAAAAAGAAAATATTCTGGGATGAATTAACAGGAGTGTTGTCAGCAAGAGATGAAAATTAATTCTTCCACCCTATTCTGTGCTGATTAGTCCTCAACTAGAATACAGGTTCATCCTCTCAAATCCATGATTCTCTGATCTGCACTGGCAGGTATGCAGCCAGCAGCCACTGGGAGCCCCGGTTTGGGGATACCCAACCAGGCTGACAGCAGAGGGGCTGATGGTGGCTGGTGATCCCCAATCCATGGATCACAAGCCTCACTGGCAACAGCAGAGCTGGTTGTGTCTGGGGATCCCCAGGGCCGGGGATCCCCGGCTGCACTGGCAGGAGCATAGACAGTGGCAGTCACAGAACCCCAGCTCCAGGGGTATCCAGTTGTGCAGGCTGCAGCTGGGCATCTTGACCACTTTGGTCAAGTTTAAAGCTCCCTGGCTGGATTGGCAGAAGAGTGAGATAGCAGGCTGGGAATCCAGCAGCAGGGGACCTGTCCTAGTCCTGCAAAATCCCTTGTTTGGGACTGGTCAGGTACAAAGGGTGCTGGACCAGAGAGGTCCAACCTGTATTGTGTCCAGTTCTGGTCACCACATTTCAGGAAAGATGTGGAGAAATTGGAGAAGGTCCGGAGAAGAGGAACAAAAATGGTTAAAGGTCTAGAAAACATGACCTATGAGGAAAGACTGAAAGAACTGGGTTTGTTTTGTTTGAAAAGAAAAGACTGAGAGGGGACATAATAACTTTCAAGTACCTAAAAGGGTGTTACATGGATGAGGGAGAAATATTGTTCTCCTTGGCCCCTGAGGATAGAACAAGAAGCAATGGGCTTAAACTGCAGCAAGGGAGGTTTAAGGTTGGACATTAGGAATAACTTCCTAACTGTCAGTCTTGTTAGACTGGTAAACATTGGTAAACATTGGAGCAAATTGCTTAGGAAGGTTGTGGAATCTCCATTTGTAGTCTAATTGTCCTGGAGGTGGGGGAGCTTGCGGTGCTTCCTCCTGCTCTGTGAGCAGCATACAGTGCTTTGAAGCGTCGCACACTGCTCACGGGACAGGAGGAAATGTCATGTGCTTCCCCGCCCTCAAATCCTGATTGGCCTGGGGGCAGGGGAGCGCACTTCAAAGTGCCATACGCTCATGCAGGGTGGGAGCAGGGTGAGGGAAATTTCACACAGCTCCCTCGTCCACAGGCCAATCAGGACTTGGGGGCAGGGGAATGCGTGACATCTCCC